>NC_044405.1:19427575-20052575 GCF_006542625.1 Nomascus leucogenys | reverse complement strand
CCACCCAAATCTCACCTTGAATTGTAATAATCCCCATGTGTCAAGCGTGAGACCAGGTAGAGATAATTGAACCATGGCAGAAGTTTCCCCCATGCTGTTCTCATGATAGTGAGTGAGTTCTCACCAGATCTCATGGCTTATAAGGAGCTTCCCCTTTCACTTGGCACTTTTCCTTCCTGTCGCCATGCAAAGAAGTACATGTTTGCTTCCCCTTCTGCCATGATTGTGAGTTTCCTGAGGCCTCCCAAGCCATGCAGAACTGTGAGTCAATTAAACCTCTTTCCTTTATAAATTATCCAGTCTTGGGCAGTTCTTTACAAGAGCGTGAGAACAGATTAAGGAACTCACAAATCCCATCTAAGCAACTCACAAATTCCTGACCCAGGAAAACTATGAATAATATAAAATATTTGTTGCTTTAAGGTTCTAGGTCTTGGGACAATTTGTTACACAGCAATAGATAATACAGTTAGGATATGTTTGAATTTGCATAGACAATCTCTGGAAAAATATTTGGTTATTATCTCTAGGGAGAAAAATTGGGGGGTTGGGCTTCATGGGTGAAAGAAGACTTAATTCTCATTCTGTTGTATCTTTTTATATTTCTAAATTTTACTATTCCAATGTATTATCTTTTCCAAAAAAATGGTAAGTAAATTTTGCAAAATAATCCCATGGACTACATAAATATGTTATACTAAAATTTGTATAAATATATTTAACCTACATTTTATGTTGACTTCATATAAATCAAAATTTGTATGGTTTTTTAGGCAAAAAACAACCATTTCTAACAATATATAGATGTTTAGTGTCTTAAATATTTCTTACTCACTGTGAAAGAAACTGCCAGTTCTTTCTTCTACAACTGTTCTTCTTTTTCCTTCTAAATTGAACTCCAATTTTGTATGACTGGCATTGTATCCAGCCCCAGATGATGAATAAAAGTAGGTATAAGCTAGGAATCAGTTAACTTTTTCTTTTTTTTTTTTAGATGGAGTCTTGCTCTGTTACCCAGGCTGGAGTGCAGTGGTGCAATCTCGGCTCACTGCAAGCTCTGCCTCCTGGGTTCACGCCATTCTCCTGCCTCAGCCTCCTGAGTAGCTGGGACTACAGGCGCCCGCCACCACGCCCGGCTAATTTTTTTGTGTATTTTTAGTAGAGACGGGGTTCCACCGTGTTGGCCAGGATGGTCTCTATCTCCTGACCTTGTGATCCACCTGCTTCGGCCTCCCAAAGTGCTGGGATTACAGCCGTGAGCCACGGCGCCCAGCCAGTAAACTTTTTCTTAAAGGGCCCGGTAATAAATATCTTGGGCTTTGCGGTCCACAGAGTCTCTGTTACAACTGCTCAACTCTGCTGTTGAAAGTGAAAGGAGTCATACAGGATACGTCAAAGAACAAGCATGGCTGTGTTCCAAAAAAAGTTTGTTTATGGGCCCTGAAATTTGAATTTCAGATATTTTTCATGAGTCATGAATTATTCTTCTTTTAATGTTTTCCAACCATTTAAAAACATAAGTCATTCTTAGGTTGTAGGTGTACAAAAACAGGTGGCAGGCTAGATCTGACCTTCATGCCACAGTTTGCTAACCCCTGGTATATATACGCCAATCTCATACCCTTGTGCTTGTAAAAGGTCTGGAGGGGGTTGGGGCACAGAATCCAGTTCTAGCCATTAGACACAGGAAAAGTCTGCTGCAAGAGTTATCAGGAGCATTTCTCCTCCCTGATGAAGGAGAAATGGGAATAAGAAGAAAACTCCTGACCCTTCCCTCTAGCTTCCTACTTGAGATATTGCTGGTCAGGATTTGGTGCTTAAGGCTAAGACAGCCATCTTTTGATGATACAGGGAGACAGAACACAATGAATTAATCTGTGCCCTTGATGACATGGGTAAGACGCTTTATCCGTCTATCTCTGGATTTCTTGTTGTATGAGAACAATTAACTTCTGATTAAAGGCACTTGTTAATGGATAGTTTATTAATTGCAGCTGAACACACACTCTTAATGATGTTGTCTTCAACATTAAGTATCACACTGTAGTACCAGTGGGGGCAAAAGTATTATTTATAACAAGCTCTGAACATATACCAAATTGTTAGCCCATTTGCCACCTAACTTGAGAGCAAAGTTTTGAAAGCTTGGCAGAGCAGATGGCCCCCCATGCAAGAGCATGAAAAAACAATAAGAGACTATCTTAAATTCAAGACTGGGAAATTTTCATAGCAGCATTAAATGAAATAGATTTTATACCTCAGCACCAACAGCTCCAAATTAAAATGCTGCTTTCAGAAGGAGGAAGTGGGGCTGTCAATATAAGCATGGATTTTAGCCGAAGATGGACTTGGATACCGTCTCCCTGTGGGGAGGGGAATGGGCTGACAGAAAGCATGGGGGTGGTCTTTTGGAAACTGTCTATATTGTGAAGAAAATGTCTCCCCCAACTATGCCCAGATGTAGGGCCCAGTTTATAAATCAACACTCAGGCAGAAAAAAAACAACGACAAAATTAATGCTGGAAAATTTTAGAAGATGTGAATACCTTTATAACTCTCACAAAAACTTTTTCTTTACTAATATGACAGGAGTTCAGAGAATGATAGACCAAAGATCACCTATTTTAGAAAATCTTGAAGAATCTATACCAGGCATTATCAGAGGATCCCATACTCTGTGGACTGGAAAGGAAAATGGTTGTGTCTCCCCAAATATAATTAAATCAACAACTATTTAGTGATTACCACTGTGTCTGCAGTTCCTCCTGCTGCATGCTCCTATAGCCTGCTGCTCATCCTCCATCCCCCTTCCCTTCATACCAGCATTAACTGGCCAGCTGTTATGTGTCAAACAGCATGCAAAGGGCTGAAAGAACAATGATGGGAAAAACTACATGGTCTTTGCAGTGCAGGCTTCCAGCCCAGTGGAGATGCTGCAGACATAATGTATTACATCGCCCAATGTCTGTCTTCTGTGCTAGATGGTAAACTCTGGGAGGGCAAGAAGCTTGTCAGTCTTGCTTACCAATGTGTCCCCAGAAGCTAGCACAGAGTCCAACACACAGTAGGTAATATATCCATATGTATTGAATTAATATATGGACCCATAGCATGAGGATCCCCCTGAGCCTCAAGCATGGATCGGAGTGTTGGCTTTTACATACTCCTTCCACTTCTAGGTTTTATCTAGGTGTCTGAAAGGACACAATACACTCACATGCCTAAAGGACCCAGTGTAATATTTCTGAAGGTTTTCTGTGGGTCTTTAGATATTCAAGGAAATGGGATATCTGAGTCGGCCCGACAAAGGCTGGCTGTGTGAAACCAAGGACACAAAGGAAACCCCATGTGAGGGGAGGAACTCGTGCTGAAGGTAAAGAAACACAACTGCTCTCATGAAGCACATGGCCCGTCAGCCCAGACAGGGATGGGAGCTGTGATGTGTGCACATGGCAGGAAAGAGCTGCAAATTCCCAAAGCCACCAGCATCCTGTAATCCTGCTGCCAAGACGTCTTCATGGAAAAAGGTGGCTCTGTTTCTGTCACAAGGGACACTGGGCTGGGACAGTGGAGAACTGGGCTTGTGTCTTACCAGTTAGCCCTCCACCCGACCCACTATTTATCTGCACCAAAAAGCACAGTGGAGGGCCTGCCAGGAGCCCACTGCAGTGGCAGGTGGTGAGAACAGAGAGGCAATGACGATAGGGCTCTGAGTGTGGCAGGGTTATCCCCACCCCCAGCATGCATGTGCACACCCGCACCTGTTTGTATGTAAGAGGTTACCCAAAATATCATGCTCCACCTATTTCCACCCCAAGTAACCTGGTACTGATTTCATATATGTAATTTGTAGGCAGGTTTTCTAAGACAATAAAAAAAAATTACAAAAAATTGTTGTTTTTAGGGGAGAATTAAAGTCTCAGAAATGCATCTTTGCTCACTTTCCTTCAGAACACACAGTTGTGAAAATAACGTCTCCCTTTCAAGCTCCCTGGAGACCAAGCCCCATAGAACAAGTCCCAACATGCTCTCTCCCAGTGACATGTCCACAGAGAGCCACTGCTTACCAGTCTACCAGGAGTCCATCAGATGCTGGTCCTGGCTCATTCTCGCCCAGCCATGTGGTGTGGCAATGCTTGGAAGGCTCTTTTTTTTTGGAGGGGTGGGGGCTCATTTCCGGGTGACAGTGCTTATTCAAAGGCCATGTCCTTCTTGAGTTTTACTGTGTTTCATCAGGTCAGTTTCACCTCTTTGGAGAACCCAAATGTGAATACAAATGCAAGTTTTTCTAGCTCAGCAATAACTGCATGTTTACAGGTAAACAGGTGGTGTCCAAATCCTGGGTGGCCCAGGATTAATCACTGGTCAACACTGAAGTTTTTAAAGTCATGTCAAATTTGCCAGGAAAGCCATAGCTCAGGCTGTCCCACCCAAAGACCCTGACTCAAAGCTTACACTCCGGATTAGGGGAACGAAAGCTGTAAGCAAGACATTTTTGGTGACTAAATCTCCACTACTGCTGAACTCCTTACTTAAATGAAGTTCTTACTTAACTCTTTGCTGCTAGTGTTTTGCCTGTTGTTATTATGTTGTTGTGTGATTATGTGATTATGTTGTTACCCTTTGTTATTATGAGGAAAGAAAAAGAACCTTTCTTACTAAATATATTGCAGTTACCCTATAATTTGATGACAAATAATTAACACTTCTTGGAGAAAACAAAACTAAAAATTAGCATAATCAGCAATTAATTTACCACAAAATAATTTAAGGCCTTTCTTGGCTGGTTCTATATGTTCCTGGCTTTTGTACAAGAATGCATCCTTGCATGCTTGTAAAATAAAACAAACTGACAAATTAATAACACGACAATTCTCGTAAAGATGGAGAATATATTAGATGGCTAATTAGAAGCAAATGTGGGACAATTATTATTACATGTTACTACATAGTTAGCCATGACTTTCTGGTATATTTGTAACCAATATATTTATTTTTAACAAAATAGGAAGAGAGGCCAGGCATGGTGGCTTGTGCCTGGACTCTCTTCCTATTTGAGCACTTTGAGAGGCCAAAGTGGGAGGGTCACTTGAGCCCAGAAGTTCGAGACCCTCTGGAGCAAAAAAGTGAGACCTCCATCTCTACAAATTTTTTTTTAAAAAAACTAGCTGGGTGTAGTGGTGCGTGCCTATGGTCCCAGCTACTCAGCAGGCTGAGACAGGAGGACTGCTTGAGCCTAGGAGTTGGAGACCAGCCTGGGCAACATAGTGAGACCCTGTCTCAGAAAAAATAATTGGAAGAAATGTGAAAGCTAGGAGTTCCCAAATAGAATATGGGCTAACTAATTTTAAAATGTGTTTGCTCAGCTGTCATATGAAGGCTAGGAAAATGTCTGAGAGAATATTGCAGTGCTTTCCTTTAAACCCAGCTGTGAATTCCACACACACTCCAGCTATGCCATAGAAAACCCACCATGAGGACGCAGCTAGGCATGTTCGCAAGAGCCAGCTCAGGTGTCCACTGTAGAATAGAATCCAGACAAAACTGAGCCCAAAGAAGGAGCCTAGAAAAGGCTAATTCTGGCAAAGAAATCCTATTCTGAACTAATTTACAGATTTTACAAGTATTTCAAACTCAGAAAATATGAGTCTAAAGGGTGTTTTTTTGTTTGTTTTGTTTTGTTTTTTGCTTTGATGTCTGTCTTTTTTGTTTTGTTTCATTTTGTTTTCAAAGAGCATAATTGGTAGGATAAGAAGAAACTGAGACACAATATCAATACTGTGAGGCTCACAATAAGTGACCCCTCAGAGGTTAACCAATCTCAGCTGGGTGTGGTGGCTCAAGCCCGTAATCCCAGCACCTTGGAAGGCCAAGGTGGGTGGATCACCTGAGGTCAGGAGTTCGAGACCAGGCTGGCCAACATGGTGAAACCCCATCTCTACCAAAAACACAAAAAAATTAGCCAGGCGTGGTGGCGCATGCCTGTAGTCTCAGCGACTCAGGAGGCTGAGACACAAGAATCACTTGAACCCAGTCTGCAGAGGTTGCAGTGAGCCGAGATGGCACCACTGCACTCCTGTCGAGGTGACAGAGCAAGAACCTGTCTCAATTAAAAAAAATAAAAAAGTTGACCAATCTCATCATTCGGAGATCTATTTGTTTCCTTAAGAAAAAAAAAGTTAACAACTGAGCACCAAGTCAATCATCAGAATAAAGCATTGTGGATAAGCTGCTCGTGCTCTGCCACTGCTGGTGCTAGGCCACATGCTTCTGCCTACACAAACTCCTCCCAAGCAGTATTTGAGAAAGCAAGTTGTTTTTACTTTTCATAATATTCTTATCCCTAGAGATTGGAGGTAATTAGGTACCTAGAGGGATTTTCCCTAAAAATAAATAAATTAAATAATGGCAGGGATACCTGTTTCCACGCAAAATCAATGCCAGTGTATGGGAGCAGCACAGATGTAACAATAGGAACTCACATGTGTACTATGCTTATTTCCAGCCAGACACTTTTCTAAGTGCTTTCCGTAATCTAATTCTCGATTCCTCACGGTAACCTCAAGGGCTAGGTACTATTACTGTCCCCATTTTATCAGTGAGACCACAATGATACCAAAAGATTAAGTAACTTGCCCAAGGTCATACGGCAAGAAATTAGCAAAGCCAAGATTTGATCCCAGACCCACTGGCTCTAAAATCCATGTTCTTGATCACCACACAATCCAGCAGCCAGCCACCCATTCAAGCCTTCACCACATCCCACACCTGTGTTCTGCACTGGAGATAGAATGATGAATTTCACACAGCTAAGGAAAGAGACATAGCAGGCTGAGGGCAATGCCTTAACAGGGACATCCGACTGGGACTGGAAGATATGACGTGCATGCTAATTCTTGGACTTGTGGCAGATAACTAGGCAGGAGGGCAGACAGGGGCGAGGAGGAGAAACTCCATTCAGACAGAGGGTACATAATGTACAAAGTTTCAAGGCAGGAAAGAACATGGCTCCCTCAAGGAACAGTAAGTAGTTTAATCCAGGTGGCATAGCGAGACCACAGGTAACAAAGGATGGGGACACCCAGCAATGCCAAGCCAGAGAGAAAGGAGGCAGCAATAACATCACAAAGGGCCTGGTGGGCTGCCTAAGGAGTGGGGATTTACCTGCAATTCTGCAGTAAACAACTAAAGAATTTTATACAAAGAAATAAAATGATCAGATCTTGTCCACAGCTCACTGGCTATTACAAAGAGACTAGATTGGAGAGGACAGAGAACTGAAACAGGGAGACTAGCCAGAAGCTGTTACTGTGCATCAAAACTGTGCTAAGAGGCCGTGTGCCAGAATCATGTATCCCTACAACCAGAGCAACGGGAAATTCCTTCCAAGGTGATGGAGAGGAGCAGATGTGGGGCCACACAGCAGCACTGCACTCCAGCTCTTCCCAGCAGCCTCCCAGGGGCTGGTGTCCTGAGGTTATGTCCCAGGGTCTTGAAAAAAGCCGGAAACAGCACCTTCTCACTAGGGAAGAAACACACACCCCTTCTTTCCCAAGTCCCTCGCCACCCAAACAATTCTTAAGATTCTGATGCTAATCACGTTGGGAGCATTTCCTTTTACTTATTAAAATGTGCTTGCATTTCAGCCAGAGAGGTTTAGATGGTAACTGGTGTCTATAAGCCTGAAAGTATTTCTGAAGGATTATGATTCAACATGAAATGCACATTCTTGACCTTATTATCTCCAGCTTTCCTGGGTCTGGCCAAGGGTCCTCAGAAAAGGCTTTTTAAACAAAGATCCTGGTGTGAACTGCTGCTGAGCTTTGTTCTTTCATTTTTCATGCCTTGTAAATAATTCCTGTTTAAATTCAAAACTTCCTCAGTTGTGTCTCTACAGATTCCTTCACAGAATCCTTGCTCTCTTCCCATGTGAACTGAGGTTAAAAACATGACATACAAGCAGATGATGTTCAAGTCACCGGCATCTTGTATTCTTCCAAATTAAATGTTAAAACATTCAGTAAACATTATGTCAATAAGGCTCCACTTTCCCCCCCAAACGTACATTTGTTGATTCTACCAAAATGGAATACCTTTTTGGAGTTGAAAACATTGACCAGCTCTGGGTCTCTGAGATTGAGTCCGGAAGGCACCTCCCACATTGAACCTACCTGTTTGCGTTTTTTGGCTTCAAGTATTAAAGCTTCCTTTGGCAGAAATCCCTTTGAACACCAATAGGATGTGTTGCTTTTTTTTTTTTTTTAACTTTTTAGTTAATTCGTTAATAACCTCCTGACTAAGAGGGCTAGTTAGGATTTTCAGGACAAAGGACAGTGGGATGCTGAACCCACAACCCCACATCCTCATTGCCCCCCATCGCACTCCCCGTCGCCCCACCCCCAAAGTCTTTGCTTCCAAACCATTGAGTCCTCCCGCAAATGCCCTGGAAACTCTTCTCCAGGAAATCCCGGCTGTCCCGCCTACCTCCCGCTCATGGAAGCGCCTGATGACAATCAGGACACCACCAAGGGTTCCTCTCTGCGCGTCCCTCTGGGATCTGAGATGACCAAGACCTCGAATGGAAGGGGGTCGTCCTAAGAATTGAGGGAAGCGAGCTTTACCTTGACAAAGAGGGTGATGTCGTGCTCCTGCCCCAGGACCCGCTGCTCGGACGCCTCTCCGTCCTCCCGGCGGCCGTTCACGCGCGCGGCCTCGTCGCCACCCTCGGCGGGGCCCTCCTCGGCCAGGTGGTTGCTGAGCTGGGCCTCAGGCTCCGCGGCGCCCCTGGAGGCCTCCCCGTGTGGGCTGCTGTCGGGGGATTCCTCCTCGCCCCCCGCTGCGGCCTCCTCCCTTGGCCCCTCCGGGCTCCGCTCTCGTCTCTCTTCGTCCTCCCCCGACTCCTGCTGTGGCCTATCCCCTACCCCGTCCTCGCCAGGGTCTGCCCTTGCGTCCCCGGGGGTCGCTTTCTCGGACCCCTTTCCCCCCGGGACCTGCGCCTCCTCCGGTGCGTCCCAGGCGAGCTCACCCGGGCTGGGCCCCGCGCTGTCCCCGACTGCGACCTCAATTGCCTCGGCCTGGGGCGAGAGGCTGCGGTCCCCTGCTTCCTGCGGCTCACCCGAGACCCGGCGCGCCCTTCCTGCGGGACCCTCGGCGTCCATGCTGTTCCCCGCCGGGCCTTCGGCTTCTACGCTGTTCCCCGCCGGGACCCCCGCTTCTACGCTGTCCCCCGCCGGGCCCTCCGCGTCTACGCTGTCCCCCACCCGGCCCTCCGCGTCTACGCTGTCCCCCACCCGGCCCTCCGCGTCTACGCTGTCGCCCGCCGGGCCCTCGGCTTCCATGTTGTCCCCCAGCGGGCCCTCCGCGTCTACGCTGTCCCCCACCCGGCCCTCCGCGTCTATGCTGTCCCCCACCCGGCCCTCCGCGTCTACGCTGTCCCCCGCCGGGCCCTCCGCGTCTACGCTGCCCCCCACCCGGCCCTCCGGGTCTACGCTGTCCCCCACCCGGCCCTCCGCGTCTACGCTGTCGCCCGCCGGGCCCTCGGCTTCTATGTTGTCCCCCAGCGGGCCCTCCTCGTCTACGCTGTCCCCCGCCGCCCCGGGCGCGCTGCCTTCCGGGGCCTCAGGCCTCTGCTCCGCCTCCTCCTGCCTCTCGGGGGCCGCAGAGTCCTCGGGCTCCCTCTGAGCCTCCCCGCGGGGCTCGCCCTGCGCGCCGCGCCCCGGGCTCGCCCCCTCCACCTGCTGCGCGCCGCTTGTCTCCTCCCCTCCCTGGGGCACCTCGGCACCCTCTGGGGCTCCCTCGGCCTCAGTCTCGCCATGCGCCCCCCTCGTGCCCCGCGACTCGGCCTCCGGGCCCCTGTCCGGCCCGCCGCCTCCCGCCTCCTTCACCGCGGCGGCGCCCCTTGGCGCCTCCTCTGCGCCCTCGCTCTCCTCCGGCCCTTCTGCCTCCCCGCCCGCGGCTCCTGGCTCTCCGGCTCTCTCAGCCGGGGGCGCGGGGACCTCCGGCGGCCCCTGGAGACCCGGGGCAACCCCCTCCGGCTCCGCGGCCTCGGCCATGGCCGCAGATTCCTGTCCTTGATCTGGACTCCTTCCTTGACGCTGCTTAGGGGTCGGTGGCACTGGGCAAGGGGCGTGCTGCGGGGCCCTCTGTGCTCCTTGAAGGACGCCGGCTCAGGGATCCTGCGGTAAAAGTTTAGCCGGGGTACTGGGGCCTTGCGCAGGACCCGCAGGGCAAACTCCGCTTGGCCCCAAGCCTCTGCGCCCCTTCTGCCCAGCTGAAGCTCTCTGGACTCTTCCTCCACCGCTGGAGCTTCTCCCCGATTGTGCGTCTGCTTCCCACCCGGACCCCAATCTCGCCCGCGGGCCGCGGAGGTGCAGTGCACGGCTGGAGAGGGCTGCTTCACTCCTGCACCTTTGGAAGTGTCCGGCCCGCTGTCCGCTGTCCTGGGGTTGACCAGAAGTCCTTGGTGCCAACTCCATCCCCTGGGGCTTGGGCGGGGTTTTTCTCTCCCCCCCCGCCCCCCCCCGTTTGGGTGGCCTAGGAGCTTGGCCAATGACAGCCTTTCTCGTGACCCTTGTGGATGTTGATGAAAAGATTCTGGTTCTCCTGGCCGCTTGGGTGTTGTTCTCTAGAATGGCTTCAAGTTCCAGAGTCATTTAAATCACCCCCTCCAAACACACCCAAACACCTAATCCCCACTTACCCCAGGAGTGAAGCGTCAAGCTCCCCCGGTACCCAACTGAAGATGTCCACATTGTGCCTGGTGTCCAAGAGCAAGGGTGTAAATCCTGGAGAGAAGACGCAGGGGAGGCTACGCTGGCCACCTTGCCATGTCTGCAGGGCCCCCCGGAGAGGTTCCAGAGGCCCCTCATATAGACGCACAAGGAGCCAGTCGAGTTTCTCTGACCAGAGATGGGCGCTGTTGTCCATGAGGGGCCGCTTCTCCGGGCCTGTCTGGAGGATCGTGGGAGCCCTGCGCTGGAAAAAGGTTACACCCTCATCTCCCGGGTCTCTTAAGACTGTAAGAGTCTGTGTATCTTGCTGATTCTCCTCGATTTCTAAACTCGAGACCAGTGCTTCTGCCTCCAAGTTAAGGGCTTGGGGATCTGGAGGTGGAGAAAAGAAAATCCAAGATGTGAAAGAGGGGAGCTATGGAATTCCCTGAGTTAGGGTTCTCCCAGGATCACAGACCCAATACCTTCTTTAAAAAGGAAGTTATTACGGTGAAAACTATGTCATAAGCTTATTATAAGCCAGGCTACTTCTAGTGGGTTACCAAGAAAGTGGGTTACCCAAGTTGGCACTATGTAAATGTGGTGGAACAGCTCAAGATTGACTTGATTCGTCAGGTTTTATATGGCTTTGATATTGGCCTAAGATACATGAGCCTCTCATGCCCACAGAAGGTTGTTTTCATTGAAACAGCTGGGGGTGTCTTTGATGTGGCTTCGGATCACACCTTTGGCCATGAACATAATGTGTGTCCTTCTACTTCCCAGAACATAATGTGTGTCCTTCTACTTCCCAGAACATAATGTGTTTCCTTCTACTTCCCATTGCTCATCACTGATGGATGACAGGACAGGAGCCCAGAGACACCCAGCTTCATGCTACCTTTCTCCAAGGCTGTGCTTTGTCTGGGTAGGTACAGGCCAGAAGCTTCATCACCACAAAGTGGCATCTACTCAAAGCATGACACTCACACAGGTGAGCCAGAGATGCACGTGAGCTGTAAAAGCTCTAGGCACCTAGAAAAGGAATCCTGCTGCATTCACCAGGGCAAGATAGCAGCCATCACCCTTATCTTGTAAAGAAAGATGAAGCCAGCACGTTCAGTCCCGAGCAGCAAACACAGTACAGGTTTACAGTGCTTTATGCAAATCCCATGAGCCCAGATGTGTTTCAGAAAACAGAATTGTTAGAAAGATGATTGAGTGATTTTACTGTATATTACATAACACAGCACATCACTTTGTGATCAAACACATTAGTATTTCTGCAGTAAGACAGATAGGCATCACATTTGGTGAGATAAGGTAAAATCATACATAGCTTCAGGCCCCCCACCCCCAGTTTAAGTTCACCTCCAACTGAGTTCAAGCCATTCTGATTCTGATTCTAGATGAGTTCCCAAAAAGCTTTCAGTATTCAGAGCCTTTTAGGATTTCAGAATGTATATAAAAGGATTGTGGACCTGTGAACCATTGAAGGGCTCTGGGTTTATTTGCACTACTTAGAAAAATGTGAGATTAGTTAGATGCATAACTTTTTCCTTAACAACAAATCGACTGTCTTCAATGCTCGACATTTACAAAGAACCAAATTAAAGACACTTACGTGAGTAATAATATTTAGCAAATTCTTTTAGCAAATACCTCATGTGTAAAAGGAAACCAAGAGCCTGCAATTCTCAAGCATAACATTATGCCCTCAGAGAAGTGGGTGGGAAGATTCCAGGGACTCTCTCATTTTACAAACATTTATGGTAGATTGATTTGGGGTCCGAGAAAGGAGAATGAAACTCTCTTTTCTCCATCCTCCCCTTTCGGCCCTCTCTTCCCAGGACTCACATGCATGAACGTCTCTGGACACCTAATCACCATTCATCAATCTCACTACTATGAGAAAAACACATTTCAAGTACCTACCCTCCAGCTTGTCAACAAATTCATTAAAAAAGAAGGGAACGTCAGTTATATAAAGCCATGGTGTTTTTGCCTTACTATCAAGCTTTTGGATGAAATGGAAAAGTTAAATCTGCCCGAGAGGCATTTCTAACTCTCCACATTTAGCCACGGAATAGTTAGACTAATACCTGCATTCTCCATTTACATTTTCAGCTTGCATTCACAGATCTGGAGTCATAGAGAAATTACTGGTTGGTGTCAAGTCTAAGTTTTAATGCCTTGAGGGGAAGCAGCTTCACGATTCTGAGTAAGGTTATCATGAGTGGAGGAGGAGCATTCTCCTGGTTCCTGAGCCGGAGTTCACGAGCTCACACTTTGGCAGATCTCATCCCTGATCATTTGAGCTCACACAGCTCCAAATACAGTGGAAACCACTGGGTTATCTGGCAGCCGTTGAGTTCATTTGGTTGTTTAAACAATGCAATCATGCCAGTGGAGGGGGGGCAGGCAGACAGCAAACACTGGCTCTGTGCAAACCTGTGCTCTGTGCCCCAAACAAGGCAAGGGCAATGCTGGCCTGATGTAAGGGTTCTGCTGGTCACCTGCTGTCTCAGACACCTGGGTTGAACTCCTAGCTCTGCTGCTTTCCAGAGTTATTTAATGCTGCAGAACGTCAGTCTTCTTATCTGTAAAATGGGCATAGTGATTTTAATTACCTCACAGAGGCCTAAAAGGCAGGAGTGATATAATCCACAGGAAGAGCTCAGCATATTAAATAATAATGACCCACTAGCTATGACTGCTACTGTCTCTGGGGGTTCAAGAGCAGACAGTAGAATTATACCAGGGGAGAGAACTGACTAGTATGAGCCCCTTGTTGGGCTTTTGGGCTTTGGAACAGGGTGAGGAATGAGGCAGAGACAGGGTTGGTAAACTGCTTTGTACAATAAGTGAAGAGGGATTTTGGGATTGCGAGTGGGCAAGCTGAGGGAGGATTCAGGATGAGGTGGGCAGGGACCAGACCCCAACCCGCTGCCCATCACTGGCCCTAAACCTTGAGTGAGCATCTCCCATAGAAAAGAGCTATGGATCCTAGTTTTCTAGGATAGCCTCATGGTTTGCACCTGTGGCCCCAGTGTAATCACTTTCATGCTTAAAAGTGTTTGGGTTTGGCTATAAATTATGTCCTAACTATGCCCAGCTGCCTTCTGGGAGGTGGTATGTTAGAAAAACCACAGAAAAGAGGCTGCATTCACTTGACCTGAGACAAGGAGGAGCGAAGAGAGTAGCAGGTGGAGGTGGGGTTGAGATGGGGCAGACGCAGGTGGTTAGAGCAGAGGGAGCCAGGTGAGACCCAGGGAGAGCTAGAAGATGAGGAATATTCAGGTAACTAGCATATGGATTACATTTAGAGTATTTTAAGGTACAATTTACATATATTGAAACACAAAAATTTTATAAGCCCCCAAAGTCCCCAGTCCCTCTTTGTTGGCAATCCTCGTTCCCCGCTTTCTACCCTCAGCCAACCAAGGATGGTTTAGACTTGGAAATAGTGTCTTATAAGTGGAATCATATAGTATGCAGCCTTTTGAGTCTGGCTTTTTCTACTTTTCATAAATGAGCTTGTAGTTGATCTGTCTTGTTGCAAGTATCTGTAGCTTATTTTTTTTTTTAATACTGAAACATCTGTTTATCCATTCCCCAGTTCTAAGACTTTTAGGTTGTTTTCATTAATTGTCTTATTTTGACAAATCAGTTCACCTATGTAACCTGCAGTCCTCTCAAGAGAAATGTAGGTTTCACGTAATGTACCACAGAGAAACAAATTCTAGTTTAAGGGTTCTTAACTTCATCTGATCTATGAGCCCTTTGCTAGTCTGGGAAACCCTTCTTTGAATAATGTTTTCAATGCAAAAATCAAAATGTATAAGATCTCAAGGGAAGCCAATTATATTGATATATAGTTATCAAATATTAAGAAATATGTGATACAGACATATAAGGTGTTACTTCATGATTACAATAAATAAGATCAAGAGGCACGTCTAATAACTGCAGACATTTCCAAGTAGTGATGAGTGTAAATAATATTTTGAGATGACTCACATCTGTAATAAGTTATAAAAAATCTGTGATTCTTCTTGGGGACAAAGTCACAAGTACAATTATTATTATTACCATTTGTTTCCTATATTCATAAAGAAAGGAAATGCTCAATTTCAGTTTGAGGTTGGTAAATATAAAAATATGATTTTTCCTTATAAACTTCTTGAATTCTGTTTATGTATCTTTTGGGGACTTTGATCATGCCACCTTAGAATTAGATGATCCAGCTCATTTTGTTGCTACAACTTTAGAGGGAAGCGGGGGGACTCCTTTTTGCTAATTCCCATTCTGCAGACATAGAAGTATTTTCTCTGCAGACTCGCGTCTGTGGATTAGTGCATAACCCACCTATTTCAAGCAGCTACATAGTCTCTACTTGTTTCTGAGACTCCAGAAACTTCTCAGTTTACAACAGTTTAACAATTATGCCTTCAAATCTGATGAAAGATAACTTGAACAAAGCCCCCAAAGTCCTCTGATAGGTGAAACGTCCAATCTTATCTCTACTGAGACCTGCCACCTGAATTTATAGCAGTGTACACTCACTTAAAGCAAAAGTGAAAAAAATACAAAGAAGAGTTTAGCTAGGCATAGAAAAAATGCAGTGGGTATTTCGTGAGTTCTGAGTTTCTCTTGAAATGTGAGCCAATTTGATTATGGGAAAATTCAACTTCCTTGTTTGAAGGCAACTTATAAAATGGCTTTTGAGTTTTATGTATACCAAATGCCTCTGCACTCACCCAACAGGATTTTTTCAGGTGTGATGAATACACATGCACCAGAGAGTTACAGACTAGCAATGCCCTAAAATCACTTATAAGGATAAATACGTCCAAAAAAATCAAATCTTCACAAAATATGGTTATTTTGAAGTATATCTCATCTCCCATTTTCTCACTCCACAAAAAAACTAGAACCTTCCTCACTTCCTACCATGTGCCCAAATTGTTTTTAGACCTACCAACTTCCATACGGTCAGAATGTACCTAAATTACATTCACTCACCAGAGCTCTCACATGGGGTAACTTCAAATAACTGTCAAAGATTCTCTACAAGAAAAATAGATTTGCCACTTGGTCTTAGATGCCTTAAAATTTTTAATGAGTGCAAAGCTTTTATTTCTCAAAGACAGATAGGATTTAAAGTACAAATACTTTTTGGGGTGGTTGCTCACTGACCTAGGTTCACTTTAAGGTATAGATGTTTGGTCCGTAGAGCAGTATTCCCAAACCCAAAAGAACAGGAGGCATTATTACAGAACCTACAGAACAGACAACAGTGTCCTGCATCTGAGCAACTGGATAAATCATTTCTGAAAATAAGGCCTAGGAATCTTTCATTCAGACACACTTTCCTATCAATTCTGATGCACAACTGTTTGGGCACCACTGCCTTTGAGCACTAAAAATCTAATGAAAAATATCTTACCTTTGTGTGTTCACAGTGTATGAATTTTGTTCACACAGATTCTTACTTGGTCCCAAATAAACTTGTAAGGTGTGTAGGGAAGAGATCACTTTCCAATAGTACAGGGAAACCAAGAATTAGAGCTGTTAAGAGACTCATCCAAAGATACCTAGAGACTGAAAACAAAGAAAAGAGGGAGAAAAAAGTGCTGGTCTGCCCTTGACTTACTTTTTTCTGTGTATGTGTGAGGCAGATCTCTCTCTCTCTTCCAGACTGGAGTGCAGTGGTACAATCTTGGCTCACTGCAACCTCCACTTCATGGGTTCAAGTGATCCTTCCACTTCAGCCTCCTGAGTAGCGGAGACTACAGGTGCCTGTCACCAAGTCCAGCTAATTTTTGTACATTTTATAGAGACGAGGTTTTGCCATGTTAACCAGGCTGGTCTTGACCTCCTGGGCTCCAACAATCCTCCTGTCTTGGCCTCCCAAACTGCTGGGATTACAGGCGTGAGTCACCACTGGCTCCTTGGTTTATCTTAAAATTTCGTATAAAGGCAAGCCCGTATGTTAATAAGAGATTGTTAATAAATGCCACAAGTGTCATCTGTGAAATTCAAGGACTTAAATAAAAAGTAGAGTTGTTTAAAAACCTGTTTTGTAATTTACAAATGTAGTCAAGAACCTTCCAAAGAGGTGTTATACTGGATGGTAAGCAAGTATTTCTTTCTGTTTTTTCCTTTGGTGAAAGGAGCTGCCATCTACGACTCAGCAGAGGAAGGGCTGGTTGGCCCTCTTCTGAGGCTATCTTGGGGTCACTGAGAGACAGGCATACAAATGGGGTTTCCCTAGGGTACTGGGTCAGGATAGAATAGGAGTGTTTTTGTTCTGAGGGTTAAAGAGAAGCTAGCCCATATCTAGGAGTGGCAATGGGGTGTGGTGCTGCTGGACTGTACCCTAATGTCAGGCTCTTGGGGCCAGCTTGGGCCCCAGGAAGGGATGGGTGTGTAAACCCATGGAAGGATTCCATGAGAACTGTGATGTTGGGGACACCTGGAGGGAACCTGGAGTCAAAGAAAGAGTCATCTCCCCTCTAAGTTTTAGCCTCTGTGGGACTGACAGCAGGTCTCTCTGTTGAGGGGAGAATTGTCCCCACTTTTGAGTATCAGCATTGGGTGGAGGTGGGAAACCAGAGCAGATTCTCCCCAAGGAAACTCCTGGGGTTCGGGCAAATCAAAAGAAGGGAGACCCAAGAGGAAGATATGCAAATGCGTCCTTTGAAAGGAAAAGGAGGTGGTTGCATTTAATTCTTGACTTTATAGATAGTTCACAAGCTAAGTTTCTAGCTCACCTCCACTTGGGTGTGAATTATAGAAGAACTTGCCAGTAAATACATACGTGATGGCTGGCTAAGAAATTGCACTGGCTGTGCAAACAATCCTAAAACATCTGGTCAGTTTAGACAGAAAATCAAGTCAACTCAGTCAAAATATTATTCATTCATATAACAGATGATTATTGAGAGCTTCCTATTTGCCCAGCACTAACTCAGGTGCTGAGGAGACAGCAGTGAACAAAAGCCAGTTTCCCTGCCATCCTGGAGCTTCCTGTCTTGTGAGGGAGACAGTCAACAAATAGAACCTTGAGCAGGATGAGAGGATGGAGAGCGAGGGGAGTGCTTCACATAGTACATCAGGGAGGGCAGCCTTGAGGAGGTGACCTTAGCAAGGGAGCTGGGTGAAATCATAACGTGAGTTCTGCAGAGACGGGTAGAGCACTCCAGGCAGGAGCTGGTTCAGATCGAGTGCAGCACAGTGATGGGGAAAAATGAGGCAGGAGTCAGAGGTCAGAGAGGGGAGGGAGATGATGCCCAGTTATGGAGACTTTCAGAGCCCTGGGAGATTTTCAGATTTGGTTCTAAGTGTAAATTGAAGCCATTGGAGGATTTCAGCAGAGCAGGGACATTATCCATTATCCATCCTATTATTACGATAGCTCAGGTTGCTGGGTTGAGAACAGGCCCTAGAAACAAGCATGGAACAGGGAGAAGAGCTAAGATGCCATTGCAGTGGTCCAGGCCACAGATGAAGGTGGTCCGGGCCAGAGATGAAGGTGGACCGGGCCAGAGATGAAGGTGGACCAGGCCAGAGCTGAAGCTTGGACCACCATTGACAGAAGTGAATCCAACTCCTTCCTTTAGCTGGTGTGTAGACAATAAAGTCCCATGAGGGATCAGGCACGGTGACTCATGCCTGTAATCCCAGCACTTTGGGAGTCCGAGGTGGGAAGATCACTTGAGGTCAGGAGTTTGAGACCAGCCTGGCCAACATGAGGAAACCCCGTCTCTACTAAAAATACAAAAATTAGTCGGGCGTGGTGGTGTGCACCTGTAATCCCAGGTACTCAGGAGGCTGAGGCAGGAGAATTGCTTGAACCTGGGAGGCGGAGGTTGCAGTGAGCTGAATCGCACCACTGCACTTTGAGGCCTATTCAAAAGAACAAAATTTAGCCCCAGTGTTTGGTAGGCTGGCAGGGGCAGGGGTGAGCCTGCTGGATGGTGCCGTGGCACAGAGAGGCAGGTGGCTTCCCAAAATACAGTCCTACGTGGAAGTGGAGCGCAAAGTCTTACTTCATGACTATAAGGAATTATTACTATGATTGTTATTTTACTCAAGGCCCGAAAGTGATCAAGCTGCCCTCGTGGGAAACATTTTAGAAAATGTTGTATTAAAGAGTCAGTTTTTCACAATTCGTTTGTAACTTAATCCAGTTCAACTTCTGTCATTTCACTCTGTGGCAACCCCTGTCCCCACTCCAGGACAACAACTACCTGCCAGGGTTGTGAAGAGTGTTAAATCACTTAAAATAAGATCTGATGTGTAAAGAGCCCTCTTTATATAGGTAAAATGCAAGACACTTTATTTACAAGAGGGAGCTAGACGGAATGATCTTTGAAGTCTTTCAAGATTTAATACTCTAAGAGAATGCAATATATTTACTGAGGATTTGCTGTATGGATGGCATGTGCTTGTCTGGCAGACCACATCTGGTTGGCAGGTGAAGGGTGAAAGTTCAAATGCTATCTCTGGGGACAAGGGATCTGGGAACAATCCCAGCACTTGGATGCACAGCTGCTCCCTCTGGTTCGCTTTCTCCCGTCTTTGCATCTATTCATTGCCTTTTCTTCTGTTGGACTCCGTTAACAAGGATTCAGCTTCCTGCCATTCCCCTAGAAACCAACTTTAAAGGAAAAAAAAAACTTAAATCTTGTTTTTGGCAATAATGCTTGAAACAGAGAAATGAAAAATAATTAAAATCCTAATTTAAACTGCAGTAAAGGGAATATGAAGAGAAGAAATGTGCTATGTAAGTTTCTTTCCTTCCTTTTTTCTTTCTTTCTTTCTTTCTTTCTTTCTTTCTTTCTTTCTTTCTTTCTTTCTTTCTTTCTTTCTGAGGTGGAATTTCACTCTGTTGCCAGGCTGGAGTGCAATGGCATGATCTCGGCTCACTGCAAACTTCACCTCCCAGGTTCAAGTGATTCTCCTGCTTCAGCCTCCCAAGTAGCCGGGATTACAGGTGTGCACCACTATGCCTGGCTAATTTTTGTATTTTTAGTAGGGACGGGATTTCACCATGTTGGCCAGGCTGGTCTCGAACTCCTGACCTCAAGTGATCCACCCACCTTGGCCTCCCAAAGTGCTGGGATTAGAGGTGTAAGCCACCACACCCAGTGTAAATTTCTAATTGATATATAATTTTTTTTTGCAAGATTGATAATTATATAATGAATAGTTACATATAGTTTATTTAAATTAAGTTATTCTACTTGAAGTATTCACATTTTGGGGTTTTGTCCCAATAATATGATGCCAATTTATTAATATAATAAAATAAACCAAATATCTACGTTGTTTGTCCCCAACATGCACAATCATCAATTTGCTTTTGAAATTTTCCTTCATTGTTATCGACTACGTGCCAAGCACATCAGGCTTTTTCTTTCCTTCCCTCCCTCTTTCCCTCTCTCTTTTTCTTCCTCACTTCCTTTTTTCTTTCTTTCAATCAATAAGTCATTTTTTTGTTCATTTGAAATGAGAAAATAAACCTTATTGATAACTAAAACTTAAGACTTCGAGTATTATTTTTGCTTTCCATTTAAGCACTTTGTTTTTACGAAGACAACTGTTTCAGCTCCTCTATCTCGCTGTTTCTAATGTATTCTGGATTAAGAAACCAGATAACAGGTTAGAATGAATTTAGAATAAAGTTATAGCCTCCGAATGAGAGTCCAGGTTGTTCATCTTTGAAGAAAACATTCACACTTTCATTTCAAAGGGAAACTCTATTACATAGTTTTTGCTTTGGGACATCTTTTTTGCTCGCTCTTTGATTCTGGGCTTTATTCTGCTCTCATTAGTGACTTCTAAATATGTGAGATGTTAGGTCATAGAATACAGAATTCAAGTGATAAAAGAACCCCAAGACCAACTGATCCAAGGTCTGCATCCAGAGTGGTACCCCATCAAGTGAAACGGATTATTCAAAAGCACAGAACTCGTGGAGTCAAACACATATGTCTCCAGTTGGAATATGCAGCAAAGCCAAGTCTCTCCCTACTGGCAGACCACCCTTCTTAGCCCTTATCTCTTTCTGGTCCACCTGGATTGAACTCAACCAAATTAAAAAGAAAACCTCAAATGTTAGTAGGATACTCTACAATAAAATCATAAGCTAAATGATTTCATTTTATGTGTGCCACACAGATACATTTTCAAACACTCAATTCCAAGTTTTTAAGAAATATAGTTCAAATTATGAGTAGTAAAAATAATTTTACAAAGTGTGGTCTTGACATATTTGGGCTTATAGGGTGTAGTCAGGGAACTTCAAAATAAATCTGTAATTTAAACTATTGATGAAGCATGGCATGAGACACCAGCATGAAACTACCAGAAACTCAACAGTTTAGTCAGCTTTTTCCATCCTGCAGAGTTACACAATAGGGTAGGAACCTTGGATTGTTATGATTATTTCTCCAAGCCCAGCTGAGTCTGTGTCACAAGGAAGGTCCTCAGAAAAAGTTCATGAAATGATAAATGGATGTATGGGTGGATGGATGGATGGATGGATGGATGGGTGAACATGTGGATAGATGATGGATGGATGATGAATGAATGGATGATGGATGAATGGTTGGGTGGCTAGGTAGATGGATGGGTGGATAATGGATGGATAGCTCTTCTCAATTCCGTGAATAGTATAGAAATTGTCTTTCTAGATCACAATTTTATGGCTACATCATATAGAGATGCTGACTTAATTTTGAGATATGCTACACGTCTTTTTCATGGATCTGTAGTCACAGGTAGAATGGTAAAAACAAAAGATTGTAAAGTATCACAATGGCCAGATTGCACATCTCTTGGCCATTCACAACTTACCTATCTCCTGGCAGATGAGGGATGTTTTCTGGATATATGGGAACAAGACACGCTCTAGTGACATCCTTTCTCTTTAGCCTTATTTATCTGTTTTTTTCCCTAGTGTTTCCTGTAAGACATTGAAGTTTAGGAAATTGAATTATCTAAACTGTTATATGTCAGTAGGTGCTCAGGGCCGTGGATGTTGGCTTTTTGACAAAAGTCAATCAAAGGATAAATATTTCATATTAATGTCTTGTATTATAGAAGGATGAGGTCAATTTCAGTATCTGGCAGTGAAAAACAATAGGATCAGCCATCACCTTCAGGCAAATTCATAATTTTACTTGGAAATTGTGCAGAAATTTCATGGCTGGTAAACCACTTTCACATCTTATATGTTTCAATGCTCAGAAGAACCCAATGCAGTAGGCTTATAACCAACAAGTAGCTTGCCCAAAATAACACAGCTGGTAGGCAGCATAACTAGGATTTAAACCCAGATTTCTAGATGCAAATTTCATAATCTCTCCATCATCCCAAGGGGTCTCTCATCAGGATTCACTGGTAATCGTAGGAAGATGTTGTAGGGATGATAGGTCCTATTCACATAAACTATATTCCCTTATCTACAGCTTCAAAGTTTCTGGTAGAGTCAATACACTGGATTAAAGCTTTTTCCATGGAATACACTATAATAAGGGGGCTGGAGGGAGGCTGACCTTCCTCTAACACAACGATTAACAATTTTGGTTGGTCGATTCTTTGTTGGGGGGCTGTCTTGGATTGTAGGATGTTTCACAACTTACCTGGCCTCTACCTACCAGATGCCAGTAGCATCCTCCAATCATGGAAACCAAAAAGTGTGCCCAGACATTACCAGATGATCCATGGAGGGCAAAATCACCCCCTGTTGAAAGCCACTTCTCAAACCCATGACCACAGATCTGTTTCATCAGGTCAACATCCTTCATCATAAATTTCAGTGTTCTGGAGGAGCGGAGGGTGGAAATTATAAGCTTGAGCTTTAAAATAGTTAATGAGACCTCAAATTTTAAAAACTTGTAGAGAGAAATACAGAGGATTGGGCAGTTTTAGAAAAACACCACAATGCTAAGCAAATATCTTACAGATAGAGGTGAATGGTTTAAAATGGAATTCCTGTCTTAAATTTTAATATTGTTTCTATCTCCAGTAGGATCATTACTTTTGCTCTGGCATCAGAAGTGAAAGTAATATGAGAATCAGAGGTTCAAACTGCAGTCTCCGGGAGTCCAGAAGCCAGCCTGATTCAAGGGTTACATACTCTTCCACACTTGCCTTGGGGCTGACTAGGAAGCCATATTATATCTGAGACCTAGGATACTCCTATGTCTTTCCCTTTCAGATCATAGTATACTTTTGTAGAAGGGCTTTTGGCGAGTGGTCAGTAATAAAATCATGGAGGAATCTCGTCTTTCTCTTCTTTCTCCTCTTCCTTTATTTTTTCAATAGTTGGACATATGTTTGTTCAAAATCTAGTTTGTTTTGAGAACAGTGCAAGATCACGTGGAACATAAAACAAAAAATTCTTACTAACTAGATGAGTTCATGGTAAAGTGATTATATAATTCATCGTCCAAGCTAGAGTATTTTTGGAGTGACGGGGGCGCTCTTATAATCACACTGTTGAGACAACAGGCATGATTTCTGGGACTGTCACTGGCTAAGTTGGACAAAGTGTTCTCCCTAGTTCTCCATGACTCTTCCAGCTCTTATTGTACACTCCTGTCAAGATGTGATGACTCTGTTCTCTGGGACAATACTAATAATGGGGTCATAATGTTAGCAATAACAAACACTGTGCTAAGTTTGATACATATGTTATATCCAATTAAAAACTACAGAAGAGGAGCTTCAAGATGGCTCATGAGAGGCATCTGGTACTCACTCCCTCCACAAACTAGGACCAAAATAGCAAGTAGATAATCATATTTTAAATAGATCACCTAACAGAGAATGCTGGAATTCAACAGAGAAGTGACAGGAAACATCTAAGGCAAGGAGGAAGAGAGAAGTAAGGCAGACAGCTCAGTTTTGATTGGCTAGCATCTTGGAGAGGCTCCCCAATGCAGGGAAAGGGTAAGTGAGTGACCCCCAGCAGCCAACATTTCCACTGCAGAATCCTGCAATCCTACCCATGAGAAAGTCCCTCAATCCATACTGGCTCTGAGATTTGCATGAGCAGCTAACCAAAGACCATGCACTGGCACAGCATTGCTCCAGAGAGGGAGCTCACACTGGGTACTACACACCCCCTGAGTCTTAAACAGCTACAGCAAGGTGCTATTTTGAGAGTCTACCCTCCACCAGAGTGCATCCTGCCCTGGGTCCCAACAGCCCCTGCATCTCCACATCCCTGGAGCCCCAATAACATCCCCTTCTCATAGCCAGGTGCCACTGCTGGCTGCTGCCACTAGAGCCAAAGAACGGGCCATTGGCAATGATCCTGCCACCCCCAGAAGCAGGGCTGCTATGCCCTTACAAGTGCCCTGCAAAAAGGCTATGCAGTTTCACCTAGGGCTGAAGAGCATGCTCCCCAGCCACCTGTTTAAAGATGCTGCCACTGAAAGCAACCCTGCCCTCCTCCGCAGCAGGGCTGCAGTGCAGCTCCTGCCAACTTAACCTGAGTATTTCTCCAGGGCCCTGGAAATCACTTCATCTCTGCCTAACACAGCCAGTGCTTATATGCAGCCCAGCTCCATCCTCCCTCCCCAGTGTCTGAGCATGCTGCCTGGGGACCTGGGGAGCACCCTGCCTCTGGAGATTGCCCTGCCCCATCATTGGCACCTGAGCACTCCTCCTGGGGTTCTGAGGATGGGCTGACCCAACCTGCTGCCACCACTACAGGTGGCACTCACACGCACATGCCACCTGCAAGCCTGGGGACTGGCTTGTCCAGCCTGTCCCAGCCATTACCAACACCAGCACGGACCATGTGAGAGCCAGATGATTGTCCCACCACTGCTACTGCCACTGCCCACACCATGCCCACTGCTCAAGAACCTGAGGATCTGTCCACCTACCTGGCCTACTACTGCCATTTCTGCCACCCAAACAAGCCTCCTAGAGGCTCAAGAATTGGTTCACCTGGACCTGCTAACACCAGTGCTAGTGTACCCTGCCCTGAGGCTCAAGGACAAGCATGCTCAGTCCACTGCTGTCATCAATGCACTGGTACCCAAGGACTGGCTCATCTGATGTTCCTGTCCCCAGCAAAACACTTCACCATAGGCTTTACTAACACCACAGTCTAAGCCACTGAGGAAATCAAAGACGGCATGGATTCTGTTTACAACTGAAGAAATCATATGGAGAGTATACTACTGCATACACCAAGAATCAAAGCCAAAGTGCTGTGTGCTACTCAACCAATACCACAGATAGATCTTTAGCAAAAAAAAGTCCTCTCCCATTATAACAAGTTCAAAAAATTGAAAGAAACAACCATTACACCAGATGTGCAGATATCAATGTAAGAACATAAGAAACATGAAAAAACAAGAAAATATGGTAACTCCAGAGGAAGACATTAATACTCCAGTGACAGATTCCAGTGAAAAAGAAATATATGAAATCCCAGAGGAAGAGTTCAAAATAATGATATTAAAGAAGCTCAGTAAGATACAGGAGAACACAGAAAAACAATGCAAGGAAATGAGAAAAAACAATTCAGGATACGAGTAAGAAATTTGCCAAAGAGATAGATATCATGAAAAAGAACCAAACAGAAATTCTGGAACTGAAGAATTTACTGAATGAAATATAAAATACAATCAAAACTTCAAGAATAGACTAGATCGAACAGGAAGAATTTTAGAACTTGAAAACAGGTGTTTCTAAATAACCCAGTCAGACAAAAATAAAGAAAAGAATAAGAAAGAATAAACAAAGCCTATGTGACATATGGGACACCATAAAGTGATGAAATATTAAAATTTTTGGTGTCCCAGAATGTAATGAGACAATGAAAGGGACAGAAAATTTATTTAATGAAATTATAGCTGAAAAATTCAAGAGGCTTAGACATCCAGATACAGAAAGCTCAGAGATTCCCAAATAGATACAATTCAAAAAGGTCTTCATAGCACATTATCATCAAACTGTCAAAAGGCAAAGACAAAGATAGAATTCTAAAATCATCAAGAAAAATGTGTAAAGTTACTTATGAGGGAATTCCCCTTAGACTAGCAGTGTATTTGTCAGCAAACCTTACGGGCCAGGAGCGAATGAGATGCTATATTCCAAGTGCTGATAACAAACAAACTACCCAATTTGCCAGCTAAGGATACTATTCCCAGCAAAGTTATCCTTCATAAATGAAGGAGAAATGAAGTCTTTCCCAGACAAGCAAAAGCTGAGGGAATTAATCACCACTAGACTGGTCCCATAAGAAATGCTTCAGGGAGCCCTATATCTGGAAATGAAAAGATAATGTCTACCATCATGAAAACACATGAAAGTATAGAACCCACTGGTACAGCGGACACACAAGTGGGAAGAAAAAGGACTCAAATGTTACCCCTACAGAACACCACCAAACCACAATGATGAATAATAAGAAATAAATAAAGGAACAAAGTATATACAAGACAACCAGAAATCAATTAATAAAGTGACAGCAATAAGCCTTCCCATATCAATAATAATATTAAATGAAAGTGGATTAACTTTCCACTTAAAAGATATAGACTGGCTGAATAAATAAAAAACAAACACAAGCCAACTATATGTCACCTACAAGAAACTCATCTCACCTGTAAAAACACAAACAGAATGAAAGTAATGTGATGGAAAAAGATATTCCATGCAAACAGAAACCAAAATCAAGCAGGAATAGCTATACTTATATCAGATAAAACACACTTTAAGTCAAAAACATAAAAAGAGATGAAGAAGGTTGTTATATAATGATAAAGGGATAAATTCAGCAAGAGGATATACCAATTATAAACATATATGTACTAACACCAGAAAACCCACACATATAAAGCAAATATTATGAGATCTAAAGGGAGAGATAGACTTCAGTACAGTAATAGTTGCAGACTTCAACACCCCACTCCCAGCATTATACAGATCATCTAGACAGAAAATTAGCTAAGAAACATTGGATTTAAACTGGCTAAGAACTCAAAAGCACAAACAACAAAACCAAAGACAAACGGGCTATATTAAACTAAAACGTTTCTGTAGAGCAAGGGGAATAATCAACAGGGTGAAAAGACATTGTGTCAAATCAGAGAAAATATAAACTATCATTTGATAAGGGACTAATATCCAGAATATACAGGGAACTCAAACAACTCAACAGTATAAAACCAAATAATACAATAAAGAATAGTGGGCAAAGGACATGAATAGACATTTCTCAAAAGAAGACATACAAATGACCAACAGGTATATGAAAAAATGCTCAACGTCATTAATCATCAGGAAAATGCATATCAAAATGACAATGAGATACCATCTTACTCCAGTTAAAATAATGGCTATAACTAAAAAGACAAAAAAATCAGATGCTGATAAAGATGCAGTGAAAAGGGCACTGTTGGTGAGAATGTAAATTAGTACAGCCACTATGGAAAACAGAATGGAGATTTACCAAAAAACTAACAATAGAACTACTATATGATCCAGCAATCTCACTAACTGGTTATTTATCCAAAGGAAAAGAAATCAGTATAACAAAGGGATACCTGCACCCCCATGTTTATGGTGGCACTATTTACAGTAGCCAAGATATGGAATCAACCTAAGTGTCCATCAACAGAGGAATGGATAAGGCAAGTGTGGTGTATATATATACACACAATGGAATATTATGTGGCTATAAAAAGAATGAAATTATGTCATTTGCAGCAACATGAATGGAACCGAAGGTCACTATGAAGGTCCTTATGTTAAGGTCAAAATGTTGTATGTTCTCACTCCCATGTGGGAGCTAAAATGGTTGGTCTCATGGAGGTAGAGAGTAGAATGATAGATACCAGAGGCTGCAAAGAGAGTGTGGGCGGGTAGGATGATGAAGAGAAGTAGGCTAATGGGTACAAACATACAGTTAGATAGAAGGAGTAAACTCTAATGTGTGATAGCAGAGTAGGGTGACTATAGTTAACAACAATATATTGTCTATTTCAAAATAGCGAAGAGAGAGGACCTGAACTAGTCCCGACACATGGAAATGATAAACACTTTAGGTAATGGATACCTTAAATACCCTGATTTGATCATTACACATTCTATGCATGTAACAAAATATCACATGTACTGCGTAAATATGTAAAAATATGTATCAGTAAAACAACTCACAATGACAATGTTCCTTTTATAACCCTCACTGTTCCAGATGAAAAACTGAATCAAGATCATATAGTTATTACAAGATAGGACAGGGATTTAAATCAGGCCATTTAACCCAAAAAGCACCCATTTCACCATGATTGTCATGTGTGTCAGTTCCATGTAATGTTCTTACTGACTTGCAAGATGATGTGTACATGCTTCAGGATCTACTGACTAGCAGGTTTTGAAATTCCTGCCTCCTAGTACAACCTATTCTGCAGTGACACTCTTCTTTTAACTGAAATGTACCTTACCAAGTAACTGAAGAAAGTCAGCCAGATTAAGAAGCAGGTTTGGGGTCGCTTGCAGGTAAGTGAGTGCAACTGTTTGAGGAGAATTCCAGGAAAGGAGAAACTTTACTCAGCTATAAGTGTATCCTATGATCTAAATGTTACAGATACATTATAATCCCAAGGGCTCTTCTGAAAGGAGCAGATACCTGCTAGAGAAAGAGCAGATTTCTACGGAAATGAGGCCATTCCTTCTGGAAAATCAACAAAAGCAACAAACCCTTACACTGTTTATAAGCCCTTAACGTTTTCTTGTAATCTCAGAGTTTACCTGCTTCATGATTCCTTGTAATACATGGCAGAAGAACTGTATAATTATTAAAAGTTACTTAAGTATCAACACTTTCATTTCTTGTCACCCACCTCTGAATTTGTCACCTCTGTTTAACCCTCCCTGGTATTTAAATAGCTAATCTAGTGTTGGAGGCCAGGTTAACAGTGTGCAAGTCTCTTAAGTGACTTCATAGTGACCTTCACAAGTCTATTTATTTGGTATTTCCTTTATGTTCCTTTATGTGAACTGACTGAGCCCTTGCTAATAATTAAAAGAATTTGCTAAAGTATTCTTTTGGCAAAGTCAGTAGATAAGAATTTCTGTGAGAGGCTCACGCCTGTAATCCCAGCACTTTGGGAGGCCGAGGCGGGTGGATCACAAGGTTAGGAGATCGAGACCATCCTGGCTAACACAGTGAAACCCTGTCTCTACTAAAAATACAAAAAATTAGCTGGGCGTGGTGGCGGGCGGCTGTAGTCCCAGCTACTAGGGAGGCTGAGGCAGGAGAATGGCATGAACCCGGGAGGCGGAGCTTGCAGTGAGCCGAGATAGTGCCACTGCAGTCCAGCCTGGGCGAAAAAGCGAGAGTCCGTCTCAAAAAAAAAGAAATACTTTTCTCAGTTAGTTTTATACTTTGGGGGGCAAGCTAATGTCACAAGACACACTATTCACAGAAATTTTTATCTACTGGTTTCCTTTTACACATGAGGAACTCCCAATCTGCCCTGTCTCCCTCCCTTCATCATCCGATCACCTACCATTCCTCCTGAAATCAAAACTCTTATCCTGTTACTGAGTATAAGTTCTATGGAGAGTTTTGAAGCTAGAACAATATGCCAAGCACTGCTATAAACACGTAACATACGTTAGCTCATATGATTAATATAATCCTTGATGTAAATGTTAGCCATGTAAAGATGTGGGATAGAGAGGGTAAGCAATTTGCCCAAGGGCACACCGTTGGGAAGCGGTAGAGCCCCACAGTGCACAGTGTACCCAGACAGCCTGTCTCCAGCGTCTGTGAACCTAACCCCAAGAACGTAGCCCTTCCTAAGGCTGGGGAAGCATGTGCCTGGTTGCAAGCATTGTGCCATGTGTGCATGCATTTAGCAGTCATGCACTGGGACCTGCTGGTTGCCAGCCACTGTGCTGGGGCCAGGGACACAGGGGTCACAAGGCCATCTAGACTATGTCCTTGTGCAGCCACATTCCTGGGGGGCTTCAGACAATTAGACAAGAAATGACAACATGAGGAAGTAAATGTTCTGCATATCTAGGAGTATTTAGGAGGAGTGCCCAACTGTGATCCGGGGCCAGGCCAGGTAGATGTGGGGAGGGTTGGTCAGCTCTGAGGTACACCTGAAGGATGAATAGAGGTTTTGCTGGCCAGGAAAAAGGTGAGAGATGGCATTCCAGGCAAGAAAAGGTCATGGGAAAAACCCAGAGCAAGGAGTATGCCAGGGAAAAAAGTCGTCTCAGTGAGGATGGAGCCAAGTGTGAACAGGGACAGCAGGCAACTGAGAGGCCTGGAGAGGCAGGCAAGGACTGCACTTGGTTCTTACCTTTTTAATTTCTTTCATTTTTAGAGACAGGGTCTCACTCTCTTGCCCAGGTTGGAGGTGCAGTGGTGCAATCATGGCTCACTAAAGTCTTGCATTCCTGGGTTCAAGCAATCTTCCTGCCTTAGCCTCCCGAGTAGCTGAGACTGGAGGCACAAGCCACCACTCTTGGCTAACTTTTTTATTTTCTATTTTTTGTAGAAATTGGGTCTCACTATGTTGCCCAAGCTGGTCTTGAACTCCTGGCCTCAAACGATCCTCCCACCTCAGCCTCCCAAGCTATTGGGATTATAGGCATAAGCTACACACCCAGCCAAGGACTGCACTTTGAAGGGCCCCACAAGCCCCATCAGAAAGTCTGGGCTTTATCCAAAGAGCATTAAGGCACCCCAAGGGGCTGTCCACTGTGGGGTGGTATGGACTGCTATGCATGTAGAACATGCAGGAGATGAGTTAGGAGGATGCAGTAGCAGTCCCAGTGGATGAAGGTGGCCTGGATGATGCCTTGGCCACCACTCTCTACAAATCTAATGCAACCACTTCCTGAAATCTAATGCAACCGCTTCCTGAAATCTAATGCAACCGCTTCCTGAAATCTAATGCAACAGCCTCCTGAAAAGTGGAGGCTCCAACCTTGGGAGTCCAGGACCTGAAAATTGTGCTGAGCTCAACATCAAAGAGTAATGGAGTGGGGGCTGTTGTCTGAAAAGGGCCTGACCAACTGCGGGGCTGTGATTTTTTTCCACCAGCAATTCTCAACCAGGGGCAATGTGCCAATGTCTGGAGACATTTTTGGTTGGCACAGCATGTGGGGGAGTACTACTGGTACCACGCAACCAGCCAGTGTTGCTCAAGGCATTCTCTTCTTTCCTTTCCCACATTCCCAGAAAGGCTACAGGGACCACTGGCCGGGGCTGGTTGGCGGCTCAATGCTGGGAAAATAACAGAAAAGAACTGCTTATATTTACTTAAAGAAACACTGAAAGAGTAAACAAGAAATTGATCTAAATGGTTATGTAGGGGAAAGTGTGAGGGTGGGAATGATTCAACTCTGTGAATACCTTTGTAGAGTGTTTTTGACTTTTGATTCCTGTGCACTGATTACCAATGCAAAAATAATATTATTTTTAGCCGGGCGAAGTGGCTCACACCTGTAATCCTTGCACTTTGGGAGGCCAAGACAGGCGGATCACCTGAGGTCAGGAGTTCAAGACCAGCCTGGCCAACATGGCGAAACCCTGTCTCTACTAAAAATACAAAAATTAGTGAGGCATGGTGGCACTCGCCTGTAATCCCAGCTACTCAGGAGACTGAGGCAGGAGAATCACTTGAACCCAGGAGGTGGAGTTTGCAGTGAGTTGAGATCACACCACTGAACTCCAGCCTGGGTGACAGAGTGAGAGAGTCTGTCTTAAAATAGTAGTAATAATAAAGAAAGAAAAAATGTTTTTTTAAGGAGATTAGCAATTCAGATTCCCAAACGTCAATCCCTTCTGGCCTTTATTTGTAAACTCTGGGTTTTTTTTTTCTTTTTTTTTTTTTTTGAGACAGAGTCTCTCTGTCATCAGGATGAAGTGCAGTGATGCCATCTTGGCTCACTGCAACCTCTGCCTTCTGGGTTCAAATGATTCTCCTGCTTCAGCCTCCCGGGTAGCTGGGATTGCAGGTGTGCGCCACCACACCCAACTAATTTTTGTATTTTTAGTAGAGACAGAGTTTCACCATGTTGGCCAGAATGGTCTTGATCTCCTGACCTCATGATCTGCCCCCCTCAGCCTCCCAAAGTGCTGGGATTACGGGCATGAGCCACCGCGCAGCCAACTCTGGGTTTTTCTAATGACCTCTCTTCTTAATGAATCTGCAGCATCTTTATTAAAACTCCATTCTGGCTGATTCATATACCTCCTACACTGTACTTCATGCATGTTTCACATGCTTCTTGTAAAATTTACACAGCTGATGTAGACCCCATTTCTTTAAAAAGGCCCAGCCTTCCCTTTAGACTTTACTGAAGCCAACAATGAACTCGATTCAGTGAGCCTTGTTTTGTTCTAGGGCTTACCTGTGAAATGCATTTATTCCACCAGGAAGCTTTTGAAAAAATCAGTCACCTGATCCCTTCTTGGTATCCATAGGTTCTGCGAGGTCCAAGTTCCTGTTTTCTTCCAGTGGCATCATCCCCTTCACAAGCCTTTCTAAGTGCTGCTGTGGCTTGTTAGGAGGACAGATCATATATCCAAGGTATATAAGCCCCCTTTTCAGGACGCATTCACCTGTGAAGGGGTTTTTGGCAGGCGATCAGCCTCCAGGAATTTAAGGCCTTGACTTGCTGGCAAAAGCCCTAGATCATGGGACCCAAGCTCCCTGATTTGGTGGGTCAGCCTTGGAATTCATGACACACCTGACTGTATCAGGCAGGCTGGCATGCTGCTTCGGTGCTCAGATAAGCGGAATCAAACAGTTCCCAAGTTTCCAGGGGCTGGCCCTTGGTGCCGGCCGGCTTCCTTTGGAGGTGATGTAAGGCAAACAGAACCCTGAGTCCTAGATTTGGGAGCAAAGTGGGATTCATTAGCAAAACGAGGACTTTATGCTGGGGGAAATTCAATGCCCTGTCCAGGAGGGAGTTTTCCTTTTCTCTAGGATTTGAGGAACATGCAATGCCATCAGAGGACACTTCAGTACCAGGATTCTTCCCCCTGGGGACAGCACAAAGTTTTTCATTGAAATAATTTCAAAGTGCAATAGTTTTAACGATGCTGAAATAGCCAGCTGCGAACACTGGAATTATGGCATTAGGGCCCCTTTGTAAGAGGTAACTTAGTAGCTAAAGTGGCTTGTTTTCATAAACTCATAAAAACTTCATTTCACAGACACATTGAATAAAACCTGTAATGGGAACTAAAATCTTAGTCTGTCCATATAATTTTTCTCTTAATGGAATATTGTGCCAATAAGTTAAGCATAAAGTTTCTGGTTTAACAGCATAAGAGAAAGAAACATATAATGAAAACCATGAATTGGGTGGTATCATACTATACAGGGGGGCTTGACGTTATCCAGCAAAATTGTGTAAGCATTTGCTCTTTGACCCAGCAATCCCACTCCTAGGAACCTTTCTCTAAACTACACTGGCAAAAAATGCAAAGGAGGTATATGCACAAGCTATTCACTGAAATGCTGTTTTTATTAGCAAAAGGCAGGAAACAAACCAAATGTCCATCAGTAGGGAACTGGTTAGGTTAGAAACTGGTTGAGTAAATTAGGGCGTATGCACGCAATGGAGATATTGTTCCCTATATTACTATGGAATGGTTTCCATGGGACAGTTTCAAGTGAAAAAAGGAAGAGAGAGAGAAGAGTAAAAAAGGGGTGAGATGGGGTACGCACACAAGCGCACGTTGTGCTGAGACACGCAGGGGGATGAGAGACCTCCGTAGCTCTGGTCTCTAACGAGTCCAGAGAAAAACAGCAGGGATGGTCTCTCTGAGCAGAATTCTAGAGTTTCCTGATGGCTTCTTCTTTCCTAGGCTGTTCGTGGATCCCTGAGTCCCTCAGTGGCAGTCTACTCTGAGCATCATCTCTAGGTTCTGACCGCCAAAGGCAACATCCAGCTATGCATATCATGGCAACGTCATGCTTCCTTGCAAGTGTCATTAATACTCTTCTACCACAGGGGGGCTCTTCAGAGGAAAGGGTGTAAATTAGCAGCCAGGCTTGTTCACTAGGGGGCATTTTACAAGATCATAAATGGTAATGGGAAAAGGACTTGGAAGGTAAAATAAATGAACATAGGTACAATTCTTTTGTTACAATTTTTGTAACAAAAAACCCAGCCAGATGCGGTGGTGCACACATGTAATCCCAGCTCAGGAGGCTGAGGATCTCTTGAGCCCAAAAGTTCAAGACCAGCCTGGGCAACATAACTGGACCCAGTCTCAAAAATAAACTAAGATAGGCCTGAACCCTCTAACGTGCATCTAGAGAGACGTCCAACGCTCTCACTGATATCTGCATAAATTCCCAGGCGTAATAGTCATTCCTGTGGTCACTGTGGTTGTCTCCCTATCCTTCAGCCACACCATGGCCAGGAGGTGTGCAGACTGGTCTCTGCTATAGGGCTGAGTCTTGGGATCATTCCACCACGTGCATTTCCATTCACAGCCAACCACACCCATCACCCATGGCACATGTGATGGCGGCACCCAGCACCCAGAGCCAGGCAGGACTTGCTGCTGGTGCTCTCTCCTAGCTGGGAAACAACCCAGGAGGCTGTAGGTTTGAGCACTCCTTCTTGGTTCCCTAGGGACCAGAAGTCGCATGCACTGCCAGCCAGCCACGGCTAAAGAAAGTGAGAAGTGAGGGAGAGAGAACAGAGAGAGTCCCAGGGCTGGTGTTCCACCAGCATGCTGTGGCTCTAGTGACCACCTCTGCTTCACAGGTCTTGCAACTGAGATACAAAAACTTTTGATTCGGTGGCTTTAATACGAAGCTCAGTTCTGTAGGTCTTTGAAGTGAGCCCATTCAAGCTAAAGATTTGAGACCTTTGGACGTTGTGAGGAATCGCAACATGATCAAAGGCAGGTGGGGACTTGAATCTGCAAATTAAGGGAAGGAAGCCTGCCCCAAAGGCATCACACATGACTGAGCAGCAGGTGGGTGACTGATGAGTCTGGGTTCACATCCTGAAGCCTTGCCTTGTGGGTGGGGACCATGCTTTGCTGTGAGCCCTGCACGTGCTCGCAAGCCCTTCAAGGTGCCTTTTCCTCTCTACTAATGATCTGAGCAATGGACTTTTGTAACAGATCCCAGGGCACTCTAGGCTACCGCCCAAGGCACTGCTTTTCTGCCACCCAGGTATCTGGGAAGTTAATTCATAATCAGTGAGTTTCTTGGAAAACATGGACTGGGGGTACAAAGAGGCATTTATCATCAATTATGAGAGAAGTCAGAAAACACAGTGCCAGCCTCAATGGCCCTGGGTGCTGAGATGCTGTGTCCAACACTTTCTGACCTTCTCACATTTTAAAAAATTCTAGACTCCATGCTGTTCCCATGATCTTTGTTCAGCTGTTCTTTTTTTTTTTTTTTGAGACAGAGTTTCGCTCTTTCACCCAGGCTGGAGTGCAGTGGCGCGATCTTGGCTCACTGCAGGCTCCGCCCCCCGGGGTTCACGCCATTCTCCTGCCTCAGCCTCCCGCATAGCTGGGACTACAGGTGCCCGCCACCTCACCTGGCTAATTTTTTGTATTTTTTAGTAGAGACGGGGTTTCACCGTGTTAGCCAGGATGGTCTCGATCTCCTGACCTCGTGATCCGCCCGCCTCGGCCTCCCAAAGTGCTGGGATTACAGGCGTGAGCCGCCGTGCCCGGCCTCAGCTGTTCTAAATATTGCCTAAGCCACAGATTTCTCCTAAATTCAGTAGGTCCCCTGAGACTTCCTAAGACCCAAGCTTACATTAATCTGGAGAAGGTGGTGCAGGATTCAGGAGGACGAGCGAGACCTCAGGTTGAAACAGGAGAATTTTTATTGAGTATACTCAGGCCCAGCTGACTCAACGTCCAAAAGACTGGGCCCAAAACAAAGACAGCACCTGACTTTTATACACACTTTACAAAAGGGGGTGGGCTAGCTTGAGGTAAGCTTACAGTGGCGTGAAAGCAGGGATACTGAGGCAGGACAAAGACAGGATTGCACATGACCGTTGCCAAGCAACCCAGATGTCCGTTATCTAGTTTTGCCTGGGCACGTGCTTATCCTATAACCTTTACTATGGTGCCCAGGCAGCTGTAGTTCAGGCCTACTCAGGCTTCTTATGACCTTTGTTGTACTTCTTAGAGAAAAGAGAATACTTGAAGTCACTAGTTACAGGGAAGAGGAACCTATAAACTCATTCTATAAAACAAAGGAAATTTTTTTTTCTATGTTGAGGGAGTGCTGGGAGAGTCTTCAGAGCACATAACATTATTAGGACTTTTCCTGGGTCTGGGCTGTGCCTGTTGCTGCCTCTGGGACAAGTCACCTAATACAGGAAAATTTTTTATTTTATTTTATTTTTTTTTAAATTTCCAGCCTCAAAGGAACCGACCCATCTTAGAGACTTCTACAGACAACCCATCCTCCTGTTAGGTGACGATTTTACCAGTGTAGACCTCCCAGGATGCATTGTCACTGCCAGCATCTGAGGCACTTGCACTAACCACTTTACACGGACCTGAATCATGAACACTTTCCATGGAAGTGACTCAGAGGAAAAACTACTTTCAAAGCAAGAATTGGCAGGGCAGTGGAACTGATTGGATATGAAGTTCAAGCAAGAAGGAAGAATCGAAAGTGATGGAGAATTTGAGTTCCTGAACACTAGAAGTTGGTTTATTGACATGGAGCTGGGCTCTGTAGAGAGGAAAAAGCAGAAGAAGGTTGCAGTCAATGCATGAGGTCTCACTCACCTCAGAGGGGTGCCCTGAAGAGTGCAGCCAGACTCTGACATCCTCATCAGTTTATTCATTCATTTACTCAGCAAATGTTTATTGTAAATTATTGCACCAACAGTTCAATGATGAATGAGGCACAGTCCCTGCCCTCAGGGAGCTTACAATCTATGCTATGGGCTGAATTGTGTCCCCTTTCCCAAATTCATATGCTGAAGCCCTAACCTCCAATGTGACTATATTTAGAGCTACAGTTTTAGGAGGTAAAGCTAAACAGGGTCATGGGGTGAGATCCTAAATTGATACGATTGGTGACTGTATAAGAAGAGAAGCAGACGCCAGAGCTCTCTTTCTCTGCACACACACACATTGGAACTGCACTGGGAGGATACCTCAAGAAGGCAGCTGTCTGCAAGCCAGAAAGAGAGTCCTCACCAGGAACAGAACCACGCTGGTCCCATGATCTCAGAATTTCTGTCTCCAGAGCTGTGGGAAAATACATTTCTGTTGTTGAAGCCACCAGTCGGTGGCACTTTGTTATGGCACCCCAAGCAGCTTAAGACAGTACCGGAGGGTTCAGGCCAGAAAGCAGGCAAGTCCAGCACAGGCTGGTAAGTGCTAGTGGGGGACAAGCACCAAGAGCTTTGAGAGCACAGAAGAGCGGCACCATTATAAGACTTAAGGGGCCAAACAAGACATTTGGGAATCTAAGGGTAATGCCAAGTTTCAGAGGGAGGAGAGATCCTGGCATGATTCCAAACACAAGCAAGTCAATAGAGCTAGAAATGCACTATATCTAGAATGTTTGAGGAATTTGCAAAGGAAGGGGTGAGTGATCAGGCTAGAGCAGATCCTTCTAGGATGGAATCATTGGAAGGACTCAAAGGCATGCCACAGGTGCACTCGTCTACAGCTTTAATAAAGGTGAGGGATACAGCACGTCAGGAAAAGAGAATGGAGGCAACCTAAGAGAGGCTAGAAAACTTAGGCACAAACCCTCACTGTCCTTTCTCATTTGCACAGCATGAACTCGGTCTTCAGAATGACCCACCAAATGTGTGCACATTATCTTGATCGAAAGGGAGCTTTTGCAACTCTGCAGAGGGGTGTTTTAGAGGCAGATGAGGCTGTGTAACTGGTTAAAGCAGATGTTACCATCAATCTATACACCCTGAAACAGTGTAGACAAGCCAGCCCCCAGTGCTGCTGGCAGAGTTGCAAACTTTGAATGGCACCTTGTAAATCATCTCATCTTTGTCTACTGCAAGAGTCAGTACCAGACAGGGTGAACAACCATTCTAGTTTGCCCGGACTCAGGGGAGTATTTCAAGGAGACAGGATTTTCAGTTCAAAAACTGGGAAATATTAGTTTGGTGCAAAAGTAATTGCAGTTTTTACCATTAAAGGTAAAAACTTTAATGTTTTTAAATATTAAAAGGTTTTTGCTGGCCGGGCACGGTGGCTCATGCCTGCAATCCCAGCACTTTGAGAGGCCAAGGCGGGTGGATCTCTTGAGGTCAGGAGTTCGGGACCAGCCTAGCCAACATGGTGAAACCCCATCTCTACTAAAAATATAAAAAATTAGCCAAGCATGGTAGCGCATGCCTGGAATCCCAGCTACTCCGGAGGCTAAGGCAGGAGAATCACTTGAATGTGAGAGGCGGAGGTTGCAGTCCAGCCTGGGCGACCAGCGAGATTTTGTCAAAAAAGAAAAAAAAAAAGGTTTTTGCCATTACCTTTAATGGTAAGAACCACAATGACTTTTGCACCAACTACAAGGGAAATAGCCGTATCTTACACAAGATAAATGCATGTTCAGATCTCATGGGCACTGTGAGCTGCATGCAGAGATGCTGTGGGTGCCCCACAGAATCCCTGAATCCCCTCTGCACTCACAAGCCTTGGAGGTCCTGCTGCAGGTACCTTGGATTCCCCTGAAGGCTGTTTCAGCTTCCCTGGGGGACAGGCTGGAAGTGCTGCATAATTAATGACACCAGCAACAGTCCTCAATGGGAGTGGGAGGACGCACACACCCCTGCCTCCTTACCCTTTGGGTGGGCAGCTCTGAGGGTGTTCCACACTCCCCCACAAGAGGGATCCACCATGTTGTGCCACCATGGAGCAATGGCGGTCCATGGCTCCTTGCTGTGTCCTGTCTTACTTCCCTACTCTCCTCCCTGTATTTCTCAGGATGGCATCATTTGCACCCAAACCCTTAACTTCAGGGCTATTCTGAGGGAACCTCGGCAAATACCTGCTGCTAACGATGTTTGACTCTATATGGATTTAGAGAAGGAGGACAAGTAGGGAAGTGGCATCATCATATTTGTATTTTTATTAAGAATAGAAACAAAAATTCCTGTCTTCACGAAGCCTACATTTGAGGAAGGAGGCTGTGGTGGGCAGAATAACGGCCCCCTATGATATTATGAGATACTGGTTTTTGTCCATGGTTTCTGGCTCGTAACTCCCATAGCTCTTGTTAGAGTGAACAGAATCTCTCTGACTTTCTCCTGCTCTCCTTTCACCTCTCTTAATTGTGGGTCATAAAACTCTTATTCCAGAGAGGGTCCTGCCCCATAACCTGGAGGAAGGAATACTGCATGGAGAGGCCAAGAAGAGTCTGAGGCCTTGCTGGGCTTAGATCACACTCTTTTTGTCCAGTCACCCATCTTCCTTCCTTCCTTCCTTCCTTCCTTCCTTCCTTCCTTCCTTCCTTGAGTCTCACTCTTTGGCCAGGCTGGAGTGCAGTGGCACTATCTCAACTCACTACAACCTCCACCTCCCGGGTCTAACTGATTCTCCTGCCTCAGCCTCCCGAGTAGCTGGGACTACAGGTGCATACCACCATGCCCAGCTAATCTTTGTATTTTTAGTAGAGATGGGGTTTCACCATGTTGGCCAGGATGGTCTCGATCTCTTGACTTCGTGATCCACCCACCTCGGCATCCCAGAGTGCTGGGATTATAGGCATGAGCCACTGCCCCCGACCTTCAGTCACATTTATATGTGGTTGTCCATGCTTTGGTCATTCCTATCCAATGAAGTCTCCATAAAAGGCCCAAAGGACAGGGTCCAGTGGCTTCCAGAGAGCTGAGCACATGGAGGTGGACAGGAAGGTGAACAGAAACTCATCCAGGTGCTGGGAGAGCGGTGGGCCCCCCACTCCATGGGGACAGAAGCTCCTGTGTTCAGGACCCTTCCAGACCTCATCCTATGAATCTCTTCCTCTGGCTGTTTCTCTGTATCTTTTAAAATATCCCTTGTAATAAACCAGTGAACATCGGTAAGTGTTTCCCTGTGTTCCGTGAGCCTCTCTAGCAAATTAATCAAAACTGAAGGCGGTGTTGGAAACCCCAACTGGAAACCAGTTGGTGAGAAGTTCCTGAGACCTGGACTTGGGGCAGGTGGGAGGAGGGGCCAGTCTTGTGGGACTGAGCCCTGGGCCTGTGGTTTCTGAGGCTGTCCCCAGGTAGATAATGTCAGAATTAAATTGAATTGGAGGACACCCAGCTGGTGTCCGCTGCAAAATGCAGGACTGATTGCTTGCTGGTGTGTGGGAAGTAATCCCCATAATACCCACACATTTGGTCACAGAAGTCTTTTTTTTTGAGACAAAGTCTCGCTTTGTAGCCCAGACTGGAATGCAGTGGCGCAATCGCGCTGCAACCTCTGCCTCCCAGGTTCAAGGGATTCTTGTGCCTCAGCTTCCCAAGTAGCTGAGATTACACGGGCCCACCACCAGGTCTGGCTAATTTTTGTATTTTTAGTAAAGATGGGGTTTCACCATGTTAGCCAGGCTGGTCTTCAACTCCTGACCTCAAGTGATCCGCCCACTTCGGCCTCCCAAAATGCTGGGATTACAGGCGTGAGCCATCATGTCCAGCCAGCCACAGAAGTCTTCTGTGTTTATTGTTGTTGTGATGCGAGGGCTAAGGAAAAATGGTTTGAGGTTTTTCTTCATACCCCCCTGAAAGATGTCCATGCCCTAATTTCCTGGAATCTGTGAATGTTACATGGTAAAGAGGAATGAAGTTTGCAGATGAAATTAACGCTGCTGATCAGCTGACTTTCAAATAAAGAGATGATCCTGGATTGTCTACGAAGGGCCAATGTCATCTTAAGTGTCCTTAAAAGATGACAAAAGAAGGCAGAAGAGTTTTCAGGGTCAGAGAAAGAGATGAAGTGGGCCGGGCGCGGTGGCTCACTCCTGTAATCCCAGCACTTTGGGAGGCCGAGGCGGGCAGATCACCTGAGGTCAGGAGTTCGAGACCAGCCTGGCCAACATGGTAAAATCCCGTCTCTACTGAAAATACAAAAATTAGCCAGGTGTGGCGGCGGGCACCTGTAATCCCAGCTATTCGGGGGGCTGAGGCATGAGAATCACTTGAAGCCAGGAGGCGGAAGTTGCAGTGAGCCAAGATCATGCCACTGCTCTCCACCCTGGGCAACAGAGCGAGACTCTGTCTCCAAAAACAAAAACAAAAAAGATGAAGCGATGAAAGCAGACGTTGGGATGATGGGATGGCTGGCTTTGAAGATAGAGGACAGCCTCAAGCCAAAGGGTGCAGGCAGCTTCCAGAAGCTGGAAAAGACAAAAAAAATTGATTCTGCCTCTGAAACAGAACACAGCCTTGCCAACATCTTCATTTTAGTGAAACCCAGTGAGACCCATTGGGAACTTTGAATTCTAGAATTGTAAAAAAAAAAATAAATAAAAATCGTGCATTGTTTTAAGCCATTACATTTATAATGATTTGTTACGGCAGCAATAGTAAACAAATACAGGCACAAAAATGGAATATTTTACAATATTATAATTACAAATCTACTGTGTGAAATGATAAATGTTATGGAGAAAAATGGATCAGCAAAGTGGGACAGCAGTGTGAGAGGAGGAAGGAGATGCAACAGGTGACACAGCTCATGGCTCCACGTCCTGCCATCAGTGTGCAGATGACCTACGTGGCAGGGGAGCATCACATTTGGGGATTTGCTCGGTTCCCTCTTCCTTTGACTTCTCTGTCACAGCTCTCCCCTTGATCCCACAACTCAACACCTAGGGCATCTCTGGGACTGTCATTTTGGAGCTGATGCTGCACATCCACGTTAATACCCCTCAAAGCAGTTGGTTCCATTTGTGGCACGGAGCTCTCTGGTGAAATTGTCCAGATATAAACTTTCAACAGCCTCAGAATTTCATAAGGCATTTTCATTGTCTTATTTCACTGTCAATGAGAGGTCTTTTAGGCATTTGCTTGGAGTCCACAGCTTTAATGGACACAACCCAGTTTCAGCTGGACACCGATTATCGATTCCCTTCAAGATCAGGCTATGATGAACATTTCTCAGGGTGGGAGCCCCCAGAGGCAGCATAATCACTGTCCACCTGTTCAAATGCAGAGAACCTGCTCATAGTCCAGTGGAGAGAGCAAGTTCAGATTTGTTATGAGCATTGAGGAGCTGCTTGGATGGAACTTCAGTCCCCATCCTCCTGAGCAGAGGCATTCAATATTTATGAGCAAATGACATCACCTGCTGTTTTCTGTTTCGTAGGAGTCCATTCGGGTTACCAACAATATATTAGCATAGCTGTCAACAGGCATGCAGGTTTCCAAGCTGGCCCCGTATTGGGGCAGAAAGAGCTCAACAGACATTCCCCTCAGCTTGAAAGACCTCAAATTCATAGATACACCAAAGGGACAGAAATGCCGACACTGAACTGCTGTGTTCTCCTGATGTGACATAACATGCCAATCAAATGTGAAGATGGAGACAGAGGTTGGAGGGATGCAGCCACAAGCCAAGGAACACCAGGAGCCACCAAAGCTGGAAGAGGCAAGGAGGGCTCCTTCCTTCGAGCTTTCATATTCAGGGAGTATGACCCCTCTGACACCTGGGCTTCAGACTCCAGCCTCCAGAACCATGAAAAGGTCAGTTTCCATTCTTCCAAGCCACCCAGTTGTGATACTGTATTAGCGCAGCTCTGGGAAAGTGATCATAGGGCCGTCTAGGTGTGCACAGCTCAGCGGTGACAAAGGGGCAGTGGAGGCTGATGCCGCCTGGATTCCCTTCATCATAGGAATTCTCCTTGGCTGAGGCAAAGTGACTTAGAATCAGCCACTCATTAACCAGCTAAAGTACTTCACCAGAGGCTGGTGAGTCTGCTGTGTCGCCCTCAGCACCCCCACTCCCCTCTGACCTGAAGCAAAGGCAGGCCATGGCTAACTTTCCATCACCTCCCTGCTTCTTGCCCAGTGGGTCTTCCCACCCTGGGTGGAGATATCCCTTTAAACACACCCTCTTAGACAGGAGCCCTCCCTAGCTCCGGAGTTGCCTTCCAACGTCTTCCTCCCACACACCTTTCATGATCAAAGGGATACATCTTTCTGCACTCAGGATGGAGGGCGTGAAAGCTGCCCTTATTTCCAGATGATGGGGACGGTCTTTTGGATATAATATTTATCCCCAATGCCTACAGGGGCACCTGGCCCAGAACAGGCACCCTGTAGGCACTCATTGCATGAGGGTACCCTGCATTTTTTTGCCTATTGCTTACTGTGGGAATTCACATCCAGTACGTGTGGGCAGTACTATGGGGCAGGGGCGTTTTATAGCAAGCAGGTCCTGCGGTGCCTTTTTTGTCTTTTGTCTGTGTAGCAGCCTCTGAACTCTCCAGATATGATTATTCTCCCTAGGTTGATTGGCCTGATGGAAAATGTTAAGTTCCTAACCACTTGGGCAGCCATTTACCTCTCTCTCCTTCCTCTATTTCTTCTTTCTCCCAGCTTTTATAAAGGGTTGTGAGCACGTCCCCAATGTTATTGGAAAACGAATTGTGCAAAGCCTTAGGCCACGTTTTTGAAAGTCTGTCTTCTACCACGAGGTGGTAGTGTTTCCACAGCTTCCTCTCCCTCATCTTGCAATTTGCTTGGAGTGGCCCCAAAAGACAAATGCATTTTATTCTCTGCACATTTAAGGGGAGAAAAACCCTCACAATTCACTACTCTAAAATTGAAATCATTCTTTTAATACATGCCCTCTATATTATCTTGAAGAGGTGCAATTTGCAAACCAGTTTGTTCTGGCAGGTTTATTTTCCCACTTTAAATCAGGTGCTTTGTGGGCATATTACTCGACAATTTTTTAAAAAAAACTAATAAATTTTTTTTTACATTTTCTTATTTTATTTTATTATACTTTAAGTTTTAGGGTACATGTGCACAATGTGCAGGTTTGTTACGTATGTATACATGTGCCATGTTGGTGTGCTGCACCCATTAACTCGTCATTTAGCATTAGGTATATCTCCTAATGCTGTCCCTCCCCCCTCCCCCCACCCCACAACAGTCCCCGGAGTGTGATGTTCCCCTTCCTGTGTCCATGTGTTCTCATTGTTCAATTCCCACCTATGAGTGAGAACATGCAGTGTTTGGTTTTTTGTCCTTGGGATAGTTTACTGAGAATGATGGTTTCCAGTTTCATCCATGTCCCTACAAAGGACACGAACTCATCATTTTTATGGCTGCATAGTATTCCATGGTGTATATATGCCACATTTTCTTAATCCAGTCTATCGTTGTTGGACATTTGGGTTGGTTCCAAGTCTTTGCTATTGTGAATAGTGCCGCAATAAACATACGTGTGCATGTGTCTTTAAAATAGATCGTTTTTAAAGAAGTTTTAGGTTTTCAAAACATTGAATGGAAAATATATCGACTTTCCAGGTGCCCCCTTCCACTCCCACACAGTTTCCCTATTGTCAACATCTTGCGTTACTAAGGAACATTTGTTATAATTGATAAGCCTATAGAGACACATTATTATTGACTCAAGTCCATAGATCACATTAGGGTTCACACTTAGTACTGTACATTCTATGAGTTTTGGCAAATGTGTAATGACATGTGTCCACCATTTTGGTATTGTACAGAATAGTTTTGTTGACCTAAAAATTCACTGTGCCCCACCTATTCACCTCTTCCTCCCTCCCCCTAACTCCTGGATCAATGGTTATTGATTTTGTTACTGTCTCCATTATTTTGCCTTTTCCATCATGTCATGCAGTTGACATTATACACTGTGTAGCCTTTTCATCTTGGCCTATTTCACTTAGCAGCATATATTTAAGATTCCTTCTTGCCTTTTCATAGCCAGATAGCTCATTTCTTTTTATCATGAAAAAATATTTCATGGCATGGTACAACACCGTTTGTTTATCAATTCACCTATTGAAGGACATCTTGGTTGCTTCTACATTTTAGTAATTATGAACAAAACTGCTATAAACATTTTTTGTGCAGACATAAGTTTCAACTCATTTGGGTAAATACCAAGGGATGCAATTGCTGGATCATATGTTAAGACTAAGTTTACTGGGAAAGTTTTATCAAGGAAGTTGGCTAAAGGAAAAGAATGCTTTGAACATTTTCATCAAAACATCATCTGCAACATTGGGGCTCTAGCTGTTTTCTAAGGAAACTTGATTGTTCCTGACATAAAAGTGAGGTGGCCACAGGAGTCCTGCAAAGGGCCCTTCCATTGTAATAAGGGAGGCCAGGGTATCAGCAAGGAAATGGATCTGCCTCCAACTTGCTGCATAAAGAGTCTACATTTAGAGTAGAAAATAACCTACAACTCCAACTGTCTTCTGGCCACAGCTAATAAAAAAGAAGTGCATGGTGGTAGTAGAAGGAAAAACATTTATGTTTATAAAATAAAATGGCAGTGGTGCTTCCACATTGTAGGAGGGGGTGATATGGTTTGGCTCTGGGTCCCCAGCCAAATCTCATCTTGAATTGTAATAATCCCCACGTGTCACAGGAGGGACCCGGTGGGAGACAGTTGAATCATGAGGGCAGTTTCCCTCATACTGTTCTTGTGATAATGAATAAGTCTCATGAGATCTGATGGTTTTATAAAGGGGAGTTCCCCGCACATGCTTTCTCTTGCTTGCCACCATGTAAGATGTGATTTTGCTCCTTCTTTGCCTTCCACCATGATCGTGAGGTCTCCCCAGCCATGTGGAACTGTGAGTCCATTAAACTTCTTTCCTTTATAAATTACCCTGTCTCAGATATGTCTTTATTAGCAGCGTGAGAACAGACTAATACAGGGGGGACGGGGCCTTGGTCTCACAGGTCACTTGGAAACACCCAAATGAGCCTCCAGGAGTATTTGTGGTTGAGAGACAGGAGGCCCTCAGGGCATAGCATCCATGAAGATTCAAACCTCCCCTCAGTCCAACTTACCAAAAATAAGAAATCCAAACACCTAATACAGCTTTGAAGGGTGGGTGAGTGTCTCCTCACAGATGGAATGTAGTTGAGAGAACACAGGAGAGTCCCCAGGGTCAAGATAAGCAGAGGATTAAGGTTGAAATGGGGAGTACTTGAAGCTTCTGTATAGAAACAGCCTGTACAGGTGTACCAATTGATGCACATGTGTTAACACAAATGCACACATGTGTGCATACACATGCACATATACACATGCACATACACATGTTCTCATACATATATGCCTATATACACATTCAAATTTGCATACACATATTTATGTATACATACACACTATGTACAGAGAGGCATACATTTATTGACATACATATACACACGCTATACATATAAACACACATTACATGCATGCACACATACAATATATACCTAGATACACATACTACACATATACAAGCATGCATGCTGCAGATATGCACACATGCACATGTGCACATAATATACATATAAACACATACATATACAAACACATACACACATATACATGTATATATACAGCATACAGAATCAAGCAAAATCCCAGATGGCTCTTCCAATGAATGGAACAAACGTCTGCCAGAAGCTACGACATTCCTTGTCAATGCTGCATCCCAAGTGAAGCCCTCTTGCCTGCCACCATGTAAGACGTGACTTTGCTCCTCCTTTGCTTTCCACCATGATTGTGAGGCCTCCCCAGCCATGTGGAATTGTGAGTCCATTAAACCTCTTTCCTTTATAAATTACCCTGTCTCAGATATGCCTTCATTAGCATTTTGGGGGTCCACAGGCTGACAGTTGACTCACTGTCTCCCTGACTACAGCCAGACAGGCGCTTTACTCCATCCTTCCTTGCTTAGAGCTGCCACTCACCTTGAGGAAACATCTTATTCAATAGCAAAGGAAATGCATGTTAGCTACCTAGTGTCCTTAGATAAATAAAGGCTCCCCAGACATGCAAGAAGAATGCAAGCTAAATGAGAAAGATCAGACAAATAAACTAGTAAAACTGTTTTGGAGGCTGCAGAGAATAACTCCGTGGAACAAAAAATATTTTAATCAAATTAAAACTCCAGAGAGATATAAGATAATAAAGCAATAATTTAAAAAGCAGGAAATTTATGAAAACAGAACAGAAAGCGAGGAAGCTCTTAAAGATTAAATATATACTTGCTCAACTTATCAATAGTGACAGGAAACAGATTGGGGTACAGCGGGAGTGGAGGTGGGTATGGGAGGAATTACACAGAAGCAGGAAGATACTTGCATGAGGAAGGATATGCTCACTCTCTCTAAACTTATCACATTGTACAGTTTTAATATGTTTAGTGTATCTCAGTTGTACCTCAATAAGGTGGTTTCAAAAATATACTTGCAGGCCAGGTAATCCTGCAAGCCTATAATCCTAGCACATTGGGAGGCCAAGGCGAGCAGATCACTTGAGGACAGGGGTTTAAGCCTGGGCAACGTGGCAAAACCCTGTGTCTAGTAAAAAAATCCAAAAATGGCTGAGCGCAGTGGCTCATGCCTGTAATCCTAGCACTTTGGGAGGCCGAGGAGGGCAGATCACGAGGTTGGCAGATCAAGACCATCCTGGCCAACATGGTGAAATCCCATCTCTACTAAAAATACACAAATTAGCTGGGCATGGTGGTGCGTGCCTGTAATCCCAGCTACTTGGGAGGCTGAGGCTGGAGAATGGCTTGAACCAGGGAGTCAGAGGTTGCACTGAGCCGAGATCATGCCACAGCACTCCAGCCTGACGACAGAGTGAGACTCTGTCTCAAAAAAAAAAAAAAGAAAAGAAAATCCAAAAATTAGCCAAGCGTGGTGGCTCAAACTTGTATGTAGTCCCAGCTACTAGAGAGGCTGAGGCATGAGAACTGCTTGAACCCGGGAGGTGAAGGTTGCAGTGAGCCGAGACTGCACCACTGCACTCCAGCCTGGGGGACAGAGTGAGACTCTGTCTCAAAAAAAAAAAAAAAAAAGCTTGCTCCACAAAAAGCTATACAAGCACTGGAAAAATCAATGTGAATTTGAGGAAAGTGATTAGAATGTAAAGCAAAGAGACCAACTTTTAGGGTCTCTTTAGTGCTCCCTAAGGTGGAGGACAGATGCACATCTCAATGGCAACCTCCATACTTGTGGAAGGTTGTCTGAAATGTATACAGTCCAACCGTTATTGTAGAGTAAATTTATTCCTGAATTAAGCCAGATGGAGGATGGCACTGTCGGCTCCCTCAGAACTGCTTTCATATAACAAACAGGACTTGGGTTAATGTTCCCTGACCTGGAATTTGTGGAAACTCTGAGAAGCAGCCTTATAAAACCTGCTCTTCTGTTTATTTGAGGGGTGTTGGCAATCATCCATTTATGCCTTCATTCATCCATTCATTCCTTCAGCAGTCAGCCGTCAAGTGCTTGAGGTTGGGGGTGCACATATAAGAAGGTGGCCGGGCATGGTGGCTCACGCCTGTAATCCCAGCATTTTGGGAGGCTGAGGCAGAAGGATTGCTAGAGCTCAGAAGTTCGAGGCTGCAGTGAGCCATGATTGCACCACTGTACTCCAGCCTGGGAAAGAGAGGGAGGCCCCATCTCTTTAAAAAAAAAAAAAAAAATTGTAAGAAGATGCCTGTTCTCAAATGACACACACATTCGATACCACAAGTATCAAATGTCTACTGTATGCCTGGCATCATGCTGTGTACAAGGAGACCACCACAGTTCCTGTGCTCACAGTTTAGTGGAGAAGAATGTGAAGTGTTCTAAAGAAGTATGATTGCTGCGTGTCATAAAAGTAATTAAGAGGGCATCATATGGTGGACTGCATCTTATAGGGGACCGAAGCCTTCATCTGTTAGAGAATTAAATGATCTTTGTTTGGACACCTAGTCCTTGGGAAAGTTTCTGGTAATCAATTCAACCATGGGATGAAGAAGGCTCCAAAGTCATCAGCTCTGCCCTCAAGCAAGGATTCCGTCTCAAAGCAGCTTAGGTGATCCACGTAAGAAATGATGCAGAGAAAGAAATGGTTCTGAGCTGAGAGACCAGGAGTGGGACTCTAGGAGAGGGGTAAACTCAGCTGATGTGGCACGATGATTCAGCAGGGAAAGTGGACAGGACTTGGCGACTGGCTGTGTGGAGTGGGCGAGCAGGTCAGTTGTGGGGGAGTCAGGGATAAGACAAAGGGAGCAGTTTTCAGGGCTCCTGGGTTTCTTCCCTGTTTACTAAGCAGCTTGTGGGTACAAATCAGGACAGAGCAGAGCGAGCAGACTGGATGGGAAAGATGGCTTTCATTTTGACCTGTTGCATTTGATGTGTTCTTGGGAAATTAGCCTGTGTTTCTGACCTAGGTAAAGCCCCTCAGCCTGAAGTCACAGTCCAGGAGTTAGAGTGAGACAGTCTGGGAGGAAGCAGCTCTCTTTGGTGGAGTTTTGCCCATCATTCCCCGCTCATCCACCTGATAGGTCAAGGTCTCCGTGGTGGAAGGTGATGACCTCCACTCACTGGGATGAGTGAAAAATATTAGGGCTTCTGTTTATATTAGGTTTTTCTTTTTTCTAAAAAAGAAAAGTATTCCTCTGCTGCTTTATTATGTGGGTTGACCCTGGTGCTTGCTCTTGCTGCAGAAGCCAGACAGGCATCAGAGGGGTGCACTAGGCCCCCTGATGGGCACCTGGGGTGCCAGGTGGTGTGGGCTGACATGGCTCCACACATATTCTCTGCTTCCAGAATTGTGCTGTTATTGCAGATCCCAAATTTTCATTAAGAGAATGTGTGGTTTATATTATCTAGTCTTTAACTGAGCCAGTCCTCACACAAACAGGCAAGTGTCTGGCAAGGATGCCTGCTAAGAAATGATATGAAGCTGTTTCTTTTTTTTTTTCGGGATTCTATTTATTTACTTATTTATTTATTTATTGTTATTATTATTGTACGTTGTGCACGTGTACCCTAGAACTTAAGGTATGAGGCTATTTCTAAGGACATAAGCAGAGATGAATGGCAAGAAAGGAGCAGAGCTAGTACACCTCCCCTCTGCGCATGAGCAACTGCCAGCCAGGTTACAAGGTTCGCGCCCTGGCGGTGATTTAACATAAATAAATAAACCAGCTTGACCTGGCCCTTCAAGCTCAAGGTGCCAGTTAACAATGAGTGAGAAAGTAACTACTGTCTGCCAGAAACTTGCGCTACAGTAAGAATATCTTGAAAACAGGAGTTTGGAAAGGTTTCCATCATTAAGTGATTTTATTGCCAAAAAACGATGTGTGACATCTATAAAAGCTCTCATATCTTGCACTTTCAACTAGGAAACACAATTTTATCAGCTGTCTAAAAGCTTCCAAGGGGTTCTCTGAGTTTTAAAACCCATTTGTGAGACGCAAAAACGAACAACTTCCAATTAATGTGAAAAAAGAACTCATTGATGTCACGGAGCATGGAAATTTCTCAGTGGTGATAATAATAATCCCTTCTAGATTTGGTGGATGGGATTGAAAAATGGATATTCTGATTTAGTAAGCACAGCGCTCCATGCCACTCATGGTTCCCCACGATTTCCGAAAAGGGTGAGGCATGTTTAATAACATTACGCTCACTAAGACACTGTTAGTAAGTCATTGAGAATAACAGGAGATTTTTAAGAAAACAAAATATTTTTGATTCTCAATAAATAAGATCTATTTTTCATCGTTTCTCAGTCTTTTGGTTAAGTTCAAGTATAAAATACATTTTTCATTAATTCATTTAATAAATATTTATTGAAGGCCCTCTCTAGGCCCAGGACATTCTAGGCGGGGCAGAGTCGTAGTGAAAATAAAGAGCTTCCCTTCATCAAGATTCCACTCTAGAGGAAATGAGGATGAGAGCTCAAGACACATTTATATTTGTGTTTATTTCTCTTTTCTTATACTTTAAAAATTCCTATTTCTCTTTATGTTTTATAACATGAATTACATATATTTTGGATAGAGTGGGGTAGACAGATAAGTCATAAAAACTTGTGTTTTTATTGTACATCATATAATATACATAATTTAATAATACATTGTAACATATATTATCTGCCTGTATTGCTATATTGATGTATGATGTATGAACATATATTCACATACCATCGAGTATATATTAGATACTATAGATTATAATTATGTTGCAGCATGTGTCATATTAAACATAAGACATATAAATATATTTGCTTATATCTACTAATGTATAGTGTATGTTGTAATTGTATGTAAACATTAATATGTACACATATATTTGCATGTTGTATACATATTTGATACTCATATGTCATTGATACTGATACATTGATACTCATATGACATTGGTGTGCATATATAATCCTCCTATATTTTTCTAGTCCATTTGTTCTCCCACATTCCTAGAAGATCACTTCACATTTTCTTCTCTTGCCTTCAACACTCAGTGCCACCTTCCTCATCCTCACACTCAGCCTCCTCTTTTACTGAGAAGATGGAGGTGAACACAGGCGGCTTTGACCAGCCCTGCCCCAATATCGCATTGCCCCATGCACTGATGCCCAGGGTATCCGTGGTGCATGCTGCTTTCCTTCAGTGTCGATGGACAGATTTGCTTTGCCACCTGGGGCCCGCCTCGCCTCTCTGTTCATGTACCAGGTGCCCTCTCTTTCGCATAGAGATGGCTGCAGAAATTCCCTCCTCCTCCCAGCCCCGGTCATCAAGCTTTCCTCTCTCCTGGATCATCTCCACCTGCAGACAGGCCTGGGGTGGCTTCTCCCATCTTCAACCAAACAAAACCCTCCCCTCACTCCCCCACTTCCTCTTCCATGTACTATTTCACTTCTCAGTTCCCCTCACAGCACAACTTCTCGAGAGAGTTGCTTACACTCATTATCTTCCATTTTTCTGCTCCCAATTGGGCTTTTATTTCTCAGTAATTCTCCAAAATTTCTCTTGCCAAGGTCAAAAAGGACTGCCAAACTTGGAAATCCAAACTCAGTTCCCTGTCCCCACAAAGCTGACCTCTCATCAGCGCTAGTCACAGAGGGCTCTTCTCAAGCTGACTTTCAGCAGCGCTGGTTCCCTCCTCCGGGAAGCCCTTTCTGGCCTTGGCTTCCAGAATACCCCACCTGCCTGGCGGCTCTTGAGCCTCTCTGACCCCCCTTCCCAGGCACCACTGCTGGCTGATGTCTGGGTGTCACCGTGCCCCTGGTCCAGACCCCAGACTCTCTTGTCAACAGCTACTCTCACTCCCTAGGGGACCTCAGTGGCCCAGTGGCTTTAGATGCCATCTAGAGCCCTGTGCCCCCACTGTCACCTCTAAAGGGTCTCTTAATCCTGAATTGCTCCAAATTGAGCTAAGGATAGCTGTTCCCTAACCTTAACCAGGTTAGAGGCAGCTCCTTCCTGTAGCCTTGGAGTCAGTCTTGATGCCTCATTTTCTCTAAATATGGCAGATAAGCTGGGCACAGTGGCTCACACCTGTAATCCCAGCATTTTGGGAGGCTGAGGCAGGCGGATCACCTGAAGTCAGGAGTTCAAGACCAGCCTGGCCAACATGGCAAAACCCCGTCTCTACTAAAAATACAAAGAAAAAATTAGCTGGGCATGGTGGTGTGCACCTGTAATTCCAGATACTTGGGAGGCTAAAGCAGAAGAATCACTTGAATCTGGGAGGCGGAGCTTGTAGTGAGCAGAGATCACGCCACTGTATTCCATACTGGGCAACAGAGCAAGACTCTGTCTCAGAAAGAAAAAAAAAAAGGCGATTCTCCTCAGAGCCCACAGAAGGAACACAGTTCTGCTGACCCCATTTCCCCATTTTAGACTTATGCTCCCCAGAACCATACATTTGTATTGTTTTAGCCACTAAGTTTGTGGTAATTTATTATCGCATCCATAGGGAACTAATACCCTAAGGAAATCCTGTTGTCTGAGCCTTCAAAATATAGAAAGAATCTTACCATTTTCTTACCACTTCAGGTCTTCCATCCAGACCCAAGTTCCCACCTCTTCCCACCGGGATGATGGCAACAGCCTCCTGAGAGGTCTCTGATTTCCACACTTGTCCCCACATAGTGTTCTGTGCACACAGCTCCCAAGTGAGTCCTCCCAGTAGTCGTAAGAAAGATCAGGTTAGCTACTTTCTGCTCAAGCCTTCACCGGCTCCCTGTCTCAATGAGGATGAAACCCAAACTCCTTTCTGTGCCCTACAAAGTTCTATATGATCTGACCCTATCACTTTTCTGATCTTCACACTACTCACCCCCTTGATCACTCACCCAGCCTCAGAAGAAACCTATCACAACCTTTGCACTGTTGCTTCAACAAGATGAGCAGCTGCTGCCCCCAGGACTTTGCACCTTCTCTTCTGCCTGGAGTGCTCTTTTCCAGAAGTAGCCATGGCATTCTCCCCCTTCTTCAGTCTTCCCTGGTTGCTAGAGCGGAAATCCTCCCTCCCCCCTATTTCCAATTCCTTTTCTTTGCTTTATTTTTTGTTCTTTTGTACTTCACCATGCACATCATCAACATCTAAATGTTGTATTTACTTATTTTATTTATTGTCCATCTCTCTCCTTCCCTCCACTACCACCACTAGGAAGTACACTTCATGAAGTCAGGGACCTTGTCTGTTCTGTGGACTGTCATAGCTCCAGCATCTAGATAACGCTCTGCACATAGCATTTGTATTAGTCTGCTTTCATGCTGCTGATCAAGACATACCTAAGACTGGGTAATTTACAAAGGAAAGAGGTTTACTGAGGTTTAATGGACTCACAGTTCTACATGGCTGGGAGCCATCACAATCATGATGGAAGATAAAGGAAGAGCAAAGGCACATCTTACATGGCAGCTGGAAAAGAGAGAATGAGAGCCAAGCAAAAAGGGCTTCTCTTTATAAAACCATCAGATCTCATGAGACTTATTCACTACCATGAGAACAGTATGGGGGAAACCATCCCCATAATTCAATTGTCTCCCACTGGGTCCCTCCCACAACACGTGGGAATTATGGGAGCTACAATTCAAGACGAGATTTGGGTGGGGACACAGTCAAACTTTAACAGCATCCCAATGAGTGTAGGAGTCCCCTGAGCCAAAGTCAGGCTGAGTCAGGCCAGGACAAGGCTTGCTCAGTGTTGTCATTTTAGCCTTGCTCTGGGTGAGTATACAAGCATGAAGGCATCATTATTCAACACACCAGGCACTATTCAACATCACTAGTAAATAAGATATGACTTCTACAGTATAGGGTAGAATCAAGGAAGGAACACATCACAGCAGTTAAAACCCAACCCTGAGGGAGGACACTGGGAGAAGTACCAAGGATGCCCTACCCCAACCCCTTAAAGCAAGTTCATCCACCCCACAGCCTGCAGGCTGCATGCAGCCCAGGGCAGCTTTGAATGTAGCCCAACACAAATTCGTAAACTTTCTTAATGAGATTTTTTTTTTGTAATTTTTTTTAGCTCATCGGCTATCATTAGTGTTAGTGTATTTTGTATGTGGCCCAAGACAGTTCTTCCAGTGTAGCCCAGGCTAGCCAAAAGACTGGACATCCCTGCCTTAAAGGAAATCTGTCCTGTTGGGATTATGTCAGTGACATCAGGCGGATCTCAGGACAGGCTGGCCCAGCATACACAGGTGGCTTCCAAGGGAAGCCAGGGAAACCTGTCAATAGGGCAGGGATGGGGTGGGATGAGTCGTTAATGTACCATCTGTCTTGAAATCCAAAGAACTCATAACAAGCAAAACAGCTAACTGGTCCTGGATCCAGATTCTGCCCTGGTATTCACTCCTGAGAAGCTGGCCAGAAGGGAAAATCTATTTACTTATTATTTTGTGTTAAGAGGCTGTGACATAGAAGAGAAGGAGATCTTAAAATGAAAACCTGGGACCAAGAGAATTTGAGGTCCTTCCATTCTGAGCCCCTCCTCCGTGGCAGGCATTAGCTGAGGATGTGTCTGGCCTCTGCAACACCTCTGAAAGGAAGCTATTTATATCACCTTTTTACACACAGGACCTCAGAGAGGTCAAGTGGCTTCTCCAAGGCCAAAGAGATAATAAAGGACAGAGCTGGAATGAAGGCCAGGTCTATCTGGCTTCCGGAGAGTGTGCAATACTCCTGCAGGAGCGGTGCTTTTAGCTTGAAACAAAGGAAGACCTTTTGAACAATAAGCGCTCCCTGGAGATGCTGGGGCTGCTGACTTTCAGAAGTGGAGGCCCATTTGCTTATGTGTCCATCCCCCACCTCCGACGGCCTCAGCAGGGCCCAAGAAGACAGCCCGCTTCTGGGCAGCATCAAGGCCCCTCTTCAAGGCCCTTCCCGAGGTGGTATTCTCACCTTAGGCTTCCAGACTTGCCTTACATCCTTAATTTAAATAATGTCCTCTTTAAACTGGCTTCAGAGGTTGTGGTTACTGGCAAGCAGAAGGTGCCTAACTCAACATAAAAGTCACACGAGTGCCAGCACGCTTCAAAGAGAACTTAGACAAATGTCAAAGTCAGTGAAGTTCCTTTCCACACTAAGAAAGACAAAGTCACCAAAATCTACTATTTCCCCTCAAATCAAATTTATAACTATCTTTCTAAATTAAAAAGCATCATAATACCATCAAAAATAACAGAAAATTTTAAGAATGGGTTTTAAGAATGAACTTTGAGTAGGGAAAAAAGTTCCTATTGCTAAAATAAACAAAACAATAATAATAAAATAGCATAACATTTTTATTCATTTTATAGGTGGTAACAAAATAGAGCCTTCTGAATGAATTATTTAAGGGGTTTATTCATTGAAGCAGTCTTTGGTACTGTTCATTCGTTGTGAAAGCAAACACTCAGAAAGTCAGCAATTTGCCCTCCACCTTAAAAGAATTTTTAAAATGTCTATAATTTCTCAGAATGTGCCGAAATGCCTTTGATTTATTTAATAAACACTTGGCAAGTGACTACTGAACACAGCATCCTTTAATTTCCAGAATAAAACAGGATGCAACTAAAAGTATCTACATTAAAACTTTCCCACCTGGCAAATGAATAGGCTCATTTATCCACGCATGGGCACGTTTGCATAACTGGGCTGCAATTGATGTAAGAGACAGGTGCTAAGAACAAAAATAACCAAACATGGCTTTCTGAGCGTCTTTTATATTGGGTAATTGCAATGGCTAACATGAAGGAAATGTAAGGAGAGGAAATGATTGGGAGGTGGTAGGATATATTAATTAAAATGTGTGTCCTTCCTCCATTTGAAAAAAAAAAGAATCACTGAGATTTTTTTTTTACCTATTTTGGTTCCTTCCCCTTCTGAAAAGCTGGATCAAATCAGCTCCTTTGAGCCAATGAAAAAGGAAGGCTCTCTACTTAGAAGCCGAAGGGGGAAGCAGAGATGGATCTTACGTCCTGTTGCCACAGCTGGTAAAGAGGCCCGGCTAACAATTTCCAAAGAACTAGTGAGGAATTTGTACATGTTTTATGGCAGCACAGCATCTTAAGATATTACCCCTAGATATAGTTGATTTCACCCTTGGAGATGTCTGCAATTGTGTTGAAAGAGCATGTTTTATTTCATTTCTGCCTGTGCTGTTGATAGCTTATAGATTCGCTTTTTTCTCTTCCTTGGAAGAGGCTATTGTTTATTTTTATTTTATTTATTTATTTTTGAGACGGAGTCTCGCTCTGTCACCCAGGCTGGAGTGCACTGGCTCGATCTCGGCTCACTGCAACCTCTACCTCCCAGGTTCAAGTGATTCCCCTGTCTCAGCCTCCCGAGTAGCTGGGATTACAGGCATGGGCCACCATGCCCAGCTAATTTTTGTATTTTTACTAGAGATGGGGTTTCGCCATGTTGGCCAGGCTGGTCTCAAACTCCTGACCTCAGGTGATCCACCTGCCTCGGCCTCCCAAAGTGCTGGGATTACAGGCATGAGCCACTGCACCGGGCTCTCTGCTTATTTTCTTGTGCGAAGGTCATCTATCTCTTTGAGCCTCAGTTCTAAGAATCTGCAGTAATAACGCCAGTTTGTTAAGATGCTGTGAGCTAGTTTACGTGTACACCCATTAACGATTTAAGAGCTGCACAGAAGAGACTAGTATTATTATTGTCGGAGTCATATAGACAAGTAATTGATCTGGTTGGAGAACTAAGAAAAGTCACCCTCTTCACTTAGCTTCCTGGGGGAGTGCCGATGGGGAAGGAGAGGAGACAGGTGGGGATCCACAGATGTGGAGGGAAATGTTTGGTGTGGTCTGTATCTGAGTAATGACCAGCTGCATTCTGGAGTCAGTTACAGGTAACTGTCCTTACCACTCGCCTGAGGTTGTTCCTGCTTGCTCCTGTCTTAACACATCAGGGAGCCAGCTGTGAGGGTTTGCTCTGCTTGCATTTTGGCTTTCTGTTTTGTTGGTGCTTTCCTTCCCCTTGAACACTTTGTCCAACAGGCCCACTTTGCATGCTGTAAGCGGCTTATGGTAAGCCAGCAATGAAAGAGCATACTGTCCTAAGGATGAAAACACGGACCCACCCAGCAACAGGTTGACTGGGTGTTGTTTTTACAAAACCAGTGCCTCATCCTTTTGTTACCCTTTTCACAATGCCTGGCCGAGTTTACCGAGAGTTTTCAGCTCTGCAGTGTCATCCATTCTGCTGCATTTCATCCAACGTCTTGTGGTCTTTTAAAATACTAGCCTTACTGAAATATAATTTGCATGTCATGAAATTCATCCTTTAAGGTACAATTCAGTGATTTTTAGTATATTCAAAAATTTGTGCAAACATCACCACAATTGACTTTGGAACATTTTCCTCACTCCCAAAAGAAACCTTGTACCCTTTACCAGTCATTCCCCATTTTCCCCTTTCACAAACACTGGCACCCACTAAACTATCTTCTGTCTCTGTGGATTTGCCTATTCTGAACATTTCATATAAATGGAATAACATGTGGCCTTTTGTGACTGCCTTCTTCCACTTAGCATAATGTTGTTTTCAAGATCCCTCCATGTTGTGGCATGTTATCAGCATTTCATTCCTTTTTATGGCTGGAAAATATTCCATTGTATGGATATACTCCTGGTTTGTCCATTCTTCAATTGGTGAACATTTGGGCTGTTTCCACTTTTTAGCTATTCTGAATAATGATGCTATGAACTTTTGTGTACAGATTATTGTGTGGGCATAGGTTTTCATTTCTCTTTCTTTCTTTCTCTCTTTCTCTCTTTCTTCTTTCTTTCTTTCTTTCTTTCTTTCTTTCTTTCTTTCTTTTCTTTTCTTTTCTTTCTTTTTTTAGACAGAATTTTTGCTTTTGTTGCCCAGGCTGGAGTGCAGTGGCGCGATCTCAGCTCACTGCAACCTCTGCCTCACGGGTTCAAAAGATTCTCCTGCCTCAGCCTCCCAAGTAGCTGGGATTACAGGCATGTGCCACCACGCCCAGTTAATTTTGTATTTTTAGTAGAGACAGGGTTTCTCCATGTTGGTCAGGCTGGTCTGGAACTCCCAACCTCAGGTGATCTGCCTGCCTCGGCTTCCCAAAGTGTTGGGATTACAGGTGTGAGCCACGGCTCCCGGCCGTTTTCATTTCTTTTAAGTATATACCTAGCAGAGGAATTGCTGGGTCATATGGTCACTCTACATAGAACTTTTTGAGGAATTGCCAAATTGTTTTCCAAAGTGGCTGTGCCATTTTACGTGCCCATCAGCAATATATTGTGAACCTTGAAAATTTGAGACAGGTCTCAATTAATTTAGAAAGTTTATTTTGCCAAGGTTGAGGGCACGCCCATGACAGGCCTCAGGAAGTCCTGAGGATATGTACCCAAGGTGATCAAGGCACAGCTTGGTTTTATACATGTTAGGGAGACATGAGGCATCAATCAATATATGTAAGCAGTACATTGGTTTGGTCTGGAGAGGCGGGACAACTTGAAGCAAAGGCAGGAAGGCTACTGCAAAGGCAGGAGGCGGGAAGGAGCTTCCAGGTCACAGATAGGTGATAGATAGATAAACGGTTACATTCTTTGAGTTTCTGATTAGTCTTTCTAAAGGAGGCAAATCTGTCTCGGTGAAATGCGTCTGTCTCGGTGAGCAGAGGGGTGACTTTGAATGGAATGGGAGGCAGATTGGCCCTAAGCAACTTCCAGCTTTAGTTTTCCTTAGTGATTTTGGGGGCCCAATATTTCCCTTTCACAGTATGGTGGTTCCAATTTCTTCACATCCTCACATCATATTCTATTTTATGAGTTATCTCTGCATGGGTATTATTACTCCTCTTGGGTTTAGCTCCTTGAGGACACAAACTGCCCTAAGACTATGATAATAGTAATCATAGAACCGTGCACATGGCAAGTTCTGAATAAATCTCAGCTGTTAGATATACTTTTTGTTATAATTACTAACACTTCCTAATTAGAGAGTAAGCCTACTCTAAGAAAAAATATAACTCTAATTTCACAACCTCCAAAAAACCCAGGGCATAAACAGCTACCATTTGTTAAGCACTTACTGAATTCTTAGTAATATTTCCTCATTTTTTCAGATGAGGAAACTGAGATTCAGCTTATTTGTCGAAGTAGTTAAAAAGCAAAGCTGAAATTCAGAGCCAAGTTCTCACTGTATCATACTGTCCACAAAAAGAATTCTATTTTTCAGGAAGAGACATGTCTGCTCACTTGAGGTCCTCTATTTTTCCGCTATTCCCCAAAGGGGTGATCTCTTAATTCTTTCGTTATGTCCTATTGTACATAGCATATAGTGGTAATTCAGAAAAATTACTTCTAATTACATAAATTTTCACAATGGTAGAGTGACTAATACGCTGAAATAGAAAAGTAAGGCATTGTTATCATGGTCTAGTTCAGTCTTTATTGCAACTATATCTGATAATATACGGTAAGCATCTAATCACTTGCCAGTGGCCACAGAGCCACAGGGAGACTATGTCTCGCTTAAATTCCCAAAAGTGGGCCCCGTGCTTCAAAACGTCCCCGCATGGGAACCACAAAAACGTTGCCTCCCCAGTTATCACCCCAAGGGCCCAAGAGACGAGGACTCTGCCCGGCGCCCTTCAGCTGGCACCAGCTGTCAGAAAAGCGGAACTGGCGCCGAGGACTTTGCCCCTAACCAACATGGCCGCTCTGAGGCTTCGGGCTTCGGGCGGCAGAAGGAGGGTCACGTGAAGAGAATTCCGTTCCTTTATTGGCCCCGTCTCCTGGAAGGGCGGGGTACAATAACCCAACCGGCGCCGGCCTTAAAGGGGCCACCGTTGGATCGGCCGGTGGCCGGCCCTAGGCGCTGGGCGGGCGGGCGGGCGCCACGCCGGGTTTCTGCCCCTCCTGCGCGGAACGGTGACGGGCGGGGCCGGCGCTGGGAGCCCGTGTCGCTGGGAGTCTGGCGACAGCCCGCCGCCTGCCGCCGCGCGATCCCGAGGGGGTTAACCGCGGAGCCGCCGGCCGGGAGCGGACGGGAGCGCGTGAGGCTCCGGCGCGCAAGCCCGGCGCAGCCCTCTGGGGCGCACAGGGGCGCGCGGGCGCGGGGATGGAGGACGGCGTGGCCGGGCCCCGGCTCGGGGCGGCGGCGGAGGCGGCCGAGGCGCGAGCGCGGCCCGGGGTGACGCTGCGGCCCTTCGCGCCCCTCTCGGGGGCGGCCGAGGCGGACGAGGGCGGCGGCGACTGGAGCTTCATTGACTGCGAGATGGAGGAGGTGGACCTGCAGGACCTGCCCAGCGCCACCATCGCCTGCCACCTGGACCCGCGCGTGTTCGTGGACGGCCTGTGCCGGGTGAGGGCCGCGCCGGGCGGGCCGTCGGGGCGGAGGGCGGACACTTGTTGCCTGAGGAGGCGGCGCGGGTCGCAGCGCCCAGTCCCGGCCGCGCGCGGGGCGGGGAGGCAGCGACGCTCCCCGGGCCGCCCGGCCGCGGACCCCTCAGGGCCGGGGCGTGGGGGCGGCGCCCCGAGGGTCCCGGTCCCCTAGCACCCCCGGGTCGCGCGGAGCTCACCGCAGGGTCACACAGTCTCGCCCCGGCCTCGGTGTGCGCCCAGGCTGGTGCGACCAGGGGGGTGAATTCGCTCCCCAAGGCGGACCAGCGCCGCCGCCCCCTGCGCTCTCGCCATCGCCCCGCATTTACTCGCTGGAGGAGGGGGTCACCTCATTCCTAGGGAGGAGGAAACAGACGTTGAGCGGCGACGTGACTCAGTGTTCATAAATAGGACGACGTCCCTGCATTCCCAATCTGCACTGTTGGAAGAAAAGCCAATGTTTGGGTGAGGATCCGTGGTTGCTCATTAGCCCGCGGCTGGCCAGTTTTGGTGGAATTGTGTTGGGGGAAAGGGGACCGTTTTTCAGACCTTTAGGATATTTAGTCAAGAACCTTGCCCCCTTGTGTGAAGGTGTGGCTTGCCGCCATCGGGGACACCCAGTACATGGAGAGTCGACTCCCTCCCCCACCTCCCCCCCCCCCACAAAATCTACACAATTTAGACACTTTGGAGGGTGAGGGGCAGGTATGAGTAATCAATAATGGTGGCGGGGAGGAGGAATTTATTTCAAATCTGCAGTTATTGTGCAGAATAAAATGTGGACAACGTGGGCGTCGCAGAATGAAACCGGTCTTTGAGAGATGCCCCATTAGGAGAGCAGCTGTCAAAAAAAGCAGTGCTTTCAGCGCTTGGCTGTGGGTCCACAAATGCTGTCAATGAACTATAGCTGAAGGCTGCTGCCAATACAACACCACTGTGAAACAGAATGGTGTGCGTAAGTGTCATTTATTTATAATTTATATGTTCACTCACTTTCTGAAAGGAATTACAATGGCCATGCGCTTAGGTTAGCTTCCAGGCATGCTTTCTAGAGCAGCAATCATCAGGAACTCAGGGTCTTACTGATTGATCTTACTCTGAAACCTTTTCCTCTCCATATAAACTAAGCGCTAGCCAGCATTTCAGACCTTTTCCTTAGGAGTTCTAGGCTGTGTTTCTGCTAGAACAAGGTCAAGTCACGTAAGACGGCACTTACTTGCAGTGTTGGAGACAATTTTTTCCAGTGTTGGATACAATCCTGAAATTGTGTTATATGAAAGTTTGCCCACTTCGCTAGCTATTCGTTTTAACAAATATTTATTGAGACTTTGCTAAGGGATAGGTACTGTCCTAGGCTCTGAGGCTACATCAGTAAATAAAATAGCATTTCTGCCTCCAGGGCTGACATTTTTTGGAAGGGAAACAAGCAATAAAGAAATATCAAATGTATCAGAAAGTAATGATGCTATAGGAAAAAGTAAGACTTGGAGGGCAGGAGGAGGGAGTGGAGATCTGGGAGAGGAGGGGAGATTGCTATTTTCCATAAGATGATCAGGGAAGGTCTTACTGATACGGTGATATTTTGAGCAGAGACAGTGTAGCATTGGTTCATTCAGGCTTTGCTGTCTATTGAGTGCTTACTGTGTTCCAGCCACTGGTTTAGGCCCAGAGGATAAAGCGGGGAACATTTCAAGCTCCCTGCTTTCATGGAGCTTAGGATCCAGTGGCTGAGGGGGAGATAGACAATAGCAAAAAGGTAAGTGAACAAGATAATTTCGGATAGTGATAAATGCAATGAAGAGACTGAAACAGGTGGATAGAGAGCAAGGGGAGGGGGCTTGGTTAGAGTGATCAGGTCCTAACGCTGTGAGGGTTCAGAAGGTTTTGTTGAAGAGCTGGTGAATTGGGGCAGGCCTGAGGGAACTAACAAGGGATGTCCAGGCCTGCAGCCATGAGCAACAGCTGGAAGCTGGAGCTGGGGGAGAAGTCACGTGGCTGGAAACCTGGGGGAGGACCTGCCTGCCAGGAGCTGTAGACTTGAAGGTGTGGAGTTAAGATGCTAAGGCAGGGTGCAGGCAGGGAAGAAATTCTCAGGCTTCTGATTTCATTGGCAGAACTCAAAGGACAGCCAGGAGGCAAGGGAGCCCCAGCAGTGGATTTCATAGGTTGGGTCATCCTTTCAGGGCCCACAGAAGGGTAGATAATGGCTCTGGGGACAGTGTGGATAAAGGGGACTGACACAGAGGAGTTGGTAGGGAGCCACTTTAGATGGAGTGGCCCAGGGAGGCCTCTGCACAGCCTGGACCAGGCTGACAGGAAGAAGCTCCCTGGGGAGGTGTTTGTGTGGCCGGCATCCCGGCAGAGGGACTAGCAGATGCAGAAGCTCCAGTGCAGGGTGAACTCCATGTATTTAAAGGACATGAAGGGTTGCATGAGAGACACAGAGGCGAGTGGTGGCTGAGGTTGGATAAGCAGCCAGAAAACATCCCCCTGGGGCCATGGTAAGGATTCAGGTGTGATTCTAACTGCACATCTTGGTGGAGAATGGCTTTCAGGAGGGAAACTGGGTGGGCTAGAGAGGAAGCAAGGAGACCTGGTAGGAGGCTGTTGCCATCATCCAGGGGAGATAGGAAGGGAATGGGACTAGCATGGTGGTATTGGAGATGGAGGAAGGGGCAGAGCCTCCATCTGAGCCTCTTCTCTCCATTTGGAGAATCTGGAGCTTCAGAATGGGGATGAGGGAGGGTTGTGCACTAGTGTCCAATTCTAGGGTCCTGTAAGATGTACAGCAATCAGTGAAAATGCAAAAACCAGCTGGGCTAAGGGAGTCCCAGTCTCCAAAGGCAAATAGCTCTTTGCAGTGGGCAACCCAAGAGCTAAAGTCACAGCAGGTCCTTGGTAAGCCTTCCAGCAAGTGGACCATTTCTCATTTAGCTGAAACCATCCTTCTAGGAGGGAATATGTAGTTTCTGAGGTTTCAGTGCAGCAGCCTTACTGTTAAGACTGGGGTGTCACCTTTGGACGATGTAATGTAAATGTAAATCTACTTTAGGTTGGTGGTATCTCCCCTTGTGTAAACAGATCATTAACTGCAATACTGACAAAAGTCCCTGGGGGTCTGGCCGTCCCCTCCTTAGCCAGTCTGTTGGATCTGGAGAGTGATGGTGTGAGGAAAAAAGACTGGATCAAACTTCTTTACATATAGTCACATGATTCTGTAAGCTTAGTCTTAAAAGAAAGAAAACAAATTAACCTGAACTACAATTCATTTGAAAATTTATGTCAGAAGCTGTTTTGTAACTATAATTGCCTGGCCTAATATGTAAGATTTGTTTTCGTTGGCTGGCTCAGTATCAATATTGTAAATACTATATAATGAGTTTGTTAATTAAATGTATTAGAGAGATCCACACTGTTACAGATGAATGAAAACTTTTCTTAAAATATGATTGTTTTCTGTTTGTGCAAATATTTGATGAACATATTCCATTCTAGTACTCTTTTTTGAGTCTTTTTTTCTTTTCTATTTAGAAAAGCAAAGCAATTCAAAATGCTTTGAACCAGTAATTACATGTGCTTTGAATTGCTGAAAATGGTTAGTTGGTTCCCTGGAAAAAGAGTTTGTTCAGTCGTCATCAAGCTGACCAGGAATTTAAGAGTTCTCAGATAATATTCTGTTCACTTCCAAGCAGTGAATATAGTTCCGTATAGTAATGGAAACAAATACCCTTTTTTCAGTTGTCCGAAATATGAATGTATATTTGATTCATAGAGCTTTGCCTGGAGGCTAAGTCAGAAAAGCATAGAAAAATTTACTCTTTTCTCTTGAGTAAACTTACCTAAAAAAAAAAACAAAAAAACTCACCTAAGATTTGTGATAGAGGTAGTGCTGTCATGACTTTCTTTTAATAACAAAATATTCAGATCAGCATGAAAGGAGTAGAAGTGACATCCTTCCATTCCTCATGTGAATAGAGACCTTTGAGCAGTGCTCCCAACCTTAGCTGCACGTCAGAGTCTCTAGGGAGCTTTGAAAAATTCCCATTTCCAGGCCACTCCAAACCCATTCCAATCTCCGGGGCTGGGAATCGCCTGGAAAGCTCCCCAGGTGATTCTAATTATTAGTTGAGGTTGCGAACCATTGTCTGAAGTCCGGATTTGGCCTGACCAGAGGCATCGTTATATCTTGAAAAGATCACTGAAAATTTGATGAAGCTCCACTTCTAGCTAGTTGACTTACCCTTTCTGTGCCTTGATTTCCTGAACTGGGAGCCAGGCCCTTGGTCCGCAGGCTTCCTTCTCTGAGTGTTGTTTGACCCTGTGGCCTGCAGGCAGGGTTACTGGCGCCCGCAGACCAGGAGATGGGGCATTTGGCTTAACCTTAGGTTACCTCCCTTCGCCTTAATGGGTGCTGCTCACTCTCCACCCAAACGGCAGATCACGCACTTGGCCTCCAAAAACTTGTTTTCTGGTCGCAGGACATCACTCGAAAGCGATTTGATGATTGCGGTGTTTTGAGGACCTAAGGTGGCCCTGCTGATGTACATAGTTTCCACTCCTGAGGCTGTATATACTTGGCTGCGTTTCTGCCTGTTCCTCTTCCAAGGCAGTCTGTTGTAGCATATTGTAAAATGTGACATCCTAGCAGGAGAGTAACAGTTGGGTTCTATTGCACTGGAAAATCCAGGCAGTTTTAGGCCATTTTCACTTTTCACCCTAGTGTGAGGGTGAGGCATGCGGTTTCTCAGATTTAAATTATGAATAAAATTTCCCCTTAAATGATCTTATCTCCAATATGGTATGGAGTTTAATTTATTTGGGAAGATTCAGAATGTTTTACATTTTTGAAAGCTACATGTTACATATGTGCAAAGTTTATTTTCAGTTATCCACTATTTCTCTAATTTTAGGATTTCTGACTCTAAAATCAGATGTTTTTCACATCCAGAGCTGCTTTAAATCCTCCTCACCACTCCACCCCCTAACAAGTGCTTGGTTCCCCTCTCAGCTCAATCTGCTGTCGCCTTCATTACTTACAGCATTTTTTCTTCTGTAGCAGTAGCTTTAAATGTTACTGCCTGCAACTTCAGGCTTTTCCAGCCTCAGGACAATTACATAAAGGAACAAAAAATAGGCTTTGTGCTAGAGCAGAATAGCTAAGGCAGGGGCTGTTGGTTCTAATGTTTATATTTCAGGCTATATTGTTTGTCTCTTTGTTTCTCTTCTTTTAAAAAAATGTGATCCACTCATTTTCATACATATCACCGAGGGGCCTGTTTGCACAGGTCTGAGAACGTATCACTCCTGGTACAGTAACAGTGACTGTGCACACATCAGCATGTGTGGGATGGGTAGACCCTGGGTGTACATGGTCTACGCAGAATCATTAGGACTCATCTCAAGGATGCTGAGGAAGTGCCAGTCATTTCACATACAGTTCAGCTGTGAGGGACAATTTTTTCCTTTGTAAATACTAGTCACCATCAAAGCATGAGAATGCTGATGAGACGCAGCCGATCACTCTGCCACGATCTCTGAGCATTAGGAGGCTATACCATGGCAGTAGAAAGTAAAAATGTCTCTTCTTGGGAAAAACAGAAACATTTTCAAAGTGTAACATCAGGAGAATATTAATTACCTTAACTCAAACTTTGACGTTGGGGAAAGGGTTGGCTTCATGTTGTGTAAATTTCAGTCATCGTAGAAATTCTTTACTATACTTGATATAGCTGGGGTAGGGTTGTTTTATTTATTTTCACCTCTGAAGATTTAATTGGGTTTAATATGCTCACATTCCCCAGTGAAGTCCACATGAGGAGGCTGGGAAGCATACTGGTTAAGGCTATGGGTCTTAAGCATGCCTTTCCCACTTATGCAGTGTGACTCTGGGAAGCTATTTATCCTACCAATGCCTTGGTTTCCCTGCCTGTAAATAGGGCTGTTGATAGTACTTACATTTTATGATACACATAAAATGCCTGTCAGAGTGATTGGGTCTCTGTATATAGAATACAGGTTTGTGTATTAGTTACCTACTGCCGTATAACAAACGAACTCAATACTTAGTGGCTTAAATAGTAAATGTTAATTATGTCACAGTGTCTGTGGGTCAGAAATTCAGGGATGGCTTAGCCTGGTGCCCCTGCCTCAGAGTCTCTCCCAAGGCTGCAATAAAATATCAGCTGTGGTTTCATCCGAAGGCTGAACTGAAGGAGTGGTATCTACTGCCAGGCTCACTTGTGTGGGGGCTGCTGCACCCTCTCCATAGGGTAGCTTGCAGCATGGCAGCAGCCTTCCCTCAGAGCAAGCCAGATGGAATGGGATCCACCATCTTTTTGTAGCCTAATCTCAGTGATATCCCATCACTTTCGCTGTATTCTATTCCTGAGAAGCGAGTCGGTAAGTGCAAATCTCACTCAGGGAGAGGGAATTACAAAAGGGTGTGAATACCAGGATGTGGGGATACCTGGGGGCCATCCTGTAGGCCAGTGGTGCCCAACATTTTTGGCACCAGGGACCAGTTTCATGGAAGACAGTTTTTCCACAGACTGGGGGCAGGGAGCTAGTTTCAGGATAATTCAAGTGCATTACATTTACTGTGTACTTTAGTTCTATTATTATATAATAAAATAATTATACAACTCACCATAATGTAGAATTAGTAGAAGCCCTAAGCTTGTTTTCCTGCAATTAGATGGTCCCATCTGGGGGTGATGGGAGACAGTGACAGATCATCAGGCATTAGATTCTCATAAGGAGTGGGCAACCCAGATCCCTCGTATGCACAGTTCACAATAGGGGTCATGCTTCTATGGGACTTTGCTGCTGCTAGAGCTCAGGCAGTAATGTGCGTGATGAGCAGCGGCTGTAAATACAGATGAAGCTTTGCTGGCTCACCCACTGCTTACTCCTGCTGTGCGGCCTGCTTCCTAACAGGCCATGGACTGGCACTGGTCTGTGGTCCGCAGGTTGTCGACCCCTGCTATAGGCTGCCTACCACAGATAGATATTCATTAGCACACTTTTTTCTTTGTAAACTTTTTTGACTTCTGTGGAGCAATCCGTGTTTAGAAATGCATATTAAGATTTCATCACTTAAACCCTGGAGGCAGAGGTTGCAGTGAGCTGAGATCACGCCACTGCACTCCAGCCTGGGATACAGAGCAAGACTCTGTCTCAAAAAAAACAAAAAAAGGGGGGGGAGCAAATCCAAACGGATCCCTGACATTATTAAAAAGACGTATTTGGAGGAAAAAAAGAGGATTTTTTTCTAATCTGATTTTTTTCTTTTTAGCTTCAGCTCCATAAAGAATACAGTTTTAGCTGCTACAGTTTAACATGGAACAATTCATTGAGAGGACTATAGCTAGGTTACTAAGTTTCTAAGTATCAAGAGCAGTCATCCACCATATTTCTGAACAAGGAACTCGGGAAGCTGAACCTTTTATAACTTGGAAAGGTCTAGTACTTTTCCTTTTGTTACTAATTTCAGCAGGTGCCGTATGAAATTCCCATGTGCAATCATAATTAATGTCAAAGAAAGAAGTATTTGAGGTTGGCCTGAATTCACGATTAAGAGACAAAAATGTTATTTAATTCAGAAAGTTCCTCAACATAACAACAGCATGTCTTATTTTATCACTGTATTATTAATCTTCTCAGGCTGCCATAACAAAAAACACAGACTAGGAGGCTTGAGCAACAGAAATGTATTTCCCACAGTTCTGGAGGCTGCAAGTCTGAGGTCGAGGTCCCAGCGTGGTCCGTTTCTGGTGAGGCCTCTCCTCTGGGCTACAGATGGCCCCCTTCTCCCTGTGCCCATACATGGTCTTTCCTCAGCGTATGGAGAGAGGAGCAAGCTCTCTGGTGTCTCTTCTTATAAGAGCACTAATCCTATTATATTAGGGCCCCACCCTTCTGACCTCCTTTAGCCTAATTACTTCCTTAGAGGCCTCATCTCCAAATAAAGCCACACTGGGGATTAGGGCTTCCGCATTTGGACTTGGGGGATGCAAGCATTTAGTCCGTAATAATCACCTTTAATTTTTGTTAATCTTTGTGCTTTATTTTAAAGATAATAAAATAGTTTCTATTCATTAATATGAAGTGCTTTATTTTATATATTAAGTACCCTATTTATGTAATACATGTCACGGGTGCACCTAGCTGGGGCCAGTGTCACAGGCAGTAAAGGAATTTACCAAGACAGTTGCAGGTAAAGAAAGCCAGATTTATTAGAGAAAGTATAAAAATATGTTGCAAGGGTGCAACAGGCAGCACAGCAGAGAAGGGGCTGTCTGCCGAGCCGCAGAGGCTGGAAGGAAGTTTTATAGGGTTGTGCTGGAGGGGGCTATGTGCTGAAAAAGGTCACTGTGCCCGGGGGGTTGTTTGTGATTAGCCATTTCTCAGAATTACTGTTCATTGTTCTCTCCCATCTGGGGCCCCTTTCTCATTGTTGTTTACTTATCAGGACTCCACAATACATGTCATTTTATCTTTACAAGAACCCTATGGCATAGGTACTGTTATCATCCCCATTCTACAGAAGAGGAATCTGAGGCCAAGTAGCCTGTCTGAGGTCACATAGGTAAGGAACTGTTGATCCCTAGACTCAAACCCAGTTTCAGCTAACTCTAAAGCCTGTGCTGCTCATCATCTTTTTTTTAATTTTTTTTTGAGACCGAGTCTTGCTCTGTTGCTCAGGCTGGAGTACAATGGCACGATCTCGGCTCACTGCAACCTCTGCCTTCCGGGTTCAAGTGATTGTCCTGCCTCGGCCTCCTGAGTAGCTGGGATTACAGGCACCTGCCACCACGCCCGGCTAATTTTTGTATTTTTAGTAGAGACGGGGTTTCACCATGTTGGCCAGGTTGGTCTCGAACTCCTGACCTTGTGATCTACCTGCGTCAGCCTCCCAAAGTGCTGGGATTACAGGTGTGAGCCACTCCACCCGGTTGCTGCTCATCATCTTAAAGCATGGCATTAATGCGAGTGAATTTTTCATATATCTTTCACATCTCATTTCAATCCTAGGACAGCTCTGTGAAGAGAGTATTTTTACCTATGGGAAACGGAGATTCACACGAGTTATGACTCTTCATTCTTTCAGTCATGTATTTATATTATATTAGGGTTCTCTAGAGGGACAGAACTAATAGGATAGATCGATATATATAAAGGGGAGTTAAAAGGGAGTTTATTAAGGAGTATTGACTCACACAATCCCAAGGTGAGGTCCGACAATAGGCTGTCTACAAGCTGAGGAGCAAGGAAGCCAGTCTGAGTCCCAAAGCTGAAGAACCAGGAGTCTAATGTTTGAGAGCAGGAAGCATCCACCACAGGAGAAAGATGTAGGCTGAGAGGCTAAGCCAGTCTAGTCTTTTCACATTCTTCTGCCTGCTTTTATTCTGGCAGCTGATTAGATGGTGCCCACACAGATAGAGGGTGGGTCTGCCTTTCCCAGTCCACTGACTCAAATGTTAATCTCCTTTGGCAACACCCTCACAGACACATTCAGGAACAATACTTTGCATCCTTCAATCCAATCAAGTTGACACTTAATATTAACTATCACATATATGTATTGGATGTTTATGCATGCCGATGGCGTGCCAGGCAGGTGGCACCCTGGTGCTCAGGTGGAAGGCAGTGCCTGGACACTGGCACCAGGCAGACCCAGAGTTGAATCCTGGCTCCATCATTGCATTCATTCATTCATTTATTCAACAAATACCTTTTGGGTGCCATCTATGTTCTGAGCACTGTGCTGGTTGCAAAACCAGCTGTGGGGCCCCAGGCTGGCAGCCCACTTCCCCACTGTAAGGAGGGCACAGCCCTAGACCGATCTTGGCGAATGACAAACACCACCTCTCCCTTCATGGAACTCACAGCCCACTTGCCTCTCATTCCCCGCACCCTTATAAGGTAAATCACACTTTTGCAAGTAGGAATCTGCTCCAAAAGAGCATTTCCTCAGTGTGACTCTAGTTCTCTTCCAACAGCTTCTCTGGCTTCCACCCGTACCCTGTTTTGTCCAGCATGTGGCTAGAGAGGAGGTACATTTCAGTCACTTAAACTTTGTGTCTTTAATTGGTCTTGGAAACATATACCGTACTGATTTGAGATGACCCCTGTGTCAGGGATGATTTAAATGACCCCAAGATGGCCGGATGCTGTGGCTTATCCCTGTAATTCCAGCACTTAGGGAGGCTGAGGCAGGCAGATCACCTGAGGTCAGGAGTTCAAGACCAGCCTGGCCAACATGGCAAAACCCCGTCTCTGTTAAAAAAATACAAAAATTAGCTGGGCGTAGTGGTGGGCGCCTATAATCCTAGGTACTTGGGAGGCTGAGGCAGGAGAATCGCTTGAACCCGGGAGGCGGAGGTTGCAGTGAGCCAAGGTTGTGCCACTGCACTTCAGTCTGGGCAACAAAGTGAGCTGTGTCTCAAAAAGAAAAAAAAAAAGTGACCCCAAGACAGATTCTGTCCAGTTACTGCTTGAAGATTTGCCAAAAGTAGCCTCACAATGACAGATCACTTGAGTAAAATGTTTCTCAAAACATCTGCCAACATTAAAGACTTTTCCAAATGTCATGATAGCAATTATTGATAAGGTGACATGTCTCATCCCACTTTGTCCATCCTTGCTTATGCCTGTCATCCAAGTAAAATCATTAGTCGCACCCTCTCCCACTCTGAAGCTTAAGTGATAAATTATAATTATAGGTCCCCTATTCACTTAGCACTTACAATCAATTATACTTAGAATCAATTATAGGTCCCCTATTTACTTAGCACTTACCACTTGTGCCAGATATTTTAGGTACATCATCTCTTTGAATCCTTCTTACAACCTTCTAAGATATATACTATTATTTACCCATTTCATAGATGAAGGAGACTTCTTCACCCTTTATAAAAATAATAAGCACTGTGGAATCCCGGGGTAACTGGATATCCGACTCTGGGGTTCTCGAAGTCCTGGGACCAGAAGGTTCTTCCAAGGCTGTGCCTTTCATCTCTTCAGTGAGAAATTCGTGCTGAGAGGGTGACAAAATGTCCTCAAGGGTGCTCAATAGATATTGGCAAAACTCAAAAGCAGGTCTTTTTTTCTTGCAGCCTGTTGGTTTTACTCTGCCCACTTAATTCTCCAACGAATAATGTTCTCCCGTTTCCCAGCGCCATCCAAAAGAACCCGGAGCATACAAACCGGGAGGACTTCGGGATTCCAGGCCAGCTGGAACGGGGTACCCGGTAACATTGCCAGGGAAGGCTGTCCCCAGCTCCCAGGTAGGGGGCTGCCAGAGAGCAGTCTCCAGCTTGTGGAGGGGTCGGAGAGCTTTGCACACCGGGGGCTAGTCCAATGCTGTTCAAAGACCAACGGTCGCCGCTGGGGGGCAGTAACTTCATGTGTGTTCTGCGGTGGAGCTTGCTGGTTGACTTACCCTTTACTGCAGGCATCAAAGGCAAAGTGCACTTTCAGAAGGGAGAAGTCATGCCTTGTGCTGCAGAGAAGCTATTATTATAAAGATAAGTGTGTAATTGAACCTTTCAAGTGGAGAGACACCCCTCTCCCTCCAGCAGAAACCGTGCAGGTGAGAAAGCCGCTTCCTGAGTGGACCTATTCCCTGCTGCTGGGAGATGCTGCCCCCTTTGTTTAGAATGCAAATAGGGGAACGCGCTCACTTGAAGGGGAGACTTTTGAAAGGAATGACCCTCCTCCTGAAGATGACTGAAATTATCAGCATTATTATGAAAAGAATATGAAATATGAAAATATCAGCATAAAGAAATACAGAGAGAGAACTCAGATGAAAACATTTTATTTCAGAGATAATGGGAATTTTCTGAGCGGGCTTCAGATATTAGGTTACTCAGTAGATTAAGAAGGAAAAGCTTTTGCTGGTAGGCAGGTCACCCAGATGATTCCAGAATTATCACCACTCTGGTCAAGTAGTGACAGTGTTCTGGGCTGGAGTCACGATTCTGGGGAATTTGTACAGCTTCCCTCACATGCATCCCAACCTGTGGACCTCAGGTGGCCTGGTCCGCAATCAGTGAAACTGCTGTGCAGCCCCTCAAAACAGACCACCCTTCAGAAAAATTCACTGTGTTACAGTTCATGAACTGCCTGGAAACACCTGCAGGTGTTTGGAAAGTAATTCAGGGTTCATTTTTATTGGTATCTCTAGAATAGCTAAATTCAAGATGTATCTTTCAAACTAGACACAGGGTGAAATGGGGTGGGGGTAGAGAGCTTGTTGGTTGTGGGGTGACTTCCTGCATTTAGTGAAAGGGGTGGTTATGCAGAGGCAGCATAGAGCATTCTGTGTTGCATTTGTGGCTTGGAATGAAGTGGACCTAGCTGGCCACCTTCAGGGCTGTGCCTGAGATTCTGAGCATCTTCAGCTTTGTGTCTGTAAATAGGTCTAGATGGTGGCTTACTAGGATGCTGTGAGAATTGCATGTAGCATGGTAACGTTTGTGATCGTATCGAGGACAGGAGATACTCAGAAAATATTTATTCAGTCCTTATGAAGGATCTTGTTTTAATGTTAACGAATATGTTGTTACTGGTTTTATATTAGGTCACTGTTTAATTTTTGCTTATTTTTCTGTGCATTTCTTTTCTTTAGGTGCAGGTTTTGTTGCTGCTTATTAATCTTAGTAATTTTCATGGCTCAGCTGAGAGTGCAGTGAGTGTGAAGGTGTCTATACCTACACATGTGATCACTGTTATCTCTGAATGCTGAATGTGGACAGCATTCACCTTCATTTTTTTTTTTTTAGAGACGGAGTCTCACTTTGTTGCCCAGGCTGGGGTGCAGTGGTGCGATCTCGGCTCACTGCAAGCTCTGCCGCCCGGGTTCACACCATTCTCCTGCCTCAGCCTCCAAAGTAGCTGGGACTACAGGCGCCCGCCACCACACCCGGCTAATTTTTTGTATTTTTAGTAGAGATGGGGTTTCACCGTGTTAGCCAAGATGATCTCGATCTCCTGACCTCGTGATCCGCCCACCTTGGCCTCCCAAAGTGCTGGGATTACAGGTGTGAGCCACCGCGCCCAGCCTAGCATTCACCTTCTTTATGGATGGACACCCACCTCAGTTTAGAGTTGCTCTTGTTAAACTACATCAGTGTACAGGAGTAAGGAGGGTTGGTCTGGATTCAAATCCCAGTTCTGCCAGCAACCAGCTGTGTGACCTTGGGCAAGTAACTTAACCTCTCTGCACTTAGGTCTTAGGTCTCCTGGTTTATCAAGTGGGATTATAAAAGCCCCTACCTCCTGGGATTGTGTTGTGAGGATGAAAGGACATAATACAAATAGAGGGCTTACAATAATATCAGGCTCATAGTAAATATTTAGTATGAGTTAGCAATTTTATTAAAATGCAGAAATTACAGTGTCTACATTTCTTGCAGCTGCTTAACCTGTTCCTGGGACACTGCCTGCCACATAGTAGGCACTTAATAAATATTTGTGTATCAGTGGAAGTAAAACACTATCATGAACATGAAAATATTGTTAAGTCCATAAAATAGTAAGCTTTATTTTCGCATGAGTAACTTAGGCACTTTCAGAAGCTGTGTGCATTTTTTCAGGCCAGGGCGTCCTGCGGCTTAAAAATTTTGCAGTGGTGTGCTCCTGCATGCATGTGTGTTTGTGAACACATGTGCATGTGTGTATGAAATGAACGGATTTAGATACTGAATATTCAGAATACCGCAGCACCATATATGCTATGCCAGCAGACTAGCATGGCTTATTAACACTTATAAATGCGTAGAAAAACCTGTATTAATATCACTATAGTATGTTGAGACTTTGCTAAAAGGATGTTTTAATGTGAAATGAGCTTTGCTACAAAGTTGCAAACAACTTAAGACTCTAAACCCTTTTTAGAAAATAAATCTCAACATAATGAATATGAAAGCCTCATGAACTATAAAGCATAAAAATCATTATTATTGAAGAAAGAAATCCTAGGCTTCTTAGCACAATTTAAAATAAAAATATTGTAATTGAGAAATAAATGCTAATGCTTGGTGATGAGGTTTTTCTCTTGTCTCCTCGCCTCCTTTCCTTTCTCTCCCTCTCTCCTGATCTTCCCCTTCCCCTCCTTTCTCCCTTCTCTCTCCTGGTTCCTAGAATGCCTTTTAGAGGAAAAACAGACCTTTTCAGAAATACATTGTCATCTGCTAAATCTCCACCTACTGCACCAGCCAGCCTCAGCACCCTGCTAGGTGGTGGCTGGTCATTCTTTGCTGTATCTTACCTTAAGAGGGCAAAATCAACTTGTGATGGTTCCTATCTCCGAATGCTGCCCTGGTTTCCATTAGAATATGCTGGGGAAGATGACCTTTCTTAGTGAAAGTAAGCAGCACCCTGCTGTGCTTTTAATTAAATGAACTAACCTTTAAAAACGCGCGCAATTCTCAGCCCTGCAGCAGCATGCCACCCAGCAGTCTGTCCCCAGTGATGGTTCTGTGAGCCACCTGTGTCATAGGGAGGTACCAGGGGACTGAAGATTGGAGTGAGGGGCTTTAGCATAGAGTGATCTGGACTCGTGGTTGTTGGGGCCAGTTGTCATGCTTTAGGTTCAGGGTAACTTATCCCTTATCTACCCTTCTAGCCAGAGAACACAACACAGCCATTACAAGCTGACTTAAGCAAAAAGTTACCCACCAGTTGCAATAGGTCTACACCTCTTGCTCATACTGCCTATGAGGCTATTTAATGGCACTGGGGAGAAATGCATGAAGAGCACGACTCATAGTAAGTACCATTTGCTGATAGTAAGCACCAACTATAGATTGTCACATTCGTTAGATGATTTTTTTATGACCAACTATCACTTTGTTAATTACACCTCAAATCACAGAGGCGTAATTAACTATCAAAGTAATAGTTGATATCCCATCTTCTCTCAACCCTTCTTTAGGGATAACCTCTGTTGAGTGTATGTGTACCCTTTCACACATGTATAAACATACGTGGTGTGTTTAGAAAGATAAATACACTTAAATAGGTACCATCTGCATGTTTACATTACATAGTATTAGATTGCATACTGTATTTTGCTACTTGGCTTTTTTACATGTTGTGGATATCTTGTCAGTAGACTCAATGTATTTCTTTTTTCTGAAACAGTCTCACTCTGTCACCCAGGCTGGAGTGCAGTGGCGTGATCTCGGCTCACTGTAACCTCCACCTCCCGGGTTCAAACGATTCTCCTGCCTCAGCCTCCTGAGCAACTGCGATTACAGCCACCTGCCACCACACCCAGCTAATGTAATGCACTTCTTTTGATGACTACCTGATGATTCATGATTAGAACATAACACAACTCAACCTATTATAAATAATGTTGCAAACAGCATTCTTTGTTTCCTTATGTAAATATATTTGTAAGATACATTGCTAGAAGTGGAATTTCTGAGCCAGAAGGTATGGTTATTTTACGTTTTAGTAGATACTGTCAGTTTGCTCTGCGAACTGTTTATATTGATGTGTTACCCCCAGCATCTCATGAGTTCCCTTCTGCCCACATTCTCGCCAGTACTGGGGATTAGAAATCATTTTGAATCATTGCCAGGATCTCTGATAGATGTAAAACAGTATCTTCTTGTTTGAATTTGCTTTTCCTTAATTAGGAACAAAGCTGACCCTCCGATATGCTTATTAGTCAGTTGTTGCTTTTTTTCCTCTATAAACTGATTGTGTATATCTTGCCCTACTTTTCTGGTGAGTTTATCGTCTGTAGTTAATATGTAAGTTATTTGCTTACTAAGGAAATTAGTACCTTACTGCATATATTACAGATATTTTCTCCAGTTTGCCATTTGATTTTATAGTGTTTTTACTCCATAGAAATTTGTATCATTTTTATTTGTAGTTCAGATGGAGAAATTTTGCCTTCCTTTCTCCTGAGGTTGTTTCATACCTAGGCCAAGATGTGTAGGAGCAGGTTTTCTTCTAGAACTTGTACATTTTTGTTGTTGATGTTTGCTTTTAATTCACTGGACACTCTGGTATGAGGAGTGAGTTCGATTTCTGGTTTTCTCGTTTGCATGTTACCTGTGGGGTGTTCCAATATTGTTTACTAAGCAGTGCTCTTTCTTTGAAGATTTGAAATACCACCTAAATGATCAAATATGCTCTTCTATCAGGATTCTTCTCTTGATCTTTTTGTTCATTTCTAAGCCCGTTTCATACTGTTTTCATGACTGTGATCTTACATTTTAGCCTGATTTCAAATTAATACAGTGAATTCTCCTATTCTTTTTTTTTCAGTGTTTGTTTTCCTGGCTAGTATCATTTGCTGCTGCTTCTTTGGGAACTCTAGAAGTATACTGTTACTTTCAAACTGTCCTCTACTCCCTTACAAGAATGAAAATGAAAATGGAACATCCAAACCCGTTGATATTTTGAGTGAGATTGCTTTGGGTTTATAGTTACTTAGGGAGAGTTGACATCTTTACATCTTAGGTTCCTGTGGTGTTATTCTACTTATGTAAGCCATCTTTTCTCTACTCAGTACAGGGTGGAAGTTGTGTTTATATAGACCCTATCTATTTCTTTAGTTTGTATTTATGTTTTAGATTCTTCAATATGAACATTTTTATGTAAATTTAAGAAATTATTTAAAAATGGGATTTTTAAATTACACTTATTTTTACCTCTATATAGAGAAGATTATTGTTTCCGTATATTAATTTTGTAACCAACCACCTGTACTTAAAGCCTTTGACTATTTCTAATAGTTGATTCTTCTGCATTTTCTAGGTATAAAATCGTATCACCTGCAAATAACCATGATTTTTCCATCTTGTTTATAATACTTCAAATTGTATTTCAACATTAAATTATAGAGGCAGCAGATGGGTATTCTCATCTTACGGGAACACGCTAGTCTTTCACCACTGACCATAGCTTGGGTGTGGCAATCTTGTGTTTTATCTCACCTTCAGGTATCTCGATGACTTTCCCTGTTACAGACCTAGTTACCCCAACAGACACATCTAGCTTTCTTTCATTACTTTTATATAGGCTCCAAGCTGACACACAATTCTTCTTTAAAGAAGCAGCTTCCCGAACGTTCTGTGAGCCACATCTCCATCTGCACAGTCTCGATGCTGCCCCGTGGAGAACTCCCTAGGGTGGTGGGAATGTCCTGTATCCGCACTGTCCACTGCAGTAACCACTGGCCACTTGTGGCCACTGAGTGCTTGAAATGTGGTGGATATGACTGAGGAACTGAACTTTCCATTTTTCATTTTAATTAATTTTCATTTAAATTGTCACGTTATTGAGCACTTAAAATGTAGCTAGGACTACCGAGGAGTGTTTACTTTTGCTAATTTTCATTGAAATAGCCCCACGTGGCTGGTAGCTGCAGAACTGGGCTGCACGGGTTCCTCGCTCATTCATGGAAAGGTAAGATATGAATGCTAGAAAGGCCCTGGTGGCCACTCACTGTGCGCAGAGATGCTGAGATTGGGCCCACATCACACAGCAAGTTCATGACGAAACTGAAACTGGGAGCCCAGGATTCTTACTCTCTGTCTCAAGCTGGTGTCACTGTCCAACCCCTACTTTACTCCTCCCCTCCCATTTCCCTTCTGTAAGTTATCGCCGAAGTCCCAGTGTGTGCAGACCAACACACAGCACAGCAAGCAGGCCCGAGCCTCGCAGACACCTTCCCTAGTGTGGGTCCAGCCAAGGGCAGTGCAGTTGTTGAGTTTTCAGCCGAGCTCCTTCACTCCACAGTGCAAAGGTTCTCGCAAGATAAAGGCCGGGAGGCAAAGTCCTCGGCCCTTTGTCGAGGTGGAAAGCACCCCGAGGCACTGTGTTGGTGTTCCAGCATCATCGGGAAATGCCCGTCCTGGTTCGAATGTATTTTCCAGTCCTTCTAACAGAAGACTTTCTGCATCTTCTACATGGCAGCGGGAGTTGCTCCTGTCCCTGAGACTGCTCTAAACCTTACGAGAACCCAGCCTGCCGTGGTCAGGGAGTGGAGAGAATACAGAAAGCAGAGCCTTCGAGAAGGCCCTCAGCCGAGGCTCCAGCAGGCAAGGAGGCTCTCTCGGTCATGGAGGAGGCACAGCCTTGCTTGCACTTTTGAGTTTTTTCTACTTTAGCCAACTCTTTCTTTCCCCAGTGAAGGGGTTCCCTGCATCAGTCCCTGGGCCCCTGTGGGTCTCCTCAGCCTTCCCTCCCAATCGTTCATTCAAAAGAAGCAGGAGGGAACTGCACTACAGAGACTCTCGGCTTTTTCTGGAGGGCAGGAAGGCCTCTGCTCATACTGGAGGTCACCTGTTGGAGCTTAGAGGTTAAGAAGGCCGGGCACTTGAGCTTCTTCCCGGCACTGCTGCTCCCTGGTAGCATGGCCATGGGTGCCTCAGTTTGCCCACTTATAGGATGGGGCTCGTAATAGCCACCTCACAGCGCTCCGGGGATGGGGACATGAGTCCACAGACAGAAAGTGCTCAGAGTCCACCCTCCACAGATGTCAGCACTGATCCACACTAAGATGTCTTCTCTACCTGCTCCAAGGGCAGGTGACCTCCAGGCAGGGCCCCCTCTGCTCCTCGGGGAGAATCCTTGAGGCAGCCTTATCTGGGGATCATGGCCTGCATCTGCATAGATGGACTGTGTGGGGGACCCCCAGACTCCCCTTTTCACAGCTGGACCCTACGTATGTCCCGCCCCTGCCGGGGGTGGTCAGCTCGTCTGACACCACATGTCCCCAGCTCCTTGAGGCAGCCTGTCCAGCCTGCCTGGTGGCCCCCATCAGAGCCGTCCAGGCGGCGTGTGAGTGGGTGTTGGGAGCAGTGCCCTTCCAGTGGCCGGCGAAGGCAGTGTGCATGTCTGAATCTGCTGCCAGTTAAGAAGTCAGCTCCTCAGGTGGGGCAAGGACCCTGGCCCTCCTGGGAACCCGAGCAGATTGCGCAGTTTCCTTTTCTCAGCACGGCTCCTGCGCTGGCTTACGTAACAGCAACAACCTGCAGAGCCTGGGCTCCGGGGCTCATTCCCAGACAGTGAAGTCTATGATGAATAGATGGGTCTGTACAGTCTTAGCAGAGAGCCAGTAATTTGCTCAAAGGTCAAACTCAGCTTGATTCAGAACACAAAATTACTAGGATTCTGTTCTTTCTGCGGGTGTTGCTCCTGTATTTTTCATGGTCAAGGAAAAGCTGTGAAGCACTTTCTTAGGGCTTAAGAGCTAAGGGATTTTTCCTCCTTTTTTGATGACCCTCTTTTCCAGCATCTCAGCACACCCCCAGATGGGAAAAGGCTATGATGAATTTCTCCCACCATTTATGCCACACCCACTCTGTGCCAGTCACTAGAGTAAGTGGTTTCCGGGTGTGTGTGTAAGGAAATGCTCTTAGTGCATTTGTTCTGTGTCAGGCACTGTTTTCCATAGTGTTTGTCCTGTTTCAGGCACTGCTGTAAGTATGGCACTGCCTAGAAGTGTGAATGCATTTCATCCTCACATAAACCCTGTGAAGCAGATACTATGACTGTCCCCATTTTATGGATGGAGTCACTGAGGCATCTGGAAGTGAAGTAACTTGCCCATGTTGCACAGCTAAGTTGGAGGAGGGGGCAAGGTTTGAACCCAGGCCATCTTATTCCAGAGTTAGCATTCTTAACCACTACTCGCCCTGCCTGTCCACCCTGGTCCCCCATTTCGTTTGCCACCCAGGATCCCTGTGAGGTATGCACTTGTTACGATTCCATTTTACAGTGAAGACAGGGAGGCCTGGCGAGTTTGTAGGGGGGCCAGTGCCTGCTTGGGATTCCGATGCAACACCTGCAGGTCTGACTCCTAACACTGATCTCTGCTGTGCACCTGGCCCATTGGTCATTGTCATTTCTGAGTACCTGGACTGTGCCTTATTCAGTGCTCCTCACATTACGCCTGTCAAATGCAAGTAACTGACAGGGGCCTGAGGCTCCCCTAAAGGGGTACCCTGCCACCCTTCATTGTGTTGTTGTTGCTGTTGTTGTTGTTGTTGTTGTTTTGAGATGGAGTCTCCCTCTGTTGCCAGGCTGGAGTGCAGTGGCGCGATCTTGGCTCACTGCAACCTCTGCCTCCTGGGTTCAAGCGATTGTCCTGTCTCAACCTCTGGAGTAACTGGGACTACAGGCACGTGCTACCGCTCCCAGCTAATGCTTGTATTTTTAGTAGAGATGTGGTTTCACCATGTTGGCCAGGATGGTCTCACTCTCTTGACCTCGTGATCCACCCACCTCGGCCTCCCAAAGTGCTGGGATTATAGGCATGAGCCACTGCGCCCGGCCCACCCTTCTATTATGAAACATCCTCATTTTTTTCAGCTATATCCCTGACTACAGATTATTACATCTTTCCATGTGCTTGTTTACTGGTTCTGTTTCCTCCTGTGAATTGACCATTCATGTCCTTTGCCCATTGAGCTCTCAGACTGTTTATTTTACGCAGATCTGCTTTCTAACTCAAGGGTCACTACAGGAACTCCTCTAATATAATCCATCATCATGTAACATTTTTGTCCCTTTTCTGTTTTGCAACAACTCTGAAAATAATTACTTGCCTATACTGCTAAACAAGAGGGTAAGAATCCATGCCCCACGCCTCCAGCCCCAGAATAAAAAACAAGTGGAAACTAACGATTTTTTTCTTACACATATTATAGAATTTCTAAGTCTGTCTGGAGCAGTGGGCACCCAGGCACTTCTTTAGACCACTTCTTTAGACTGAGCACCTGCTCTTTGAGGGCAGGGACTGTACCTGGTTCCATTTTCCAGATATTTTTCCACTTGTTTATTTCCTAAACCTTTTTCCTATTCTGGAAACCATGCATATCCTTTCCCCACGCATCAGGTGGCCCAGCAGCCAGAGCCTCGGCCCGACCTCTCAACGCCTTGAGATCCAACTTCTCAGTCGCTGGCAGGCTGGCACATCTGCTATCAGCAGGCACAGGTGTTCCGAGCCAGGCTGCCCCATGCCCCCTCCTGTGACTAAGAGACAGGCCAAGTGGGTCCATGCATAAGAGCTCCTCCAGTAAATGCAAAAGGTGGCAAGTGTGCTAGCCTTATTTGGCATCCCTTCATCATGTTGTGAAAGGGTGGCACTTCTGCCTGTGTCATATAAGCCAAGTCTTTTTCATAAAGATGTAATGATTTGATAATTGGTAATGATGTATTGAGAGGGTTGGAAGAGGATGAGCCTTGCATATGGTGAGAACAGTTGTGCCTATTCCAGCAGCTCCAGGCACTCTGTAACCTGTGGTTGGGTGAGGGCTAGTTGGTATTATGTTGAAACACATGAAATTGCCAATACTTGAACATTTTTGATGAAAAGTATTGGTGCTTCACTATAGTGTTCCCCTCTGTGATCAGGTTTTTCCTGTAAGACTATTTTATAATGAGCTTCTCCATAACTAAAGCAAGATTGGGAACATCATAAAAGATCCTAGTCTATATAAACTCGGGGTCAAATTTTATTGTAATCTAGATAAGAAGGATTTAACTCATGTCAGAGCAAAAGCAGGCAAATAGTAATTTTTGATACTGCACTGCATTGGCACATAACCACTGTCCTCACGGGTCTTCTGTACTGAAGCCCTCATGGGTACCCAGAGTCTAGTTCCCCATGCTCTTTCCTTCAGTTCCCACATGCACTTAGAAGAACCAGCACTGTGGTCCTTTACCACGTCCTCCTGGTGCTCCAATTAAGTAAAGCCATTGAGGTTTTCCTGTAGTTGTAGATTGATATCTCTGAATTAATCACGAGAGAACATAGACATCATATAGGAAAATCTGGCCAGAAACAAGACAGCCTCAGCCAAGGAATGTTTTTTCTTGGAATCGGAAAACACAAGAAACAGATGACTGGGTTCTGTTCACGTTTGAGGGGAACGTAAATCAACATGGGTTTATTCATAAATGGTTATCCTCTTATAGACTGGAGTCCCGGCGTAGAGTAAAGGCAGGCACGTAGATGGCTCCAGGAAGGGGGCCCCAGGGAAGGGGGAGGTCAGGGATTTGTGTGGATGTGTGAGGGTAAAAATTGCCCATGATATTACTTTGCCATCTAATCCTAGCACTGGGAAAATGGGACTTTGCTCCCTTCTGCTTGAACTGTAATCACCTCCTGACCAGTGTTTATGTTCAGAAGAACAGCAGCCCAGCCCTGATCCTTGGGGTTTATCGAAGCTTTTTTTAGCCCAGTCAATCAGAGGACAGTGCCAAAAGGGTGTGGGCGTGTGGCGGACGCCATCATCAGGGACTCATGAGAGCTGCGCTGTTACAGGAGTGTGTCTGAGCCCAGCATGGCATTGCACGCAGACCAGGGCAGAGGGTGGCCTTGATGCCCGGTGCCCAGGTGGGCTGCGAGGCTGAGCGCTGCCCGTTCCTTTCCAGAATGGAAGTTCAGACACTGGAGTGCGCTTGCGTTGTTTTCTCAGGTTTTCTGGCTCCCCATCATTTTTCTTTCGTCTAAGCCCAAACACAGGGAGTTTTGATAAGACAGATCCGAAATGCTGGCATGGTGCAAGGGAGCGGAACGCTTCTTTATTTCATTTGGTGGCACCTTTCCCCCCAGCTTTCTTAAGGCACGACTGACAAATTGAACTGCGTGTATTTAAGGTGTGCATGCGATCTGCAAGGTGGATACCGAGAAATGACTGCCACAGTCAAGTTGGTGAACACATCTTGATGGCGCTTTTTAGAGCTGAAATCCCAGTCATGTTGTAGTTTGCTACGTGACCACCTACATTGTAATTTGGGTGGGGCAGGGAGAATTGGTACAGCAAGATGATGGCCATGTTCCCTGGACCTGTGTAAAATAATGGACATTTAGGTATCAGCACAACATATGGATCCACCATGTGAGAATCTGAGTCCTTTATCTAGATAAATTTAATCATCGAATTAGAACCCAGTGGCAGTTTAAGAGACTTAATGTGAGCTCTATTTAGTCTTGAAATAGTTGCACTCAAAGCTCAGCTTTAATTTTCCTCCACTTTATTCTGATCCTCCAGGGTTTCTCATGTCCCACAGGATAGAAGGTGTCCCTAGCGTGGCTGGTTGGGCCCTTCCCGTCTGCCGCCATGCTGTTCTTTGAATACATCGTGTTCCCCTCCAGGGCCCACGCTTGCCTTCTCCTGGAATAGTTTTCACCCAGAAAGCCATGGCTCACCTTGGTTAGGTCTTGGCTCCTCACTTTGCAGGAAACTGTCCCTGGCTACCTGACCCCATCCCCTGCTCTTCTGTCCTCAGACTACTTAATTTTTTTCTCTATGCCCCTCCCTTATGTCCACAGGGCACACTGTGTTGTACTGATTACAGATTGTCCATCTTTTCCTATCAGAATGTGGACAGCATGTGGGCAGGGGTTTCATTTTGTTCACGGCTACATTATCAGCTCCTAGAACTGTGCCTGGTGTATAGTAGGTGCATAAATACGTATTTAGCATAAGCTGGGCAGTGTTCAGGGAGTGAGGACTGGATCGGGGACCTGTCTTGATTCCATGCCCTCCACGAGGAAAATAATTTTTGTTTGTCCTGTCAGGTTTCTTCTTCAGAACACTACAGAGGCCTCGCTGTGCACGGATCATAAGGGCTTTTATTCCATAAGCAAACCCTTCTTAGGACGTCCCAGATGAAGACATAAAATATTGCTGTGTCCCAGGATTTCCAGACCATCCAAATCAAGTATTCAGATCACTCCAGTATACAGCTCTAATTCTGTAGATAAACTTAATATTTCAACTATGACATAGTTGTATGTATCCATGAGATTCCAAGCTTCTCACCTATAGGAAGCATGTCTCCTAGTCCTCTTGTAATCTCATCCTGAAGCCCTGTGCTCAGGGGCCATCAAGGATCTGACAGATCAGCCTTTCTTAGTCCCTGGCCCCAGCAGGGGGAAATGCTATGTAAAAACAGCACAGCATCCTGGGATGTCAGACCTGGTAAGGGCACTAGGTGCTGAGCAGGTGCTGGGATGGGAGGAGGTTTGTTAACATGAAAAAATATATGTCAGGATAATGTGGAGAAAACACTCACTTCAGGAGATGCAGTGTAGAAAGGAAATTCAGGACAGCTTTTTTTGCCTGTAGGTCTCCAGTTCTTATTACCTTCTAGATGAGAGTACTAAAGTTAGTATCCTGTGAGGTGTGCTCATTATATATTCATTTATGTATTCATTTGTTCATTCAACAAATATTTATTGAATTGTTCTAGCAATGTACCTGGACCCAGGGAAAAACAAAGCAATATCTTTGCTCTCATGAAGTGAGAGCACATTTTCATGGGAGAGACAGATACTATTTTTTTAGTTTGTTAGATTGTGATTACTGCTGGAATTAAGCACATGGGGGCTGTGGTAAACAATAATGGGAGGTGCTGATGGGGCCCTGGAGGGCCTCTCTGAGGGTATGATTTTTAAACTCAGCTCGGAAGGGGGTGGTCTGAACCTCTCTGGCAAGGTCCAGGCAGAGGGAATGGTTGGCACAAGGGCCTCTGGCAGACAGACTGTGGTGTGTTAACACAGGAAGCCAGTGTGAACAGAAGGTAATGATAAAAGGGAAATGGGTATTGAAGAATATTCACTGGTCTTCTGTATCAATCAGGGTTCTCCAGGGAAACAGAACCAATAGGATAGATACAGCGATAGATGTGTATATAGATATATAGAGAAATTTATCATGAGGATGTGGCTTACATAATTATGGAGGCTGAGAAGTCCCACAATCTGCCATCTGCAGGCTGGAGACTTGAGACTGGCTAATCCAAAGGCCTGAGAACCAGGGCAGCTTATGGTATAAATCCCAGCCTGAGGGTGGGAGAAGATGAGATGAGCTGTCCCAGCTCAGGCAGGCAGGCAGGAAAAGGGGGCAGACTCCCCTTTCCTCTGCCTTTTGTTCTATTCAGGCCCCCAACAGGTTAGATGATGTCCACCTACATTGGGAAGGGCAGTCTACCTTGTAGAGTCCACCAATGCTGATCTCATCCAGAAACACCCGCACAGGCACTTCCAGAGATAATGCTCAGTCTACACACACCGGGGCCAATTTGACACACACAATTAACCACCACATCTTCTGAACTGCTCTAAGTCTTCTCTTATTTTTTCAATGATCATGTCCTTTTCCAGGAAAATTAGCATCCTTTACCTATATCTCCTTCTTAAAACTTTAATTACCAATCCTGTAAAGATAGTAGTAAGATCAGAGTTTAAAAAGCCTTACAGTTTTAGCACTTTGCTATCCACAAAGCTCTTTCACGACTGAAGCCTAATGAAAAGCAGTGAGAGACCCCATTTAATAGGTCTACAATTAAATATGTTCTTCTTGATCCTTTGTATGATCCAAAGTATGAATACAATCTTTATTATGCTTTGATTTTTTTCTTTACTAAACTTTTAAAAATTGTGGTAAAATGCATATAACTTAAAATTTACCATCTTTACATGTACAGTTCAGAGGTATTAAATATTAAATATATTCATATTGTTGTATAGCACATCTCTAGAACACTTTTCATCTTGTACAACTGAAACTCTGTATCCACCAAACATCAACTCCCCATTTTCTCTTCCCTCAGCCCCTGGCAACCACCATTCCACTTTCTGTGTCTATGAATTTGACTACTCTAGGTTTCTAAGTATTTGTTTTTTCATTACTGGCTTACCTCACTTAGCATAATGTCCTGAAGGTTCATCTCTATTGTACATGTGTCAAAATTTCCTTCCTTTTTAAGGTTGAATAATATTCCACTGTATGGATAGACTACATTTTGTTTATTCATTTTCCTATTGATGGACACTGGAGTTGCTGCCATCTTGGCTATTTTGAAGGATGCTGCTGTTAATATGATTGAGCATATCTCGTCAGGACCCTACTTTCAGTTCTTTTAGATACATACACAGAGGTGGAATTGCTGGATCATATGGTAATTCTATTTTCAATTTTTTGAGGAGCTGCCATTCTGTTCTGCACAGTGGCTACACCATTTTACATTCTCATCAATAGTGCACAACAGTTCTGATTTCTCCACATCCTTGCCAACTCTTGTTATTTTCTGTTTTTGATACTAGCCATCCTAATAGGTGTGAGGTATAATCAATAAAAAGCTATACTTTTCTAATTGAAGTATAACATACATACAGAAAAATACACAAAGTAAAACCTTGCTGAAATTTTACAAAATAAACACACCCATATCAGGCCAAGAAATAGAACAATGCCAGCACACCTGGAAGCATCCTTCATGTCCGTCCCCAGCCATTACCAGTCACCACCACGGCCCACCAAGTTACCCACCGTGCTGACCTCCATCACCATAGAGGAGTTTTGCTTGTCTGGAACTTTATATAAGTGGAAGCATGTTTTTCATCATTTGTGTCTTGTTTCTTTTGTTCAACATTATGTTTATGAAATGCTTATTGACTACAGGGTTCTCTAGAGAAACAGAACCAATAGGATGTATATGTATATAGGGAAAAGTTTGTTTTAAGAAATTGGCTCATACAATTATAGTGACTGGCAAGTCCAGAATCTCCAGGGTGGGTTGACAGGCTGGAGACCCAGGGATGAACTGATGTTACAGTTCAAGTGTAAAGGATTTCTGCTGCAGATTCCTTCCTGCTTGGGGTAGGCTAGTCTTTTTGTTCTGTTAAGGCCTTTAACTGATTGGATGAGCTCCCCGCCAATATACTTTACTCAGAATTCACTAATCTAAATGTTAATCTCATCTCAAAACACCTTCACAGAAACATCCAGAATAATGTTTGTCCACATATGTGGTATCTGGGCACCATGGCCCAGCCAAGTTCACACATAAAATTAACCATTATACATGTCATAGTAGTTCACTTTTATTGTTGTTTCTATTCTGTGGTATGAATATATCACATTTCCATTTGACTTTTCCAGTTGGGAGTATTATAATAATGCTGCAATAACAATCTCCTACATGTATTTTAACATATATATATTCACTTTTCCTTGGTTATAGTACAATATTCTTTTTTATGACTCTGGCTTTGTTTTACTATTATTTTCATTTTGTAATTTTATATTTATGTTCAGGAAAGATATAGGCTGATCACTTTTTTATAATATTTTCCTCAGGTTTCAGGATCAAGGTTATGCTAAAAGCATAAAATAAGTAGAAAGGGCCCTTCCTTTTGTTTCCTGTATTGAAGAGTTGATGTAGGACTCATATTATTTCTTAAGTGTTTGGGAGATTTCACTGATAAAGATATCTGGGTGTAGAGTTTTCTTTTGAGAATGTTTTTAATTAGATATTCAGTTTTATAGTAGATATAGAACCAATTGATTTTCTCTTCTGTCATTTTCGTAAGTTGTATTTTTCTAGGAAGTAGTCCATTTTACTTAAAATCTTAAATATGTTGGCATAATATTTATATAGGCTTTCTAATATCTGTAGGACCTGTAGTTATGTCTCCTTTTTCAATCCTGATAGTGACAATTTGTGCTCTTTTCTTCATCAGTCCTGTCAGAGGTTTATTAAATGTATTAATATTTTGAAAAGTCAACATTTGACTTAATTTCTATTTTTTTGTTTTCTGTTTCAGTGTTTTCCACTTTTTTTCCTTCTACTTTTTATTTTTTTATTTTTTTTTAAATGGAATTTCGCTCTTGATGCTCAGGCTGGAGTGCAGTGGTGCGATCTCGACTCACTGCAACCTCTGCCTGCCGGGTTCAAGCAATTCTCCTGCCTCAGCCTCCCGAGTAGCTTGGATTACAGGAGCCTGCCACCATGCCTGGCTAATTTTTTGTATTTTTAGTAGAGACAGGGTTTCGCCATGTTGGCCAGGCTGGTCATGAACTCCTGACCTTAAGTGATCCACCCATCTCGGCCTCCCAAAGTGCTGGGATTACAGGTGTGAGCCACCGCACCTGTCCTTTTCTCCTTCTACTTTCTTTAATCTCTTGTTCTGTTTTCTTGCTTTTTAAGATCAATATGTAAATCATTAATTTTTAGTCTTCTTATCCCATATATTCACATAAGACTAGAAATTTACCTCTAAGTATGGCTTTTGCTGCATCTTACAAGTTTTGATATGCCATATCCTTATTATTTTTCAATTCAGGATATTTTCTGATTTCCAGTGTAATTTCTTCATTTATCTGTAGATTGTTTAGAAATGTATCACTTTGTTTATAAACATTTGGGGTTTTTTTTAAGTGTTATTGATTCCTAGAGTAATTCCGTTATGTGATCAGAAAAGACTCTCCGTCCTTTGACATTTTTTCAGACTTGCTTTGTAGCTCAACAGTAAGTCGGTTTTGATAAGTGTTTCATGTGCACTTGAAAAAAATATGCCTTCTTAACAACAACATATATAGATGCAGTCATGTAACAACAACATATATAGGCAGTTGGGTTAAGTTTGTTATTCGTATTGTTTATGTCATCTAAGGCCTTACTGAATTTCGTCTACTCTTATCAGTTGCTTAGAGAAGTGTGTTAAAATTTCCCACCATGATTTGGATTTGCTGATTTCTCCTTTTTGTCCTGCTAGCTTTTCCTTCATATAGATGTGAGGCTATATTATTGGATCTATACAGATTTAGGATTGTTGTATCAGCCTGGCAAATTGACCCTTTTTTATTATTAAATGTCCATCTTTTTTGCTAGTAATGCTTCTTGTCTTAAAGTCTATTTTGCATGATGTGCCAGCTCTTGTTTGGTTAGTATTTTTATAGCACATTTTTCCATTCTTCTATTTCCTGTCATCTTACTGTTTGTTTTCTGTTTGTTCTACTTGTTCTATATTCCTTTTCTTTCTTATCTTCTTTCGAATTATGTTTGTTTTTTTTTTTGACATGGAGTCTCACTGTGTCACCCAGGCTGGAGTGCAGTGGCATGATCTCGGCTCACTGCAAGCTCCGCCTCCTGGGTTCATGCCATTCTCCTGCCTCAGCCTCCCAAGTAGCTGGGACTACAGGTGCCCACCACCACGCCTGGGTAATTTTTTGTATTTTTAGTGGAGATGGGGTTTCACTGTGTTAGCCAGGATGGTCTTGATCTCCTGACCTTGTGATCCGCCCACCTCGGCCTCCCAAAGTGCTGGGATTACAGGCGTGAGCCACTGCACCTGGCCTGAATTATGTATTTTTAAAAATTGTTTCATTTTCCCCATCTACTAACTTGTCTGTTAGACATTACCATTCTTTTAGTGGTTATTCTAGATATTACAAAATGCATCCTTGTCTTATTTTATTAAGGTCTAATATGAATTTAAAATTAGAACTGATATCTTAGCATGTGCTACTTCTGTAGCTAATGCATTATTCTAGGAATGCTTGTAAATGTGGTTCTTTTTTGTATAGCAGAATGGCCCTTGAAGACCTCTTAGAGCTGTTAATGTTATAAATAATCACCAAAGTAAGTGATTATTACCTTAAACACATTAGAAGAGTGAAGTTGAAATCTTAGATAATCTTTAGAAATTATTCAACTTTTTTGAAATTCTGTTACTAATTCTCCTAGAAAAAAAGAAAAATTGTTTTAAACAAGAATGATTTATAGATTATTTTTATAATAAACTACACCATTTTTAGTTTATTATAACTATCATTATGAAGTTTTATTTTTGCAAGGTACAATTTCTTTTTTTTTTTTAACCATGGTGACATCCGTTTTCTTAGATGTGGTAGAAACATTCAAAAAGAGAAATACTCTGGTGTTGGAAGGCTTATTTTTCATCATCATTTTGCTTCGAAGTTGTTTGGTGAATGCATTCTGAATGAGACAGTTTGGCTATTTCTAGCACAATTGAGTTTCTGATTTCTCTTTGGATTCTTAATATCTTTTGAGGGCCAGGGACGGATATTAATAGAGATTACTTAAAATAAGCTGTGAGATTTTTCTGCATCTAGAATACAGGCAAATTGTTACACGATGGCAGCAGCAGGCTGTGATTGTTCCAGGCTGTCCTTGGCCAGTCCTATCTTCAGGAATCCAAGTAGGAGCAGGAACAACCATTCCCTTATTTCCTTCAGGAGGAGGCTCAAAGAAAAGTTGTTCCAAGGTAATTGGGAGTAAACAGAAGCTCATAGTTAGACTTTAAGATTATAATCAATAACAAATATGTGTGTGTGTGTAATAAATTGTGTGTGTGTGTGTGTGTGTGTGTGTGTGTGTGATATAGAAGGGTGTAGTTTCTTCAGTGGTCAGCCTTCAGGTCTCTGCAGTGGCTGATATGGTCATGGGGTCTCTCTAACTTGTGGCTAACTTTGTCAACTCATAGCGATTCAAAGCAAAATGGAGGCTATCTCTATCAGTGTGCTAGGGCAGCCCTAACATAATACCACAGATTGGGGGCTTAAACAACAGACCTTTTTTCTCTCACAGTTCTGGAGGCTGGAAGTCCAAGATCAAGGTGCCGGCAGCTTTGGCTCCTCCTGGGGCCTCTCTCCTTGGCTTGTAGACGGCCGCCTTCTCCCTGTGTCCTCACATGGTCTTCCCTCTGTGCACGTACATGCCTGGTGTCCCTTTGTGTGTCCACATTCTCTCCTCTTACAAAGACACCAATCAGATTGGATTGGGGCCCCACCCCAATGACCTCATTTTAACTTAATTGCCTCTTTAAAGGCCCTATCTCCAGCTGAGGTGGGTGGATCACCTGAGGCCAGGAGTTTGAGACCAGCCTGACCAACATGGTGAAACCCCGTCTCTACTAAAACTACAAAATTAGCCGGGTGTGATGGCACCTACCTGTAATCCCAGCTACTTGGGAGGTTGAGGAAGGAGAATCGCTGAACTCAGGAGGCAGTGGTTGCAGTGAGCTGAGATCGCACCACTGCACTCTAGCCTGGGCGACAAGAGTGAAACTGTCTCAAAAAAAAAAAGGCCCTATCTCCAACTGTGTAGGCCAGTTCTACGGTACTGGTGGTTAGGGCTTCAACACATAAACTTGTGGGGAGTGAAGGACATGAATGCTGTTAGAGTCAGTTGAGATCTCTCAGTTATATTTGGAGTATCTGCAGGAATTTATTAGCCAACACTGTTGTTGCTGAAACAACCAGCAAGAGGCTCTCTCTCTCTCTCTCTCTGACACTCTTTAGAATGGCACCAGCCTCCATCTCCACACCGCACAGCCAACCCAGCAGCCAGTCCTGGTTGCCTCTTCAGATGATGTTCTGGCCTCCCCGGCTTTTCACCCTCCCTCTGTCACCCCTGTCTAAACCAGTGTCCTCCCCTACCTGCGTTATCGTGGAAGCCTCCCCATTCTCGCTTCCCTCTTGTCACCCTGGAGCTCTGCCTCTCCACGGAGCAGCCAGTGGTGTTTTGAAAATGTAAATCAAACCTGGCCACTCTCTTGCTCCGAGTCCTCCCAGCACATTTAGCGCGGGCTCCAGATGCTTGCCTGGGCATGTGAGGACGTGGCCCGCTCTGTCCTCTCCAGACTCAGCTCCTCCTCGTGTCTGCAATACCACAGCTGGGCTACTCTGGCCTTGCTGCTACTGCTCCCATGTGCCAAGAGTGGTCCCTTCCTCAAAGCCTGGAATTCCCGGAGGGGTTCTTCCCCCAGATAGCCACACGGCTTACTCCCTCACTCCTCCCAGGTCACTGCCCAGATGCTCTTTCCTCAGAGACGTGTTCCTGAGCCCCTAGCTAAGCCAGTGCACCGTCCCTCCCACCCCAGACCATCTGTCCTCAAAGTGTCTGCATAGCACTGGTCACTCCCCAACATCAGGGTATATAATTGCCTGTCGTCTGTGTTTGCTAGAACGTCAGCTTCACGAAGCCTTTTGTCTCATTTCCCACTAAGTGCCCAGTACCTTAGGAGCTTAGAAGTTCTTAGTACCTAAGAATAGCACTTGCCTCATGAATATGTATTAAATTGATAAATGACATTCTGTGGCTCAAGTGAGTCCGTGGTGTCAAAGGCTATGCTGGGCAGACTGCCTTTGGTAATGAGCATAGACCCCTCTTTAGGTCCAAAGCAACCCCCGGGAGAAACTTGCATCTTTCCCTACCTCGTGCCCAGAATACACCTTGCCTGGGATGATGAGTTGAGAAGCTACCCACAAGGGTAGATGACTCATCTGGCTTGAAAGAGATCGGCCCTGTTGGCATTTTGATAGCAAAGTTAGAGTTGGGAGGTCACTAACAAGGCTAGTCCCCAATTCTGCGACCTAAATGGAGAGGCAGTTGCTTTGCAAGAGTGCTATAGAGCCCGTGGGAGACACTCTTCTCAGCCTGCCTCTTGGTCCACATGTAGGCCAGCCACTTCCTGGGCTGCGTTTTTCTCAAAGATTTTTTTCATGAATAACGGTATTGAAACTTTCATGCAAAGTGCCCTGATAGTGTGTAATATTTTTAGGGCCTGTAGGCCATGGAGGCTTTACATTTCTAGTGATTTTTTTCCTCATATACACTGGCATTGACCCTGGGAATGATGGCTGCTTTTCTTTTAGGCTTGCTTGACTGCCATAACCAGAGGTTACCAAATGGAGAAAGGGAAGTTGAGGACGTGAGAGCAGGCAGGGGATTTATTCTGTTTCCTCCTCCTCTTTCTTCTTCCTCTTATTCCTCCTCTTTGATTTGAGGGGGCTTTTCAGGTATGAGGGCAGAGGGGCATGAATAATACTTCCTTAGACTGAAAGCGTCTTCGGGGGCAACAGCAATTCATTTTTCAACTCTCTGAGATACTCATTTTGTTTTGTTTTTGAATAATCCTTAACTTGTAGTCTTCCTTTCTCTACCCAGTCCGAGAACTGCCTGAGCAGAGGCAGTTTGGACCCTAGAAACAGCGTCTTGATTTGGTTGGGATGTTGGAATAGGGATCTTTCCATACTAAGACCTTAAAAAAATAGTTATTATAGAAGTGAAAACATTTTAGTTATTTAGACTTTCTGGTCTAGAAGGCGTTTTCAGTGGTTTTTCCTGTAGAGACTAAGGCATCTCTGAGACAACGGTGGGTCCATCTCCACAAGGACTTAGAACTCCCGACTCGTGACTTCTGGGTGGTTCTCCTAGTGCTTGTCTAAAGAACATTTTTGAGCTTTTGGCCTAAAACTCTCTTCTTCCTTCTTAGCCCTCCTTTTCCATAGACCTCCCCTGTGTTGCCTGCCTGCCTGTGCTTTGCCTTGATTTACAGCATGCATGTGCATACGTAGGTGCACGAGACAGCCAGGTGCTAGAAAGTTTGCAAGGCCAGGAGGGAAATCACGGGGTCCTGGATTTGGGTCCCTTCTTCGTGCAAGCACCAGCCAGACACTTGACCTCTCTAGGAAGGATTCCTTCATCTGTAGAGTGGGGCGGAGATCATGGTGAGCTGTGCACAAAGGTGAGGAACTGTAGAGAAGGCATCCGGGAGCCAGGTCAGCCCTTCACAGGTGTCTGTCTGTGCAGGCAGTCACAACACCCATCTCTCCGCCCAGCTTCAGCTCCAAGGAGCCCGCCTGGCCTGCTTTTGCAAACACTGTCTCCAGCTGCTTCGGGTTGCAGCATCTCATTCCTGAAACCCGGAGGACGTGACTGGATAATAGCCGGGCAAGTGAGCTGCGGTGATATTTTAACACAGGCCTGATCTGATCATTCCTCACTCATTCAACCCTGGGCAAGCCTGGATTCATACTTTCCATGGCCACCCGTGCCAGCCGGTTTCCATATCAGCCAGGGCCTCAGGAAGGTGGAAGGACACCCTGTCATTCTTTCCATTTGCGCTGACCCTGCCTGTTATCAGGCCTGAATGTCAGCAGGTTTAGCTAAAGAAAGTTGCAACTGCTGACCAGGCTGTGCAGGCCGGCCTCTGTCTCTAGCATACCCGGGGGTAGATAAGATGGTTCCTGATGCTGTAAAGCTGGGCTTGACTTCCCAGGAAAGTAAATCAAACAGGGCCTCCTCCATTCTCACTGGGGATCATTGGTTGGGCTCTTTTTTGTTTTGAACCGTTGACATATTTGTGCAGACACGGTGGGTCTGAAAGTAATGCACTGTGACACTTTCCCCTCTGTTCTCTGACACTGGGTGTTAGTGGGAGAATCAGACGGATAGCAGTTTCCCTGTGGATTCTCAGCAGCCCTAAGAGATAGGTTAGCAGTGGTTATTTCTGTTTTACAGAGTGGAAAGGCAATTTTAAAGAAAAAAATATTCTTCTGCTCAAGGTCACAACTGCAAACCAGTGGCCTGGCTCATGGCTCTGGACCTGCCAACCTGTCACTTTCCTCTTCTGAGGACTGGGTTGTGGCTGGCACTGTGTTTCAGTTTTAGAAAATATATTTGAAGGAAATGGGAGACTGGGGTCTATTTTGGGACTCTTGAATAATTCATTTTACTCTATTTTCTATAAAGCCTAAGAGTGATTCATTAGCAAGCATAAGTAATGTCCGAGTGATGCAACTGTACTAGGTTAGGTTTTGGGACCTGGTTATTGAATTGGTCATGAACATTTGTCACATACATGCATTGAGTCATACATTGTTAGAGATGGAAGGCAGCTTAGTAATCATAGTCCAGTGGGTCCCAAATCTAGCTGTTTATCAGAATCATCTATAGAGCTTATTAAAAATTCAGATGCCCTGGTGCTACCCAAGGCCTGGGGTCAAATATCTGGACCCTTTATCTTTAACATTGCATTTTTGGGGGGTAGGACTCTCACTCTGTCACCCAGGCTGGAGTGCAGTGGTGCAATCTCACCTCACTGCAGCCTCTGCCTACCAGGCCCAAGTGATCTTCTCACCCCAGCCTCCAGCCTCCCAAGCAGCTGGGACTACTGGCATGCACCACCATACCTGGCTAATTTTTTGTATTTTTGGTAGAAACGAGGTTTTGCCATGTTGCCCAGGCTGGTCTCAAACTCCTGAGCTCAAGTGATCTGCCCACCTCAGTCTCCCAAAGTGCTGGGATTACAGGCATGAGCCATCGCTCCCGGCCATAACATTGCATTTTTAACAACTCTTCCAAGCAGCTCCTAAACAACTGGCCTAAAAACCTTTGAGGAACCCCACATTTGAGAATCACTGGATGCAGGTCCTTTTTTTTGTTGGCTTGTTTTTGTTTGTCTGTTTGTTGTATGTGTTGTTATTCAGGTGAGGAACCAGAGGCCCAAAGGGTAGATGACCTTGCCTGGAGTCACACAAATCTGTCACTGTTGGAGTCGGGATGGGAAACCCAGCTACGCTCTTCCCAGGCATGAGTGTGACCACAGTCCAACCGAGTGGCCAGGAGCAACCACTCTGTTGGGCACTGTATTTAGAGCAACCAAGACCACTTCTGGTAACACTTGGTAACATGCCCTGCACTCTTGGAAAGGCACTCTTGCCAGGGCGGATGTCTTAGAGGACCCACAAAGTTCAGGAGATTATTCCACAGCCCTTAGCAAAGGGCCGTCTACAAAGCCTCTCTTCCTCCCTGGGCAGGTCCATCCCCCCAGGGCCCAGAGTCGGGCCACCAAGACCAAAGCAGACACCAGGAATTGACCCTGGTCTAGAACTAGTCTGTCTGTTCTGATCTGCCGCCCTGTGACAATCAGCTGCCTGGGAACCCTGCTCACAGATGACCAGGCCCAGTGGAGAGATGATAAGAATAGGTAGTTTGTTCTGATGCAGATTCCTAGGGGGGTCTGGCTGATGCTGGCTGATGGCTGCTTACAGCAGGAGACCTCAAGTTTCTCAATCTAATATTCTTAGTTCTGCATCAAGCAGATGGGTTTATTTTCTAGATCCTGTCTATTCATGGAACTCATTTAATATGGAGGGTGTTATGATGTCCTGCCTCATCTGCTACTCAAGCTATATATTTGCAGGTGAGGGGAGAAGAATCATAAGGTAAGCACTCAGAGATACGAGGGTCAAGGAGAATATAAGATCTTACATTCCCTAACACACATCTTGCTCTTTCGTGTTTTTGCATGTGAACTTCATGCTGGTTGTCCTCTGGACTGTGTGACCTTGGTGCCCTCGGTTTCCTCATCTTATTGGTCCCCATACTTCTAGTAGAGTGTAGGCTGACAGTCCACACCCCTCTGCAGGGCTTCAGACCTGGCTGTCTGACTTTCCAGCAGGCCGTCCGCACGGTCGTGCCGCAGACTTTTCACACTGTGTCTGAAGCTGAGCTTTCATCTGTTCCTGGACTTGCTGCCCCTCTTTTGTCCTCTCCCATCCACTCCACTGTTTGTGCTAGAAACTGGGGAGATATTGTTGGTACCTTCCGTCTCACTCCTACATATTAGCCAAAGGTTTTATAGATTTCACACCTAAGCAGTGATGTTTCAGCCTGCTTCCACTTTCCCGTGCTCAGGATAACTGCCTTGGTTCAGTCACTTTCATGTAACACTCCTGCCTGGAGTACGCAGCAGCTCCTACCTGGTGTTCTTATTCCCCTCCGACACCCCTCAGTGGCCCTCTAGTGCTCCCTGAGTGATCTTTTCTTTGTTTGTTTGTTTGTTTGTTTGTTTTTGAGACAGGGTCTGGCTCTGTCACTCAGGCTGGAATGCAGTGGCATGATCACAGCTCACTGCAGCCTCTGCCACCTGGACTCAAGTGATCCTCCCACCTCAGCCTCCCGAGTAGCTGAGACTACAGGCACACACCACCATGCCTGGCCAATTTTTGTATTTTTTTGTAGAGACAGGTTTTCACCATGTTGCCCAGGCTGATCTCGAACTCCTGGGCTCGAAGGATCCACCCACCTCCACCTCTCAAAGTGCTGGGATTATATGCATGTGCCACCATGACTGGCCCGAGTGATTTTTCTGAAGACCTATGTATGTCATCATCTCACTATCCTGCTTCTAGATACTCTTCAGGACTTGTCTGTTGTTCATAAGATAAAGTTCAAAATCCTTACTTTGTGAATAAGGCCTTTCATTTGGACCCTGTTGTGTTTCAGCTGTTGCTTCTCCCTCACTCAGCTCATCAGTGCAGTAGTGCTCAACTACCTGAGGTTCCCAGGACACAGGGCGCCGTAGGATGGAAACTGCAGTTGCCTCCGCCTGGGATGCCCCAGACCCCTTCTCCATGGAGCTGACCCCTGCTGGCCTTCTGATGGCCTTTTCTCAGTAGAGGGTGACTCTGTTCCCAACTAATCTCTGATGTTCTGGAATGAAGAAACAATTTTAGTATTGCCAGCTCCTAGCACAGTCATTGCCATGTTATATGTGATCAATACATGTTTGATGAGTGAATGAATGAGTTAGCAACTCCTTTAGAAACCAAGTCCTATAATTGAACCAAAGAGAAAGTATTATCCATTAGCTATCTTTGGATCTTCTTCCACCTGCTTGTTTGTGTTATAATATTGATGTGATTATCATAGATTTCTTGCTGAGCAGTGATTAGAGTCTCAGTAAACCCCATCCAGTTTAAACTTTGAAACATTCACAGACATTGACAAAAATGTTCAGACTTCTCCAGTGCTAGTACATTGTTTTCAACCTGCTGTGACTTATTTCTTCTGAAGACTACTTGCTGGCTGATTTGCGTTTTGTTTTTAATATTCATCATTCTTCCTGTGTGCACACAAGACAATCAAAGACTGATTTAAAGTAAAGGGAAAAATACCGTCAAGCCTGGAACGTGTCACAGCCACCCACCCCACACTTGGGTTTGTGTCCGAGTTGGACAGTGTCCCTGGGGCTCTTTTTCCCTTGTCCTGGGTTCCTCTGGAAGCTGTCCAGATCCCTGCCCTTGGAGGGGCCCCAACTCTTATTGCCAGAAGGAACAGCTCAGGTAGAGGACACAACCTCCAAAGAGGAGTGGTGCAGGTACGAACCTGCAGAGCTCTGTGACTTGTTTATTGCACTTATCTGACAAAGATAGTGCAAAACCCTGTGCTTTTATTGGGAAACAGAAGGAAGAACTTGTTGAACAATTATGGAATCAGAGAATGTTGTCACTGGGTGATACCATAGGGATCATCTAAGGTAAACTACATTGTTGAGCTCTTGGGTATGAAGGAAAATTTTCCATAAACTATCCTGCATTTCTCCTCCTCCAGCCACCATATATATGGCACAGCAGTTTTGGAGAATTCCACAGGACCCTGGCTCACTCAGAGTTAAGGATCCCATGCAGTGTGGTGGAAGGAACCTAGACTCTAGTGCTAGACAGGCCTGAGATGGGCCTGTCCAAATTCTTTGAGTTTATTTCCTCATTTTTAAAATAATGCCTACCTCAGAGCTGTCCTGAGGATTAAATGACACCTCTTGGGGTCACTAGTGGTCCCTTAACACACCGCTGTCTCGTCTCTTCTGAGGTTCAGCTACAGGAGCTCATTTTGCACGTGTCCTTGCTGTTAATGGAACTGCGCTTAGGAAGTCCAGTCACCAATCTTCCTATGTTAAATGCCTTTTGAAAAACACTTTCACCCAGCACGGTGGCACACACCTGTAACCCCAGTTGCTTGGGAGGCTGAGGTGGGCAGATTGCTTGGGCCCGGGAGGTTGAGGCTGCAGTGAGCCGTGATCGTAACGCTGCACTCCAACCTGGGTGACAGAGTGAGACCTTGTCTCTAAAAATATACATCTAAATGAAATAAAAAACACTTTAACTTTGCATAAGCTTCTTTCTCACCCCCAGTCGTCAATTCTCTGGGCTCTAGGTTTGACCTCCTTTCAGTGGGCTCGCCTTGAGAATAAGACCATCTCAGCCATAGTGCTTGGCATACGCTAGAAGCTCAATAAGTAGGAGAGGCAAGAGGGAAGGAGGAAGAGAAGGAGGAAAGCAGGGAAGCGGGAAATGCTGCTACTAGCAAATGAGCATAGCTGCTCCAGATGGGGAGAAGGTGAACTGTGTTTGTGCTCCCATGGAGCCCTGTGGTGCATGCTGTGCAGGCTCGGATCGTGAAGAAGAGCCAGGTAGCAGTACAGAGAGAGGCTCCTGACCACATCCTCTGAGAAACCCCAGGACCAGATTTGGTAGAGAGTGACCCACGGGTGCTGTTCGAAAACATTTAATGTAAATGAACTAGTTTTAGTAGATGCCCTCACATTTTGCAGTTGTGAGTCTCCTCTCCTTTCTTCTTGATTCCCATCTGCCCGTGCAGTTCTGCCTCCATTGGCCATGCATTGACATTTAGGTGGTTAACACTTGATGCCGTAACCATTGTCCATGTTTTATTCATTATTTGACTCTAAAACCTGAAAAGTTGTCAGTACACTTTATGCTAATACAGCTATAAAAATGTTCTTTGATGCCAGCTAAGCAGCTGGTGAGGATTACGTTTCTTCTGAGTAGGTCTAGCTTCTGACGCGGGAGGCACCCGAGGAGAACGTGCTCAGCCACGGAAGCAGACAGACACTCCGTGTTTACACTCAAACAACTGCTGAAAATCATTTCATGTCACGTTTTACTTCGTATTTGGATCTGACTTTCTTGAATAGCATTTTTATTTTTCTTAGAGTTTCTATTATCTTTTTTTGATGCATTGTGTGCTTTATCAGAGCCTCAAGTTCTTGTATCTTCTCAATTATGGCAAACATTCTTTTATTCACATTTCCCATTCTAGACTGGCTTTTCCCAGGACCTGAGGCTGAGCTACCTCCTGGGGGCTTTTCTTTACTCTGTCCCTAAGTTGGGTCTAGTGCATCCTAAATCTCATGTCTTTCTCCTTTATGGTTTATGCCATCATTTTGCTGGACTACATTTATATTTTCTCCCCTAGAAAAGAGAATGAAAAGTCAGTTGTCTGATTTCTTGAAAATATACGTAGTATCTCACCCTCACACTTGATTGATAGCTTATCTGCAGGTAGACTTCTCCAGTGGACATTGTTTCTCAGAACTTCTAAGAAAGCTCATTGGCTTATAGTGTCCAATTTAGCTGATGCAAAGACCGATGTCAGTCCAACTTCCACTCCCTTGCAAATGACTGATTTTTTGTCTCTCTTGAAACATCCTTCTTTGTCTTGGATCTTCTGAAATGCTTTGTGGATGTGCCTTCACATGGGTCTGTATTCATAGTAGGCTTCATTTGGTGAGTCTCTTCCATTGGAAAATTCATCTTCTTTAGAACCTGAGGATTTTTGTAGCATTCCTTAAGCTCTTCCCTTTGATTTCTGTTCTTTCTGGGCCTCCTAGTAATGCTGGGCCTCCTAAATTGGAACTCTGTATGTCTTATATTTTCCTCCTTTATATGTTTTCATGACACAGATAATTTTGACGGTTTTCTAATTAGAAAAGCAATGTATATTGTAACAGCAGCAACAAAAATTACAAGTAGGCACGATTATAAAATGAAGCAAGGCCTTGGAGGAGGCAGGAGGAAGCAGAATTGTGGGAACAAAAGATGGCATTATCTGCGGGAGGAAGAGGAATGCTCCTTATTGACATACCAGAGAAAGGGCCAAGAAAGAATCCAGATGCAGGAACATGTTGTAGCACACAGGGGAGCAGTGAACTCGAGTCACTTGGCCTTGCTAGTTTTATAAAGTGGAAGTTGAGGTCACCTACCTAGACTGAAGACTTGGGGTCATAAGAAGGTGTGAAACATGTACAGAGGAAACAAGTGGTGACTGGCAGTTTGACCCAGAGCCTTGAAGACCTATCTGAACTTATATAGGATACATTTGTAGTGGGACCAGTTGGCCTGGTTTTGTAATGTTCAATTATTGGAACCTATGAGCAGGAACAGTGTTGAAATTTGGCAAGGCAAGCATGGTAACAGGACATTGATGAGGGAACTCAGCGAAGGCAAAATATTTCCATCAGTGATGGTACAAAATACAAAATCTTAGCTAAATAATACAAAAGATTAGCTAAATAATCCTTTTTCCATGTTTGTGACTTAGTCTGTCTGTGTCTCCTTGCCCCATTCACCATTACCATGCCAAAATGTGTCCCAAGAAGAACTGAGAAAAAAAAGGATGTTGAGAACTTTTGGTCCCAGAATGGTCCTGCTAAAAATCTATCCATTTACATCAAGTCAATTTTCAAAAAGTATCCTTTGATCACTGTTGTAAAACCAACATCTCACCCAAGAGAATAATTTCATCTTGCATGCAGAATTTTTAGCTGACATTTGCTTAGATCTAGGAGGAGAGTCCAGATAAGCCAAGGATATGGTTTGGCTCTGTGTCCCCATCCAAATCTCATGTTGAATTGTAATCCCGTGTTGGGCCTGGTGGGAGGTGACTGGATCATGGGGGTGGATTCCCCCCTTGCTATTCTTATGATAATGAGTTCTTATGAGATCTGGTTGTTTAAGAGTGTGTAGCATCTCCCCTTTCACTATCTTTCTCCTGCCGTCATGTGAAGACATGCTTGCTTCCCTTTTGCCCTTCTGCCATGATTATATGTTTCCTGAGGCCTTCCCAGCCATGCTTCCTGTACAGCCTGTGGAACTGTGAGTCCATTAAACCTCTTTTCTTCATAAATTACCCAGTCTCAGGTAGTTCTTTATAGCAGTTTGAGAATGGACTAATACAGGCAAATTCGCCCTTTTTTGTGGACTTTAGAATGTTGAGACTGGAAGAAACCTTAGACATGGTTAAACTCAGTGGTTTTGAAACAGTTTCATTTTATTTTGTTGTTGTTGTTCTGAATGTCAGATCTTTATAAGTGAATTCTTTCACTGAACTCCAACACATAAAACAGCAAAGTGGAGCAGCCCCTCATGAGGTAGGGGTCCACCCTGGGGCCCCCTGATTAGCTCCTAGTCACCCCCTGTGCCATCTCCACCAGCCCCAGGTTGTCCCTTATTTTATAGTTAATGGAACTGAGCCAGAAAGAGGGCAATGGTGTCAGAGCTACATGAGTCTCCAGTATTCTGTGATCTTCTCCCTGCCACTGGAGAAGCAGTGGGTCCAGGACCCAAAAGGCATGTGGGTGAGTTCAGCCCTCAGACATCCTAGTCCTCACTGGGCAGAGGGAGCCATCTCCTGGCATTTTTAATTTGAGGCCTTTTTACCTTGAGCTCTTGCAAAATCTCTGGACCATAGTGGGTTAACTGTTTGTGTTCTGGTCCCACCGGTTTTCTGTGTTCCCTTCAGAGAAGGTGAAGATGAATTCTGCGGATTTTCCATCCTACCATCTTTGGAACAACTGGGTACTGTGTCTCCTTAATGATAAAAGAGAGCTCTTCTTGAAATAGGATGATCATTTTCCACAGTTTCTTGGTCAGCCAATTACACTAGTGGTGATTAAATTAGGTCTTTGATAGGCATGCAAGTAAAAGCAGTTTGTTGTAATTTACAATAATAAGTAAATTGTCTAAATGGTTTTAATATCATTAAAAATGTTTATCTGGCAGGCACCGTGGCTCATACCTGTAATCCCAGCATTTTGGGAGGCCGAGGCGAGAGGGTTGCTTGATCCCAGGAGTTTGAGACCAGCCTGAGCAACATGGTGAAACCCCATATTCACAAAAAATTAGCCAGGCATGGTGGCACACACCTGTAGTTCCAGCTACTCAGGAGGCTGAGGTGGGAGGATCACCTGAGCCTGGGAAGTAACACTACAGTGAGCCATGTTTGTACCACTGCACTCCAGCTGGGGCAACAGAGTGAGACTCTGTCTCAAAAAAATTTTATCTGTATTCTCTGTATAGTTCTAATCTAAAACAAATTGACACTGTTAGGGAAATTTGCTCTCTTTAATTAAAAATACATTAATATTTTAACACAATACTTCTGTTTAAGAGGTAGATACAAATTTAAATTTTGTAAAATGTATTTAATTGATTCTAAGTGGTAACTTTTTTTTCAGGATAATTTTGCAACTATGTCAGAAAACTAAATAATGTGACAAATTTAAACATGTTCCATTTATTTTATTTATGTATTTATTTATTTTTGGAGATGGAGTTTCGCTCTTGTTGCCCAGGCTGGAGTGCAATGGCGCGATCTTGGCTCACCACAACCTCCACCTCCCAGGTTCAAGTGATTCTCCTGCCTCAGCCTCTCAAGTAGCTGGGATTATAGGCATGCACCACCACGCCCGGCTAATTTTGTATTTTTAGTAGAGATGAGGTTTCTCCATGTTGGTCAGGCTGGTCTCGAACTCCCGACTTCAGGTGATCTGCCTGCCTCAGCCTCCCAAAGTGCTGGGATTACAGGGGTGAGCCACCACGCCCGTCCACATGTTTCATTTATTTATGAAGGAACTCCCCTCTAAGAACAGATCCTTTTTACTCTTCTTCATCATGATTAATTTTTGTGAGTTTTTGTTAAAGTTTGCAACTTGCTTGAGTCTATGATTGGGGAAAAAAATTTTTTTTAAATATATTTTATACTAAGTCATATAAATTTCTATAAAAAAAGGATATTCTAGCACTGTGCTAAAAGCAGTTTGTAGCTCTTTTAAATTGTATTTGGAGCAAGTTCACTCGAGAAAATTAGATGTGGATTCTGGTCACATTCTATTTTTGGTTTATCGTAGTGTTACTGGGTTGATTGTGCACTTCATGTATCATATTTTGGTTTCGAGTGTTCCAAAAAAAAAGAGTCCACTATCATCACAAGACAGAGGTGTATCATCAGAAAAAAGTGTTCTAGATGAAGGCAAAAAGAGTTTTGAGCCACTCAGCATGGATATGTGGAAAACATGCTCCAAGTGTTTCAGTGGTAGACCACTAATTCAAGACGTCAGTCATGCTGCTTTATAATCTTAACTCACATTGCCTAAGAGGTTGTCATTTACATCCTGTTCTTAGGATGTTTTTTCCGTACTTACCAGACCTCTTACACCACTGGTAAGTAACGAAAGCTATATGCAGAAGCGAATCACTCTAGTCTTTTTGAGAATCCTTGTGCTTAAAAAGCTCCTTCTTTCTTTTTGCTTAATTATTATTCCCTTCCTTGTCTAGTTCTCTTATTTTCTCCAGATCATATTTTACCTATAACTGTTTTTTAACCTCTACATCTTTAGAAAGGAAAGGCCTTTTTTCACTGTCTAGAATTTTCTAGACTGGATGGTTTTTTAAAAAAAATCTCTACAATTACTACACTTATTGAACACTCAATTTATATAGGGACTTAGGGTCTTTCAGCTACCCCAGGGGGCTTGGGCCTGGGCCCTCCCGTCTGTCCTTCAACTTTAGTCTGTAGTTGGGCTGTGCCACCAGCTTCCAGGAGAAGCCATGGGCAGGCCCACCACTACCTTCACCCCCCTTCCTCCAACCCCTTTGCCTCTACCAAACCCCACCCGAAGCCCCTTGAGTGGATCTTGTCCTGAGCCCTGTGGTCTCTGCATTCAAAGACTAGATCCAGGAAGGAATTAATCAGTGTCCTTGGGCAAAGTCTTGAATTCTTTATTATTTGAGATTATGACATGAGATTATTTCCTCATCTGTAAAATGTAAATAACACCTACCTTAGAGCCAAGATAACAAATTTAAGATGATATATATAAACACCTAGCACAGTTGCTGGCACACAGGATGCACTTAAATTGTGAGTCGCTTTTTCCTTCCTTTTCCTTCCTTTTCTCTCCAGTTGTTCCTCCCCTGTATCCCATCATGCACTCCATCCTGAAAGCTCCGCCACAGTGATTTCTCCACCTTAGCCTCTGGCAGTGACTCCGGGGTGGGCAGGTGGAGGAAGGACAGGCCCTGCCTTTCTGTCTGAGCTCATAGATGCTGTCGTAAGTGGGTTTCTAATCTAGGATATGGTAACACATAAAACATCACCACAGAAGAAAGGTGCATTTGTTAGTATTTGTATTAAATTATTTTGAGATAAAGGAAAAAGGCTCTTATTTGAGGCCCAGTCTTTCAGGATTTATGGTGATTCCTACACAGCAATTCTTCCAACTTCAAAAATAAGCTTTAGTCCAAAAATATTCTCTCTCTGCACTTGCTGTTTAGTGCTGGAAGGTGTTTTCCGCAGAGACAATGCTGTATTCTCAAGCCCACAGAAACCTATGCAACCTATAGTGTGACTAAATAATACTTCTCAGAGGCTACTCTAAAATTTACACACTAAGTGATATGGTTTGGCTCTTTGTCCCCACCCAAATCTCCTGTTGAATTGTACTCCCATAATTCCCACGTGTTGTGGGAGGGACCTGGTGGGAGATAATTTGAATCATGGGGGTGGTATCCCCCAAGCTTTTCTCGTGGTAGTGAATAAGTCTCACGAGATCTGATGGGTTTATCAGGGGTTTTGCTTTTGTTTCTTCCTCATTTTCCTTTGCCACTGCCATGTAAAAAGCGCCTTTTGTCCCTCACCATGACTCTGAGGCCTCCCCAGCCATGTGGAACTGTCAGTCCAATTAAACTTCTTTTTCTTCCCAGTCTTGGGTATATTTTTATCAGCAACGTGAAAACAGACTAATACACTAAGAAAGATCTTGCAGAAAGGAAGACATTGAAGAAAAAAGGGACGAAACGAAATCAGCCTTGGAATAGCTCTGGGCCTTCTCAGAGCTACTGGAAAGCAGGCCCAAGTACACCCTGCCGTGCTGGTTCTGCCCCAGCCATTCAGGAGTGTGGTTCCTCAGAGAAGCAAGGCTCCTTTCCTCTTAAAGACCCCCTTCATGTATGATTAGCATGGAATTCCTCCAGTGGATGTAAGGAGAGCCCTCTAAGAGCTCATTCTGCTGTAAACACAGGGAACTAAGGTGGCACAAACACACCGTGACTCCAGGCATCGCTGCCATCTCGCCAACAGACACACTTTCCAGACTCAAAGTTGCAAGCTCACTTCATTGTGAAGTTGGAAAACCAAATTCTCAAAGTTAACTGAGAAGTTAAAAAAACATTTGAGGTCAAGCTCTGCTGGCTCATCTAATTATATATAGCAAGGTCCTGTGATGGATTTGTGGGAGGCAGGGGTGAGATTTGCATCAAAGGTAGAGCACTTTTAGTTCCTTTTTCTAACATGAGCACAAAAAAGGTGTCTAGATTTCAAGGCTGAATTCTGATTGTAGGGGCTGATGAGGTCAGTGGAAGTGGCCCCAGGCAGCTGCAGTGCTGAATGAAGCAGAGGTCAGCTTTCAATGTGCACTTCAGGCTTCCTTCTAAAGGGACCATGGCATGCTATGAAAGCTGGGGCAGAGGTCCCGAGCAGGAGGCTCACATCCTGGTGGAAGCTGCCTGAAGAGCATTGCCATACAGATCCGCCAACACCCTCACTGCTCCCAGAGCCGAGCCCCTTCTGTGCACTTAGCTATCAGATGGAATTTGGTCCTTACTTTGACATTGACCAACCAAATGCAGGAGGAACATAGGGAAATATCTATTTCACTCCAGTTATCTTCTGTCCACGTAGCAGAATGAACTCTGGAAGATAAGTGGCAAAAGCGAGCCTCGTGGCTCCAACCCCATTTTCCTCTTATGTTGCGATTTCCTTGCGTCAGCAGCAGCGACAAGTGGGAAATTCCAGTGGAGCCCATGCTGCTAGGGACTTCTTAGGTGTAGGTGGAACCTTGGCACTTTCCCAGTCAGTAACTAGACTGAAGTTCTGAATTTGAGATTTCAGATTAGCATGAGTGGTGAATTATTTTTTTTCTAACAGAAAGATGCCTCTTAGAGCTTGTGTTCTCCACTTTAGAAGTATTCAGGGGTTTCTTTTTTTTTTTAAGATAGAGTCTCGCTCTGTCTTCCAGGCTGGGGTGCAGTGGCTTGATCTTGGCTCAGTGCAACCTCTGGCTCCTGGGTTCAAGCAATTCTCCTGCCCCTTTCCCTTAGGCCAGAAATATTTCCACTTCTGCTGTAGTGTTGTGTAGTACATTCCAGAGTCTCCCGAGTAGCGGGGACTACAAGCATGTGCCCCCCACGCTCGGCTAATTTTTTGTATTTTTAGTAGAGACAGGGTTTCACCATGTTAGCCTGGATGGTCTCGATTCTCCTGACCTCCTGATCCTCCCGCCTTGGCCTCCCAAAGTGCTGGGATTACAGGCATGAGCTACCGCGCCCAGCCTCGGAGGTTTCTTTTTAGTGGAAATTACCTGTACCTTTCTTACTTTGAAGCATTTTGTTTGCGTCTACACCAAAGTTTGAAATTTTACATAGAACCACAACAGGATTTGGGGGGTGGGGAGGTGGGAGGCGAAGCAGTACCATTGATCAGGTTTGTTAGTTTAAAGCTGGTATAGTTTGGATGTTTGTCCCCTCCAAATGTCATGTTGAAATGTGATCCCCAGTATTGGAGGGAGGCCTGGTGGGAGATGTTTGGGTCATGGGGGTAGATCCCTCATGAATGGCTGGGTGCTGTTCTTGCAGTAGTGAGTTGAGTTCTTACTCTGTGAGTTCACAGGAGAGCTGGTTGGTTAAAGAAGCCTGGCACCTCCTCCTCTCTCACTCTTTCTCTTGCCATGTGACACGCCTGCTCCCCATTCACCTTCCACCATGAGTAGAAGCTTCCTGAGGCCACACCAGAAGCTGAGCAGAGCTTGTGCGTGCTTGTACAGCCTGCAGAACCATGAGCTAAGTAAACCACTTTTCTTTATAAATTACACAGTCTCAGGTATTCCCTGAGAACAACACAGCAGGGACCAACACAAAAACCGTCAGGTCAGGAACAGTGAAGTGAGTTTGCTTGGTGTGCTTCTGACCCCTCCTCTGCCCCTTTTTTCAGGTAAGGCCTGGGTCTTCAGGTAAGGCCTGGTCCCACTCTCCATTCTTTGTCCATTCCGGTGAGGGACTCCAGGGAGCTGAGAATCCTAAATTTGAATGTGGCCTTCCAGGTCACTGTGACCACATTTGTTTTCAAGGAAGGAAAATGGAACATATTTTATTTACAGTTTGTTGCCATGAAGTGTAACTTTCAGCCATGTGGACTCATGGAATGTTAGTGGGCATTTGTTCAGGAAGGGCAACCTGCAGCAGACCCAAGTCCTGGACTATTGAGTGGATCTGGGGTTCACACAGAATTTGGAGGCCCTGGATTAGGAGAAGACTCTGGGAGTCATTTGCCCAGAAGCACTCCACTCTGGGGCTGGACTGCCCGGCCACGTGCCACATGGTTGCCCGGCCTCTACCTACTCACAGGAAAAGGCAGCTTCCTCTGTCCCTAGACAGCCCATTTCATCTTTATGCAGCTCTGAAATAGTGCCCCTTTCCCTTAGGCCAGAAGTATCTCCACTTCTGCTGTAGTGTTGTGTAGTACATTCCAGAGAGGTGGCAGGTTCAGCGGGTGATGGAAAGTGTTCCTGCGTGAACGTAGTCTCCAGCCCCCGACACCTGGTAGATGGTTCACACGAACACACACACATTGGGGAGCAAAACCCAGGTGTGAGCTCCGCCCTTGCAGAGCTTCAGGCAAATGTGTTTACGTGGTCACTGAGGAAGAGACACTGTGAAGTGTATTATATCACAAGGTATACCAGCTCTTTGTGCTAGTATTTATTATATGTAAGCCACACATTTTGCCGAGTACACATAGAAGGAGGCTCATTGAATTCATCTAATACTGCCTTTTAAAATGACAAAAAATGAATGTGTTGGTCAGGAAGGGGTTCTGGGGCTATTTAGTGGCACCATTTCTTGTGTAGGCAATGTTTTCCCATCTGTTGAACAGTTTGTTCAATACATATACACACACACTCATATAAGTGGTCATTAAAGAAGCATCTTCCTCAGTTATGGCTGTATTCCTGTGCAATACAGCTGTTTCAGCTGCAGCGCCCTCACCTTCCCAACCAGCGTGTCAGTGGAGCAGTAGCCCCCATTTCAGGGCACAGGATAGAGTAGGAGACATTGCCACAGAGTGTGAGCTGGAGCAGGCTGCCCTCTGTGCACCACCAAGCCCTGAGAGCCCAGCAGGAATGTGATGTCTTTAGTTAGCACTTCTCAAACTATCTACCGGGGAAACCTGGTTTTTGTTTAAATTTCCAACCTCTTGCCAACGGATAAACATAATATGATAAAAGTGAATTACTAGAAGAATGAAGTGGAACAAAAAGAGACATAGAATACAAGCCTTAGCTTTTTCTTTTCTTTTTGGGACAAGGCCTCACTCTGTTACCCAGGCTAGATTTCAGTGACACCATCAGGGCTCACTTGCAGACTTTGACTTCCTGGGCTCAAGCAATCTTCCCCAGTAGCTGGGCACATGTGCACACCACCATGCCTGACTAGTTTTGTTTGTTTGTTTAATTTTAGGTAGAGATGCGGTCTCACTTGTTGCCTAGGCTGGTATTAAACTCCTGGGCCCAAGCAATCCTCCTGCCTTGGTGTGAGCCACCACACCTGGTCAGCTTTTTCTTATTAGTTCCAACAGTCATACAAGTTTTCTGATAAATGTAAAGGTTTTAAAGGCTAATTCTCTTTTTCTGGTTTTCCCTCATGACATGTTGGCCCCTGCCCACCGATCACATTTTGGGTAGCACTATCCTAGATGACAAGCAGAGGTCAAGCCCAGGATTTTAAAATATAAATATGTGTATTTATAATTATGAGGTTTTTATAAACTTTATAGAAGAAGAATTAATGAATATTGTATCCAACTTACATTACTTCAGCTTTACTTTAAATTTTTTCCAGTGATCACAACCCACATTTCATGTGGTTGTGACTCTCCGCTGTGTTGCTGTTCCACTCTTATTCACTGGCCTGGCCCTCCTTGCTACCCTGCCTGTCTGTCCCTGCCTCCCTGTTCTCCTCTTTCCGCAGTCTCCTTTCACATCAGGCTCTGGGCGGCCCAGGGCAGTCTTCCCCCAAATCGCAGCCTGGCTGCATTCCTTCCTTCTGGCGGTCTCACAGTTCTTATGGGACAGTGTCTGGGTTCCTCCACAAACAGATCTGGCCCCTGCCTGCCTCTCCAGCTTCATTTCTTATTCATTTCTTGCCCTGTGATCCCCCCCTACCTGATATGGTTTTCTGTGTCCCCACCTAAAATCTCATCTTGAATTGTAATCCCCATAATCCCCACATGTCAAGGGTGGGGACCAGGTGGAGGTGGTCGGATCGTGGGGACAGTTTCCCCCATCCTGTTCTTGTGATAGTGAGTCTCCTGAGATCTGATGGTTTTATAAAGTGTCTGGCATTTCCCCTGCTGGCACTCATTCTCTCTCCTGCCACCCTGTGAAGGGTGCCTTCCACCATGATTGTAAGGTTCCTGAGGCCTCCCCAGCCATGCGGAACTGTGAGTTGATTAAACCTCTTCCTTTATAAACTACCCAGTATGGGGTAGTTCTTTTTGTCTTTTTTGGGACAGAGTCTCACTGTCGCCCACGCTAGAGTGCAGTGGCACTATCTCGGCTCACTGCAACCTCCGCCTCCCTAGTTCAAGTGATTCTTCAGCCTCAGCCTCCTGAGTAGCTGTGATTACAGGCACCTGCCACCATGCCTGGCTTTTTATTTATTTATTTATTTTGGTATTTTTAGTAGAGATGGGTTTCACCGTGTTGGCCAGGCTGGTCTGGAACTCCTGACCTCAAGTGATCCACCTGCCTCAGCCTCCCAAAGTGCTGGGATTACAGACATGAGCCACCGTGCCTGGCCATCAGGCAGTTCTTTATAGCAGTGTGAGAATGGACTAATACACTGCCCTACTCCATGGGCTTCAGCCATGCTAAGTTCCATGCAGTTCTGGAAGCCTTTTCATGCTTCCCTGCCCTTGGTGCTGGTAAACCAGCACTCCGCTGAGTGAACGGTAGCTGTTTCTTCATTTCCCCACATGTTTTTTCTGTCATAAACAGCAGACTTAAACAGCTTTATACAACTTATCTTTTTTAATGTAGGAATTAATTTCCCCAAATGGAATTACCAACTCTCAAGACTATGGACCCTTTATAAATATGGTTGCATTTTGTCAAATGGTTTTCCAGAAAGGATGGATTACTTTTCAGTGTCCACATCAGTAAACCCTAAATTTTAACTTAAAAATATTCTGTCAGATTGGCCCCAAGTTGAGTTTTATGCTAAATTTTACTGTGTATTCTCAGGTTTCTGGTGGCTAAAGTGAGAGAACTGGCTTTCTGCTTTAGATGTTCGTTCTTCCAAGGTGGGGTCTTTGCCTCCCCATGTTCCTTTACCCTGAAAACAGCTGACACCACAATCAATACTGATGGCAATGGTGTGGGTGTGGAGGTAAGGGGAAGTTAAAAGGTTACTTTATGGAAGAGTCCCTCTTCTGTGTGTCAAACAAAGGTGGAAATGAAGAGAAACAAAATAGCCAACTTACTAAATAAGGTATGCTAATGGCGTGCTGGTGGCAGCAGGTTGCCATGGATGCAACATGACTAGGATCTCTGATTATCGTAGATAAGACTATCCTACTGTGTGTTATTATAATATCACTGGGCACCATGAGCATTTTACACCTATCTCATTGAATACTCATCACCACTGCACAAGCTAGGTACCATGGTATTATTATTATATTTTATGGATGAGAAAACTAAAGTACATGGAGATCAAATAACTTACCAAAGGTGGCAAGGGCTGAGCGAATCTGGGATTTGATCCTGGGTGGCCCAGAGCCCTGATACCACCGGTGACAACGGAGAGTTTAACTTTTGCATTTGCCTGAGTTGATGTAAAAGTGTCCTTTTGAAAGTATTCTAGACTTTCAAAGTCTAGGATAAGTTTCAGGTGAGTGAGAGCACCTTGGGAAGAGGGACTGAGGTGACACCACCCACGTCGCCTCTGCTCTCCCACGTCACTTCTCGGGGACCCTCTGTGCATGCTCCCCTTGCCCACAGCATTTGTCACCTGGCTTTCTTCATATGCCACCATGGAAAAATGCTTTCCTGGGAATGCCTGGCACATGGTAGGCATCTTCTAATCAGTGATGACCAAATGGAGCAGAATATTCAGGGAAGTCATGGAATATAGAGTGTTTGATTTTCCACGAGCATAAGAATGTACCAAAAGATGTCACTGCAGAGTAAATCGGTGCTCCATGAAGTCTTTATTGATTTTTAGCCAAAACATAGCCTTAAGAAATTGTCCCTGAGGGAAATGGAGCAAGATGATTGTTTTATATGCCTTCATAATGGAATCCGCAGAGCATTCAGTCAGATTTTCTTGAAGTGCTTGTTCAGTATGACCTCACAGAAAGTATGGGGCAGATCTGGGAGTGCCCCACTCTAGTTAATGCAGTCACATGGAAGGAAATGTAATTGAGTGTGGCACTAGTGCACTGCAGTGATAAATGACCAGAGATTTTCTGGGTAGTCTCCGAATGAGAAGGGATAGGATCTGGAGCCTTGTAAGGAACCAAATCCCTGAATCCTGTGTGCCTATAGAAAATTGCAGTGGGCAGGAGCAGCCCAGCATGCTCCAGCTGTCCTCAACTGTGGGACCACTGTGGCCCTGAACGCGAGGCCGATATTGACGGAATATTCTTGAGTTAAAATTCAGGTCTTACAGGCATTGACACTGTGTATGGATTCATGTTTAGCTTCTCTTTTTTTTTCATAAACAGTTTACTGAGTTAGCTAACTTCTTTATAAAATTATCCAGAAAGAGGTCAACACTTTCCAGAAAGTGCTAGTTCTTGTAGTTCTGCTTTCAAGTATTCAAACCAGCCAAGCAAAACTGGCTCCAATATTTTTAATTCTTGGAGAAAGATTTCACTATTTCAAATGTATTTTTGTTTAGGTAGAGAGCATTAGAATAATATTTAAAATAAGTTGGATATTATAGGTGAATCACAGTTCCCGACATCAAAAATAGTAAAAACATAGCTTATAAATACACTTTTGGGATCATTTTCCCTTGTACTAAAAATAAAGTTTTAAAGTAACCACTTGCCCAAAAAAAAGTTTCTCCTGCTGGAGAAAGTTGCATAGCTTGGGAACTTTTATCCTGTATTTACTCTGATCATGATGTCAACACAGCACTAGTTTGTGAATTAGTCCGTTCTCATGCTGCTATAAAGAACTACCCTAGAGAGGGTAATTTATAAAGGAAAGAGGTTTAATTGGCTCACAGTTCTGCATTGCTGGGGAGGCCTCAGGAAACTTACAATCATGGAGGAAGGCAAAGGAGAAGCAGGCAACCTTCTTCACAGGGTGGCAGGATGGAGTGAGTGCAAGCAGGGGAAAGGATAGGCACTTATAAAATCATCGGATCTCCTGAAACTCACTCATTATCACGAGAACAGGATGAGGGAAACCACCCCCATGGTCCAGTTACCTCCACCTGGTCCTCCTACGCTTGACATGTGGGGATTATGGAGATTACAATTCATGGTGAGATTTGGGTGGGGACACAGAGCCAAATCATATCAGTTTGTAAGAGTATAGTCAGAATGGCCTTACTGGACATTGCTCTCTTTTGTTTCTTTATTTGACCACTAATTTTCCATTTAGCTTCCCCCAGGCTCTTACTGTACTTCCTAAACAAATGTATCATTCTTCTGATGTCTTTGTGAAATCATGTCAATATTTCCAATTTTTCACACATGATTTTCTTTATGTCATCACTTCAACCAAATTTTCTTCTTGTGCATTCTAAATTATTAAGTATTAAAATTATTAAAGAATTGAGAAATAGTTTCCATTATAAAGCCCTGTTTTCATCATTTAGAACTTTACAACAATCCTCTTTTGTAAAGTTTTCCAGGAAATGGATGTCCCACAAAAATAACAGTCTTAAAATAAGTATCAGTATGGGCACTGTTGTTTGCCTCTGTTCTTTCTCCTTCATTTTTATTCTTATTCTTTGTTACTTCTTTGTTCTAAGCGTAAAAGATGGAAAAATGATAAAGGAAGATCCTGCTTTCAAATTCTTAGGGAAGTCTAGGTTGCTGTGCTTATGTGGAGCAGTTCACAGAAGGAACTTTAAAATTAGCTGCCTTTCCAAAGCTTTGAGCCCCTCCCAGTGTGGACCTCTTTCCCTGGGACTTTCATGGGCTACCTGCATCTATCCCAGAATGTGACTGTACCGGCAACCCCTTCAGACTAAACCAGGCTTGTTACAGTCATGATTTGTGCATCCTCTTTTGCTCGCTTAGGCAAATTCTGGATTTGTGTTAGAGTGGTCAGAAATGCCAAGAACCTGACTTCTTAGATTAAAAGACAAAATTGCAGGGGGAGAAAGGTTTTTTAGTGGTCTGAACATTTTCTCAGTTCAGAGCCTGAGACCTGCATGAGCTCACCATTGCTCTTGTTAAGTAACGTCCACTGACTTACCGTGGAAACTTGAAGGCATGTCAGTGTACCTGAACCATGCCTTTTTCAGGACTAACTCAAAGACCTTCAGGAAGAAATATTTGGGTACAGCCATCCCAGACCACAGAGTCACAGGGCAGGAATGTGAATGTTGATGCTGGCGATTGTGAGCTGCCTGAACTTAGGCAAGTAGTCTCAATTCACCAAGCCTCCTTTCTTGAAAGGTAAGGGTAGTAACACCTTCCCTATATCCTCTCCAGGTTTTAGAGAAACTTGAATGAGTTAATACATGTGAAATGACCTTGTAAACTGCAAAGCGTAGGTTGACTGTAACAGAATTATTATCAGTCAGAACCTGCATAATAAACTGGAAAATGTGAGCTGTGTTCCAAAGAACATCAGGACCCTCTGTGGGACCCAGTTCTGGATACTTTGGCTGACTCAATCCACTGAAACAAAGGGTTATTTCAGAGCATGGCATTTAAATCGTTAGGCTTATTAGACCATTACCAGCAGGGCATTTGTGTACCTTACAAATGAGTTCTTTATCTTCTTCCTTGCCTACGAAAGTTAAAGAAGTGCTTTGGTGGCCGCCTACATAATTGGATTCATCGTGGAGCTCTACTTGAAGTTGCACTCATCTGAACTCATTCTTGAACATATAAGCCACTGCCCAGAACAAACAGGGCTCTTCTTACAGAAAGAATCCTGTGCTGTGAATCAGTCACAGATTGTATTAAACTTCCCAACACTACTTAATTTGTCAGGCAAGTTTTGTTTTATTTTTTCCCTTATCCTGGCCTTGTTCCAAATTTTCCAACTATTCCTGGAATAAGTGGACTACATCCATCCATCTTTGCATTCTCACAATTTCCAGTGGCCCTAGTGGGAATTTCATGTAGCTAGACTGACAGCAATTTATATTTTGTTAAATTATGATTAATTGGAAACCTATTTTTAGCATTTAGATGGAATGTTTTTATAGTATTCCATTAGCATAGATATTAATACACTTGAGTGCTAATATCTCTGCCTTGCTTTCCCACACTTTGTTCACTTATATAAGCTGAATGAGATTATCCATGATTGTGTTCTTTCCAGTCACATCGTTTTGGATTCCCTGAATTCCATTGAAACATCGGAGCCCAGGGAGCCTTTACCGTTGATTTTGCGACAGACAGGGCTGAGATCCGGAAGATGAAATGTTCTCCCCAGTGCAACTCAGTTTGTTACTGGAAAAGCGAGAGCTAGAAACCAGGACTTCAGACTCCTAGAACCAGTGTCCTTTTGAAGATGCCGTGGTTCCTTGAAAAAACAGAGTAAAACTCTACATTTCAAAATCTTTAGGAAATATGTTAAGTTGTTTGAGATGGTCAGATTTTCTGTAGAGCTGAAGGGTATATAGCCTCTTGGTTGTTAGAAATGTGATGTTTAACCATTTGAGGAATCAGTGTCTAAAATGGACAGTCCAACCCTGCCTTCTTAAACGACGATGAACGTTTTCTTCTTGATCATTTCCTTTCCTGGTGATTCTTAGCAATGCCTTTCTTGTTCCTTCCAGCTCATCAGTCATCTCGAGTCTCAGTCATGGTGGAGGTGGAGTCGGGTGTCAGCTTAAACAGGTCTGAACCTGAGGCCTGCTTTCCTAGAGGAAGTCCTGGCCTGGCAAACCTTTCCATCTCTGACTGTCTCATCTGTCTCATGGAGTTCTTTGTCAGATTGTTGGTGCAGGGCTCCTGCACCGGGTAACAGGGCACCCCAACTGCACAGTGGTTTGATGACGGGAACCTGAAGCAGTCTTCTCCCTCAGAGTTCTTTCACCTATTAGAATCTCTTTTATGGAATAGCCAAATGTCTTGTGAATGGTCGGCAGCATAAAAAGCATTATCCTTTTCTATCAGTAACGCATAAGCACCTCCTCAACAGCTTGAACTTGTCAACATAGTTCATCACAGGCTTGATGGATTATTCTTCACTATTTTAAGAATTTGTGTTAGGCCGGGTAAAATTTCATTGTCACTTTACCTCAAATTCTGATTCCAGGTCAGACATCCAAGAGAATTAAGCACAACATGTAGCCTTAGTTCCTCACCTATAAAAAAGAGATAGTACCTGTCTCCTAGAGTGGCTTGAGGGTTACATGGGAGAGTGAGTGTTGACTGCTTACATCCATACCTGATAGGTGACCAGCAGTCAATTTCAGATCACTGCTATTTCTCACCATCTTCATCATCGCCATCTTCATCACTAGTGGCTGTTAAATCTATGAACATCATCTTTTTTTGTGAAAGATGGCCACCACCTCTCTCATCTTTCAAGTATGTTAAATGAGAAAGTTGTGTTGGTGTTTACTATTTTAAAAAATTATCTCAAATTTTAAAAAGCCATCACGTGTTACTCGCTAATATAGCTGAATCTGTCACTCATTTTAGCATCTTCCTCAGGCTTGGCAAAGGCACACTGTGATAGTTAAAGGTGCCTGCTGGGATCTCAGGGTGTTGGGTTGGGCTGTCTTTCTAGCCTTCCCTTTGACTCATTCCCCGACTTGAGCAATCACGTGACCTGCATCAGCCTTCCATAGATGGAACAGAAGTATGTGGGCTGCCACTGCCACACCTCAGTGGGGCGTTGTGGGAATTATGAGTTAGTGTTTCTGACATAGGTGGCTGGAGTGAGCCATCCAAGTGTGAGGTGTCCATGTGGCTTATCTAACCGAATGGACATTACCTTTACCAGGGGCTCTGGTGTGGTCTTCACAGCTTTTTAAAATTTAATTTAATTTTATTTTGTTTTATTTTTTGAAACAGAGTCTCGCTGTGTCACCCAGGCTGGAGTGCAGTGGCACGATCTCGGCTCACTGCAACCTCCGCCTCCCGGGTTCAAGCAATTCTCCTGCCTCACCCTCCCTAGTAGCTGGGATTACAGGCATGTACCACCATACCCAGCTAATTTTTGTATTTTTAGCAGAGATGGGGTTTTACCATGTTGGCCAGGCTGGTCTCGAACTCCTGACCTCAGGTGATCCGCCTGCCTCAGCCTCCCAAGTGTTGGGATTGCAGGTGTCAGCCACCATGCCCAGCCTTTTTACAGCTTTTAAAGGACCATAAATGTGTCCCCATATTTTCATCAGGAGTGCAGTGAAAGCACCCTTCTCAGCATGGCCCTGCAACCTCATAAGTAATGTGATTGATGTCACACCACTGGGCTCAGTATTCTTCTGTTACATTGGAAGAAACAAAAACTTCAATAATACTTGGTCTTCACCTGAATGGTGCACTGAAACGTTCTGTCATACTTTTTTAGCCTTTTGAAAAGTGTTCTAAATATTTTTGCTACTGACTGTATTACAATGATTGCAAAAATAAACTATTTCCAAGAGAGTTCTGTTGTATATTTTTAGTATCGTCAGAGTATCAGAGACCTCACTTGAAAAATCATTAAAAATTAAATTACATATTTTCAACTTGTATAAATTGTACATTTTATTATGAAAGCCATCTTATGCCACATCCCTTTAGAATTAGTATGGGTAGTGCTGACCTTATTTTAAACCTATTATTATTATTATTATTTTCTTTTTTTGAGACAAGGTCTCAGTCTGTCACCCAGGCTGGAGTGCAGTGGCACAATCTCAGCTCACTGCAGCCTCAACCTCCTGGGCTCAAGCGATTCTCCTACTTTAGCCTCCCAAGTAACTGGGACTAGAGGCGCACACCACCATGTCTGGCTAATTTTTCTATTTTTTGTAGAGATTGAGTTTCTCACCATGTTGCTCAGGCTGGTCCAAAACTCCTGAGCTCAAGCTATCCTCCTGCCTCAGCCTCCCAAAGTGCTGGGATTACAGGCATGTACCACCTCACCTAGCCTCAAGTCTTTACTCTTCTTTTTTTTTTTTTTTGCCTTTTATTATTTATTTATTTATTTATTTATTTATTTATTTTTTGAGATGGAGTCTCGCTCTGTCACCCAGGCTGGAGTGCAGTGGCGTGATCTCGGCTCACTGCAAGTTCCGCCTCCCAGGTTCATGCCATTCTCCTGCCTCAGCCTCCTGAGTAGCTGAGACTACAGGCACCCGCCACCATGCCCGGCTAATTTTTCTTATTTTTCATAGAGATGGGGTTTCATCGTGTTGGCCAGGATGGTCTTGATCTCCTGGACCTTGTGATCCACCCGCCTCCGCCTCCCAAAGTGCTGGGATTACAGGTGTGAGCCATGGTTCCCTGCCTGCCTTTTATTTTTTTAAAAATACCTTTTTATTATGGAGGTTGTCAAGTGTATACAAAAGCATGGAAGATATTCTAATGAACTCCCTATACTCAGCTCCTCACCCAGCCTCAACAATTATCAGTACATGGAATCCTCCTTCCCACCCTTCACACCATGGAGTAATTTTATTATTCTTTTTTTTTTTTTTTTTTTTTTTTTGAGACACAACCTTGCTCTGTCACCAGGCTGGAGTGTAGTGGCACAACCAGAGCTCACTACAATACTGACCTCCTGGGCTCAAGCAGTCTTCCTGCCTTGGCCTCCCGAAGTGCTGAAATTACAGACATGAGCCACCCTGCCAATCATGGGGTCATTTTAAACATATCCCAGGCATCATATCATTTCATTTGTATGTATCTCTAAGAGATAAGGACACTTAACAAAAATAGAGTAAATGTACTTTCTTAATATCACCAAATATCCTTTCTGTATTCAAATGTCCCTAATTGGCTCATGAATATCTTTTTATAATTAGCGTGTTTGCATTAGAACCCAAATAAGAGGCACTCATTGCATTTCAGTGATCTGTCTCATCTGTCTCTTTTCATCTGGGTTCTCCATCCTTTGTCATAGGTCCTCAATGAAACTGTTTTCATCTGTCTCAGGCTGTCCCACAGTCTGGAAACAGCAATTGCACTGTTAGCACTGTTTAGCACATCTCTGCATTCCCTCTGATATGATTTCACTCTGAGTCCCTACTCAAATCTCTTCTTGTAGCTCCCATAATTCCCACGTGTTGTGGGAGGGACCCAGTGGGAGATAATTGAATCATGGGGGCAGGTCTTTCCCATGCTGTTCTCATGATAGTGAATAAGGCTCACGAAATCTGATGGTTTTAAAAACGGGAGTTTCCCTGCACAAACTCTTTTTGCCTGCTGCCATCCATGTAAGATGTGACTTGCTCCTCCTTGCCTTCCACCATGGTTGTGATGCTTTCCCAGTTATGTGGAACTGTGAGTCCATTAAACCTCTTTCTTTTGTAAATTGCCCAGTCTCAGGTATGTCTTTATCAGCATCATGAAAACGGACTAATTAATATACATCTATTTATCTAAACTCAGAGGCCTGGGAGCTTGCTGAAAAATCAGAGTTTTTTGTTTTTGTTTTGTTTTTGTTTGGACAAGACTACTTCACACGACATATCCTGTACTGACTATTGCTGTACACCAAGAGGCATGTGATCACTGATTGTCTCCTTTTGTGATGTTAAAAGCACCGTCTCTGGCTTCAGGTGTGGTCAGTCTGGCCCAGCTTCCGCAATTCCCGATCCACCTCTCACCTAGTGGTTTCAGCAGCCAGTGTTTACCCCAGCCTCCAGATGTATCAGCAGCTCTGAGGTTTCAGCACCACACTTTCAGCACCCAATACAGAATTCACTTTGAAAGAAAGATTTCTAAAAATGACTTACTAGTAGGTAGTTAGAAATACTGAGTGATTCTTAATAAAATAATGATTTCAAGGTGAAAGCGATGGCATAATTCAAAATGTGTTTACATTTTTTCCATAGAAACACATACTTGATTACTAACTAGGAAAATAAAAAGAATTCTGTCTCAAAGAAAGATGAATATGAGAAGCAACCAGTAGAGTTATCTTGTTTACTCTCCTCCCGAGCGCTCTAGCCAAAGATTCGAATAGTGCATTGTTTCTGAGATTTTTGTCTTAATCATAAGTAATTCTAAAGCATTTATCTTCCTTAAAATGCCAGCAAATTGAGGCAACTGAAAGTACTTCCGTTCCTTTAGGTAATAATGTAAAAAATCACTGATTAAATATTGAAGCGTCCCTTTGAATAAGGTATAATGACATGCCATCTTACAGAGCCAGGGTATAGTTGCTGCTTCTTATCCCCTTTGCATCCTAATCATGTTTCTTCTCGATTTCAGACCTCTCTTTGGTCTGAAAAGATTTCACTTTATAGGTTATTTGTTTCGTCACAAGTAGAGCTGACTCTGGAATGAACTCAGTACGTTTTGATCATGAGCCCAGCACTGTGCTACAGGCTCGCCTACTGGAATATACAGTGTCCTTTAGAATCCAGAAACAGTGGTTCATCTTAGGAATGTATGGCCAAATGTTGATTTGGGATTAGAATTAAGATTTTTAAATTGTACCTAGGTGTCTGGGTTTTATATATCGTTCCACTTTTTATGTGGAATAAGCTTCATCAGAATCATTTCAGGAAATGAGAAAAGTAGGATATGGTTATGAATCAGCCATGGAAAACTACGGTATGGAATGAATTAGTCAGAAAAAAGGTTTCAGTGGCCAGCGTGAGCTGTGTGCTATCAGGAAGTGGCATGACTTTCCATGATTTTATGTGCTATAAATCATGTGGCATACTGATCCAGACACCTGGAGTCTTTTTTTTTATTATTATAATTTTTGAAATAAAGCTGAAAAGCACCAATGGAGCAAAAGCACCAAAGCCCTTTCAGTAGTTGCTTGCTCGTCCCAGCTGGAATGGATCTCCACCCCAACTGTGAGCTCCGCTGGGAAGGGATCATTCATCTTAAAGTCCATTGTGGCTGTTGGGTCAGGTTTGAGAAGCAGTTGGCTTCTGCAGAGTTGCTGCTACAAAAATGTGGCATCTGTCTGTTTCTTTTGTTTGTAATACTTTTTCTCATACCCCTTGTCTGGCCGCTTCTAGATCTCTGCCATTTATGGTCTAGAAGGTAGTTGCTTCTCCCTGTGTTGTGCTGTGTTTAGAAAGAGAGTCTGAAATTCAGAATTAGGCAGTTATGTTCCAGTCTTCCATCATCCTATTAAAGAGAAAAAGAAAAACTTGTGCAAATGGGGTGGATTAAAAGTTTGGGTCATGTGAAGTTCATAAAGCTATATCTCCAGAGGGAAATGCTAAAAATATACTCAACCACTAAAATTGCCCATGGAGGGAAATAAGTTTATTGCTTTATTGGTCATGTAAGTCAGTTAAAATATAATCAAGTCAGCCTCCTCACTGTCTTTTATGATTGATACATTCATGCATAGGCATTCAGTAATGACCGCTTGGTATGTGTCTATGTGTGCATGATTGGTTTGTTTTTTTTTAATAGGCACATGTAATGGAATAATTCGGTTAGGAATGGGGTCTGCATGTGAGTGGCTGCACTACTATTGAACATTGATGTCATTCCCGTTGATTCTGATGCCCTCGGCAACCTGGTAAACATTTTCTCTGGAAAAAATCTCGTAAACCAGGTTTGCCCGGTTTCTCTGCCCTGTTTGCCATTTGTGGTAACCTGGCAGGGTTCCTATGGAGAATTGTTGGTCTGGAAGTTAACCCAACTTAACATCACATAGTATCACTTAGCAATCAGATGGTAAAAATTGGCATGTTCTTCCTCCCCCTCTACCTTAGACCAGTGCCTCCCAGACCTTACTATGCATGGGAGTCACTTCGGATCTTGTTAAAATGAAAATTCTCCTTGAGTAGATCTCAAGTGGGGCTCTAGATTCTGCGTTTCTAGCAAGCTCACAGGTGATGCCACTGTTCTTGGACACTACATACCGAACAACATCTGTAGAGTTCAACAAAAAGCCAAACCCTAAAGGGTATCATGCCTCTAATGCTAGTAATGCAGAGCCAGCCCTTCTGTATCCGAGACCTCAAACCTCTCTACATCATATAAACACCAGCCCCCCGGCAGGACTGAGGAACACCCTAGGATGGAGAGGAATCCTGATAGGGACATCACATGAGTCCTACTGGCCTTCCCACCTTGTGTCTTAAACTTCACTTGATCCTCTGAGCACACAGCCATCTGTCCCAAACTCTGCCAAAGCCTCATCAAGAGCTAATAATGCCTTCCTTTCTCCATTGACTGGACACTTTCTTAGCAAAGAAGGTGGTTAGAACTGTTGGTCATCTAAGTCTTCCCCTGGGACCCATGATCCCTATTCCTAAGTCTTCATTCTAAGATTTTTCTTTTACACAGCCCACTTGTCTTCATCCTCCAACATGCAGGAAGAGTTCAGAAAGTTTAGTGGGATAAGAAGGGATTTTGACATTAGTGGCAAGGGAAAAATGCTGCAAGTCCAATGAACAAAGGTTTGGGAGGCTTCAGATTTCTTTAAGATCGACTTAAAGAATCAAAAAAGAATGTTCACTAGGGGAAGTGTCCCAGCGTGGAAACTTCAGCAGCTGTATTTCAGAATCACCAATCACCAGAACATGTGTTTTGGACTAGCCGAAGAATTGTTGAACCAGTGAGAGAGCTGCCTTCTGCCTTCTCCTGTTTTGCCTCAATTGTCCCAGTAAAAGTAGGTTAAATCTTTAATTGATTACTTTATTACCATGGAATTTTCAAATAAACCAGCAAATCAACATCACTATTTTAAAATTTTAGGAAATATGATTCAGGGTTTCTCATTATTTTTTCCAAGGAAGAAATGATTATAGATATTTTCTGCAAGGGTAAATATCTGTGACTTTTCCAGTTTAGAAGCCAGCCACAGACCTTCATACACACCATCCAAAAAGGAAGAGTGTTCAGGACATAAGGTTAAAAATAGTTACTATTTTTAGAATGGGTATGCACCCATTTAATGTTTTCTCTTAGTGTCATGGGTGCCTTTAAAAGCCTTTCTACTATTTTCCTTGGGTCTTCCCAGTTTTCAAAACAAGAGCCCCATTCCAGATGATTACCAAAATGTGGCATTTGAAAAGGTGAGTTTAATCGTTGTCGTAGAATTCCTTGTCTGACTTTATCAACATCATTGAGTTATGTGCATTGAGTTGTGCATATGTGAATGAGTTACTTACAGCTTGGTATTAGTTGATGGCAGGATACAGATTCTATCAGCTATATGATAAAGCTCTGCCCACTCCATTGGATGGATCTGAAGGTAGCGGGGCATGCCTTAGTATGGGGGACTGAAGTTACATTCATTATATTCCTGTCTCATCCATTTTCTTTCAGATGCTTTTCCTTGAGAATATTAAAGCCAACTGTAGAGACCTGTAAGGATGAAGGTGGTAGTTCAAGATGGGCATATTTTATATTGTTACATGCTCTTAAGTTGGAAGTGGTATTAGTCTGCTTGGGCTGCCATGATGAATACTACAGACTGGGTGGCTTAAACAACAGAAATGTGGTGTCTCATAATCCTGGAGGCTGGAAGTCCAAGATCAAGGTGATGGCAGGGCTATTTCCGTCAGAGGCCTTGCTCCTTGGCTCATAGATGACATGCTCTCTCTCTGTCCTCACATAGTCTTTTCTCTGTCTGGTGTCCAAATCTCCTCTTCTTATAATGACACCCGGCAGATTGGATTGGGCTCCTCCTTAATGTTCTCAATTTAACTTAGTCACCCATTTAAAGGCCCTACCTCCAAATACAGTCACATTGTGAGGTACCAGGGCGGTTAGGACTCAACACATGAATTTTTGGGAGGAGTTCATTTCAGCCTAAACAGAGTTCACAGAAGCCACTTTGAATTTGCAAAACTGTTTCTCAAATGGAGATTATTTCATGGTTCTTCCATTTCTTTTTGAGAATAGTTCTGTCTTCATCTTCGTTGGGAGATGACAGATCTGCTGTTTTATCGGGGAAGTAAGAATTGGGACAATAATAACATAATTCTCTAAATGATATTTTAGGGTATCAGATGGTTTTGCTCTGTGAGAAAACTTCTTTAGAAATACAACGAGGGTGCCCTGCAGATAATAGAATGGGCCTCTGCCACTCAGGAGTCTTGGCGGTGCTTCCATTCTTACATACTCCACCTCACCATTGATGTGCCTCCCTGTCACTGCCACCACCAGCAGGCACATCTCGGGGAAGGAGCAAGGTGGGCCTCAGAACTTCACCTGGGTCTGTGTTCAGTACCTCCTGGAGTCCGTCTGGGTGGGATGGTCATCTCTGGGTTCTAGTAGCTGGCATGGTCAGTGCCTGTAGGTGTTCAGTGGACGGACGGACAGACGGATGGATGGATGGAAGGATGGATGGATGGATGGATGGATGGATGGATGGATGAATGGATGGATGGATGGATGATGGATGGGCAAATGAATAAACTGATAATGTTGGCAAACCACTTCTCCCTTAGCTCCACTCAGAAATATTTCAGAACATCAGCCATTGAGGCTACTGACCTCCTCCTGGTCCCCATCATTGTCCTTCTTCTTGGAGACAGCTGCTATAGATGCCACGGATAGAGTTAAACCTTGTTTTGCTTAACATATATTAAAAACAAGGCAAATATTTTGCTGTCCTGTTTTAGCCTGGACTGGAGGGTCACCAGCACCACTCTGGCTGTGAGAGAGTACTAATTTTCTAAGTTTCCCTCCTTAATTTTTCATTTTGGGATCCTCGGTATTCACCACCTCGGCAGCCACCGTGAATCATCTGGTAGATGCATTTTCCAACTCAAAAGCAGATTAGAACATCGCCTGAACCACCTTCAGGTTAGAAAATGAACGTTGCTATAAAAGAAGTGAAAATAATAATTATACAAAGGCATAGAGGTTAAGTCTTTGAAACTGCCTGCATGGCAGATTTTACATTTTTGAACCGAGGCTGCCACAGCCGTGGCTAGTGGTTGTCTGACCCTCTTCTTTCACCTGGTGCCTTCGAGGGCCACTGAGAGCATGAGTCAGCACACCAACACCCAAACAAAGCACACATACTCATGGCGCCTTAGTCCCTGGCCAGAGACATCCCATCATATGGGATGGAGACAGTGAAGAGCCTGAGCAACAGAAGACTGATGAAGAGCTTCAAGCGTGAGATGATTGGGCACCACCTAGCACCTGGCAAACAGTCTCATAGTCCCTATCCTGGGTGTTGGACCACAATGAGCTGTTTGCTGACCATGCCATGTGGCAAAATCATCAAACCTACACAAAACAAGAAACAAGCACACAAGGAAAGAGGAAAAGTAGGCATTTTTCTCTAATGGCTGTGTATTCTAGCATAGTCCTTTGCTTCGTTTACAATAGAACTTAGAAGAAATACAGTTTTATTTAGATGGCACCAAGAGAATTGAAGATTCCTTTGCCAGCATATTTTGAACTATAGTAGATTTACTGACAGATGTAGAAGTTAATAGCAGCTTTTTAAATTATCATGAATAATGTTTTCAATTAAAATAATATTTCTTATGTTAAGCAAGATATCAATTCTATCACAATACAGTTAAAGACAAAGATTTTACAAGTGCTAAAATGGGATGTAAGGTATACCTCAATAAAACTGTTTTTAAAAGTTTTATATTTCAAAAATTTCGACATAGCAGAGAATTTAAATTCTCAGCGGTACTGCCTTAACTTTTTTTTATTATTATTTTTACTCTTTTGAAAACTCTACTTTCCAGCTTTCTCAGTTTGAGAGGACACTGAAGAGCTTTTGCAGAAATCAGACGTCATTTTATTAGAAAAACTGATTTGATTATTGATATGCTAATTATAAAATTCTTAATCATCCAGCACATATCTAGCCATGCAAAACAAATTTCATACGTAACTTTGAAAGCAAAAAGTCCACTGTAATGAAAGTCAATGTGAAATTACATTGATTGTCTGAATTCAGTTCTTCTCAAAGAGAAGTAAAATGCAGTTGTTAAGAGCATAGGATCTATAGACTTTGGTTCAGAATCCTGGTTCCAAAGCTGAGTGATGGTAGGTGTCTTCATCTGCTCGGGCTGCTATAACAAAATGCCCTATTCTAGGTGCCTTAAACAATAGAAATTTATTTCTCACAGTTCTGGATGTTGGAAAGTCTGAGGTTAGGCTGCCAGCATGGTTGGTTCCTGGTGAGGGCTCTCTTCCTGGCTTGCAGACTGTCACCTTCTTGCAAAAAGGACTCTACTCACCTGACTTCACCTAACCCTAATTACCTCCTAAAGGCCTCACCTCCAAATACCATGTCTTCGTCCATTTTCTGTTGCTATAACAGAACACCACAGGCTGGGTAACTTATAAAGAAAAGAGATTTATTTGGCTTGCGGTTCTGGAAGCTGGAAAGTCCAAGAGGATAGTGCCAGCATCTGGTGAAGGTCATCGCGTGGCAGAAGGCAGAAGCTGAAGCAAGCACAGGAGACAGGGAGAGGACATGGAGCCAAACTCATCCTTTTTATCAGGAGCCCACTCCCACGATAACTAACCCACTCCTGCAACAATGGCATAAATCCCTTTGTCAGGGCTCTGCCCTCATGGCCTCCTCACCTTGTCAAGGCCCTACCTCTCAACACTGTTAAAATGGCAATTAAGTTTCTAACCCATAAACTTTTGGGGGACACATTCAAACCATGGCACCATTGCACTGGGTGTTAGCACTGCAACATGTGAATTTTAGGGGAACAGAATTCAATCCATTAGCATTGGACAAAGTACTTAATTGAGGTCCTTTGCCTGGCCTCTTCATGACAGCCTTTTTCTCTTGGGATGATGTTTTTCAAAACTATGTGTTTCCTGGGGTGCATTCCCATGCATGGCAGCGAGCAGGTGAGGGAGGGGGAGAAAGGTGAGGGGAAGCCGTGATGTGGAAAGAGCAGTAGACCTAGGTAAAAACCTGGCTGCCGTGATGGGCCTGGACTCCTGGATATGCCCTGTTCTCTTGGCATGTGGGACAGTCCCAGCTCCTGGGCTCAGGCTTCTGTGGCACCGGGGTGACGGGAGCCCGAAGCCTTCGCTGAATCCTCAGCTACTCCGTTTTGGCAGGGGTAGTGGCTGCGGCTGAGTCGGAGTTTGTTTGCGGCCCTTTGTGTTCCAAAGAAAACGCCAACCACAGAATTTACTATCTTGCTCACTGTAGACCTTGCAAAAGTGTGGGCCCCAAACTAGGTTTGGGGGAGAGATTTATTCATGTAGGTATTCTCTGGTCTCTGTTACCCAGAAAGTCATTTTTAATAAGTCATGCACTCATGACTCATCATTTTCTCCACTTAAAAAAACTTTTTTCCAGGTAGGACGTAATAATGGGTCAAGCTACTTATACTTTTCCTGTTTCCCCCTTTTAGTGGGAAAAACATGCTCTTTTTCCATATCTAAAATGGAATTGAATGCTTCTTGTAAAATGTACATCTCAGGGAAAAACCCATTGCTATTCTAAACCTGCTTCCTCCTATTCTTCAGTTCCTGGTACAGTGGATGTTTGCGTCTTCTGACTTCTACCCTCTGAGTTGGAGACTCATAATTATTGTTAGTATGTGAGCATGCAGTGTCTGTCTTTAAACTGCTAGGACAGTGTTGCTTTTAAGCGGCAGTGATTTTTTGTCTTGTTCATGTTCGTGCTGTCTTCTTTGCAGCAGCTCCTAAAATAGAGGGGAGTTGTGCACCTGTTAATGTGTTAATGGCATTGTTGGGGTTTTTCAGACAATTTAATTACACATTAAATTATTTTAAGTTAGAGCCTATTCATTTGAAACAAAGAAAATAGTTTTACATTTCTAAAAAAAAAAAAAAAAACTAATAAAAAACTGCCAACAAATGCTAGACTATATACCTTTATACTGTAAAGTCAGCATTTTAATGTTATTTTCTTCTAGAGCCAGAGTTTAGTAAGTTCTTGGCCTGCTGGGAAGAAATGTAGGGAAGAGAGTGTTGTTAGGTGGGGATTTTTTAATGCAAAAATACAAACTTGCCTGATGTGATTTCTTGCCATTTTCTAAGTCACTGAAATGTTTGTTATCTATTTTATTTCAGTAAATCACTTTCTTTTAGCATCCTTCAGACGGTCAAACAGCATGTTGTATCTCTGAGGAATCTCGTCTTATTAAAGATTGACTGACGTCCTTCAACATTTCTATGAGTGTTTTTCAACCCACAGAAATCCGGTTAAGATACAGACAAATATCAGGATCTTCTTAGGACTCGTTTGAAATGACACGTTTCAAAGGAGCTCTGTATTAAAAGAGGTCATTCTTTTCTGTTGAACAAGAAATTAAATGAATGCATTTGGTGTGCTGGGGCTATTCTTCGAATGTTAGAGCACCCTGTTTAATTTTAGGGCCTAGGGTTATTATTCTCCATGGGTGGTACCGCTATCCTCCCAAGGGCATTTGAAAATCCTTGGGAGACTTTGGGGTTGCAGAAAGGACTGGGGGAAAGCTGCTGGCATTTGTGGGGAGAGGGGACTGACCAGCAGGGAGGCTAAACAGTCTAGAGTCCAAGGGGCAAGGCCATGCAAGGAGAAGCTGTTTCCTCCACAATGTCGTTAGTGTAACTGCTGAGAAACACCAGGAGAAGTCACAGGCTCGGGGAACACAAAGGATCTTTGTGCCTGGCCTGGCCAGCCCCCTACTTCTTCAAGGAAGCATACTGGGGTTCACATCTATTTTCTCAGTGTTTCCCTTTCACCCATGCCCCACATTGCAGCATTTTTCATCAGAAACCACAGGAGCCCAAAATACACTTCCTCATTTCTGAGATGCCTTTCTTAGTCAAGGCTGAAATTAGTTTTCAGTGGGCACCCACACTCAGGCACTGTACTAGCAAAGCCTTTTGTTGAAACTGTCACACTGGTGTTCAGATTGTCCTCTGCCCAAGTTTTGGAAGGGTGGATGACAAGTGCCAGCAAACAGTCGACACTGCCCGTTGTGCAATGCTGTGATCTCCCTCTGAGAGCAAGAAGCAAACTTGAGGTGACACTGAAACAAGGGGCGGGGACACTAAGCCTACTTTCGTAGCTTTGCTTTGCTTTTGCCTCTTGGTTTACTTTCTGTGGGGAACATATCCCACTAAGAAGGCTGGTCCAGCCCGCACTGTGATGGCAGGCACGGGACTCAGGAGACATGGTCCCAGCGGCTGTCACTCCACTGATGGTGAGGAGTAAATGACACAGGCTTTGCAGATGTGAAGTCACAAATCAGAGGACTCCATCTATTCAACCACTCCCTGGCCTTCAAGGATAGATCTTGGAGTTCACATCATACAGCCTTTAAAAGGCTCTCCTGCCCACAAGGTGCCCTCACCACCCCTCCTCTACATGCGTCCCTCGCACTGCTGTTTGCTGAGACTTATAGCCTCGTCCCGTGTGTGACTTTTACTCCAACCTGAGGTGGGTGCTTTCTGACAGCAGGGCTGGGTCTCCTTTACTTTCTATCTTGGGGACTAGCGGGCTCCTCTGACAAGGAAGAGATTCAGCAAAGGCTCATTGAGACCAGCCTGGGTGACACAGTGAGACCCTGTCTCAAACAAACAAAAACCAGCAGAGTTTCTGATTCAGTATATATATATTAGTTTTCTATTGTTGTGTGACAAATTACTACAAATCTAGTGGCTTACAATGCCCGTTTCTTAGCTGACAGGTCTGTAGGTCCTCAAGGTTAACAAGGCTGGAACAGGTTCTCTCCTGGGCTGTGTTCCTATCTAGAGACTCTTGGGGAGAATCTGCTTCTAAGCACATTCTGATCCCCATGGCCACTCTAGCTCCTTGAGGCCACTCTCAGTCCTTGCCACATGGCCCCCTCCATCTTCAGAATCAGCAACAGAGAATGTCTCTCCCATCCTTTCTCTGACTTCAGAAAGAGCTCGGTCCCTTTTAAGTGATCACCCCACATAATCTCCCAGGGTGATATAACCTAACCGTGGAAACAGAATCCATCATAGTCAGAGTCCCGGGATCATGAAAAGCTTGTCCACCGGGGCCATTTGAGAATTCTGCCTACCACAATAGGTAGGGCAAGAATTCTGGCAAGTTGCCAAGTAAGGCAGCTACTGCTGCTGTGGGAACCACAGTCTGAAAAGCACCTACCTATGCACATTCTACAACAACCTTTGACTTAGATTGTTCCCAAATTGCAAATGAGGAAACTGAAGTTCATAGGATTCAGTCTAGAGGTAATATTCATAGTACATAGTAACTGGTACCTCATGGGCACTGACCACTCTGAATGGCTAGCAAGGCAATTGACTCTGGCTGTCAGTGCCATTGTGGTCATCCTGGCCAGCACCACCAGTTAACTGAGGACCCCCAGCAAGTAAGGACTGCAGCCAGGGTTCCTGCCCAGGCCCACCCAAGCCTGAGCTTTGGCCACTTCACGTGCTAGGATCAAAAATAAAATGTCATCCCTTGAAGCCTAAGTCAGGAGAAGAAGAAATAGAGAGACAGCAGTTTATTGATTCCAAAGCCCAACTTCTTTTGAACATTCTAGCTGCTGGATGTTCTATAAAGCTACCTTTGTCCAGTCTTAAATTTGTATTTGCTTCCTGTTGCTGATGTAACAGATTACCAAACAATTTTAGTGGCTGAAAACAGCACAGATTTATGACTGTACAGTTCTGGAGATCGAACTCCAAAATCAGTCTCAATGGGCTAAAATCAGGGTCAGCCTGGCTGCATTTCTTCTAGGGCAAAATCCATTTCCTTGCCTTTTCCTGGGTTCCAAAGGCTCCCACATTCCTTGGCTCATGGCCCCATATCACTCGAATCTCTGCTTCCATCATCCTATCTCCATCTCTGACTCCAACCCTGCCATATCCTGCTTATAAAGACACTTTGATTACACTGGGCCCACCCTGGTAATCCATCATCTCCTAGTCTCAAGATCCTTAGCTTAGTCACACCTGCAGAGTCCCTTCTTCCATGTATGGCAACATATTTACAAGCTCCAGGGACTAAGGAGAGGCTGTCATTCAGCCCAGCTCACAGTCTGAGGCCCACACCTATGTGGATCATAACAGTGAACACTTTCATAGAAACTTCCTATGCACCAAGCCTCAGTGTAGGCATTAGATCAATTTGTGCCACCACCACCACATGAGGTAGGTCCTGTGATTATCCTCTTTACAGATGAAGAACCTGAAGCACATGGGACTTGAGAACCTTGCCCAAGGTCACACAGCTAAGAAATGGAACACCAGGTTCAGACCCAGGTGGCCTGGCTCCAGAGTCCATACTTCTACACCTCTGTTGTACACCTCTCACAGATGTGCAGGTAAAAGGCAGACCCTACATATGTAGATGGCAAGAAGTCCCACACCCACCCATCTCTCCTTCCTCTTACACCCACTGTTCCACTAAGGACCCTGCTTACTCAGGTGACCTCGCCTTCTGAGTCTAATGAGTTACAATCCTTGCCACTTCTGCCCATTGCAGAAATGTTGTTCCAGTTACTATTGCTGCACAACAAGCCACCCAAAACGTAATGGCTGTAAATAACAATAGTCATCTGTTTTGCTTGTGAATCTGCAGTATGCACAGAGATGATTCTTCTCTCCTCCATGCATCATCCTCTGGGTTTCCTTGGCTGGTGACTGGAGGGTCCACTTTCAAGGTGTCACACTTACATAGCTTGCAAAAATACCAGCTGCCAGTGAGGAGCTCAGCCAGAGCTCTGGGCCAGCAGCCTCAGTTCCTCTCTGTATGGGCCTCTTCATGGGCTGCTTGGGCTTCCTGACAGCATGGTGGGCAACTGGGTTCCAAGAGGAAGTGCCCCGAGAGAACAAGGCAGAAGGGCATGGCTTTTTATGACCTAAACTTGGTGTCTTTTCCACCATATAGTGTCACTTGAGGCACTCACAAAGGTCCTCCACATTCAAGGGCAGGGGACATACATTGCTTCTCCCAACAGGAATGGCAAAGCTGTAGGAGAGCACGTGGAGTAGGAGACAGTGTTGCAGCCATCTTCAGAGAATTTGTTCTTCCAGAATTGTCTTTATCATAGCTACCTGTGACATCCCACCACACCACACGTGGCATCCTCCCCACCTCACCTCTGTTTATAGGCACTTTCCAAGCCCAAATTTGGGTGTATGCAGAAACATAAGATTTTGTCTAATATATTTATTTTGATGTCCTTACCAAAATTTTAAAAATGTGTTGCATGAATAGCATTAAAAAAATTTGTATTTATTTATTTTATTTTATTTTTTTGAGATGGAGTCTCACTCTGTCACCCAGGCTGGAGTGCAGTGGCGCGATCTCAGCCCACTACAAGCTCCACTTCCTGGGTTCATGCCATTCTCCTACCTCAGCCTCCCGAGTAGCTGGGATTACAGGCACCCGCCACCACGCCTGGCTAGTTTTTTGTGTTTTTAGTAGAGATGGTGTTTCACCATGTTAGCCAGGATGGTCTCTATTTCCTGACCTTGTGATCCACCTACCTCAGCCTCCCAAAGTGCTGGGATTACAGGCGTGAGCCATCGCTCCCGCCCCCAAATAGCATTTATTTTTTAAATAAAATATGCAAAGGTAGGATTTCCTAAGAAATACAGGACATCCGTTAACAGATATTAGCACTTAACCAGTGCCATGCAAAAAAATACAAGCCATCAAATTTGTTCAAAATGAATAAAGTATATATGTCCTTTAATAAAAGCACCTGCTTATTTGATGCCACATGACAGTGGATGATAGTAGAACGTTAACTAACTAGTATAAGCACCTACACTGAGCAGATTCTTGTGTAGGTTGATTGGGGAAAGCCTTCCTTATACCTTTTCTTTTTGGGTAGTAATGAGGAAATGCAGAGGTATATCTTTTTCCCACTTATTTAAAGCCTAACCCTATTCTCAAGTCCTTCATTGGTAGGACTTTTTGTAACTGGACTAATTGGAGGTTGAGATGGGATTCTTGTATACCTGGCTAGACTTTTCTGATTGCTACACTCCACTTCTAGTATCCTGAGCTCTGAGCATCTGTGACACACAAGAGAGATCATTTATATTATCACTGGAGCTGCAGTCTTGTCACTCAAGCTTCCATCTTAAGCCCCTGTAGGGACAGAAACTGAGGCTTTTAGAGGCCCTAGTAGACTACTGAGCACCTGGTCATGGCTTAGTATTTCTTGATTGATTTCACTGTGAGCTTTTTGTTCTTTTTGAGGCAGAGTCTCGCTCTGTCACCCAGGCTGGAATACAGTGGTGCGATCTCGGCTCACTGCAACTTCCACCTCCCAGGTTCAAGCGGTTCTTCTACCTCAGCCTCCCAAGTAGCTGGGATTACAGGTGCGTGCCACCCCGCCTGGCTAATTTTTGTATTTTTAGTAGAGACAGGGTTTCACTATGTTGGTCAGGCTGGTCTCGAACTCCTGACCTCATGATCCGCCCGCCTCAGCCTCCCAAAGTGCTGGGATTACATGCATGAGCCACCACACCTGGCCCACTGTGAGCTTTTTGAAGGAATAACCATACCTTCCTCGTCTTTATATCTCTAAGGAAGAGTCAGTTACTTGGCAGAATGCATTTGTTCAACAAACATTTATGAAGGGTTTTAAGGGTTCCAGGGTCTCTGGCTTGGTCTACCCTTAGTTCAGTGAAGGAAATCAATTAAAGTGTGGTAAATACTAAGAACTAGGGGTAATTTTACCCAGCCAAGGAGTTTGAGAAGTCACGTGGCAGATCGTTAACAAATGGTGGTTGAATGAATGGAGACATGAGCGATTTCTTGGAAGTCTGCTCTTAATCCCAGTCAGTCCATGTAAGAATCTGCTCAGTGTAGGTGCTTGAACAATATGTAGGCAGCACCCAGCTCCGGAAAAGCCCACCTGTGCAGAGAATTTTCCCCTGTAACTGACTTACTGCCTGGAATTTTCCCCTTAGCAATGCATTCCTTTGAGATGCAGACTGATCTCCAGAATTTGCTGATTAAATACAAATTCTCTGGGAAGGCCTTGTATATTAAACAACTGTCATCATTAATGCTGTAATGGGGAGAAGTTTATTACGTAACATTCCAGTCTTGTTAGAAAGAAGATTCAGAGGAAGGGGCCATCCAGGGAGAAAGAAAAGGGGCTTGGATGTGATTCTGGGACTGCAAGAAGAATGGGGAAAATAATGCAGGCGAGCAAGAAATAGATGTAGGGACATGGCAGTGACAAGAAACAATTCAGATGCGTGTCCCCTGGCACTCAGACAGCCCTGACTCCAGTGAGAATGGCTCGGCCAACAATACTGATTAAATGAGAATTTCACCAGATAAAGATGGCAGGCAGGAGAGGTAATCAAAGAAAGACAAAATCAGTATTTTCTGGTGAAATCCCTGTTTCTAGGTATGAAATAGGATTCTTTCAATAACTAGCACTCCAAAATGTTAATGGGTTAAAAAGAGCAGGTTTAGAGATTGTGCATAACAGATACAGTGCAAACAAATTAAAGGCCATGATACCAAACCACTATACAAAAACAGGGGAAGTCAATTTTCTCTCCAACTAACCTTTACCCTTACATAGTGTGTCTGTTAACCACGGTTACCTTGACCATTGATATATAGCATCTAGTGAGGGCAGGGGAAAGGAGAAGCTTTTTTGTTATTATAAAAGTAATAAGTGTTCATTGTGGAAATTCATGCTAGAATCTAAATAACCCAAATCCAAATAATCAAGAAGAAAAACACAGGAGTCTTCTAATACTATCACGCATATTCTTTCTTTTCACCAAAATGAGAACAATAAACATGGCTTTGTAACCTGTTTTTTTTTCTTAACAGCAAGTCTTGAACATCTTTTTATGTCATTAGTTTTCACCTCCTTACTGTGAGTGGCTCTATAGTCTACTGAATGAATTTAGCATGTATATTATCTGATCACGGATCTTGATGTATTTTATTTACATAAAACTATATTTTTGCATATTTTATTTGCCTTGCAGGAACATATTTGCATCTAAATGTTTGCCCACAGCCATGAGGATTTCTTTAGAATAAATTCCTAGGAGTGAAATTGTTGTGTCAGTATTCAGGACTTGAGTTGATGCGGTTTATACTGAAAGTTTAAATTGTTTGAGTTTACTGCTAATCTTACCGATATTCCTCTTGAAGCTCCTTACATGGATGATGAGCTAATGATTTGGAGTGGAATAAGCAGCATTTTTGTGGTGTTCAGTTTAAAGGCTGTCACATTTCTGAGATTTCAGATGATTAAGTTAGGGTGCAAGTCTGGAGCCTTCTAATTCCTTGAGCTTGGGCCTCATGGGTTGGTCGGTTAGCTGGTTGGTGCACTGGTCACAGTGACACACCCCAGGTCACTTCAGAAAAACAGAATTTGTCTCCCAGCCTCCCTTGACAGTCAGCCCCGTTGGGGCAGAGCAAAGCCACCTTGCCCAAATTCCACCCCCTTCTCAGGGTAGCCCCTTCTCAAAACTGGCCAACATGGGAGTATCAAGGCCTGGTCCTCCTGCTCCAACAAGAATCGTCTCATCCCCAAAGCTCCCCGTAGAGTCGGCTAGGCTTCCACTAGGACCACTTGGTAGCTTCACTCTCTCTCTGCCCAGTTTCCTTTCCCCTCCCCACCACTCATCCTAATAACCTCCCCTGCGCAAGAACCTCTTAGAGTCTGGAAGCGGCCAGTAACCATGACGGGGAGTGGGTGGGGAATTGGCTGGGGAGATGGCAGGTAGCTGTGGTTGATCACAGTATGTGCCACATAATTTCACCTCTACAGAGGACAGTAGAGCCACTGTGTCCTCCCTCAGGATGGAAGAGCCCACGGTGGCTTGGACCAACAGGGAGGGTTTCTTAAATGGATGAAACAGGCACAATCTTCCCATCATTTTCAACATAAGAAATAAAATGTACCATAGATCTGTACAAGAGCAGTTTAAAATGCTGTCTTCTCAGAATGATCTTTTAAGAAACTATCTTAAAGACCACACTCTGAAAACACCTGGACCTCAGGCTCCTTTCAAATTGTTTTTCTGTGTCTTCTAATGCCAGTCCTGACAAAACTTTTTTTGCCTCCATGAATCATGAGCTAATTCTGTAGAAATCTGTAAGAGAATTACAGTTCAGATTCTTCCTCTGTCTTCCTCTGATATGGCCCAATCATTTCTTAAGAATTGCTAAAGAAACCAACTGTGGTTTATGTTTGAGCAGAATCAAGATCATCGCTATAACCATGTCACCACCATTCCCTGGCATTTACAGCATAATTTCAGGGGTGGGAGACAACATTTCACAGATGCCCAGGGAGTCACCCATGGGACTGCGATATGCCCATAAATGGGCCAGATGAAAAAATAGGTACACACACACACACACACACACACACACACAGACTTGCCATGTGGGAGTGAGGGCCATGCCCTCTACATGTTTAATTTGGTGTAAATTGTTAGGCATAGAACAGCTTGAGCCCCAGAGCTGGGTAAACTTCTCTGCCTGTATGCCTGGCACCTCGCACCATGGCTGGCCCTAGCAGGTGACTAATCTGTTTTTGATGAATTACCAAATTAAGCCACAAATTGAAATGCCCTGGGGGCTGGTCAGCCAGCAGCCATCATCGGTGGAGGGGCGAGTAGACCACAGACAGCGATGGGGCCTGGGGTATTTGGAGACCATGGGTTCCCCAACAAGGGGCATCTGCTCGGCCACAGTGAAATGGAGCTCTGGGCCCAGGGTCGCCACATCTCCCCCCGCCACCACCACCAAAAAGAGGTCAGAAGTTCTATTTCTGTGTGACACCTCCCAATTTTTAAATATTAACAACTAATTTTCCGTCAATGTTAATGGGCTACAGTTCACCAGGAGAAAACTAACTGGGCCATTCTAAGCCTGATGGAAAGGGAACAGCTCTTAGGAATCAGATACTCAGTGCAAAGACGTGTGCCCACATTTTAGTCACTTAACGGGAACACCTAGATTTTCCTGATGAACCAGGCTGGCACAGTTGTTCTCTCTTTGGGTGGACAGAGATAATGTCCAGGTTGCGGTGGGGTCTTGCTTGTTCTTCGTGTGTAGTTTACTGTTCCTTAAGTATCTTTTGAATCATTGGTGACCCTCATGAAGATGACAGGACATGCTTCCTCGTGTGACTTGTTATCAGGCTTTTCAGTCATCAGCAAAGAATGCAGTCCAAGTGTAGAAAGAAAGCATTTGTAGTGCCCTCCTGGGACTTCTCAACTACAGACATGGAAACAGGGTGTGTGTATGTATGGTAATGGAAATAGCAGGTAAGAGCACATAACTCACTTTTCTCCCAGCACTTGGTGAAAAAAACAAACAAACCAACAACAGAAAACCATTTCTGACCTGCCTCTTGAGTTTTGAAACTGGGTGTGGATACGAACGATATTTAGCGAAGCCATTCAGAACTGGGTTTTCTGTCTTCATTGAAGAGTTGCAGATGTTGATCTTGCTCATTTTTTCCCCCTTTCCTCCATGATCCTCTCACCTTTACTCCTGCACTGACATTCAGCCAGCCATTCACCAGGTGCCGGCGTGGTGTGTGCCTGGAACCCCGCACTGCGCCAGCCTCCCTGGGAGAATCTCCTCGAACGAGACCCGGCCTCTGCTCTACCAGGAAGCCGTTGTGTCACTTCTTCCAAGGAGAGTATGGAATCCTGCAGCGGAAGTAAAAGGTTTTCCAGGCAGCATTAACCCTAGAAAGTAGAATTCCTACTTTGCGTATGAAGGCCTGACTTGTTGAGAATGAACCAGCTGTGGGGTTGTGAAAGCTGCTTAGCGCAGGGATGAGGGCTAACCAGACACTGGTGATCCGTGGGCCTGAGTGGACCACAGCCAGGCCACTCCTGGGCGACTGTTCTTCCCCAGGTTTTTGCTGCTGCAGTACTGTGCCCCTGACTGGGAATGGCATCAAAGCAGAAATTGAAGTCAGTAATTAAAGCAAGGTGGCTCTGGAAAGAGAGAGCAAATAAAGAGTAATTAATTAGGGTGGCTTTGGCCCCAGTAATCTCCAAATAAATGTTACCTCCCCTAATCCTCATCTGCTGGTCTCCAAGTCATTAAGTAGAGTTTTGATTTGCCTATGGCTATTTTTTCATCTTAAACATTGCAAGCAGTGCGTTTCCAAGAAGTTACAGTGGGGTGGTTAACCTTTACATATTAAGGAAAGATTGAGGCAATACGGAATAAGAGTTAATGGAATTCTGAGTGCACATGGAATTTAACAAACAAGTTGAAATCTAGTGTGAACTGTGACCTCAGTCTTAAGATGTACATTTGTACACACTCCTCCTCCCTGTTTTTTCCCCAATTATTTTCTTTTTTTCTTCTCTTCCTTATTCTTTTTTTTCTTTGTACTTGGATTTTTTTTATTTCTACTGTTAGTGTTAACGATCATGATCACCATTCTGCTAAAAAAAAGTCTTTAGCATTTTCACCTTTAACAACATGAATATAGAGCAGGCATAATTGCAGCCATCATTTTGGTCACTGGCATAAATCAGCCACTCAGATTTTTTATCTAAGGAATAAAAGTTCTGTGTTATCCCAGAAATACATATTTGTAAACTCTCTTGTAGTAATTCAGGCAAAGTATCAAAAGATACTTCAGGGTTTCTTATTTTTTTTCAAAGTATCAGAACTGTGCCTGGCTGAAGTTTAATATCAGTTATTGTGTTTTCTTACAGAAGATTAATACTCATTAAACTTCAGTGTTTTTTTTAAACAATTTCATTATTTCAGATTTAGAATTCTTAGTTGTCATTCTCTGTAGTTGGAGAACCAGCACCTCCCGTATTTTCTCCAGGGCATTCTGGTTAATGCCTTCAAAGCCCATCAAAAAAAAAAAGGTTATGTGTTTTGCTTTATATCACTTCCCTGTAGCCAAGCAAATTTTACCAGTAAGAAAGCAATACTAAGAGAAATACACTCCTGAGCCCATTTCCTGATTTTCCTAAAAATGAACAAAAATAGAAATTCCTTTAACGATATCAAGAAGAATGTTCTTCTGTTCTCTTTCTTACACTTGCTTGTCATAAAAAAGCCTAAAGAAAACTGGGAATTTAATCACACTATTGCTTAAACACATGGTCTCCAAATGTTTTGGATTATGAACCTCCTTGGTAAAAGATTTTTAGTACATCTGCCAGTAAAGCATTTTATTTGTAAATTCTATACAAATTCTCCTATATGCTGGATACTTTATGAAACATGCCCTAAAGACAGGTCCTTAAGGTGGACATGCATCCAGTTGACTCTGCTCTTCCTCTTGTCATGGGGTTGGTGCTGGAGACCTCTGCGGTGTACCCATAATAAGAATCCTGGCCCTCTGCAGTATCCATGTAGTCAGGCCTCCCAGTCTCCATGTGATGGTGCGGGCCAGTGCCTGGCATCCTGCTAGGCCCCCCATAGCAAGGACATAGGAAGCACATCCGGGAATGTGACGCCCACAGAGCACACATGTGGCCCTCAAGCACAGCGCTTCCCCTGAGGCCTGTGAGAAATGTCGTCACAACCCTACACCACCTCCTGTGACCACAATGAATGGCCTGGCCTTTGCTCAAACCACAGACAAAGGCTGCCTTTCAGTCTGTCACACCAGCAGCCATGGCCTTTTGATGCCCTGGTGAATTCTGGCTCTTGGCTTGCATCAGATGAGCCCCCACTGGTGCAGTTCTCTGAATTTTGGTGTCATTGACTTGCACAGGCTTTTATCTACATCTCTGGGGAGCTGCAGAACAAGCCGCATTGTCCTCATGAAGCTTTTATTGTAGTATGAAGATTGCCAAGTCCCAACATGACTATGATGCCAAGCAGACTATGGTGACAGCAGGAGGTGGGAGTCACCAGGTTAAAAGAGGGAAAGAACACTTAGTCGGGGGATGGGGGAGCTCCTGGAGGAATTGGACTTAATGATGGGCTTTAAAGGATGAATAAGTGTTCAACACGCAGGAATGAGACAGGGAGGAGCTGGCTGAGGAGCTTTAGAAAGTGGGTACTGCAGAGGGGGTCCCTGGAGGAGGTGTGGACACATGGTTGGAGAAGAAGGTCCCACTGCCCTGCCTGCCCCAGCTGCCTCTTCATGGGCACCTTGCTTCCCCCTTGCCCCTTCACTGTATTCTGAACGCAGACACCAGAGTACTTCTGTAATATAGAAATCATGTCATAACAGACCATGCTAACCTTCGCTCAAGCCCCCTTATGGCTCCCACTTCTGTAGAATACAAGCCAGGGTCCTTCCAATGACTAAAGGTCTCTCTTGTCCTCATTCCCAACCACTTTCTCCATGACCCTCCTCTGCAGCCACCCTGAGCCTCCTTGCTGGGCTTGCAGCGTGCCAGATTCTCCTGCCTCAGGGCCTCCACACCTGCTGTTCCCTGGGCCAGAATGCTGTTCCCCAGCATCCCACGGTTCACTCCCCTACTTGCTTCAGGTCTTCATGCACTCACATGTTCCCTTCTCAAGGATGCCTTCCCTGACCGGGCTCGCTTTCACCACTTTTCCAGCTTTTCTGCCCCTCCACGCTTCTCTGTTGCCCACACTGAAGGCTGTCTAAACATACTGTGGATTGTACCTATCTATCTTGTTTTGTGTCTTTTTTCCCCATCTGGAATGTAAGCTCCAAGAGGGCAGGGAGTTTTGTCTGTTTTGTTCATATTGGAATTCCTAGTACCTAGAACAGTGTTTAGACAAATGAATGAATAAATGGAGGGATGTGTGAATGCATATGAACCAGAAGGCTCAGGTTCAACTTCAGGAGCAAAGGGAAGTCATTGAAAGTTTGTTTGGTTTAAATATAGCATGTTACCTTTTATTTACTTAAAGTGGGGGAAATTAATTGCTTTTATTTGATTTAAAAAAAACCAAAATAATAAAAATGAGTTTTAAAAAATGAGGTTACACCTAACAGGCAGAGTGAGAATGGAGTGGACAGGGACAGAGGTAGGAATAGCTTTCTCAGTGCATCCTATTTAAGTACATTTGGGGCCGGGTGCGGTGGCTCACGCCTGTAATCCCAGCACTTTGGAAGGCCAAGCCGGGCGGATCATGAGGTCAAGAGATCGAGACCATCCAGGCTAACACGGTGAAACGCCATCTCTACTAAAAATACAAAAAATTAGCTGGGCGTGGTGGCAGGCGCCTGTAATCCCAGCTATTCGGGAGGCTGAGGCAGGAGAATGGCGTGAACCCGGGAGGCGGAGCTTGCAGTGAGCCAAGATCATGCCTCGGCAACAAAGCAAGACTCCGTCTCAAAAAAAAAAAAAAAAAAGTTGATTTTGTTTTTTGTCATATGACTGTATTATCAAATTTTAAAAATATTTGTTTAAATGAGACCGATAAGGTGGGCAGTGGGGGGTTGGAATTTACAATGGAGAAGATAAGATCTAGGAAAACTATCCAAAGTTCTACTCATCTTAGTGTCAGGGTTTACACTTCATTTATCTATTCTTTTCTGGAGTGTCTGCAATCATACCTGTCATGTAAAATGCTATTCAGTATTTGCTGCTCAAATGAATGAATATGTGAATGAGATGACATCTGTTGTCAAATGTATGAATGACTCTTGTGTCAGAGAGGAACTAGTTTTTAGTTCTATGTGATCAAAATAGAACCAGTGGGTGACAGTGACAGGAAGAAAGACATCAGTTTGTTTCTTTAGCTGGCATTTTTGAGAGACTATTTTGTACTAGCACCAGGACTATCAAGTGGAATAAGATGTGGCTCAAGCCATCAGGAGGTTCACAGTTTAGAACCAGGGTGTCATCACATAGGTGGTCACCTACTGAAGTGAGCACGGTGCTAGGGACAGACATAGGAAGTTTGGAGAGTGCTGAACAAACCTTGGACAAGGGTATGTGAGTGGGTTTGGGGTGACAAAAATTTTTTGCTTGGCCAAACTTGGGTCAGGTTTTTTAACCTTTTCCTAGGCTCACCTGTGGACTTCCTTATAAAACTCAGTTTTAGCAAAGAACCCCGCAAAGTCAGTTTAACAGGAGCCCCCCCCCCTTAATATCTGACTGGGTTCTTCATCTGCTACCATCCCCCAGGTGATGTCTGATCACCCGGGCCTGTCTTCAGCAAGAATCCTATTATGTCAGCTTAGCCAAAGTCCTCTTTACCCCGATGCCTCCTCTTAGTAATTTTCCACCACTGACCCTGACACTGCTCCTTGGCCATGCTGTATTCGGAGTTAAGCTCAATCTACCCCTGCCCCCAGGCCCCACTGCAAGACCTGGTTGTGGTGGTCCCTGTACCCATCGTGGTGGTTCTGAATAAAGTCTGCCTTGTCGGGCTTCAGCAGGCATCATTGAATAATATTTTTTTTAACACGGGGGGTCATGGTTGGCTTCCTGGAGAACAACATGCCTGTGCTCAATCTTAAAATAGGAAGGAAAGGAAAAGGGAGAAAGGAGGAATAATCCAGGGAGAGGGAGAGCACGAGCAGAGACTCGGGGAAGAGAAGAGGGGAGTGTGTTTTGAGGCACATAAGCCATTTGTCTTAGAGGAACATAAAGGTGAGAGCAGCACTGGCAGGATATGTGACAAGAAAGACACAAGACGACCTTGAACAGTCTGCCTGGGCTACAGCAGGAACGGTGCTTATCACTGAAGTTTATACAGCAGGAGAGGAACATGACCGAGCTTGGTCAGCATCAGGGATTTTTATGTGTCAGACTTGCACATTATGTTGGGGCGGTAAGACACTGGCCAAGCGAGGCCAGTTGGGAAGATATTACAGTTGCTGAGGGCTGCCTGCCTGCAGCACTATGCAAGGTGAAGGATGGGATAGAGAACCTACAGGACTTTCTGTGGACCTGCAGGGCACATAGGAGGACATCCAAGGTGCCCTGGACCATCCAGAGAGATGGGGAAATGAGCTACAGTACCACAGGGCACTGGCCTAAGGCGTGCATAGTTCCTTGGAACAAGCGTGGAATCTGCAATGAAAAGCCCAGAGTGAGTTCTGGCTCTCCTAAACATAGTGTGGGCCACTCTGAACCTCAATATCTTTATCGATGAAATGAGAAATAGAAAGGCAACTGACGTGCTTTAGCCGCCACCTGTGTTTCAGGCATTGTGCTCGGCACTTTGCCTCCATCACTAGATCAATCCTCTCCACAACTCTGAATTTGATATTAATCCTTCTTACAAGTTGAGAATAAGAACCGTCTCCTTAGTTAGTAACGACCACAAAGTGATAAAGACGAGGAAGAGAGCAAACCCTTGTGGGGTTTCTGTTTCGTTTTGTTTTGTTTTTGTATAGTAACTTAGGCTGCGGAACAATGCTCCACATTCTATAGGGAACGGTTACACATATGAAGTAACAGTAAAACTACTTTACCACTTTGGGAGGCCAAGGCGGGTGGATCACGAGGTCAGGAGTTTGAGACCAGCCTGACCAACATGGTGAAACCCCATCTCTACTAAAAATACAAAAGTTAGCTGGGCGTGGTAGCAGGCGCCTGTAATCCCAACTACTTGGGAGGGTGAGGCAGGAGAATTGCTTGAATCCAGCAGGCAGAGGTTGCAGTGAGCCGAGATCACGCCACTGCACTCCGGCCTGGGCGACAAAAGCAAAACTGTCTCAAAAAAAAAAAAAAAAGAAACAGTATTTCACTATCTTAGAAGCAAAAAACTGAAATAAAATGTAACTTGTCATTTTCATTCACAAGAGAGCCTTTGCAAGTTGCCCCATTTTTTGCTCAGTGTTGGAAGTCAAAACTCAGTGTCTGTCTTTGGTCAGTTCACGTTGTAGACAGCTTCACAGGGGGCACATTCTTGGTGCAGTTGTCAACTCCTTAGAGTTCATAATGGATGTGCTGAAGTCATCCTAATGATGCTTTCAGAATGCTGTAATGGGAATGATGGAATCCATCATAAACCTTAATTTTTCCTCACCAAAAATAGAAACTTCCTAATGGAAACTGTTTGGAGCCAGAGGAGGCAAATGCAGGTTAAAAAGACTCATTTATGATTTTCATGGTGTGCGTGGAAGAAATGCAAAACATCTAAAGCTCTGAGTTGACTAAAACATTCATTTACTTTAACTTCTGGGTTCAGTTTTATCATGTTGAGTGCAGATTTTAGAATGCTTCTCAAGAGCTCTAATGAGACTATATTAGTCCGTTTTCGCACTGCTGATAAAGACATACCCAAGACTGGGAAGAAAAAGAGGCTTAATTGGACTTATAGTTCCACATGGCTGAGGAGGCCTCAGAATCACGGCGGGAGGTGAAAGGCACTTCTTACATGGCGGCAGCAAGGGAAAATGATGAGAAAGCAAAAGTGAAAACCCCTGATAAACCCATCAGATCTCGTGAGACTTATTCACTATCACGAGAATAGCACAGGAAAGACTGGCCCCCCATGATTCAATTACCTCCCCCTGGGTCCCTCCCACAATATGTGGGAATTCTGGGAGATACAATTCAAGTTGAGATTTTGGTGGGGACACAGCCAAACCATATCAGAGGTCTTGCTGTGGGCACTGCTTTCTTCAGATCACTCACATCCAACCAGCAAGCAAGAATCAGGAATATACTTGCCTCCAAAACCACAAGGAATATACAAGTAGAAAAGTCAACTTTTTAAATACTTGCTTTGGATCCATTTTTATTCTCAGTGGGGAGATTCACTATTTATAAAGTAAATTCATTTGCATAGGACCTTTAGAAATGCAAGTTCACGTATAATAGACATGCAGTCAAAGACAGACTTTCTTAGCAAGAATTGTCAGATGAGCAGATGAGGAGGCATTGACATGAGCATAAGGCAGTCTTACCCTATGGGTACAGGGACAGGTGTTCCAGGAAACCCTGTGCTTTGCCCTGTTGGCCAACCAGAGTGTCCAAGTATCACTAAGGATTCCTGCTACTCAGCAAGACACACTTTGGAAACTCAGATCTGCTCCATACCTCTCACATTTTAGCCAAGGAAAACCAAGGTGGCAGATCCTAAGTGCCCTCCCCCAGTCCAGGGCTCTAGTACAATTTGGGAACCAGTGATTTTTTTGCCAGAGAACATGCATTCCAGTCTCCCTACAAAATGGCAGCCACCATTTTGACCGGCTCTTACTCCTGATCTAAAAATGGAAGTGCTCAAGTTTACTAAATTCAATTCAGATAGATAGAACTGACCAATTCAAAGGCAGATACAGAATTACATGTTTTGGGGCAATCTAGTGAAAGATTTATCATTTCTATGAGCAAAGACAGTTGAACAATCTTCAAATACCTCACTGTTCTTTTTTTTTTTTTCCATCCATATAACGAAATCAAAATTGTAAATTCGGGTGAGCCCATACTGTTGTTTCAGATGAACAGAGATGTTTGAGATTTGCCCACAAAATTGAGCTGGAACTTTGTGTCATGATTTTAAAAGAGAGAAGAAGACAGTGAAATTAGCCTGTTGTGTCTAAACTAGCCTCTTCTGTCTCTTCTGATCACCTTTTAATGGAATTTGCCCAGGTGCATGCCAGGAGAAGAGAAAAGGGGGAGAGAAAGAGTTGGAGAGGGGGAGGGAACATCAGAGAAGTTCCAAGCCCCTCTGGAAAAGTGGAATGCAGGACTGTGTCTGCTGCCCCCCCCTCTGTTTCCCCTTAGCCTCTCCTGCCCACCACCACAATCTTCATTTGCCCGCTGGACAGACAAAGGTTCCCTGTACTGAAAATGCAGCACTGCAGGCATACACATTCCCTCTTGAAGCATCATCCAGGATGACCACTTCCCCTTGGTGTTTGACGCATGTTGCATTGTTCAGTATTCTACACTTTTTTGGAATACATGCATTTATATCTTTTCAGGTTAGGAGTTATGGATAATTTGGCAAAGCAAACACCGTAACTGGTTTCTTACATAAACTCTACAGTTGGCAGCAAGGCACAGTGCGTTGAAATTAAGCAACACTCACTCATCCAAGAGGACTTTGCTTTTCCTTTTTTGGAAGGCTAAATGCCCTGCTTTGTTTCTTCCTCTTGCATGTATTTTAAATTATTGGCTGACTTTAATGATTCTTTGAAGTTAATTTTTAAATGTGAATGGCAGGATTCCATTTAACTTCTGGAAGCTTGAGAGCTGTCCCTGTGTGCCCCTAAATCAGAGAGTGCTTAAATGACTTGAGTGCTTTTAGGTGATAATAAAATTGGAGAGAGTGAGAAGAACATAGGACCCAGGCAGCCATAGGGATCTAAACTGGTAAAATACTTAGAAGGTTCAAGAGTTGCAACCTTTTGAAAGAACTAGAGTCAGTCTTGCATCCCAGTGCACTTCTCCAAACCAGGCATCTTCCCTGCATCTTCCCTTTCAATTATAGTGTACATTCTTTCCATTTCTTCTTCCTTTCCTTTGTTTTTTAACATTTAGTTTATGAGTCTTTAAGCAGGACCTCTTAACCCATTTATGCCTAGTGTTCCATTATTGGAACGCTAAGCATGTGGGAGTTATTTATATCCTACTGCTCAAGGTCATCGCCAAGGTCTGATGGCAAAAATTCAAAAAATTGCAACCTCTGGCATAAATGGGTTAATGCTTCTTTGCTCAGTTTCAAAGGCTAGATTGCTCAGTTTCAAAGGCTAGTGTTTTTGTATCCTTTGCCTGAATTCAGTAGTGCTTTGAAAATGATCAAAGTGTTGCATATTCCTAGTTCTCAAATTATAATAATGAAGTTTTCAAATGAAAATACTAGGATTGTTTTAGGTTCTCTTTGCTCCATTCCACTGTGGGATACAAGTAGAAATTGGGACATTCATCCAATAAAATGTCATTGGGAAAAAAAAATTTTAACTACATTTCAAAATGATTCCTCTTTTTGTCCTTTAAAATTTTTATTGACCAAGACAGATTTCAAAATGTTTTGTCTAATACCCCAAAGTGAAACTTTGATTGAGGTTTTCAGGAAGTTCCAGGGATCAAGTATGTCACCCGGACTTTGGTTTCCAGGTTTCCCAAAGCCTTGAAATTTCCTTACAGTCTAATTGCTGTTTATTGCCACAGACCTTCATCCTTTTTCTTTTGTAACATTTTCCATCTTAAGAAGGGTCGTCCCATTCGGCCGAGAAGCGTGTTGTCTGAGTAGCTGAATGGAATTACTACCAGTGGAAACTATGCTGCAAGAGGGGTTGATAAAGCAGCTGCGAAGCAAACCTCAGCTGTTTTTTCCATTCTCCCCAAGCAAAGTTAATTAGCATAGGGAAAATGACTAAGGTGTTGACGTCACCTCTTTCCAGTAGAAACTTACACTTTGTCCCTGTCTGCCTGCAAGCATGCAGGACTTGACTCAGGAATTTGCTGTCCAAACAGGATGCTGTGGAAGCTGCACTTTTTTTTTTTTTTTCCCAGGGAGTGGGGGCTGGCCCTTACTGCTTTATAAGCACCGGCTCAAGAAGGAACCTACAGCCTCTTGGAAAGGAATCTCACTAGGGGCTTGACTGCGTGGGTCTCTAGCGCTTTCACTGTAAGAAAGCAAGATGCATTTTAGAAACTTTAACTACAGTTTTAGCTCCCTGATTGCCTGTGTGGCAAACAGTGATATCTTCAGCGAAAGTGAAACCAGGGTAAGGCTTCTAATATAACGTGATTTTCTTTAGTTTTCAAAGCATTATGCTAATTGGGACTATTAACTGAAATACTTGGGGGAGTGTGGCTCTCTTGTGGGTTTGGGGGTTTTGAAAGAAATCCAAAGTCTTTCGAGCCTTGAAAATCAAAAGCTGTTGCCTGAGGAATTAACTGAGGAAGGAATTTCTAAAGATCTCAATATTTGACAACATCCAGGTCCCTGAACCAACTAACTAGGAAGGTGAGAGTTGGGGCATCGTATGTTTTTCATTCTGTGTATGTTGTAAGTGAACTTTTCAGAAAGAGGCCTCTTCTGACAGTGAATAGTGTTTTACTTTTACAGCCAGCATTGTGAGTAATTTCATTTCGTCTTAGGAAATAAATGTTATAAAGATATTTGTATGTTTGTAGTAATTACAAGGGCCTGGCCTCAAGCTCCCACATTTCTCTAACAAGAGAAAATGCAGCCAGAGCAAATAATAAAACTGGAGAAATTAAGTGTGAGATCAGTGTGCCTCCTGGGCAGCAGCTCTCTTTGATGGTGATTAATATAATCATTTTAATCACTACACTTTTCTTCTTCATTTGATTAAAATGTAAGTTTTTTCATCAGCAGCTATCCGGCTATCTAATTGAGCTTTAATAATATCATATAGGAATGAATCCTGTGTGCTCTATTTGAGGGGTGGTATTTGTGCTTGGTGGTGTTATATGCTTTATACCCAAAGCCATATTGGGACATGCGAAGATTTCTTTTTAAAAAAAAAAATCAAATGTAACTCCATAATTGTATGTAATGCTTATGGGCTGGCACCATAGTGTTTGGACTAGATTGCAGAGCACATTCTGTGTTTTTAAAGTACTACAAAGTGAGTTCACTTAACATGAGCCTTATGCGAGTAAAATCACTGCTTTTTAAATGAAGTAGAGATGCCATCCAAAAGCTATAATAACTAGATATCAGTTATTAGAACAAATAAGATTCTTTTATAAGAGAATGGCATCATAGTAATCTAGATTTTAAAGATAATGTGAGTTCTCTTTTGTTCTGGTCCTGAGCCCTGAACCTGTATTCTAAAAATATTCTTCAAAGTCATCTTTCCCAAATTCTGAATCATAACTTCAAAACTAAACAGTGGGTCACAGTGCCTATTGATGAGGTCATACAAAATTCCAAATGTACGAAGACACACTTTTGCCAGAAACTTGCCCGTGCTCAAGACAGGTGGGGAAAAAGAGTGAGAGGCAGCCAAATGAACTCTACCGTCCGCCAGCTCCGCGTTCCTTCGCACGTGCCTCTGCAGGATCCCTCATGGGAAAGTCTCACAAATGTCCATAAACGGAAGGAAAGCCGGAGAATGCAAGGAGAGCAAGGTCGTAGGTTGTTCCGACTGCTCCTTAACGACCTGCCTGGCAGGGACCGGCTACCCTGCTCCTACCCGCAGCCCCATGTGAAGCAGGCACCATCCACCCGTGCCTCCCCGTGCTTGCTAGCAGTGAACGTTCTCGAAGACACTCTCCTCTCTTATCCTGAATCCTCGTTCCCACTGCAGAGACACTGCGCCTTCCATAGGTTCTCCAAGGTCCTCAGTGAGCTCTGCCCGCACTGCCTACCATCCACACCCTGCGCCATCCCCTTCTTCCTGGCCAGCCCCTTCTGCCTTTCACACGGGCTCCCACAAACTGTCCTAAGTGATTTTGCCTGGTAAAAAGATTCACAAGACCTGACGACTAGAAGCCCATGCAGTCTTCCTTGGAGCTTTGACTGTCCACCAGTTAAACTCCCTCTCCGAGGAGTTGCAGTGGCCCCCAGCTGCCCCCACCGACATACACACTCCAGGACCCAGCCTAGGGGGCTGTCCCCTGAGCAACCTAAGCTTGTAATCCCCCACCTCGGGCTTTGCATTCTAAGAGCTCAAGGACATCTCCTAATTCTCACTAGCCCTACGGCACCAGAGCGAGGTGTGCACAGACATGAAAGCCAGGATGCAGAATACGGTCCATATGCAGAACATTAATTTTTAAACCAGTATCATTTTAGAGAGTTAGAAAGTAACAGACTGAGATAAAAGTGATCGTGGAAATTTTTAAAAACTACTTATTTTAAGAAATGCAAAACTTTCTATCAACTTTGTTATTTTTCAAGTCAGTATTTCTTTTTTTTTTTCAAATTAGCTGCAGTGCTTTTAAGCCTTAAAGAAATATTTGATATATACAACATTGCCCTGAGCTGAATGGCGGGGTTGGAGTTGACTAGCCGGGGAAGGCTATAGGACAGAGAAATATGGGGGCGGGGGTGAGCGGGGGAAGGTCATAGGACAGAGAAACATGGAGAACAAATTACATAACTGTACCTCCCTGGAAAATGCTCATTCTACTTTTTAAAAAAGTTTGTTACCATAAGTAGTGTCTGTGTATTGGCAATTGTTCTGCTGATTAGATGAATGTAATAAATCATACCTTCTTACCTTCTTGTAAAATCACCTGCATTAGGACTAAAGGCCATAGTCCCCTAAGAGGGGAAAGGCTTTTCTCTAAGAAAGAAGTTAGGAGTTCTTGAAAGGAATGATGATCCACTTCCTCAGTAAAAAATGTATTGAGGAAGCCAGGCACGGTGGCTCATGCCTGTAATCCCAGCACTTTGGGAGGCCGAGGTGGGCGGATCACCTGAGGACAGGAGTTTGAGACCAGCCTGGCCAACATGGCAAAACCCCGTCTCTACTAAAAATACAAAAATTAGCCAGGTGTGCTGGCAGGCACCTGTAACCCCAGCTACTCGGGAGGCTGAGGCAGGAGAATCACTTGAACCTGGGAGGCGGAGGTTGCAGTGAGCCAAAACTGCGCCACTGCACTCCAGCCTGGGTGACAGAGCAAGACTCTGTCTCAAAAAAAAAAGTAATGACATCATCTAGTCAAGGGTCATATGCAGGTAAATTTCAACTCCTTTTATTTTTATTGTTATTTTTCAGGCCAAATTTGAGTCCCTCTTTAGGACGTATGACAAGGATATCACCTTTCAGTATTTTAAGAGCTTCAAACGAGTCAGAATAAACTTTAGCAACCCCTTCTCCGCAGCAGATGCCAGGCTCCAGCTGCATAAGACTGAGTTTCTGGGAAAGGAAATGAAGTTATATTTTGCTCAGGTGAGTTGGGTTCATTGCTGTGCATGCTTCTCCCTCCTCCCTCCTTCCCTTTTGTAAAGCAGCTTATACGTTGCTTATGTTATATGCTGACCAGAAACTCTAAGACTTCATCTTGAGAAAGGCAAAATTCCTACTCTGAATGTTCAGCGTCCCACTTGTTTTAAGAAGATATCAAGGTGCATTTGAAAGCAACCTCAGACATCGCCCCTGACCTTCCTGGGTTGATAATGATGGGGGAAAGAAAGCCTTCCCTGTTCACTGGGGAGCTTGCAGGGTGCAGTGGGGTGGGCGTGGCTACGCAAACACCCTAAGATTTGCACAGCAGGTTTCCATGAATTTGCTTGAGGGTTGGAGCTAACGACCCACTCTAGACTGAGCAGACCAGAGTGGTTCCCAGTTCATGTGGTGCTGGGGGCACTCAGCAGAGAAAGAGGAGTTTGCAGAAGATGCCTGCAAATCACCCCAGGACTGCTAGGTCCGGCTTGAAAGAAAAATAGGGGATAACGAAGCTGGGCGCAGATGCTAAGAAACCCTCCGTTTGGCAGGGTTCCCAGCCCCAGGGCACCCACGGCAGAGACGGAGGTAGCTGGGGTTGGGCTTGCCTCTTCTCCTGCCCACTACCCTCCTCTGGGGAACTTAGGACAGGTGACCCACCTTCAAGGCAGCTCCCAGAGTTCCATTTGATGTCCTTAGGGGCTGGCAGATTGTCAGGGAAGAAGAAAGGAGCTTCTAGAATGCAGCTCCTCAGTAAAGCAAGTCCCCCTCAGGCTCTGAGCACCCCCACAACCCGCCCCCACCCCCCCCACACACATACCTTGCTGGGATGGGAGAGGACCCTGTCTGAAGGCCTCCCACAGTGGGAGGAAGCTCATCTGACTCCACGCCAGAGAGCCGAAGTGTCTTTTCTTCCCCAAAGTGAGAACAGCGAACTTGCTGGGCCCTTCAAGTATAAATAAAGCATTTGGGATCCCCGCCCCACCCCCAGCCTTTCTGCCCTGGGAGGCACAGGCTGAGCTTTGACCTTGGGTGCCCAGGCCTTCCTCTGTGAGTACACTCCTTTCTGCACGGGATGAGATTTTATGCAAATAATTACTTAGTACTCCTCTGACCTTTTCTGTTTGTAAAACAATGCATATTCGTTGTGAAAACTTGAGGAGGGCAATCTGGAAGTGCAGAGATAACCTACACCGCGCAGCTTGTGATGTAAGAGCTCTCTGGACAGCCCTTTCATCACTGGTCAGCATTTCTAAAACCAAACTAGGATCATAGGTTATTGTTCCTTATTGTTATTTTTTAAAGTCTCCTGGGAAGTGGCTTTTTTTTTATTTTTTATTTTTTCTGGCATCTGATCCAGAGTCCCGGGGAGGGAGGCGCAGGACCGCTGCTGGGTGGGGAACCCTAGGGGCAAGTGGAGTCCTGGCTCCCTGTCCCTGAGAAGCTGTGTCCTCTCAGAACTGTGGCCTAGGCTTTGGACTTTCAGAGCATGCCTCTGTGGTGTGGGGAGCGGGGAGAAATTGATTCCAAGAGCCCTCCTAACCTCAACGACAGTGACTTTAATTTTCCATATATACTAAAGTCACCTCTGCTGATTTTCTGTCCATCTAGATCAAGCGTAATTATTTGCAGTCCCTGTGCCTGTGACTCCCATAGCCCTGGGAGGGGGCTGTCATCCTATCTGCGCCATAACCAGAGTTCAGACATCCTTTTGCCCTCCGCGTTACCGACCATCTTACAGTTGGTCCTGGAATCACACCTGTCCTGATGCCTGGACATTGACCCGCCCATCTTCCGGAAGCTGGCGTTAGGTGCTGTTGCCTCACTGCAGTTCTTCCCTGGCAACAACTGACCTGTGCTTATTTTCTCTCCTCAGACCTTACACATAGGAAGCTCACACCTGGCTCCGCCAAATCCAGACAAGCAGTTTCTGATCTCCCCTCCTGCCTCTCCGCCGGTGGGGTGGAAACAAGTGGAAGATGCGACCCCAGTCATAAACTATGATCTCTTATATGCCATCTCCAAGCTGGGGCCAGGTGAGCAGGGCCCTCGGGTGGGAGGGAGGCAGGGGGAGACACAGCTGCTGCCCTGCACCAGGAAGCAGTACCCCACTACCCCCGTAGCTCTCGTGAGCCCATGCCGGCGTGTTTTGTGAGCTTCTCTGTATTCTTCTGCACCACCGTCCCTTGTGCTGGGAGCATGCCTGCCTCTTGGCACCACCTGCAGTGTTAGAGAGACTGCGGCTGATCGTGGGGACCCTGCATCACGCCCCTCCACCCCCTGCAGTGTCCCAGGAATCCGTTCCTGTGTCCACTGAGCACAGCCTGCATGGGAGGCCTGAGTCCCAGCCCCAGGTTCTGTTGCTCCGGATAGGGATGAGCGATTGGACTTTGGAAAGGGAAAATCAATGCCCCACTTTAAGTAATGTTATTTTTAATCAAGGTAAATTCACCCTTTCCTGTGATTCTCACCTGGCCTTCTTAAAGGAAAAGGGAAGGAGAACCATAGGCCATGGTGAGGGAAGGGCCACAGTCGGGCTGCCCTACCCCAGGGCCCGTGGGCTGGTCCCCTACAGAGCTTGCCAAAGAAAGAGGAAGTTCCTGTCTTCTGGAGGGACAAAAGTGTGAGCACTGCAGGGAGGGGGTAGGTTCCTCAGGCTCTTTGTCCAAAATATGGGCCTTAACTGGTGGAATTGTGAGCAGTGGATGAGATCATCCAGTGAAAGGCGCTTCAATCAGCGCCTGGCTCACAGTCAGTGTTCAATGCAGGTTTTTTGAAAACCATAAAATGTTGGTGGTTCCTGTCCTGTCCTCTAGGGTTTGGGTGAGGAGGCAGGTGTGAGAGAGAGTCTTCGGGTGAAGAGGTTTGAGCCTTGTCCTGCTCTGTCCATGGAGCAAGTCGAGTAAATGCTGAGACCGTCAGCTCCTTGTTTCTCCTTGACCAGCGATCTGATGTTCCCTTGGGTTGAGGGTTTTGTTTTCTTGGACCATCAGCAGTTTCATATTGAACAGATTACATTTCCGAAAACATTGCCCAAACGGAAATTCCCTCTGTGGGATAAAGCAAGAGTCACATTACTTACTGCTAATTGTGGCGTGAAGGTCAAGATCAGAAATGGCCATTTTGAGGAAGTGTGTGCTCCCCCTACAGCAGCTCCTGGCCCAGGGGCATGAGCATGGCTGAGGGTGTGGAGTCTTCCCCTAGGTTAGGGATGGGAGGAAACAGGTTATCCACTTGCAAAGAGATGTCAACAGTTCCAGAAGCAAATGCTGTTAATAAAAATTCTGCATACTCCAGAATCTAGCACTTCCTTCACCGAGGGCTTATTGGAGAAGGCTTTTTAGGAAATAGATGTAATAAAATCAGTTTGTCCTTGGTTCACCTAACAGTGAGCTTGAGTGAGATTTCATATTTCACCTGTGCTTTCCAATCAACAGGATTGCGGAGATTTTGCAAATTATGGTCCTAAACCCTGAGCTTTCTGGATTTTCGCTGATTAGTAGGTAGATAAGAGACTTGCAAAGAGGTAGATTTGTAAGGGACTCTTAACCAGCATTTCTAGCAATCCGTCTGACCTCCCATGCCTGAATTCTCTCTCTGAGAGCTGAAGCTCCTTTGCCTTTTTCAGTGCAGTTATAATAACATTTCAGTCCCACGTGTGATAGAGAAAAGATCACCACCTTCCTTATAAGTAAAAGTACCTTCCAGGTTTAGAGGAGTAACCAGTGTGGCTGGAGGTAGGAAGCTCTGCTGGGCTGCTCTTGCCTGATGGAAATCAGTCATGTGATGGGCACACAGTGGTTGGTGAGGTGCCTCCTCACTTACCCGAACTGCAAAGAAACCCCAAGCACAGGCTGGGTGTGGCGGCTCACGCCTGTAATCCCAGCACTTTGGAAGGCTGAGGCAGGCGGATCACGAGGTCAGGAGATCAAGACCATCCTGGCCAACATGGTGAAACCTCGTCTCTACTAAAAATACAAAAATTAGCTGAGTATGACAGCATGCGCCTGTAGTCCCGGCTACTTGGGAGGCTGAGGCAGGAGAATCACTTGAACCCGGGAGGCGGAGGTTGCACTGAGCCGAGATCTTGTCACTGCATTCCAGCCTGGGCAAGAGAGCGAGGCTCTGTCTCAAAAAAGAAAAAAAAAAAGAAAGAAAGAAAGAAAAAGAAAAGAAAAGAAAAGAAATCCCCAGCACAAAGCCCCAGAGGAAAACTCGCCATGAGGCCACGCCCTGTGGGGGGAGCAGGTTGAAGCAAACCTCCTGCCCTATTTCAGATCCCTGCCCAGCATGGCACCAATAACAATGCAGCCTCCATTCTTAAACATCTTTCTAGGTGACATGGGCTGGACAAGCATGTGGTGAGCCGGGTTCTCATTGCCTCGGGCACTCACTCATGCTGTTTGCTCCATGAAGTCAATACCTTTAACGTCTCCTTTACTGAGGAGGGAACTGAGGTGCACAGGGAAGCAGAATAAAGTGCCCATGAGCCCTGGGTACTAAGGAGCCAGGCTCAGAGCTGCGTTCATGAGCACCAGAGATGCACACTCTTCCTGTGGCCAGAGCGGCACCCCAGCGGGAGGCCCCAGCCCCTTCATTCTACACTGCTGGGTTTTTCAGTTGCAGAAAGCTCACCCCACCCTTGCTGGACCAGAGTGGCCTGAACTTGGCCAGCCTGGTAGAACTCAGGCTGACATAGAACAGCGGGGCACTCCTGGTCCCGGGGATTAGAAGTTGTTCTAAGGAAAAGATGCCGAGGTCAAAAACGTTTCCAGAGCACCTGGCTCCGTGCATCCACCCCTGCGTCTGCTGCGGGGCTTCCCGTGGCGCCCTTCCCAGGCATGCACTGTGACCCTCAAATAGGAGCTGCATGAGGGAGGCCCGGGGTTCTGTTTCCAAATGCATTTCTTCATCCATCTTTTTCCTGAACTGAAGTTTCCCACATTCACACTTGAGGAAATGCTGAAAGAAAAGGAGTTCTCTGGGTAGTTTAGACGTCTGGTGGACATGCGAAGTAAAACTAGAAAAAAGCATTCCTTCTATACTTTTCATGTGCCTGGACTCCCAGAATGTTTGACTAAAAACAGAGACATGCACAATGGAAATATCTCTTTTTCTGAATGAGCTAGCAAAGAAATACAAACCCAAAATATGTCTGGCTGTGTCTCTCAGCCCAATCGGATGGACACGAGCAGCTGGCCCAGCAGAGCCCTGAATGCTCTTTGATGTTTGCCTTTTGTCTCCCAAGGACTTCTCTGAGTGACCCTGCAATTATTTTCTCTCCTTAGGGGAAAAGTATGAATTGCACGCAGCGACTGACACCACTCCCAGCGTGGTGGTCCACGTATGTGAGAGTGATCAAGAGAAGGAGGAAGAAGAGGAAATGGAAAGAATGAAGAGACCCAAGCCAAAAATTATCCAGACCAGGAGGCCAGAGTACACGCCGATCCACCTCAGCTGAACTGGCACACGACGAGGACGCATTCCAAATCTACTCACGGGAGGAATCTTTTACTGTGGAGGTGGCTGGTCACGACTTCTTCGGAGGTGGCAGCCGAGATCGGTGTGGCAGAAATCCCAGTTCATGTTGCTCAGAAGAGAAACAAGGCCGTGTCCCCTTGTTCTAATGCTGCACACCAGTTACTGTTCATGGCACCCAGGAATGACTTGGGCCAATCACTGAGTTTGTGGTCATCGCACAAGGACATTTGGGAAACCGATAATGATAGTGTTTTGTACTTGTTCTTTTCTGGTAGGTTCTGTCTATGCCAAGGGCAGGTTGATCAGTGAGCTCAGGAGAGAGCTTCCTGTCTCTAAGCGGCCTGCAGGGGCCACTCTCTATTGGTAGGAAGAGGTACCACAGGAAGCTGCCTAGTGCAGAGAGGTTGTGAAAACAGCAGCAATTCAATGTGGAAATTGTAGCGTTTCCTTTCTTCCCTCATGTTCTCATGTGTGTGCATGTATATTACTGATTTTCGAGACTAACCTTTGTTCGTATATAAAGTTACACCATTGTTGTTTTACATCATTTGGGAAGCCCGGAAAGCGTTTGGAAAACGTATCATATCACCTTTCCCAGATTCTCGGATTCTCGACTCTTTGCAACAGCACTCGCTTGCGGAACTCTTCCTGGAATACATTCACTCGGCATCCTCAACCGTGCAACGTGTAACTTGTGCTTTTGCAAAAGAAGTTGATCTGAAATTCCTCTGTAGAATTTAGCTTATACAATTCAGAGAATAGCAGTTTCACTGCCAACTTTTAGTGGGTGAGAAATTTTAGTTTAGGTGTTTGGGGTCGGACCTCAGTTTCTGTTGTTTCTTTTATGTGGTGGTTTCTATACATGAATCATAGCCAAAAACTTTTTTGGAAACTGTTGGTTGGGATAGTTGGTTCTTTTACCCCACTAAGACATCAAGATACACTTGTAAATAAAGCTGATAGCATATATTCATACCTGTTGTACACTTGGGTGAAAAGTATGGCAGTGGGAGACTAAGATGTATTAACCTACCTGTGAATCGTATGTTGTAGAAAAAGCTGTTCCCATGTCTAACAGGACTTGAATTCAAAGCATGTCAAGTGGATAGTAGATCTGTGGCGATATGAGAGGGATGCAGTGCCTTTCCCCATTAATTCCTGATGGAATTGTTATACTAGGTTAACATTTGTAATTTTTTTCTAGTTGTAATGTGTATGTCTGGTAAATAGGTATTATATTTTGGCCTTACAATACCATAACAAAGTTTGCCATTTTGAAATACCTAATGCCAAGTAACAATGCATGCTTTGGAAACTTGGAAGATGGTTTTATTCTTTGAGAAGCAAATATGTTTGCATTAAATGCTTTGATTGTTCATATCAAGAAACTGATTGAGCATTCTCAAACCCTGTTTACAGTACTTGGTAAGAAGGAGCCGGTTTGGGAGAGACCATTGCATCGCTGTCCAAGTGTTTCTCGTTAAGTGCTTTTAAACTGGAGAGGCTAACCTCAAAATATTTTTTTTAACTGCATTCTATAATAAATGGGCACAGTATGCTCCTTACAGAAAAGTTGTCATTTTATTTCTAGAATAAATCTGTGAACCTTCTAAATTCTGCAGTTTAAAAGGCTTTTAAACCTTTTTAAACATTTTAAATTCAGGAGGATTTTGTCAGTTTAAGCTTAGAAACTCCTAATTCTGTGCTGTGGTTCACGGAGGGTCCACCACACTAAGAATGCATCACTTGCAAAAGAAGAAAGTGGATAAAACTGAAATCAGAACTTCGAATATTTCGTTTATACAGGTAGATGCTACTATGATGAAACCCCTGTTCACCAGCACCTCCACAAAACAGCAATGGTTTTGGTCATTTGAAGAGCTTTCTTTTCTATTAGAAAACATGTCCATGGAAGATACTAAGTTATCTTCAGAAGATGCATCTATAAGCCTTCTGTTTAATCTCTGGCAGCTTTTCCCCTGAAACTCTCATTTCAAATGGTGGTGACCTTCCTGGGAAGCCCACAAAGGCCTAAGTAACCCAGTGTTTATTTGCTGAAATCTAGGAAATGACATTAATCCTGATCAACATTAGCATTAGGCTACTTTTTTTTCCCTTTCTTGAGAACCATGATCCTGTCATTTCCAAGAGTATTCGCACATTTTCAAGCCATATATGTTCAAAGTTTAATCGTGCTGGAAAATCCACACTTCAACCAAGTTGGTCAAATCTGATTATTGGACAGATTCAGGCATTGACCCCCCTAAGGACAGGCAGGAAATATTTCCAAATAGAGACTCTCAGCAGGTCCCCTTAAATAAAGGATGGAAAAAGCCAGTGGTCCCACTGCCAGTGAAGCCAATAGACCTTAGAATAGAAAGTACAAGTCAAGGAAAAGGCTCACTCAGGACAGCCTATTTCTTTTGAGTTGTTCTGTGGCAGCCTCAGCTGAAATTGTAAAACCAATAATGCACAAAGTTTCTGGTTCCCAGGCTGATGGACCTGAAAGTCACTGAATCATGAATGTGCCCAGGACCCATGCATTGCTTTGTAGGAGAGGGGTTCAGTAAAATGTGAAACAACCGACATTCAACAGGCAGAGTCATGCAGGATGCACACTTTGCCATTGATTGAAAGTGTTTCTTCAATAGGCCTTGATAGAATGTGTTACTAATCTGATGGGAAACAGCTTAGGGCCATGCAAAAAAAGAAAATCAGCCCCTGGAAATGAGTGGCTAAATCAAAGCGAAGGGCAGTAGAAGGAGGGGAGCCGAGCAATTCACGGAGCTATTCAGACGCAGGCTATAAACATTGATTTGAAGTCAGCAGGCATTTAGGATTTTACATTTCCAGAATATTGTGTGTGAATTACTGCCCACAGGAGATTTGGGTTTTTAGAGAGCTTTAATTTTATGTGAAATGTGCAGAACTCACTACAAAGTAAATCGATTTTCTCATATGTTAAATTGCAGGAGATTAAAAGCACTCTGTGGGCGTGTTATGATCAAAAGTGAACGCGCAGCCGAAGTCTGTCACACTTCACAGTGCCCGCAGAACCCGCGGTAAGTTTGCCTGGGTATCATAGGTACATATCCAGTAACATTCACCCGAAGGTCAGTGGCTCAGGTGGAAGCTGCATACATAATTACCCTAAAAATTATTCAGGAAGAAGGTCCACTATGAGTAACAAGTACTCTTCCCTCCTGCCTCTCTGGCCTCCTGATTCTAAAGTAGAACATGGAGCAGAACATGGAGGAAACTTTTCAAGTATATCACCACTCTTGGCAATCCTTAATTCACATCTGAAATTCTCACTCCGTGACTCACCGAAAGTTACATGGCAATCAGGTAGATGGATTTGCTTCTCACATACCTCATTTTCTTCCACAATCCTTCCCTGCTGTTCATGAAAGGTCATTTCAATCATAGCTATGTTTATGAAAAACAGAAGGAAATTATTCACAAGTGATTGAGGTGCGCTGCCTGCGCCCACTGTTTCTCCTTCTTTCAGGATTCTGATGAGGGACTTGGTGACCCTCTACACAGCGAACGAGTGCCAAGTAGTTGCAGTGGCCACTGCTCAAATCCCTCTTTCAAGAGTGTCAGGGCCCTCCTGGCCGACATTTGTACTCTGGCAGCGCAGAATTTTCAGTGTTTTTAACTTGTTATCTTTTTTCTCTGCCTAGAAAATGATCTCATTGTCCCAGCCCGGCCCTGCTAACCCCACAATGAGGTCCACGAGGTCCTGCTCAACCCTGTTCAAATTCCAGCAGCTACCTCTGTGCCCAGCCACAGAACACGTTTCTAGGGGCTGATTTTCTTTTCTTGAATGGCCCTAAGCTGTTTCTTATCAGATTAGTAATATATTCTATCAAAACCTACTGAAGAAACACTTTCAATCAGTGGCAAAGTGTGCATTCTGCACAATTCTGCCTGTTGAATGTCGGTCATTTCACATTTTACTGAACCCCTCTCCTACAAAACAATGTGTGAGTCCTGGACACATTCATGATGCAGTGACTTTCTAACCCATCAGCCTGGGAACCCAGAAACTTCATGCATTATTGGTTTCACAATAAGCATTACTGAAATGATTGACTCTTTAATATTTCTCCTGGCAGGTGTTCATTAGGAATGTCTCTTCCCCCTGAGAATCGTTGCCAGCTACTCCCACTGGGTCTCCCATCATGCCCCCTTCTTTTCCGTTGTATGGCATATTTTCTTTTTTATCGTAATTGTTAAATTGTTTGTCTTCCCTGTTGAAACATAATTTGGGTGGAAGTGGGATTCCTGGTAGCCAGTGGCTCATAGTAGACATTCAACATGCAAGTGGATTGGATAGACAGAAAGATAGATGGATAGATGGAAAGATGGATGGATGGTTGGATGGATGGATGGATGGATGGATGGATGGATGGATGGATGGATGGATTGGGATTTTGGAGGAAGAGGAGTGAGCAGTCACTGAAAAGAATAGAAAAATAATGAGGCTTGTTCCCTCTCCCTAGTCAGAAGAGCCAGTAAGCAGCTTAGAGCTTTAATCCCACAAATTGTCAGGCAGCTGGTGCAAGAACAGTGAAAGAGAGAGAGAGAGAGAGACCCTGTGGCAGGTTATGGTCATCAGTGAGAAAGAACAAAAACCTTTGTTTTAAAACTCTCCTTAAAACATGATTGGCTAGAGGGTGCAGCACAAAGGAACTTGTCAGGGTGATGGAGACATTCTGTATCTGGATTGAGCAATGCAGGAACCTGGGTAAAGACACAGTCATGGTAACAGCTGTATACATCTGTTGAAAACTCATCAAACTTATAATATTTAGAGAGGTTACATTTTGCTTCATGTAAAGCATGCCTCAATAAAGTGTATTTTATTTTAAAATCAGGATAAACGAAAAAAACATCTATCTTGGATAATGGGCAGGAGTTGGGGAGAAGGTCTTAATTATCATATCCTTTTAAAAACATTTTTCAAGTGTGTAATGCTCTGATGACATTCTTAAGACACAGGAAGGCAAAGCAGTATCCCAAATGAGAGAGTGAGCATTCCAATAAATATTTTCTGTAAGATGCTGATATGTCTATGACCATTTGCTAAATTTAAAAATCAACTTGGACCATATTTACTCCCTTAAAGTCTAATAGATGACTAATTCCTTCTATGTTCAGAACCAATATGTTGCTACTTTAAGAACAGCATACATAGGTGTGGTCAGCCCTCTGTGTCTAAGGCTTCTGCATCTGTGGATTCAACCAACCATGGACTGAAAATATTCCAAAACTTAAATAAAATTAGTGAAACAACAACAAAAATAAAACAAATAAAAAATGCCAGGTAGCATAGCAACTACTTACAAAGCATTTACATAGTATTAGGTGTTAGAAGTAATCAAGAGATTATTTAAATCACCATCTATGATTGGCTGATATGCATAGGTTATATGCAAATACTATGCCACTATATATAAAGGACTCGAACATTCGCAAATTTTGGTATCTCAGGGGATTCTGGAACCAAACCCCATGGATACCAAGGGACAACTGTATATAAAATACTGAAAGAGGCATGGAGAGTGATTTTCAGGCCTCTACCTAAAGCCCTGAATATTAGAAATTTGACCAGTGTTGCCACACACCCAGAGAACAAGATGACCCAACGCCCCAGCCTGGTCATGCCACATGAGCTGAGCAGTGGGTAGGCCACTGAGCCAGTGATAGAAATCACAAATTACAAAACATCAGAGTACTTTCTGGAAATAAGTCTTCCTCTCCAGGGAACAGCGCATTTGACACTTGACTGGGATACACTACCGGATCCTCCGAGGGTGATGGTTCTCAAGAAGGCAGAAGCAATGGTGACCAATAGACCTCCTTAAAGGCTCAGATGCTGGGCACCTTCCTACTCCTCTCAACCATGCTAGGATGACTGCAGCAGAGTCCCTGAGTCCTTTGATGCAAGGGTCTAGGTGAGTTCGAAGGAGAGCCATACAAGGCCAGGCAGACAGGCCCACGGTGATGGCTGTCCATCCTGGTCAGGGGAATTCTAGGTTCAGGCCATGTGGCAAGGTCACCTTGAGGGACATGCTTTGCTCTAAGCTGAGCTCAAGTGTGTCTGAACCCCCCCTCACTTCTTCCAACTGCAGAAGTGCATGGGGAAGGGGGAGAAAGGGTTGCCCACCTCCTAAAATGAGGGCAGTGTGGTGAAGAGCCCCATCATGCCCCACCAAGGTCCTGTGTGCAGGGCAGGGCAGTGCCTATCCAGAAGGCCAGACCTCAAACTGCTGCTCTGTAGGACGTCGGGGCCTCACATGCAGGCTCCTATAAGCTGGCTGTCTTGGCAAGAGGGCCCTGGTACAGCACTGTCTTCATCACAGAAAACCACACCCTACATAATTCGTAACAGACAGAAATGCATTTGGCTCATGGTTCTGGAGATTCGGAAGCCCAGGATGGAGGGGCCACATCTGGCGAGGGCCTTCTTGCCATGACATGGTGGAAGGTATCACAAGGTTGTGGAAGGAGGGGTGGGCGGGGCGGGGAGAGAGAGAGAACAAGAGAGAGAATCCATTCATAAGGGTGGAGCCCTCATGACTAAACACCTCCCGTTAGGTCCCACCTCCCAACACTGTTGCTTTGGAGATTAAGTTTCCAACTGGCTTTTTTCAAACCTTAGCAACCACCAAACAGACAAGCCCTTCGGCCTGTCCTGGAGGGCATTGAATGGCATGGCCTGGAGCTCAACCAGGAGAACTGTGCTCAGGAGGAAGAGACCAGACGGATAACCCAAAAAGTTCTGAGAAGTTCCTAAGACCACCTGAAGAGAAGGAGCCTGCCGCCAATGGTGTGGACACCACAGTGTGCTTGAGGAGCCTTCAGAAACGAGAACTGGTAGGAGAAGGGGGTTGCACAGACCCTTTCCTCAGTGAGGCAACCTCTGCTCCCACCCTCATGCCCACCCTGACATCAGGCTAAGGGGGAGGCGCTCATTCACTGACAGGAGCCAGGCTGTCCCGGGCCTGGCAAACTCTGGCCTTGTACACCCACTCTCCACACCTCTGCCCGCCCCCACCCCAGGGGCAGGGCCGGGCTCCCCTGCAGAGATACAGGGCAAAGAGGGAGAGAGAAGGCCTCAGGCCAGGGCATGGCCTAGTGCCTCCCAACGCCAGGTCCTGACAGCCTGAGAGAGCTGGAATCAAGGAAGGTGATCCTGGGCCCCAGAGAGACATCAGTGAGCTTCAGCCTCTGGTGGCTGCACACCAGCCAGCGCAGCAGCGCCCCCTCCTGCCTGTGTGGAGCTGTGTGGGCTGCAAGAGGACTAAGGAGAGTTTAAAGGAGGCAGGCAGTGGGGGAGGAAGTGTCCCAGGTAGAGGCTGAAGCTTCAAGGAGGATGGGAAGGGGGCTTCACCCAGAAGGAGCTTTTGGAGCAAGGGCCTGAAGGAAATTGGGGAGAGAGCCTGAGTATCTTTGGTAACTGGGAAGAGAGCATTCCAGGCAAAGGGAAAAGAAGAGAGGCTGTCAGGCAAGTGTGCGCCCACCATGTCTGGGCACATCGAGAAGGACCCTGTGTCTGGAGGGGAGGAAGGAGGGGAGAATGGAAAGCGAGGCCAAAGGTGACCTGACCAGGGCCTTCGGAGCCCCAGTGAGGGGCTCAGCGGGTGGGTGTCATGGGTGTGAAGCAGTAGGTCCCTCGTCACCTGTCAGCAAAGCGTTCCCTGGGCTCAGCTGAAGTCCTGCTGGAGTGTGTGCCCCCTGGGCTGGAGGAGACAGGATTGGTGGGAATAAAGTTGTGAGTTTGGGGTTGTGGTGAGCAGAGCACTAAGTGAGCCCCCAGCACTCCCACTTCCACGTGAGTGGTGAACTGGTCCTGCACTCGCTCCCTTTGAGTGTGGGCAGGACAACCCTCTCTGCCTACAGCGGCTCGGCACTCGTACTACAGTGGGACAGTGCTTCTGGGATCACGTTCCTTTTTAGGGAAAATTGATTTTGCAGATGTAGGTAAGATCTGGACTCGTTTGACTTTGAGTTTATCAAGAAGGATGATTGACAGACACAGTGGCTACTTGAGAGTGGAGGGTGGGAGGAGAAAGAGGATCAGAAAAAAATAACTACTGGGTACTAGGTTTAGTACCTGGGTGACGAAATAATCTGTACAACAAACCCCCAGGACACAAGTTTACCCCAATAACAAACCTGCACATGTACCCCTGAACCTAAAATAAAAGTTGAAAAAGGGGCCAGGCGTGGTGGCTCACACCTGTAATCCCAGCACTTTGGGAGGCCAAGGCAGGTGGATCACGAGGTCAGGAGATCGAGACCATCCTGGCTAATGCGGTGAAACCCCGTCTCTACTAAAAATACAAAAAATTAGCCAGGCGTGGTGGTGGGCGCCTGTAGTCCCAGCTACTGGGGAGGCTGAGGCAGGAGAATGGCATGAACCAGGGAGGCGGAGCTTGCAGTGAGCTGAGACTGGGCCACTACACTCCAGCCTGGGTGACAGAGCAAGACTCTGTCTCAAAAAAAAAGAAAAAAAAAAAGTTAAAAAAAAAAAAGAAGGAAGATTATCCTGATGAGCCTGACGGAATCAGGTGAACCCTGAGAGGACATTGGAGGGAGCAGTGGCGTCCCCTGCTGGCCTGGAGCTGCCACAAGGTGAGAGTGGGGGGCCATGTGGCCAGGACTTGAGGGCAGCCTCTAGGAGCTGAGGATGGCCCCCGGCCAGCAGCCAGCAAGGAAGAGGACACCTCCATCCTCCAACCACAAGGAAATGGATTCTACCAACACTACATGTGCTCTGGTGAGTTCTGCATTAGTTCAGATGAGACCACAGCTCTGGCTGCCACCTTGATTTCAACCCGGTGAGACCTTGAGCAGAGGACCCAGCCTACCCATACCTGCAGTTCTGACCCACGGAAACCGAAATGATGAATTTGGGTTGTTTTGACCCACAGAAAACAAGGTGATGAATTTGTGGTGTTTTTAAACCTCCACAAAGTAGTGTGAGAAAATACACAGCAGTTGTTTTATACCACTACATTTTTAGGTGGTTTGTTATCACACTGGATAATTAAAACACCAATTTAAATCTTTTCTCAGCTAATTTTGTACCATTAGTGAAGCCTAAACACTCCAAACTACAGTACTGTAGTAAAGAAAACCACCTGCTTCTATGTGTGAGAACACTTGGGTGAACATATCAGTAAAAAGGGTGAAGAAGGAGCTCTAGCTGTATTGCATTTTGTATCATTTATATTCACTTCTAGGACTATTTTATGTAATACTGTCCAATGACTGCATCCTCTCTTTTTGCATGCTTTCTATTAAAAAATTAAAATTAAAATTAAAATTAAAAAACCCCAGGCCGGGCACGGTGGCTCACACCTGTAATCCCAGCACTTTGGGAGGCCGAGGCGGGTGGATCACCTGAGGTCAGGAGTTCAAGACCAGCCTGGCCAACATGGCAAAACCCCATCTCTACTAAAAATACAAAAATTAGCCGGGTGTGATTGTGCGTGCCTGTAATCCCGGCTACTCGGGAAGCTGAGACAGGAGAATTGCTTAAATCCAGGAGGTAGAGTTTGCAGTGAGCTGAGATGGCACCATTGCACTCCAGCCTGGGTGACAGAGCAAGACTCAGTCTAAATAAACAAATAAAATGAAATATAAAACCCAGCCAGTGCAGTGGCTCACGCTTGTAATCCCAGCACTTTGGAAAGCCGAGCCAGGCAGATTGCTTGAGCCCAGGAGTTTGAGACCAGCCTGGGCAACATGGTGAAACTCTGCCTCTACAGAAAAATAAATAAATAAATAAATAAATAAATAAATAAATAAATAAAAGCTAGGCGTGGTGGCACGCACTTATAATCCCAGCTAATCTGGAGGCTGAGGTGGGAGAATTGCTTGAGCCCAGGAGACAGAGTTTGTGTTGAGCTGAGATTGCACCACTGCACTCCAGCCTGGACGACAGAGCAAGACCCTGTCTCAAAAAAAAAAAAAAGAACCCAACAGCAACAAACCATCTTGATTGTTCTGAAGCCTTTCAAGAGCAATCACCTCATAAATGTTCTTCCAGAATCACCAGCAGCATGCATGAAACAAAGCAGCTAACCTAGACCTAAGGTAATGTGTTAAGCTCCTTGTGTGCCTCTGAAGAAAGACGGTGTGTAATTCCAGGTAGTGGTGTTATTATGCATGGTACTTGCTCTAGAAAGCATTCTAAAAGGCAGAGTAGAGGTCTTTGAAATGTTTGCAGAAGCATGCCATGGTTGCTAAGTCGCTGGGACCCTCTCACCTCTCCTATAAACTCCATTCTTATAATGCAGAGGAGTGTTTAAGGCAAAGACATTGCAGTAAGCTCAATGTGACCTGCTCAAAAAATAGTCTCTCTTCTCTAGGTCCTCTCCTGTGCAAGGGACATTCTGGGGTACCCGTCCCTCAGCCATCATTTAATCCCCCAGGAAAGATATTTGAGGCTGACTCGCAGGTTTGTGGTTATTTCTGTCACCATTAGAGATGTGCTTTACTTCTTTCAGAAAGAAGTCCTCATGAGCTTACGGGACCCTCGTTTGTTTCACATTCATCCTTGTGTGTTACCCAGTTGTCTCTTAGGAACTTCAGAATTACGTATGAGCATTTTCCCCTCCAAGCTTTCTGGTCTCCATGACGAGCACCTGTGTCCACACAGTGACTCAAGCTACGGCCATAGGTGCCTCCTATCTCCCTGTACCCCACTTCAACCACTCTCAAGTCCTGGTCATTCTCTCTTCTATCTTTAAGACATACCCTCATACTCCACCCCCAGAGCCATTCTCTTAATTCAGCCCCCATCATTTCTCACTTTATTATAAGCAAAGCTTCCCCCATCCCTTCTCTACAATACTGTCAGAGCGAGCTTTCGAAAGCATTAAGTCTTCAAGCCTATGTTTGATCATCTTCGAAGACCAGTCTTAGCCTCCTAACTTGCGTCCATGTACCCTGGGAATTCTTCCTCACCTCCCGTAAAGACTGCAGGCATAACAGGGTGTCTGCAGTTCTCTGGGTGTGCCATGCTTCCCCCACCTCTATGCCTTCACCTTCTATGCTTTCCTCTGACTTTCCAGCTTCGAATCATTCTTCAGGACCCTCCTTGAACGTCGTGTCCTTTGGGAAGCTTTGCGTGACATCCGCCCAGTCCCACCAAGCAGAACTACATGTCTCTGCTCCGGGCTCCTGCAAAGCCATTGCATTCCCCAGCACAACTCTCACCAGACTGCAACAGTTGACTTCGCTGCCCATCTCCCCAGCTAGTTTGCCAATGAGTTCAATGTATTTGTTTCTGATTTCTCAGCACCTAGCAGAATGCTTGGAATGAAATATTCACTCAATAAATATTTATTGGATGTATTTCTTATAACTCAATTCAATTCCTTCTTCTTGAACTCTTTGTAGATGCAGATCTCCCCTGGCAGTGCTAAGCCTGGCACTATTGAGCAACACCAGGTCTGTCCCTTAGGTAATGGAACCTAAGGCAAAGTGGGTGACCCACATGAATATTTCACAGGGCCTGTTTTCTTGGTGGAGACAATGTAATGTGTTCACATATGGAAACTTGGGCCTGGCTTTCCCCACGTGCTGCCAGGATTGTCAGGATAGGTTGGTTCTCATCCTCCATGCCCCCTGGCTGTGTTCAAATTGTGAGCTGCCTGATCTATGGGGCCAGTGGGGTTAAGCTGAAGCAAGAAACCACGGAGTGACAATAAGACATTTCAAAGACGTGATTGGTCTAGAAACCCAGCAATTTTCCAAAAGCTTGTCCCCGTGGGATCTGTAGGGCCCAACTTGAAGAGTTGGGACAGAGGGGACATTCGTGAGTTCCTGGCCTGTAATATGGAACTGCTATAGCCACAAAATTCTCAATGCCCAGTAGCACTTCATTCCCAAGGAATTCTCTGTAGGGACTCAAGAACAAAATAATCTCCTAATGTAGAGCATTTAACATACAAGCGCTTTTACAAGTCACCTGACAGTAGATGTCAAAGTAATTTCAAACTAATATTCTATTTTAAAAATGCTGTAGTTAAAAAACTTTTTCCCCCAGGGTCTATTACCTTGCTGTGTCATATAAATTGCAGCTACTTGGAAGCAGGACCTTTGCTTGTCCTGGGAGGTGGGATGACTCTAGAAGATGGCCCATGCCAGGTCTTCTTTAGGATCTAGTCTGGCCTCGTTTGAGCTACAGTAATGCGTAAGGGTGTTTGTACTCACTTTATCTTCTTTTATTTCAAGCGAGGGGGTCAGATGCAGAAATCTGCATGGGCCACTCAGGACACATCCACAAGGCAAGCACAGGAGGTGAACAGCTTGTAGGGATTGTGGTGAGGATGAGAGGACATTTGCTTGCAGCCTGTGTCAGCTGGGCTTGCTCAGGTCTCTAAGACCTGGGCTCAAGCTCCAATCCCACAGCTTTGGTCCCACAGCTTTGGGGATGCCCTAAGCCTGGCATGATGCCCATTGATCCCTGCTTCACACTCTCCCTCTGGCTTCTGCCTCTCTTTTGGTCCACGCCTCCCAGGTAACAAAGTGTTGCTCCCTCATTGCTTTTCAAAAAAAAAAAAAAAAAAAGGTGGTCATGGTGGCCTATGCCTATAATCTCAGTTCTTTGGGAGGCCAAGGCAAGTGGATCACCTGAGGTCAGGAGTTCCAGACCAGCCTGGCCAACATGGTGAAACCCCATCTCTACTAAAAATACAAAAGATTAGCCGGGTGTGGTGTCAGGTGCCTGTAATCCCAGCTACTTGGGAGGCTGAGGCAGGAGAATTGCTTGAACCCAGGAGGTGGAGGTTGCAGTGAGCCGAGATTGCGCCATTGCACTCCAGCCTGGGTGACAGAGCGAGACTCTGTCTCAAAATAAATAAATAAATAAATAGGAAAGACAGAAGATCTGTGTTCTTAGTTTTTGTGTAGCTCTTAATGCCTTAACTGAGATATAACTTGCATGTATACAATTCGCCCATTTAATGTGTATGATCAATGGGTTTTGGTCTATTCACAGATATGTGCAACCATCACTTCGGCCAGTTTTAGAACATTTTCATCCCCTCCAAAAAAAACTCCAAACCCTTTAGCTGTCACCTCCCATCTTCCTGCCCCTGCCCCCACCTCACATGCTGAGCCCTAAGTTCCCACTAATCTACTTTCTGTTTCTATAGATTTCCCTATTCTGGATTTTCATATGAATGAATCACGTAACAGGAGGTCTTTTGTGACTGGCTTCTTTCACTTAGCCTAACATTCTTGAGGTTCATCCATGGTATATCATGTATCAGTACTTCATCCCTTTTTATGACTAATATTCCATTGTCTGGATAGACCACATTGTGTCAGTTCTTTCATTAGTTGATGAACATTTGGGTTTTGGCTACTATGAATAATGCTGCTATGCACATTTGTGTCCAAGTGTCCATGTGGACGTGTACTTTCATTTCTCTCAGGGTATATATGTAGGAGTGGAATTGCTGGGTCCTGTGATATCTCTGTGTTTAACATTTGGGGAGCCGTTTTCCAAGGCAGCTGTACCATTTTGCATTGCCACCAGCAGCGTAGGAGTGTTCTGATCTCTCCACATCCTCCCAATACTTGTTCTCAGCCTTTTGTATTCTGGTCACCCTGGATAGTGTGAAGTGGTTTCTTACTGGGGTTTGGATTTGCATTTCCCTGATCACTAGAGATGTCAAGGATCTTTTCCTGTACTTATTGGCTATTAGGTTTGGTTTCAGAGGAAGGGTCTCATCCTGTGGAACATCCTACCTTCTCACTCTCCCAACTCCTCTTCCTCAACCTCTACCCTCTGGAATCCCTCAAACACACACCTGAGTCCAAAGTGTTCTCCCTCCACTATGGAGTGGTTGTCCTTTCCTCTGAAGGCCCTGTGTCCATTGATGTGGGGCCTGGGGACTGGGGATCTTTCTCATGTGGGCTCAGTTGACAGAGGCAGGACTTCTCACACCAGCTGTTTAGGTGAACATTTCTCCATCTTCTCACATCTGTGTGACTGGACATGGGGGATGGTGCTTACTAGTGGGTAGCTGTGGGCATGTACATGTATTTGAATGTGTGTGCTTATTGGTTTGGGGTGCTACAAATTCACAAGGTGAGGTGCGCCTCAAAAAATTCAGAGAGAAGAAAAGGGTTTGGTGGCATATGTTGAAATTCTGGCCCCCCAAACAGCCTACTTTTCATAAGAATCTACTTTATTTAGAGTAAAACAGGTGGTTTCTAGAAAAGAAGGAAGCTTTGAATGATGAGAAACTCACCCATGGCTGATGGCAGCTGTAATATTGTAAAATACATATTTGGTCTTCATCCATGTTTCCTGATATACAGTTGAAATCTCCAGAGTGATGAGTGTCTTTTGTATGCTAATGAGTAACGGGTGGATGAGTCCTCTAGGTAACTTCAGGACGGGAACTGGTCCTCCATAGACTAAGGCATGATTAGAGGGTTAGGACTTACAGCCCCACTTCCAAACTCCAGGGTGAGGAGAGAGGCTAAAAGTAAAGCTGATCACCAGTAGCCCGTGATGTAGTCAGTCATGCCTATATAATGAAGCTTCCATAAAAACCCAAAAGTGCTGAGTTTTGGGAGCTCTGGACAGCTGAACATGTGGAGCTTCCTGGAGGGTGGTCCCTGGGAGGGCATGGGAGCTTCTCAGCCCTTCCCACATACCTCATCCTGTGCCTCCCTTTCAGCTGACTGTTTATTTCACCCTTTGTAATGTCCCTTATCATAATGGAAAAACATAAGCAAAGTGTTTCCCTGAATTCTGTGAGCTGCTCTAACAAATTAATTGAACCCAAGGAGGGCGTTATAGGAACCTCAATTTGTAGCTGGTTGGTCAGAGGCGCAGGTCACATCCTAGGGCTTGCAATTGGTGTGCGAGGTTGGGGAGAGTCTTATCGGACTGAGCCCTCGCCCTGTGGGATTTGATGACATCTTTGGGTAGTTAGCATCAGAATTGAATTGAATTGCAGGACACCTCATCGGTGAGTGCTGCAGAATTGCTTTACTGATATGTGTGGGAAAAATCCCCATCTATCTGGTGCCAAAATTGTGGTGCTGAGTGGTGAATGAGAACAAAGAGTAGGGAAAGCACTGTAGGCTTATGCTGTCTCTAATAGAAGTCATGGTGAGCTCCGAGACTCTAAAGCCATGCTTAAGGAAAACTGCTGTGACTTTAAAAAGAGTGCTGTGACCTCTGATCATGTGTCATTACCAGCCTTGGCCGAATTACAGGCTCTGGCCCGTTCCCTTAGCATGTCTTTGCACTTCACATGTGTCCACAGAGAACAACAGACAGTAGGTCTCCAATGCACTCATGTTGACTGATGGAGGAACAAATAGGTCAAGTCATCAGGTGGAGTCGGGTGAGTGAGTGCAGGTGCTGGAGATAGGCTCTCCTAATCATAGCCCAAGGTGAGCTCCATGCAGCTAGGCATAAGAGGGAATTATTAGGAATGACAAGGGCTCTAACATAAGTCCACACCCATGTAAAGGACAGGACATGTCTTGGGATGAAAAGCCAATCTAGGTTTTGGCTTTTATTCCTGATTGGTGTCAGGAGGTGAGAAACTAATAAGCTGGGTGAATTTGGCAAATAGGCAAGTCATTTTCAGGCCAGTTCCTTCATCTGTTGGAATCGTTCATTCATTTATTCACTCATTCTCTGAACAGTTACTGAGTACCAGCTAGGTGCCTGACACAGTGCTAAATACTAGTTATAGAGATGAATTGAAGTCCTTATAATCCAGCCAGAACTGGATTAGGAACCAAAAGGAAGGACTAGACTACCCTTCTACCCAAGAGGGCCCAAGAAAAGCTCTATTAGCAAGGTGATGCTAATGTTGATTGCTGACAGATGGAAAGGTCTCTGATACATAGCCCAAAAAAGGCAAGGTATTTTAGAGAGCTGGCACAACAGCAAAAGCATGCATGAATGCAGTCCATCTCCTCTGTCCCTAATACCCATGACATCAACATTCCTACACTAAGGTATGGGACTCCCAGGTCCACACCCACTGGTTGGTGACAACACCAAGTTCAAAGCCCACCTTGGAATCTAGTGATTCTCCAGGGCATACAGACAATGATGCACATTGTTACTGTAGTCCAGAGTGTAGCTGAGCTGTACCCTGACTGGAGATTAGCAGATGTCATTCTTTAACCTGCAGAAGTCCTGGACATTCAGCTGCAGAGTAGGGGCCTGCTAGGGGTGAGATCATAGCTGGGTTCTTGTGTCTGGGCTTGTTTCTGGGCACTGGCCTGGGGCCCATGTACTTAGAGCTTTGTTTTGTCTATCAACACTTACACCCTCAGGTTCTGCTGGTTCTTCTTCCATATGCTAACCAACCACCGCCTCTTGGACCCAAAAACTATAAACCTTCTCATCCACCTCTATCCTGCCCTTAGGGTCCTGCAAATCTATTTCTAGGTCCTAAAACCAATAGGGATGACTTCATACTGTTTGTCAGACAACTGAGCATCTACTTCTGAAAAAATAGCAATGTTTGAGATGTGGACATAAAAGTGTCTTCTCAGACTGATGGGTCACTGTCCCCACTTCCATGCTTGAAACCCCATCTCCATTCTCAATGGAGCTATGAATGTATACCTCAAGTTCTACTAGAAGAGTTGCCTGTCATCTTCTGCCTGAAGCAGACTGCTTCTGTGTTTAAGAATGTGGAGACTCTTTTTCTATCAGTTTTCCTTTGAGCAGTAACTTATTATAGTGGATAACGTTGACTTACCTGGTCCTGCTCTCTGCTGTAAAATGTACATAAGTAGAGTCCCTCATCCCTGTTCATGAGATTTGGGATGGTTCCAATGGTCAGCTTTTTTGTGCTGATTGAGAAGTCTACCTTGCATAGCAGTGCAGCTTCATACCTGGCATTATACATAGACTTAATCCCACTTTTGCTGAAGCAAGAGACAGCATTGGCAGGCAGAGCAAGTCTTGTAGCTTTGGGACAAAAGTGGCTGAGTCTTGAGGCTTGTCCTCAAAGGTCTTACCTTCCGTATCCACTCCAAAGCAGAAGTTGGCAGGCAGTTGAGGCAACTGACCAAATATCGAGATGTCCACCAGTGGGAAACTGGTTGAATGAATTTGAATGAATTATGGTATAGTCACATAGTGAAGTGCTATGCAGCCATAAGAAAGAAGAATAAAAAATGTCTGCCATTAACCACTATGGAATAATATCCAAGATATATTGTTAGTAGAAAAGGCCAAATACAGACAGTGCATATATGGTGTTATTTTTTGAAAAATAAGATTATATATGTATGTACACATACATATTTGCTTATTGTAAAGAAACACTGGAAAGATAAGCCAAAAACCAATAAAAATGATTAACCATACAAGTGGGTAGGAATGGCATAGAGGGATAGGGCTGGAAGAAAGAATTCTCTGTACTTTCAAAAATAGTTTTGACTTTTGAAGCATGTAAGTGTTTTACATTATGCAAAAAATAAGAGAAAGCAGTCCAAAATTGTACACACAAAGAAATGAGGCCAACTATATATCAAACTGATAACATGGCAAAAAGAATCATTTTAAGAAACTGTCAAACATGGCACTTGGGCTGCACAGCCTTAGTTGGATACTCTCTGGGAACAGAAAGTATTACAAATAAGCTTTGCCCTTACTGGATTTGTGGTTGGTAACAAAGCTATTATTATCATTTTGAGACTGCTATATGAATGTTTTTGGATAGAACAAGAAAGTACTGTGTGTATATATATTAATCCTAGGTATGTGTATATGTATGTATGTTATACAAACATGTTTTTAGGAAACATAATTTTCTTTGAAGGGGAAAATAGATACAATTATTAAATAAAATAAAGTTAAATAATAACTCAGTAATATTAAATTTAAATTAGAAATATCAGTGTCTTTGGGAAGCTTGAGCTCAGGAGTTCAAGACCAACCTGGGCTACATTGTGAGACCTTGTCTCTACAAAAAATAAAAATAAATTGCCAGGTTTTAAGAGGAAGATGACAGATAGGAGACAGGGTTACTGTTCAGCTCCCACTTGAACGGACAGACAGAGGAGTATGTGGAGACACACAGCATGAACTTTTGCTCTAAGAACCACCACAGGAACATACCAGGAAAACCGAAATAATTCACTGATCCTTTTAAAGAAGTGGCACGCCGCTGCAAATTCCACAAGACAGGCAAAAAACTGTGCATTCCCAAAGTGTGAGGGGGGGAAACCTGCCTCCAAACACATATCCCACTGGGGAACCTGAAAATCCAGATTGCAGGAGAAGGATTTAACCGTATCTACAGCTGAAATGGATTTAATACAAAATATTTCCTATAAAAGTAGAAGCAGCAGTGGGAAGAGCCTTGTAGACATTCTCCTTCTCCAGCTTTAGCCCTGGGAAGCCATCTCTGACTCTATCTCACAGGGGTCCTTGAGAGAGGCAGCCAGTAGAATTAGCAGGGGCCACAGGGTGAAAGAAGCTTCCAAGTGAGCTTTGTAATGATTTCAACTGGGTGCAAATTCTCTTGAACAGAATCCGGAGGGCAAAAGGGAACTGCTACAGATAGGAGCACAAAGCTGTGGCCAACAGGATGGGCAGACAGGGAGGGGCGAGGCCTGAAAGCTGTGCTTGCTTTCTCAGCAGGGAAGCTTATAGCCTGGGGCAAGGTCTGAGTCCAGAGCATAGGCTGCCCAGAGATAAACTTGGTGCTCTTAGTGGGACACCGCAGAAGCAAGATTGGCCCCACCAACTGTGTGGGAGCTGGGTGAGGCCTATTGCTACCGGCTTTCCCCCACTTCCCTGGTGACCTATATAATGCAACAGATGCAGCCATAATACCCCTTGGAACATAGCCCCATTGTCCTGAGAACCACATTCTCACCCCCGACAGTGGCTGTGGCAAGCCTTGCTCAAGGAGATTCTGAGCCCAGACATGCCAAACTCTGCCCCCACCTGATGGGTATTTCTCTACCTGCCCTGGTAGTTGATCACAAAAGACATAAATTTTGGGGAGCTTTATGGCCCCACCCATCACCTGAGAAACCCAAATACTTATCCTGGCTAAATTAGGGCAAGCTTAGATCCCTCTACTACTACTGCAGCTGGTGTTCTCTTGAAAGCACCATCTCTTGGCTGGAGGCCAAGCAGCTCAGGACATTACAACAACTCATGACAGAATAACCCTGCTTCAAGGAAAGAGAAAACAACAGCTAATTCCACTGCCTGCAACATCCTGGCTAACCAGAGGTCTTGAGTCTGTCCATGTGACAGCTTCACTGTTAGCATAACAAGCATTTGAGAAAGCCACCACACTAAAGATATCTACAACCAAAGACTCTCAGAGAGTCTACTTCATTCCCTGGCCACCTCCATGAGAGCAGGTGCTGGTAGCCATGGCTAGGAGACCTGAAAATGGATCACGTCACAGGACTCTTTGCAGACATTCCGCAGCACCAGCCCAGAGCCTGGTAACCCCACTGGGTGGCTAGACCCAGAAGAGCAATTATAATCACTGCAGTCTGGCTCTCAGGAAGCCCCATCCCTAGGGGAAGGGGGAAAGCACCACACCAAGGGGTCACCTGTGGGACAAAATAATATGAACAACAGCCCTTGAGTTCCAGATCTTTCCACTGAAATATTCTCTTTGGTGAGCTCAAAGCTCACCAAATGAGAGGGAATCTGAAAATTAATTCTGGTAATATGACAAAACAAGGTTCTATAATACCCCCGAAAGATTACACTAGCTTCCCAGCAATGGATCCAAACCCAGAAGAAATCTGAATTGCCAGATAAAGAATTCAGAAGGTTGGTTATTAAGCTACTCGAGATACCAAAAAAGGTGAAAATGAACTTTAAGAAATTAAAAAGACAATACAGGATATGAATGAAAAATTATCCAGATAAATAGATAATCATAAAGAAAAAACAATCATAATTTCCGGAAATGGAAGACACACCTAATTAGAGAAAGATCAAATGCACTGTAAAGTGTCAACAATAGATTAGAACAAGTAGAAGAAAGAACTTCAGAGCTCGAAGACAAGACTTTTGAATGAACCCAATCAGATAAAAACCAGAAAAAGAAAAAAAAAAGAATTTAAAAAATGAACAAAGCCCCCAAGAAATTTGGGATTATGTTAAACTGCCAAACCTAAGAATAATTGGTGTTCTTGAGAAAAAAGAGAAATCTAAAAGTGTGGAACTTATTTGAGGGAATAATTGAGGAAAACTTCCCTGGCCTTGCTAGAGACGTAGATATCAAATAAGCTCAAATAATACCTGGGAAATTCATTGCAAATAGAACATCACCTAGGCATGTAGTCATCAGATTATCTAAAGTCAAGATGAAGGAAAGACTCTTAAGAGCTGTGAGGCAAAAGCATCAAGTAACCTATAAAGGAAAACCTATCAGATTAACAGCAGATTTCTCAGCAGAAACCCTATAAGCAAGAAGGAATTGGGGTCCTATCTTTAGCCTCCTCAAACAAAATAATTGTTAGCCAAGAATTTTGTATCCAGGAAAATTAAGCTTCATAAATGAAGGAGAGATAAAGTCTTTGTCAGACAAATAGATGCTGAGATAATTTGCCACTCCCAAGCCAGCACCACAAGAAATGCTAAAAGGAGTTCTAAATCTTTAAATCAAACCTCAAAATACACCAAAATAGAACTTCCTTAAAGCATAAATCTCACAGGGCCTATAAAGCTATACAAATAGAAAAAACAAACAAACAAAAAACAAGTTATTCAGGCAACAAGTAGCACAATGAATAGAACAGTACCTCACATCTCAGTACTAAAGTTGAATGTAAATGGCTTAAATGCTCCACTTAAAAGATACAGAATGGAAGAACAGATAAAAATCCAGCAACCAAGTATCTGCCATCTTCAAGAGACTCACCAGACACATAAGGACTCACATAGACTTAAGGTAAAGGAATGGAAAAAGATATTCCATGCAAATGGACACCAAAAGCAACCAGGAGTAGCTATTCTTATATCAGACAAAACAGACTTTAAAGCAACAACAATTTAAAAAGACAAAGGGGGACATTATATAATGATAAAAGGATTGGTGCAACAGGAAAATATCACAATCCTAAATATATATGCACCCAACACTGGAGCTCTCAAATTTCTAAAACAATTATTACCAGACTTAAGAAATTAGATAGATGGCAACATGATAATAGTGGGGGACTTCAATACTCCACTGACAGCACTAGATGGATCATCAACACAGGAAGTCAACAAAGAAACAATGAACTTAAACTATGCCCTAGAACAAATGGACTTAACAGATATTTATAGAACATTCTACCCAACAACTGCAGAATATACATTCTTTTCATCAGCACATGGAATATTCTCCAAGATAGACCATATGATAGGCCACAAAAAAAGTCTCAATAAATTTAAGAAAACTGAAATTATACCAAGTACCCTTTCAGACCACATGGAATAAAATGGGAAATGAACTCCAAAAGGAACCCTCAAAACTACACAAATACATGGAAATTAAGTAATCTGCTCCTGAATGACCTTTGGGCCAACCATGAAATCAAGACAGAAATTTAAACAGTATTAGAACTGGGTCGGGCGCGGTGGCTCACTCCTGTAATCCCAGCACTTTGGGAGGCCAAGGCGGGCAGGTCACGAGGTCAGGAGATTGAGACCATCCTGGCTAACACGGTGAAACCCCATCTCTACTAAAAATAGAAAAAATTAGCCGGGAGTGGTGGCAGGTGCCTATAGTTTCAGCTACTCGGGAAGCTGAGGCAGGAGAATGGCTTGAACCCGGGAGGCAGAGCTTGCAGTGAGCCTAGATGAGCCACTGCACTCTAGCCTGGGCCACAGAGCGAGACTCCGTCTAAAAAAGAAAAAAAAAGTATTTGAACTGAACCTCTGGGATACAGAAAAAGCAGTGCTAAGAAAACGTTCATAGCATTAAATGCCTACATGAAAATGTCTGAAAGAGCATGAATAGACAATCTAAGGTCACACCCTCAAGGAACTAGAGAAACAAGAACAAACTAAACTCAAACCCAGCAGAAGAAAAGAAATAACAAAGATCATAGCAGAACTAAATGAAATGGAAACAACAACAATAACAAAAAGTGAAACAAAAAAGATGATTCTTTGAAAAGATAAACAAAATTGATAGACCATTAGCGAGATTAACCAAGAAAAGGAGAGAGAATATCCAAATAAGCTCAATTAGAAACAAAACAGTAGATACTACAACTGACACCACAGAAATACAAAAGATCATGCAAGGCTACTATGAACACCTTTACACACACAAACTAGAAAATCTAGAAGAATGGATAAATTCCTGGAAATATACAACCCTCCTATATTAAATCAGGAATAAACAGAAACTTTGAACAGACCAATAACAAGTAGCAAGATAAAAACAGAAATACAAAAATTCCCAATAAAAAAAAGTCCAGGACCAGATGGATTCACAGCTAAATTCTATCAGCTATTCAAAGAAGAATTGGTACCAATCTTACTGAAACTATTCCAAAAGATAGAGAAAGAGGGACTCATCCTTAAATCATTCTGTGAAACCAGTATCATCCTAATGCCAAAACTAGGAAAGGGCATAACAAAAAGAAAATCTACAGACCAATATCCCTGATGAACATAGGTGCAAAAATCCTCAACAAAATATTAGCTAACCGAATCCAACAGCATATCAAAAAAGATAATACACCATGATCAAGTAGTGTATTAAGATATAAAGATATATCATCATGTATAAAGATAAACACCACGATCAAGTGGGTTTCATACAAGGGATGCAAGGATGGTTTAACATACATGAGTCAATAAATGTGATACATCACATAAACAGAATTAAAAACTAAAATCATGTGATCACCTCAATAGATGCAGGAAAAGCATCTGACAAAATCCAGCATCTTTTTATGATTAAAACCCTCAGCAAAATTGGCATAGAAGGGACATACCTTAAGGTAATAAAAGCCATCTATGACAAACCCACAGCCAACATTATACTGAATAGGGAAAAGTTGAAATCATTCCCCCTGAGAACTGGAACAAGCAAGGATGCCTACTTTCACCACTTCTATTCAACATAGTACTGGAAGTCCTAGACAGAGCAGTAAGACAAGAGAAAGAAATAAAGGGCATCTAAAGCAATAAAGAGGAAGTCAAACTGCTGTTCACCAATTGTATGATTGTATGCCTAGAAAACCCTAAAGACTCATCCAGAAAGCTTCTAGATCTGATAAATGAATTCAGTAAAGTTTCAGGATACAAAATCAATGTACACAAATCAGTAACACTGCTATATACCAACAATGACCAAGCTGAGAATCAAATCAAGAACTCAACCCCTTTCACAAAAGCTGCAATAATAATAATAATAATAATAATAATAATAATAAAATACTTAGGAATATACCTAACCAAGGAGGTGAAAGATCTCTACAAGGAAAACTACAAAACACTGCTGAAAGAAATCATAGACAACACAAACAAATGAAAACACATCTCATGTTGATGGATGGGTAGAATCAATATTGTGCAAATTACCAGACTGCCAAAGGCAATCTACAAATTCCGTGCAATTCCCATCAAAATACCATCATCATTCTTCACAGAACTAGAAAAAAAAATCCTAAAATTCATATGGAACAAAAAAAGAGCTCACACAGCTGAAACAAGACTAAGCAAAAAGAACAAATCTGGAGGCATCATATTACCTGACTTCAAACTATACTATAAGGGTATAGTTACCAAAACAGCATGGTACTTGTATAAAAATAGTCATGTAGACCAGTAGAACAGAATAGAGAACCCAGAAATAAATCCAAATATTTACAGCCTATGGATCTTCAACAAAGCAAACCAAAACATAAAGTGGGGAAAGGACACCCTGTTCAACAAATGATGCTGGGATAATTGGCAAGCCATATGTAAAAGAATGAAACTGGATCCTCATCTGTCACCTTACACAAAAATCAACTCAAGATGGATCAAAGACTTAAACCTAAGACCTGAAACCATAACAATTCTAGAAGATAACATTGGCAAAACTCTTCTAGACACTGGCTTAGGCAAAGTGTTCATGACCAAGAACCCAAAAGCAAATGTAACAAAGACAAAGATAAATATATGGGACCTAATTAAACTAAACAGCTTCTGCATAGCAAAAGAAACAATCAGCAGAGTAAACAGACAACCCACAGAGAGGGAGAAAATCTTCATAAACTATGCATCCAACAAAGGACTGATATCCAGAATCTACAAGGAACTCAAATCAGCAACAAAACAAAACAGAACAAAAAATAATACCCTCAAAAAAGTGGGCAAAGGAAATGAATACCCAATTCTCAAAAGAAATACAAATGGCCAATAAACATATAAAAAAAGCTTGACGTCACTAATTATCAGGGAAATGCAAATCAAAACCACTATGAGATACCACATTACTCCTGCAAGAATGGCCATAATTAAAAAATAAAAAAATAACAGATGTTGGCATAGATGTGGTGAAAAGGAACACTTACACTGCTGGTAGGAATGTAAACTACTACAACCACTATGGAAAACAGTGCGGAAATTCCTTAAAAAACTAAAAGTAGAACTACCATTTGATCCAACAGTTCCACTACTGGAGACCTACCCAGAGGAAAAGAAGTCATACGAAAAAGACACTTACCCATGCATGTTTATAGCAGCAAAATTCACAATTACAAAAATATGGAACCAGCCTAAATGCCCATCAACCAATGAGTGGACAAAGAAAATGTGGCATATATACACCATGGAATACCACTCAGCCTTAAGAAGGAACAAAATAATGGCATTTACAGCAACAGTAACCTGGATGGAGTTGGAGACCATTATTCAAAGTGAAGTAACTCAAGAATAGAAAACCAAACATTGTATGTTCTCACTTATAAGTGGGGGCTAAGCTATGAGGATGCAAAGGCATAAGAATGACATAATGGACTTTGGGGACTCAGAGGGAAGGGTGAAAGGGGGTTGAGGGAAAAAAAGACTACACAACAGTGTACACTGCTTGGGTGACAGGTTCACCAAAACATCAGAAATCACCACTAAAGAACTTATCCATGTAACCAAACATGACCTGTTCCCCAAAAACTATTGAGATAAAAAAAAAACAAGAAATGTCAGTGTGAATTCATAAGTACACATATGTATGTGTGTCTGTAATTGATTTCAGTCAAAGAGCCTAGAAGTCATAACATTGTAATAGCAATGGGCACACCTCATGCCTTGAACTTGGTATCTAAGTACCATTCCCCAGGAAAGGGGAACAGGGATCCTCATTGAACTGGCTGATTCCAAGTCAAAAGCAGATAAAGTACAAGTTGAGCCTAGGACACTTTATTGTAGCAGAAAATAAGGAAATCACAGACTAATAGCATCATGTCAAAGGAACAGCAGAGGCAGCTTGAAGAGGGTCCCAATGGCCAAATTGAGATTAAGTGTCAGAAATAATAATGATGGCAGTTGACATTGAGTTATAAAGAAATCCATGAATTCACAGTGATACTCAAAAAAAAAAAAAAAAAGGAACAGAGAGAGAAAAGAGAACTCTTCTTTAGGGAAGACTTCCTCTAATAAATGTAGAAAAAAGATATACATTTATTGCAACCCTCGAAGAAGAAATAGATTCAGGGAAGCACCTTCAGTGGATGCTAAACCTTATTGGGTGAAAGGTTGTTGAAGAACAGGATGTCAAAGTATAATTCAACAAATTACAGTATTTACTAATTTTGAGAAGGAAAATGCACCTTTACTATGAGAGATATGGTGACTGTCACCTTCCCTAAATTATCAAAGTGAGCAACACCAGCAGGGATGGGATGTCATCATGTGTCCCAGTGGGATCCATCTGTTGTATTAGTTAGGGTTCTCTAGAGGGGCAGAACTAATGGAATGAACAGATATATGAGTTTATTAAGTATTAACTCACATAATCACAAGGTCCCACAATAAGCTATCTGCATCTGAGGAGCAAGGAGAGCCATTCTCTGAGAGCAGGGAGATCCAAACTGAAGAACTTGAAGTCTGATGTTTGAGGGCAGGAAGCATCCAGCACGAGAGAAAGATGTAGGCTGGGAGGTTGGGACAGTGCCTGTTTACACATTTTTCTGCCTGCTTATTATATTCTAGCTGCACTAGCAGCTAATGGTGCCCACCCAGATTAAGAGAGGTCTGCCTTTCCCACGCTTCTGACTCAGATGTTAATCTCCTTTGGCAAAACCTCACAGACAAACCCAGGATCAATACTTTGTATTCAATCCAATCGGGTTGACAATCAATATTAACCATCACACCTGTGAAGGATTCTTCTCATGAGTCCAGTCCAGCCTTTAGATCCACATCCAGTTACAGGAAATACAGAGGAGAGAAGGACAAGTCAAGGAGGCCCTGACTAAGCTGTCTGACAAAGCTAGAATGAGGGATGTTCTACAAGACAGTTGAGCCAAACTCCAAAAAGTCATCACAAATTAAAAAAAAAAAAAAAAAAAACTAAACTTAAAACCTCTGTAAGGTCATCTGATTGGAAGGACTCACATAAAATTGCAAAGGACGCTCTCTTCTCTTTGCTAGTTGAACCCGGTCCTACATGTGCCTCTCCATACTGTTCTAGACCAGCGTTTATCATGTTTCACAGCCTCTCTTGGTCCCAATGATGGAGATCCCCGTTCCTCTCCACTATGTTCATCAAGCAATTTGGTGTTCTCTTGAAGGGTAGGAAGGTCTCAACAGAGACTGTTGGCTCTTGTTAGGGGGCTTTTTTTTTTTTTTTTTTAAGATGGAGTCTCGGACTATTGCCGGGGCTGGAGTGCAGTGGCACAGTCTTGGCTCACTGCAACCTCCGCCTCACAGGTTCAAGCAATTTGCCTGCCTCAGCCTCCCTAGTAGCTGGGATTACAGGCGCCTGCCACCACTCCCAGCTAATTTTTTTATTTTTTATTTTTTTATTTTTAGCAGAGATGGGGTTTCACTCTGTTGGCCAGGCTGGTCTCGAACTCCTGACATTGTGATCCACCCACCTCAGCCTCCCGAAGTGCTGGGATTACAGGCGTGAGCCACCACACCCGGCCGTTTAGGGGTGCTTTTATATTGGAGAAACAGCCTGATTGCACATAAATTTAAGACAACTAAGGCAAGCACCCGTATGTAATGAGAATCTCCACTCCTTTCTGTCCAAAGGCTGAGTGCACCAGAATACTTCAATCTGAGAAAGAAAACAAACTTTTATCTGAGGAATGTGAGCCCTTTAAATCATCAGGCCCAGAAAGGCATTTAAAATGTGACTACAATCAGGTCTCACTCTCCCTGGAACTGAATAATGACCTCTTGAAGCCACTTGCTATGTGGGCTGCAGATGAATGCCAAGTTGCAACAATGTATAGCCAATCACTAACCAATGTAATTTCTGTAAACTAATGAAAATTCCTGATGAGCAACTTTTGTAATTGCTTCTCTCGTGATTCTTCCTTTTTTCTTTAAAAACTTGAGGCTCTTCTTTGTCCTCCAGAGCACTCCCCAAGGCAACCTGGAAGTGTATCCATGGCTGCAGCTCTCAACCTTGGCCCAAATAAACTCTCTATATTAATTCTGCCTCTGCTTCTTCCTTTTAGGTTGACATTTCCATCTCTAGAGATTGGATACTCTCCCTCCTGACAGGTGCCTGATTACTCTCTTGTATTTAGAAGTGGCCCTTCCTGTCTCTGGCATATTTCCTCCCCAAGGGTGGGGTGTTGCTGGGATGATGTTGAGGTGTGCTAGGACTTGCTGCTGTTGCGGAAATTTAAAATAAAATCTGCCAATCTAGAAAACCTGTCCAAAAATATACGAAATGAAAAAAAGTGTTATTATTACTTATGCATTAAACCAGATTGCAACACACATCAAAAGCAATCCACTAAAGACATTGCAAAGACAGAAAAAATGTATCACCCTCTTACATAGCCAGGCAGATAGAATCTATTACATATGTGTTAATTGCACTCATCCAAAGGAAGAAGAAAACTCTCATATGCTACAACTTGTAGCCAGATTCCTAGGCAAAGCTCCCAGAGAGACAGGAGACAGGGCACCATCCATCTTAATGTTCACATTTCAAAGAGATGGCTCCGAGGCCCCCGAGAAGCGCATTCCAGGGAAGCCAAAGTGGCAAAGGGCTTGTTTAGCTTTCAGAAAGGTTTATATACCTCCCAAAGAGACAGAGAAAGGATTATAAAGGAAATACTCTAAGAAAAGGGAGGGAGGGACTTATCTTTGCCTTTTGGCACCAGGGAAAATTCAATTTCTTTTTACTTGTACTTACCCTTATACTGCCTAGGAAATTAAGGAGAAGTTGAGGGTCCACTGAGTGGCAGGGCTGCCAGAGAATGGTTTCCCAGCCTAGTGCTGGAAGAGCTCCTATCTCCCAGGCGACCTGGCCCTCCCTTTCCCTACCACTGACCCTTCCTCTTCCTGAGCTACTGGCGAGCCCTGGAGCGGCTGTCTCATAAGCTCTCACAAATGAGATGGAGCCAGGACCCCTCTTAGGGGCCTGGTCCCCCCAGCACCAAATAAAGACATTAAAAAATATTGAGTTTCTTAAAGGGAAATTTCAGGCACCTAGCTAGCCCTGAGAAGTAAATGAGCAACTTGATAAGCAAGAGAGTAATGGTAGCTTGAAACAATAATCATGGAAGTGAGAATCATGGGATGTTTGGCTCCCTGTAAAAACTAAAGACAACGTCTTTTTTTGTTTGTTTGTTTTTGTTTTGTTTTGAGACAGGGTCTCACTCTGTTGCCCAGGCTGGAGTGCAGTGGTGCAATCATGACTCACTGCAACCTTGACCTGAGGGCTCAAGCAATCCTCCCGTCTCAGCTCCATCAGTAGCTGGGACCACAGGCACATGCCACCACACCCTGTTAATTTTTGTATTTTTTTTTTTGTAGAGGCAGGGTTTCATCATGTTGCCCAGGCTGGTCAAACTACTAGGCTCGAGCAATCTGCCTACCACAGTCTCCCAAATTACTGAGATTACAGTCGTAAGCCACCACACCCAGCCAAAGATAGCATCTTAAAGATAGCAGCAGGAGACAGACAAATTCCCAGGCAGATTGGGGTGGGTCCCCTATGAAACCCAATCTCCAAGCCAAAGACAGCCTGAAGCCTGAAAACCAGGCTGTCAGTTCTGGATGGAGTCCATGACCAGAATGAGAACTTCTATTTTCATTTGCCTGCTCTTTCCCAATTGGTTCTTTCTGAATAATGCTTTTTAACCAATCAAGTGTTGCCTTTTCCAAGGCTATGGATAGCTGACACCTCCCACATTCTGAGCCTATAAAAACTGGAGACTCAGCCACACATTGAGACTATCTACCTTCAGGTCCTCTCTCTGCTGAGAGCTGTTTTGTTGCTCAATAAAACTCTTCTCTGCCTTGCCCACTCTCCAGTTGTCAGCATAATCTCATTCTTCATGGACATGGGACAAGAACCCAGGACCCACCAAACAGTGGGTGCAAAAGGAGCTGCTGTAACACTGTAGCCCTCCCACCTTCCGCCAGTGCTGGGCATCCATCCTACGTGATAGGAAATGGCAGCAGGGCCGGGCCCTCCCAGGAGCCACAGGCTAGAGCAGGGCGGCAGGACTGAATGAGCTGTTAACATATCCCCATTTTCTGGACTGTGAGTGGCGGGAAGGAGAAAAGAGCTGCAACCCTTCTGGACATCTAGACCTCAGGGCTCCTGGAGCCAGTTTTGTGACATGATGTAACACTCCCTTTGGGGCTCCACAGGTGCTGGCATCTCCAAGTTTTTGGGTGCCACTGTGTTCCCCTAGTCTGGATGCCAGCACCTGGAGCTGCTCATTCCCCTGCAGCAGCTGACACACCTGGCTGTGCACAGTAACTGGACCTGCAAACTTGCCACTCCACACCTGGCTCACCTGTGGTGGCTGGTAGGGTGAGCTGAGTGCAGCCTGCTGGGCCAACTGGATGGAGCAAGCCCAGAGGCCAGCCCAGAGCTGAGTGAGGCCCAGGCATGGGTGCAGCCAGCTGCAGAGGTCTCTGGCTGGTGAAGTGGCACCCCAAAAAAGTCCTGTGCCATTAACATATGTCCCAGAGTTGTTTCAGAAATCTGGACCCCCACCAATGGATCCACCAAATGGATCCACTGACACATAGACTTCAGATAAAGAGGAACTGAGGACTGAATTCTGACCGCCATTCTTTGTTCTAAATTTCTCCCTGGGGAGCCTGGAGGAAGTCACACCCATGAGCCAGAGCTGACATTCTTTTCTACTGATCCCACATTTTTAGACAAAGCTCTGCCTCACCTATGACCTGTGGGCCCACTTCAAGATGTTCCACCTTTTTAGGTTAAGCCGATGTATAACCTCCATGATTTCTTATTTTGCCTGTAACCTCTGCCTCCTGCCTTTAAAACCCTTACCTGTGGCTGGGCACAGTGGCTTACGCCTGTAATCACAGCACTTTGGGAGGCCAAGGCGGGTGGATTGCCTGGGGTCAGGAGTTTGAGGCCATCCTGGCCAACATGGTTAAACCCCGTCTCTACTAAAAATACAAAAATTAGCCGGGTGTGATGGCAGGCACCTGTAGTCCCAGCTATTCAGGAGGCTGAGGCAGAAGAATCGCTTGAACCCAGGAGGCAGAGCTTAAAGTGAGCCAAGATTGTGCCACTGCACTCCAGCCTTGGTGACAGAGCGAGACTCCATCTCAAAAAAAACAAAACAAAACAAAACAAAAAACAAAACAAAAAATGACGAGTTAATGGGTGCAGCACACCAACATGGCACATGTATACATATGTAACAAACCTGCACGTTGTGCACATGTACCCTAGAACTTAAAGTATAATAAAAATACATATACATATATATATAAAACCCTTACCTGCAGGCTATTGTGGAGGTCAGGAGTTAAGTGTTAGATGCCCGATCCTCCTTGCTTGGTATCCAGTTTGGGTTCATAATATAAGTGTGTTGCAGGGGAATCTTTTCCTCTACCCATCTTAGGTTTTCCAACTGAAACCTTATAAGTTAGACTGGCCAAAGACTGACTAACAAGAGAAAAACAAGTCTACTTACAAGTTCATTGTCTGTGTACACACGGGAACACTGAGAGGTGAGTAACCCAAAGGGGTGGTTAGACTGGGTGTTAAATACCATCTTAGGCTAAAACAAAAGAAAAAAGGGTTGGGGCTTCTGTGTAGGGAAGGCGACTTATGAGAAGTTAACCAGGAAAAGGATGGTAAACAAGAGGTGTTTAATAAGATTTGTCTTGCAGATTTAAGTCTGCCCTTTCTCCTCTGATGAGTAGTTAAGAGTCTTCTTCCTGGGAGAAGGAGACACCTCTACAATCCTTTACAAAAAGAAAACTTAGACCCTGTTTTTAGAGCTTTCCTACATCTGCTGGTTCTCAATAGCCTTCAGCTCAAAATAATTATATGCCAAAGAGGCATATCTGGGGTGGCATATTCTAGTACACTCAGCAAGCAACTTCCTAGACTCAGGTTTCCACATTTTCTTTCCCCATCTCCACTCCCATCTCTCCCTCCAAAACCTATCGTATGCACTATGGACCCCAGCCTTGGAAACACAATAGGCCTTCTTATTTTTGACCCTTAAATGCAAAAGACTGACTACCACCAGTGGAGAGTAGAAGGAGAAAGAATTCAAGCCTCAAGGCAAGTTCCTACATCTCTCCTTAGATCTGATGAGATTAGAACACAGCTTACTCTCGGACAGGGGTTCAGGAATCTGCAAATAGTTCAAGGAGTCACCAGGTCCTGGGAAACAAAACTAAAACTCTAGACACCTGGGACCCAGCCCAGACTGACTAAACCAGAGCAGGGCAGTTTTTAAAGCTCCCCAGGATCCTAAAGTGCAGCCAAGGTTGAGAGCCACCAGCCAGAGGCAGAACAGAAGAGGAATTTTTTATGTGTTGTTAAGGAGTTCAGACTGGAAGCCTCTGAAGCTTTGTAGAGGAGAAGAATAGTAAGATTAGTCAGTTTGAAAGATCCTCTGGCAGCTGGCCATGTGGAGGTTGCATAGGAAAGGAACAAAGAGAGGAGATGGGTTAGGAGATGGTTAGGTTAATGCAGGTGAGAGCCATCTGGGCTTGAGCTAACATAGGGGTTGGAGGAGTAGGAAGATGGGAATAAATCTGAGAAAGGTGAAGGTGGGGTTTCAACCTCACCATCATGCAGAGTTATGCTTTCCACTTTTTTTTTTTATTTTTTTTGTGAAGGAGTTTTGCTCTTGTTGCCCAAGCTGGAGTGCAGTGGCATAATCTTGGCTCACTGCCACCTCAGCCTTCTAGTTCAAGCGATTCTCCTGCCTCAGCCTCTCAAGTAGCTGGGATTAGAGGCACCTGCCACCACATCTGGCTAATGTTTGTATTTTTAGTAGAGACGGGGTTTCACCATGTTGGCCAGGCCAGTCTCGAAGTCCTGACCTTGTGATCCGCCTGCCTCGGCCTCCCAAAGTGCTGGGATTACAGGCATGATAATTTTTGTATTTTTTAATAGAGACAGGGTTTCACCATGTTGGTCAGTCTGGTCTCAAACTCCTGACCTCAGGTGATCCGCCTACCTCGGCCTCCCAAAGTGCTGGGATTACAGGCATGATAATTTTTGTATTTTTTAGTAGAGATGGGGTTTCACCATGTTGGTCAGGCTGGTCTCAAACTCCTGACCTCGGGTGATCCGCCCACCTCGGCCTCCCAAAGTGACGGGATGACAGGTGTGAGCCACTGCACCCGGCGCTATTTTTAAATTTTTTTAATCAACATTGCTTTTTAGATTGATCCGTGTTGATATACACAGTTCTGATTCATTCTTGTTTTTATCATTGAAGTTTATTGAATTGTACAGAAAAGTGCACAGATTATGAGGGTCATTTCAATTAATTTTCATAAATTAATACTTATTAATTTAAGGAAACAAAAATATAACCACCAATTGGATTTGCGATCGAATGTTAATAGTGCCCCAGAAGCCCCTCACATGACATCATCCAGTCAATGTCTGTTCCACTTCCCCCAGTGAAATAATTTCCTAAGCTCTCCCGCCATCGCTGCCAGTTTGCAAACGCTTTATGAATGGAGTTGGAGCTTGCAGGCTGTGTCTGGCTTCTTCTGCTCAATTTTATACTCAAGAGACTAATCTTTGCTTTTTTTGTGTAGTAGTGAGCAGTTTGCTTATTTAAATTTTTTAAAATAGATTTTATTTTCTACAGCAGTTTCAGATTTTTAGAAACATCGAGATGATGGCACAGAGAGTTTCCTTTTTTATTATTATTATACTTTAAGTTCCAGGGTACAAGTGCACAACGTGCAGGTTTGTTACATATGTAAACATGTGCCATGTTGGTGTGCTGCACCCATTAACTCTTCATTTACATTAGGTATCTCTCCTAATGCTATCCCTCCCCCCTCCCCCCACCCCACGACAGGCCCCGGTATGTGATGTTCCCCTTCCTGTGTCCAAGTGTTCTCATTGTTCAATTCTTTCAATATATTTCACATCCAGTTTCCCCTATTATCGATATCTTACATTTGTTACAATGAAACAAATAATGACCCGTTATTAACAAAAGTTCATAATTTTGTTCTTTCAGTCTTCACTTGATGTCTTTTCCTTCTGTTCCAGAATCCCACATTAGATTTAGTTGTCATGTCTCTTTAGGCAACTGCTGTCTGTGGCAGTTTCTCTGACTTTCCTTCTTTAGATGCACTGAGGGTTCTGAGGACTGCTTAGGTATTTTGTAGAATGTCCCACTTTTGGAATTTGCCTGATGTTTTTCTCATGAGAAAACTGGGGTTGTAGGTTATTGGGAAGAAAGTCACAGAGGTGAAGTGCTATTTTCATCCCGTGATATCAAGCGTACCTACTGTCAGCATGATTTATGAGTGCGGAAGGTAGCCTTGGTCGCCTGCCTGAGTGGCGCTTGTCAGGGTCCTCCACTGTAAATTTACTCTTTTTCTCCCCTTTTCTACATTGTACGCTTTGGGAGGAAGTCATTATGTACAGCTCACACTGAAGGAATGGGGAGTTTGATTCCTTCTTCTTGAAGACAGAGTACCTATGTAAAATATGTGGAATTCTTTTGTATGAGAGATTTGTCTCTGCTTCCTCATTTATTAATATATTTAACCATGTATTTATACCATGCATATATACTTTATACTGTAGGTTATAATCCAATACTACTTTGTTACCACAAAGTGTTCCAGCTTTGGCCATTGGGAACTCTTTTAGCTGGCATCTGTGCTCCTTTGACAGACTCTGATCAATGTTTTGTTTGGTCCTGTTTTGTTTTTGAGCACCTCCTTACTTTCTGGCACTACCAGATGCTCTAGGCTCATCTTGGATATTTCCTGTCCCAGTCTTAGAATCAGCCACTTCTCCAAGGAATCCTGGTCCCTTTAAATGGAGAATAGTATTAGAAACCAAGATACGGTGCTGTGCACGTTTGCTGTTACTGGGATGTCATTTCTTTCAGGCTCTCTCAGGGACAGAGCAAGAAACATAGATGTTTATACTATATTATGTATATATGCACATCTATAAATACTTCTATAGATAACCATCAGCCTCTCTATTGAGCTAAATATGAGTTCACACTGCTATCTCCAACTCAAATCCATCACTGCATGAATCATTCTTTCTCCTCCTGCTTCTTGATAAACAGCCACTCCAGTAGTGAGAAACCTGGCTTCTACCATCTGCCATCCATTCATGCAATTGTTCCATTCCAGTATACATACATAGCAATAACAGAATTGTTAACCGGTACCCCATGGGGAACAATTTTATCAACTAGAGTACAGTGCTCACATGCAGTTCCCTTTGCCTTTAATCTTACAGGCCTCACTTATTTCCAAAATACTTCAGTCAACATCTCTTCCCCTCCCCGACCCATCCCTTCAGTGAGACTGTTTCCTATATTTGTGACACAGTTAGATTCTCTTGTCATGGTCTGCATTCTCTCTTGGGATCCCCCAACCTCTCAAATAATTTTTCAAAATTTGCATTCATTAAGGTTCACCTTTGGTTGCATAGGCAATGCAATGCAATATCTTATATCCACCATTTAAATAATTCTACTTCCCTAAAATTTTACATTACAATAATCTTACTGCCCTAAAAATTACCTGCATTTCACCTATTCACCGTCTACCCTCCACCTTCACCATGGAACTCACTGAACACTTTAGAGTCTCTACAGTTTTGCATTTTCCAGACTATTATATAACTGGAATCCTATAATATGCAGCCTTTGCATACTGGCTTCTTTCTTTTATATATATATATATTTTTTAAATTATACTTTAAGTTCTAGTGTACATGTCCACAACGTGCAGGTTTGTTACGTATGTATACATGTGCCACGTTGGTGTGCTGCACCCATTAACTAGTCATTTACATTAGGTATATCTCCTAATGCTATCCCTCCCCACTCCCCCCACCCCACAACAGGTGTGTGATGTTCCCCTTCCTGTGTCCAAGTGTTCTCATTGTTCAATTCCCACCTATGAGTGAGAACATGCGGTGTTTGGTTTTCTGTCCTTGCTATAGTTTGCCAAAAATGATGGTTTCCAGCTTCCTCCATGTCCCTACAAAGGACGTGAACTCATCATTTTTTATGGTTGCGTAGTTTACTGGGCATATACCCAAAGGAATATAAATCATGCTGCTATAAACATACTGGCTTCTTTCACTTAGCAGTATGCATTTAAGATTCCTCCATATCTTTTCATAGCTCAATATTCATTTCTTTTTATTGCAGAATTATATTCTGCATTCCACTGTATAGATGTACCACAACTTGTTTATTCATTCAGCTGTTGAACAGAATCTTAGTTGCTTCCAATTTTTGGCAATTATGAATAAATCTGCTTTAAACATTTACATGCAGATTTTTTATGTGAACATAAGTTTTCAAATCAATTGGATAAGTATCTAGGAGCAAAACAGATGGATTCTGTACTAAGACTATATTTAGTTCTGTAAGAGGCAGCCAAACTGTCTTTCAAAGTGGCTACACCATTCTGCATTCCCACCAGCAATGAACGAGAGTTCCTGTTGCTCTGCATCTCTGTCATCATTTGGTATTGTCAGGCTTTTGGATTTTAACCATTCTTATAGGTGTGTAGTGGCATCTTGCTATTGTTCTAACTTGGAACTCTCTAATGACAACTTAATTATTTATTCATTTTTTTATTTATTTTAAAGATGAGCTCTCACTATGTTGCCCAGTCTGGAGTGCAGTGGCCATTCCAGGCACATCATAGCCTACAATCGCTTCAAACTCCTGGTTTCAAGGAGCCTTCCTGCCTCAGCCTTCTGAGGAGCTGGTGCTGCTGTGCCCAGCTGTAAATTATGATGGGCATCTTTCTATCTGCCATTCTATGACTCTTCCTTGATGATCTGTCTCTTCAGATCTTTAGCCCACTTTAAAATTGCATTACTTGCTTTCTTGTTCTTTTAAGAGTTTCTTGTGTATTTTGGCTACAAGTCCCGTATCACATAGGTGGTTTGCAAATATTTTCTCCCAGTCTGCAGCTTGTCTTTTGATTCCCTTCACACTGTTTTTCACTGAACATAGTATTTTAATTTTAATCAAGTATAATTTGTAAGTTTTTTTCATGAATCATGCTTTTTGGCTTGTATTTTAAAACTCATCACTAAATTCAAGGTTACATTGATTTTCTGCTTTTTTTTTCTTCTGGAAATCTTAAAGTATTGTATTTTACATTGAGATCCATGATCTATTTCAGTTAGTTTTTGTGAAAGGTGTAAGATCTGAGTCTAGATTTGTTTTCTTGTACATGGCTGTCCAATTGTTACAGCACCATTTGTTGAAAAGACTGCCCTTACTCCATTGAATTGTATTTGGTTCTTTATCAAAGAGAATTGACCATAGTATATTTGTGAGAGTCCTCTTCTGGCCTGTCTATTCTGTTCCACTGACCTAAGTGTCTATTCTTTCACCAGTACTGTGCTGTCTTTCTTGCTGGAGCTTGATATTAAGTCTTGAAGTCAGTAGTGTCAGCCTTCAACTCTGTTCTTCAAAATTGTATTGGCTGTTTTATGTCTTTTGCTTTTTTATATAAACTTTAGAATCAGTTTGTTGATATGCACAAAGTAGCTTGCTGGAATTTGGGGAGATTATGTTGAATCTATAGATCAAGTTACAGCAAATTGTCCTTTAAACAACATTGAGTCTTCTAATCCATGGACATGAAATATTTCTCCATTTATTTTCATTTGATTTGGTTTCTTTCATCAGGGTTTTATAGTTTTCTGCATATAGATCCTGTATATGTTTTTGTAGATTTCTACCTGAGAATTAAAGTCTTTCTTTCTTTGGTGCTATTGTAAATGATACTGTGCTTTTAAATTTGTATTTCTAATTATTCACTGATAGTATATAAGAAAGCTATTGGCTTTCCTATATCAACCTTGTATTCCGCAACCTTGCTATAATATAATCTCTATTACGGACTGAATTTGTCCCTCCACAAATTTCATATGTTGAAACCCTAATCCCCAGTACCCTAGAATGTGACTGCATTTGGAGATATGGACTTTAAAAAGGTAATTAAGTTAAAATGAGGCCTCTAGGGTGGACCCTAATTCAGTCTGACTGGTGTCCCTCTAAGAAGATGAGACAAACAGAGAGAGACACCAGGGATTTTCACACACAGAGAAATGGCCATATGAGGACACAGCAGAAATGTGGCCATCTGCAAGAGGAGGAGAGAGGCCTCAGGAGAAATCAAACCTGCTGACACCCTGACCTTGAACTTCTAGCCTCCAAAACTATGAGAAAATAAATTTAAGTTGTTTAACTCACCCAGTCTGTTGTATTTTGTTATTGGCAGTCCTAGTAAACTAATAAAATCACTTATTAGTTTCAAGAAATTTTAGTTAATTCTTGGGATTTTCTAAATAGACAATCATGTCATCTGTGAAAAAGAGAGTTTTATTTTTTCCTTCCCAACTTGTATGTCTTTTATTTCCTTTTCTTGTTTTTTAACACAAGCTAGAACTTCCAGTATAATGTTGAATAGGAGTTGCGAAAGGGGACATCTTGGTCTAATTCCTGATCTTAAGGAGAAAACATTCAGTTTCCACCATCAAGGATGATGTTAGCTGTAGGTTTTTGTAGATGTGCTTTATGAAGTTGAATTCCTAGTTTGCTGAGAGTTTTCATCATGAACGAATTTGGATTTTGTCATATGCTTTTTCTTCATCAATTGATATGATCATATGATTTTTTTTCTTCAGCCTGTTGGTGTGGTGGGTTCCATTAACTGATTCTCAAATATTAAACCAGCCTTCCGTGCCTGAATTAAATCTCACTCATTTGTGATGTATAATTCTTTTTATGCATTATTGTATTTGATTTGTTAATATTTTGTTGTGAATTTTTGCGTCTACATTCATGAGATATATTAGTCTGTAGTTTTCCTTTATTGTAATGTCTGCTTTTGGTATTAGGAAAATGTTAGCCTCATGTAATGAATTAGGAAGTGTTTCCTCTACTTCTATTTTCTGAAAGAGACTACAGATAATTAATATCATTTATTTTAAAAGTGTTAGATAGAATTTACCAGGGAAACCATGTTAGCTTGGTGCTTTCTTTTTGGAAGTCTATTAATTATTGATTCAATTTATCTAATAAATACCAGGCCTATTCCGATCTATTTTTCATTGTGTGAGTTTTGGTAGTTTGGGTCTTTCAAAGAATTGGTCCATTTCATCAAGGTTCTTCAAAATTGTGAGCATAATGTTGTTTTCAGTATTTTTAAATGATCCTTTTGATGTTCATGTAATCAGTAGTGATGACTCTCTTTCATATCTAATATTGGTAATCTGTGTCTCCTGTTTTTAGTTCTTAACCTGACTAGAAGTTTTGTCAATTTTATTGATGTTTTCAAAGAACCAGCTTTTGGCTTTGTCGATTTTCTTCACTTATTTCCTATTTTTAATTAATTTTTCTTATTTCTTTTTTTTTTCTATTTGCTTTAGGCTTAAGTTGTTCTTCTTTCTCCACTTTTCCATGCTGAAAGCTGATTGTTAATTTTAGATCTTTCCTAATTTCTAACATATGCATTTAATGCTACAACTTTTCCTCTAAACACTGCTTTTGCTGCATCTCACAAATTTTGACAAGATATATTTTTATTTTCATTTAGTTCAAACTATTTTAAAATTTACCTTGAGATTTCTTCTTTGATTCATGTGTTATTAGGTGTATTGTTTAACCTCCAAGTAGTTGGGGATTTTTCCCGTTATCTTTCTGTCATTGATTTCTAGTTTTCATTCCATTGTGGTCTGAGGGCAGACATAGGATGATTTTGATTCTTCTAAATTTGCCAAGTGTATTTTATGATGCAGAATGTGGTCTATCTTGGTGAGTGTTCCATGTGAGCTTGAGAAGAATGTGTATTCTGCTGTTGTTGGATGAAGTTTTAGATGAATTAGATCCAGTTGATTGATGGTGCTACTGAATTCAACTATGTTCCCACTGATTTTTAGCATGCTGTATCTGTCTGTTTCTGTTAAAGTAGTGTTGAATAGTGGATTCATCTATTTCTCCTCAAGTTCTACCAACTCTGTAATGTTTCTATTTGTTACACTTGTCTATGGACCTATTATTTCTTATCCTTTTTAGATTAATGAAGTATTTTTCTTTGTTTCATATTTCCCCATTATTAATTATTTATACATTCTTTCATTATTTTAGTTAAAACATTAGAGATTACAGAATGCTCCTTGAATTACTAGAGTCTTTATTTTGTCTTCATTTTTAAAGGATATTTTCATTAGGTATAGAGTTCTAGGTGGTAGTTATTTTCTTTCAGCACTTTAAAGATGTCATTCAATTTTCTACAGTATTCAATCTTCCTTTTCAGAAATGAGATACAGTATCTATCTTATTGGTGATTCCTGTATATCTTCCCCCCCACATCTGATTTTAAGATTTTCTCTTTATTTTTTGTTTTCAGCATTTTAATATGATGCACCTAAGAAAGTTTGATTTTCCTTAAAGTAATTTTGCTTGAAGTTTTAAATACTTCTTTCACCCACGGCTTCATTTTTAAAAATCAGTTTTTGGAAAATTCTCAGTCCCTATCTCTTCAAATATCACTTCTGCTCTGTCCACTTTCCTCTGTACTTCTCAGCCTCTAACTGCACTTCTCTTAATCCTTTTCCTTACATCTCTTATACTCTTTTTTTGTATTTTTCATTATTTTTCTCTTGTGTTTCACCCTGAATATTTTTAACTGACTTACATTCTAATTCATAAATAATTTCTTCAGCTGTGTCTAATATGTTAGTAAATCCATCTATTGAACTGATACTTTTTATAGATTCCAGTTTTATGATGAAGCTCTATTTATTCATAAATTGACTTTGGAAGTTCATGTTTTTTTCTGGAAAAATATATATCTCATTTAAATCTTCAAATTTTGTTCCTTGAGTAGCTTTTCATCTAGTAGCTCTTCTCTCCTTTTTCGTTTTCATTTTTGCTAATTTTGGTTTTAAAATTTTGTGTAATCTACTTTCTTTAGTTTATTTCATATGTCTCCTTTTTTTTTTAGTTAAACTTATTTTCTATCATTTTTCTTTTCAAAAATTCATTTAATGCTATCAATTTACCTCTAAGAACCATGTTAGCTGTATCCCAGAAACTTTCATATATAGTATTTTCTATGGCATTTAGTATTTTATTGTTTCTAAAATGTTTTCTTCTCTAACCAATGGGTTAAGTAGACATGTACTTGGTTTTTGGTTTTCAGATATGTGAAGATTTATTGACCATAAATTTACTGCTGATTTATAACCTAACTGCATTTTGATCAGAGAGCCAAGCATGTATGTAAAACTAATATTTAAAATGTTGTTGAGACTTCTTTCATGATCTAGTACATGGCCAAATTGTAAAAAATGTTCCATGAACACTTGTTAAAAAATGCATATTGTCTATTGGTTGGATGTAGTGCCCTCTCTATATATGTATTTAATGAACTTTGTTAATTTCATTACTCAAATATTCTATATGCTTACTATGTTGGGGTGGGCAGATCTACCAGTTGCTGAGAGAAGTGTGTTAAACATCTCCCTACAACTCAGTTCCCCTTAAGGGAATTGATAAGATAGATAGATATATCAATGTCTTATAAATCTGTCATGATTGCTTTATATTTGTTGAGTCTGTATAGTTAACTACATACCCATAATTGTAATATCTTCCTAGCAGACTGTTTCCTTTTATTAAATTTAGTGATCTTTGTATACTATTAATCACCGAATTTTTACTTTGTCTTGTGTCAATATTGCTACCTTAGATTTCTGTGGGTTAGCCTTTGCTTAGTATTTTATTACTTAATTTTCAACTTTTCAGTTTGGTTTTACTTCAAATGTATATCTTGTAAGCAGCATATAATTAGATTTTATTTTGTTATTCAATGTAATCATTGTAGTCTTTTGTGTGCTTATTCTATTTAAAGATATTATGATTATTAATGTACTTGCATATATTTTTACCATGTTACATTTTGATTTCTATTTAACAACTTTTTCTCTTAAAGTATTTTTCCCTCCTATTTCTCACTGGTGTGAGAAAACATTCTATATTCCCTTTTATTTACACGAAAGAATATATTTTGTTGCTTTGCAACTTATAGATTACTTATATCCTTTTTGTAATTATCTATAAATTTTTAGCATACTTAGTAAACTATGAATTTCCTACAAAATTTCTAGTTGTTAAATATTTCTGTCTTCTTCCCAATCACATCAAGGACCCAGAAAACTTTCTTTCTGTGGACTTTCACCCATTTAACTCATCTTATTCTTTAAAAAATTCCAAAACTAATTATTATTATTTTGTTAATTTAATGGCTATTAAAATTATTAACATTCTTTATCAGTTTCAGTGATTATTATTTTACCTTTCAAAATTTTTATTTTATTTTTAATTGACTACCATTTAATACTGACTTTCACACATTCCCTTCTGTCCTCTTTTCTTGTGGCTGAAGTACAACCATTAGTATTAATAGGATAAATTTTAGCAAATGTGAATTGTCTTCATCTATGAAATTCTGAAAATCTCTTTAGTTTGCCTTGTTTTGAAATGGTGGCTTAACTGGTTGTAATATCCTAAGCTTAATTAATTCAGTGAGAAAGATTATGCTTTTCAACAAATGGTACTGAAACAATTGTATATTTCTATATAAAAACATAATCCGAATCTTTCCTTTATCTTTTATAAAAAATTCAACTTGAATTGGACCATAAATTACAGGTACATTTGGTTACAAAATGCACAGATCAACCCATCACGTAGGTATTAAGCCCAGCATCCATTAGCTATTCTTCCTGATGCTCTCTCTCCCCCCTCCTTGACAGGCTCCATTGTGTGTTATTCCCCATCATGTGGCCATGTGTTCTCATCATTCAGCTCCCACTTATAAATGAGAACATGCAGTGTTTGGTTTTCTGTTCTTGCATTAGTTTGCTGAGGATAACGGCTTCCAGCTCCATCCATGTTCCTGCAAAGGATATAATCTCTTTCCTTTTTATGGCTGCATAGTATTCCATGGTGTATATGTACCACATTTTCTTTATCCAGTCTAGTATTTAGGTTGATTCCATGTCTTTGCTATTATGAATAGTGCTGCAATGAACATATGCATGTATCTTTAGAATAGAATGATTTGTATTCCTATTATATATATATAATAGAATGATATATATATATATCCAGTAAAGGGATTGCTGGGCCAAATGGTATTTCTGCCTCTAGATCTTTGAGAAATCGCCACGCTGTCCTCCATAATGGTTGAACTAACTTATACTCCCACCAATAGGGTAAAAGCATTCATTTTTATCTGCAACCTCACCAGCATCTGTTGTTTCTTGACTTTTTAATAATAGCCATTCTGACAGGAGTGAGATAGTAGCTCATTGTGATTTTCATTTGCATTTCTCTAATGATCAGTGATGTTGAGCTTTTTTTCATTTGTTTGTTGGCTGCATGAATGTCTTCTTTTGAGAAGTGTCTGTTCATGTCGTTTCCCCACTTTTTAATGTTACAAAATGCTCCTTTAGCTCAGTGAAGTTCACTATTAGCCACCTTCTGAAGCCTACTTCTGTCATTTCAGCCATCTCAGCCTCAGCCTAGTTCCATGCCCTTGCTGGAAAGGTGCTGCAGTCATTTGGAGGAGAAGAGGCACTCTGGCTTTTTGAGTTTTCAGTGTTTTTGTATTGATTCTGATCTTTGTGGGCTTATCAACCTTTGATTTTCGAGGTTGCTCACCTTTGAATGGGGTTTTCCTTGTTGATGTTGTTGGTGGTGCTTTCTGTTTGTTTGTTTTTCTTTTATCAGTCAGGTCACTCTTCCATAGGGCTGCTGTGGTTTGCTCAGGGTCTGCTCCAGACCCTAGCTGCCTTGGTTTTTCCCATACCTGGAGGTATCGCCAGTGAAGTCTGCAAAACAGCAAGATGGCAGCCTGCTCGTTTTTCTCCATCTCAGGAATGTACTGACATGTTGCCTGCCTGATCGCTCCTGTAGGAGGTCTCTGGAGACCCCTGTTGGGAGGTCTCACCCAGTTAGGAGGAATGAGATCAGGGGCCCACTTAAAGAAGTAGTCTGGCTGCTTTTTGTTAGAGCAGGTGTAGCAGGTGTGCTGCATTGAGGGGACCCTTCCTCGTTCAGAGCGTCTGAACTCTCCAGAGCCAGCAGGCTGGAAAGACTGAGTCGACTGAACTGCAGCGACGTCGGCCACCCCTTCTCATGAGGGTCTCCGTCCCAGGAGAGAGCAGAGTTTTTTCCATATAACCCTGGCTGGAGCTGCTGAAATTCCCACAGGGAGGCCCCACCCAGTGAGGAGGATTGGATCGGGGTCCCGCTTAAAGAAGCAGTCTGGCCACGATCTGGCACAGCACCTGTGCTACACCTTGTGGGAGACTCCTCCTTGTCCAGACTGTGTGGACTCCCCGGGGCTGGCAGGCTAGAATGGCTGAGTCAACTGAACCGCAGAGATGGTGGCTGCCTCTACCCACGAGAGCTCGGTCCATCTCAGGCTGACTCCAGGCTGTCACCACTGGCTGGCAGAAATGACAGTGGGCCTTAACTTGTGAGGGGCTGTGTAAACGGGGCCTGCAGAGCAATGCTGTTTGGCTCCCTGGATTCAGCCCCCTTCCTGGGGAAATAGATGAAAGAATCTCCTGCCTTGCTGGGATTCCTTGGGCTGGAGTATGTAAAATTCCTGGGTCTTTGTGTGTGCCTGAGTGGCCGCTCTGCCACGACTCTGCACAGCTCTGTGTGTCGGACCCAAGGCCCTGGTGGCATGGGCTCATGAAGGGATCTCCCAATCGGCGAGTTGCAAAGATCCATGGGAGAAGCATGGTTTTCCGGGTGGTGTCGCACAATCACTCACCACTTCCCTTTGCTGGGGTTGGGGCTTCCTTTGGCTCCGTGCCACTCTCTGGTGGACCATTTTCCCAGCCTGCTTTTCTTCATTCTCCATGGGTCTAGTTGTCTGCCTAGTCAGTCCGAGTGGGGGGCTGAGAATCTGGATATTTTAGTTGAAGCTGCTGGATTCACTGGCTGTTTTCATTCCTCTCCATGAGAGCCGCAGACTGCAGCTGCAGCTAATCGGCCATCTTGGCCCCTCAACCTTATTTTTCTAAAACGCTGGTCTCTAGGCAGCAGTGAGGCACTATGTCTTTCTTTCTGGGCCCCACCATAGTTCCTGACTTTAAGCAAGTACTTGGTTCCTGTCTGCCATCTTGGGTGGGGCGTCTTGGGTTTGCTCAGCAGAGGCCAAACTCCCTGCTGATTTTAGACAAAGAGCCCAGTAGGTCAGAGGCTTCTGGCAGTGTCTCTTCTGCTTCTGTTGAGCCAGACATCTCTTTGTAGCTTTCTATTTTTATACCTACCTGTCATGGCTTTGTGTTCAGAGCTGAGAGATGGATCAAAGCATGAACTCATTGAGCTGTCTTGCCCAGAATGTTCTTCCCTATCTTTCTTATTTTCAATTCACTGCCTCGTTGCAGAGGGATTTAAAGAAGCTATTTTACTTCATCACACTGACACTGAGTCGAACAGAGCGGGCATTCTTCTCATCTGAGTGACAAATGAGAAAAACAAGAAATAAAGAGCTCAAAGTACCTCAGCTCAGGTTTAGTGGATGGAAGGCTAGCTGCAGAGCCTGAGCCCCATGCAGGGGTGCAGACCCCCATCTCAGTTTAGTCTTTGGGCCACTCTTGCTGCCAAGAGAAATGGGACACTGAGCAATCATGGCATTTGTCAAAGATAATTCTCTTGCCTAGTTACCCGTTGCTTATGATTCTTTGGGCATCTTGTGACTTCTAGAAGGACAAATCAGAGGGGAAAAGGTCTGATCTTTCATGACAACAGATTTTAATTTAGATACTGTCATTCACACTTATTCCTCCTGCTTACCTTCCTAGTCCAAATTTCCAGGCCCCAACATTCCACTGAATTCAATTAGACTGATGAAATGTTCACTTAGCTCTGTTGTGCTCAGGCACCCCCAGGTGGTACAAGGTGGTTTACAATTAGTCCAGGAAGTGGGGGATCCCCAAAATCATGGATAGATGAGTCACCAGTTATCCACATGAGAAATACCTGTGAACTCCTTTTTACGTACCAGGCAACTTTCTGGTCACAGTAGAGAGCTGAAAGGCCAATCATTTGATAGAACTTGTTCCTTGGGAGCTTACAGCATAGAAGAGCTGATGTGGTCATCAACGGCCAACATGTGAGGTGGAAGATGAAGTAGAAAATTGACCACCCAAAGAAAGATGGAAGAGGATCTGACTGGGTCAGGAAATCAGCCTGGAAACTTGTCAGATTCCTAGAAAAAGTTGATTCAGGCTGAGCTTTGGTGGGGGCTTCAGGGATGAAAAAAGAGGAATAGTTCTAAGAGCAATGTGGGTCCCAAGGTGGTGGTCAGAGGGGCCACCCTGCTGCTGTTGGAGCCTATACATCTGTCCCAGCAGGCAGAGATCACTTCTGCTGGGAAGTCTTTGGAGATGTGGGTGGGGGATGTGTTGGTGAGAGGAGGGGTATTAGGCATTTTAGCTCTGCCCTGCGTGGTGGGCAATTTTGGACATACATTTGATTAATACCCTATACCCTGTCAATATAGGGACGCAGTAAATACTGAATTGAACTGAATAGACATCAAAGGCTTATTGAGAAAAAAATTAAGGAAAGGGGTCTAAGTTCAGATTAGACCATTACTTAGAATAAGGATTCAATTTGAAAATCATGGTTGTCATCAAAATATTTTATACTTAAGCATTTTTTTTGAAATTTGCTTTTCTAAAGATTTTGTTTGAATATGTTTCCTCTCATCCTTCTTTGAGTCATGCTGGACACCCCCTCTGTTATATCCATTTATTCATTTAATGCCCATAGAGGACCATGCCAACCCACATCCATCCAGACTTCCAGGCCTAAGGTTCTGGTTGAAATGACACAGAAACCATGGCAATGGCTATGGACAGTCCTGTTTCTAGAAAGTGACCTTCACACACATTCCCACAAAGGCTGCCTGTGCTTGTTTTAAATTCAGGGTTACCAATATCCTTCCATTTCAGGGACTTCAACCACAAGAGTTCTTCTATGTTATCAGGAATTGGAGGTACACCAAAATAATATCAAATATGCAAGGAACTAAAGAGATGCTAATCTCATTCCTGCTTCTCCTGGTTCTCTGGCTGGGTAAAACACCCAGCATAATGTTACCTTTGCGATTAAAAAATCCACAGCATTTAAAAGGATTATACCTATGTCTTTGTAAACTAGGCTGATTGAGGTTTAAAAAATATATATAGGCAATGTTTATCTTCAAATGTCAAACATTGTTCGAGTAGATTTAGTGTTCTTTCCTACCCATGAATAACATTCCAGACTGTAATTAATTTATCCATGTTCCTATCAGCACAGCATTATTCTGGGACAAAAAGGGGGTGGAGAGTGACAGAGGGGGTAGGAACACTGTTATTTCTTTTGGAAAAGCTTTCTTAATTGGATTTGTGCTCTTTTCATAACAGTGTGAAGGTTGTGCTTATTTGTCAACTGCAAGGGCAGCTGTAATGCCCAAACCTGTGGGTCTACAGCCAACTGTGTCTCATCTTCCCTGGGTGACTTGAGGGTGTTGTGAATTAGTGCCAATGACCCCAAGACCTGGGCAGAGGCAGCCTAAATGACCACATTAATGGACAGTCTTGCTATCCACCAGTCAGGCAGCATTCAGTGGCATTTTTTGGGCACAGTACACAGTAGAGACCCATGAAATTGATGCTATGCAGTTGAGTTTGTCTAATGGAGAAAACAGTCCTTCCCCTAAATCAGGGGTTCCTAATGTGGCAGCCACAAATTGCCTAGCATATCAGGGGTCTAGAGAGCTCTTGAACTGTAGAACAAATGTTGCACATGTGTGCATTGGGGCGGGCGGGGGCAGGATGGTGGAGGAGAGCCATAGTTTTTCTCGAATTCCCAAGAAGAATCTGAAAAAAATTAATAACCATTTCTCTAAAATGATAAACAGAACATACATATCTGACACAGCCAAAAAGCACTTGCAACACAACTAATTAGCAAGGTCAAAGCAATTCAGTGAGGAAAGGCGTTCTCAGTTATGCCAAGGGAAGAAACAGCCGGGTAAGGGGCTTTGCGGAAAGTAGGTCCTGGAACAGAGTAACAAACCCTCCACCTACAGAACCAGGCAGGCCATTCAGCACGGGAGCCTGCTGAGTGTCCTTGTGGAGGAGAACGTGGAGTAGCGGGGCTTGTGGTAAACTCTGGTTTGCATTTTGTGTAGGAAACTGACAGCATCAGCATCAGTTTCTGCCAGTTGGCTACTCTGCCAAAAGTGGGCATGATGTTTCTAGATCCCCTGAATTTTGTTGAAGATGAGAGCTCCCAATTTTTAAATCTTAAAAGTGAATTCAAAATTAAACAAATAGACCCTATGCCTAGAGGCTCAGAGCTGGTCAGGGTGCCCATTCGCAGACCTTTGCTGGGGAGCTGAGGTTTGAAAAAGTCCTGGGTCCCATTCGGTGGCAGGCATCAGCCTGTGCTGTGTAAAGCTGGAAACAGAGGCTAGACCTATGAAGAAGCGTCTAGAAGGGAGAAAGGTGAGTCATGTACAGCAAATGGAGGCACCTCGGCTGCTGGTCTAGAAGCTCTGCTAGAGGGGCAAGCAGTGGGGAATGAAGTCAGTGAGCTGGAACATCCTGCAGGGCTCCAAACAGGTTGTGGCTGGTTTCTTTTTGGAACCAGAGCAATCCTCTAGGAAGTCTTAGGAGAATGCCAGGAGGCCACACACAGTGCTTGGGAGGGACGCTTCTCACGTATAGCACTTATTCCCAGGCAAAGAGAGTCCTGGGAAGAAACTGACACAGGCCACCTGTGACCAAGCAAATCAGACAGGGAAATGTTGGTCAAAGAAGGAGGACAGAAGAGACTGGGGAGCAATAAATGGCTCTCAGAAGACATGAATGTGTTAGGCCACCCATGTGGCATGGGGATCAAACTGTGGACAGCACTGGGTGGGGGGGTTGACACACCAGGTGGCTGGGTGGGGTCTCTTTCATCATTCTGTTCCCCATCACCTGTCACTGGGGGGGCAGGATGGGGACTTCAGGACCCTTGCTCCCCTTAGACTTTCTCATGGGGGGAAATATTATGCTTTTAGCATACAACAACACTCAGTTTGTGCTCTGCTGCTGCTAAAGAAAGATTGTTTGCCTTTAGGGGTGTGTCTTGCTGAAGATCCAGAAGCCCCATGGCAATGAGAGTTGTCCCTGAGGATAGTAGAAACCACAGGGTAAAGGAGTGAAAAAGCAACAAAGGGCAAGGCACAATGGCTCACGCCTGTAATCCCAACACTTTGGGAGGCCAAGGCAGGAGGATCACTGGAGGCCAGAAGTTCAAGGCCAGCTTGAGACTCCCATCCCTACAAAAAGACTTTTTAAATCAGCCAAGGCATGGAGGTGCACAACTGTAGTTCCAGCTACTCATGAGGCTGAACTGGGAGAATGTCTTGAGCCAGGAGTTCGAGGTTGCAATGAGCAATGATCGCACCACTGCACTCCAGCCTGGGCAGCAGAGTTAGACCTTGTCTAAGAAAAAAAAAGGCAACAAAAGAGGGGCCAAAGGGCAAGGAATGCCCCCAGGCTAACACAGGGGCATCTGGACACCAACTGAAAGGCAGCCAGAGGGAAGAGTAAAGAACTGTCCACATGACCCTGCATCCTAGATGGGTTACACTGCAGATCTGTCCTTTCTGGTAACAGGCTGAGCCTTTCTTCCTTCACTATCCTGTGAGCAGAGTTAGGAACAAAAGCAGGACATTCAACTTTCAAGTTAAGACTTGAGGTTTTCCTAAGAAAGGATGAGAAGTGGCTGGAGCTTTGGCTTTGATGTCACATGCACTGAGGTGGGAGCTCATGGAAAATGAAGATAAACCCACTGAGAGGGGCAGGGAGCCATGCTCACCACCCATCTAGCAAAAGGACCAAGAATAAAAGAGGAAGGAAGAAAGAGAAATAGAGACAGAAGTGACCCAAAGACTATATGGGCTATGATGCTGTTATCATCATTATTTCAAGATCAATCATACCTACAAAATGGAGAGAGGCGAGAATGAAAGAGGGAAGGGAGAAGGAAGAAGAAGAAAAAAGGAAAAAAAAAGAGGAAACCATTTCAAGTTCATCAAGGATAACAAAATACACTCTTTCTCATCTGTAATCATGTCTTATCATTTCAAATAGAAAATAACCACAGCATCATCATAATAAAATAATTCATCATATGTGGGATAGAGAGGAAGAGGAGACATAAGAGCAGCATCACTTACATAAGCCTTTAGTTTCTGACAGTGCTTGCATTTATACTGTCTTCGCCATAACCAGCTGGCAGGTGGGTAGGCATTGTTCCACACTCTGACGGGAATAATGCTTCCTCCAGCTGATCTGGGCTGCTCCACACATGTTTACCTGGTCTATGAATTGTTACTAAAAGGGTTACACATCAATGCTTGGTGGGACAAACATTTTGCTTCAATCCATTATCCATTTGGAGAGGTAGGCAGGAGGATACTGCATATGTACAGAATGACCTCGAGGGGAAGAATCCAGGGAATTTTCAGATAAAGTTTATGTAATTTTCCTTAAATATTAAAGTACATAGAGTTTGATATGGTTTGGCTGTGTCCTCACCCAAATCTCATCTTGAATTGTAATCCAAATTGTAATCCCCACATGTTGCAGGAGGGACTTTGTGGGAAGTGATTGGATCATGGAGGCAGTTCTTCCATGCTGTTCTCATGATAATGAGTGAGTTCTCACGAGATCTGATGGTTTTATACGGGGCTTTTCCTTCCACTTTGCCCTGCACTTCTCTCTCCTGCTGCCACGTAAAGAAGGACATGTTTGCTTCCCCTTCCACCATGACTGTAAGTTCCTGAGGCCTCCTCAGCCATGCCGAACTGTGAATCAATTAAGCCTTTTTCCTTTATAAATTACCCAGTTTCAGGCAGTTCTTTATAACAGTGTGAGAACAGACTAATACAGAGTTGTTGCAAAACAAAAAAGGAAGGAAAACATGAAGCAGCATAAATAAGATAATAAATCTCCAATAGGCCTATCACTAATAGACACCATTAACATGGTGGCATGCTTCCTTACAGACTTTGGAAATAATGCCTGGCATCTCATATTTACAATTTAAGGCCTTGAGTTTTGTGGGATTTTTGTTTTGTTTTCTGTTTTTGTATTTTTCACTTAACATGATAATATAAAGATCTCCCCTGTCGGTTTTTTGTTTGTTTGTTTGTTTGTTTTGAGTCAGAGTTTCACTCTTGTTGCCCAGGCTGGGGTGCAATGGCATGACCTTGGCTCACTGCAATCTGTGCCTCCTGGGTTCAAGTGATTCTCTTGCCTCAGCCTCCCAAGTAGCTGGGATTACAGGTGCCCACCACCCACGCCCAGCTAAATTTTTATGTTTTTAGTAGAGACAGGTTTCACAGTGTTGGCCAGGCTGGTCTTGAACTCCTAACCTCAGGTGACCCACCCACCTTGGCCTCCCAAAGTGCTGGGATTACAAGTGTAAGCCACTGTGCCCAGCTCCATGTTGTTATAAATTATTTGTAAACATTTTAAGGGCTCCATATAATGTTCTACTATGTGGAATAATATCATATGTACTATGATTTAATTACCTATATTTTCTGTTTTTAGATGTTTAGATTCTAGTTATTGCAAGTAAAAATACAAAGAACTTTTACATGCATAAGGATTTTTCTACAGCTCTGATCCTTTCCATAGAGTAAATAGATTTCAGTCTGGGCACGGTGGCTCACGCCTGTAATCCCAGCACTTTGGGAGGCCGAGGTGAATGGATCACCTGAAGTCAGGAGTTCGAGACCAGCCTGGCCAACATGGCGAAACTCCTCCATCTCTACTAAAAATAACAAAAAATTAGTGGCGCGTGGTGGCCAGTGCCTGTAATCCCAGCAACTCGGGAGGCTGAGGCAGGAGAATCGCTTGAACCCGGGAGGTGGAGGTTGTAGTGAGCCGAGATCGCGCCATTGCACTCCAGCCGGGGCGACAGGGCAAGACACCACCTCAAAAAATAAATAAATAAATAAATAGATTTCACACAGCGCAATTTCATGTCATAGGCTATGAACATTTCAGGACTTTCCAACGTGGCTGTGTGGGTTTATTTTGCACCCACACTGCAGGGCAATGCCGGTTCTGCCTAGTGCACAGGACACATCGGTGCACCCCTCGGAGAGCCTCCAATCACCCTCATCCCCATGAGAACACCCAGGTCGAAGCCCAGGAAGAAGTGACCTGCCAAGGAAGACCACGGAGGCAGTGACCCTAGAGAATGTCTTCTAGCCCTAGGTCAGGAACCTGCCTCTGTGACCCACCTGGAGCCTGGACGTCATTCCCCAGAAGATTCATGGGATTGTCTTTTGGGGACTGCCCCTTCTCCTCTTGCCTGCCAAGCTGGTGAGCAACAGCTATGAAATTTGCTGGGAAGTCACCTGCATCACTGCACGGTTTGCTCTCTGGAAAAGGACGGCACAGGCCGAAAGGCCCCAAGGACGTTAGGTTGTGCGCGCCAAGGCTCGGGTGCATCCAGCGACTGTCTGCCGCTCCCCTCCTGTCTGGTCCACAGCTGCACCCCCAGCTCAGGGCTGCACACCCAGTAAGTAGGTGCTTCATAAATGTTTGCCAAATAGGTGTGTGGCCACAGCTGGGGTGCGGGACGAGGCTAGAAAGAGTCGTGGGGGGCGGAGTTTGAGCCGTCTTTGGAGTGATTATGTTCAGAGATATTTGAAGGCCCGCACGTCCGAGGGTGGGGCGTCTCCCAGACGGCCTTTCTCCTGGCTGCAGTGGCTTCCCCGATGGCAACCCCAAACTCCCGCAGGAAGGTAGGTAGATCTGTCCGTTGGTCGGCTTTCTCGATCCTAATGCAGACCTTCTGCCGGCCTTGAGACTCTCCGACAGGATCCAAAGCGCTTACCCACGCGCGGCGGTGTTGGTCTGGGGTGCACAGTGCGGAGGACCCTGGTGGGCCGGGGCTGGTCTGGGGTGGTCCCGGGGGACCCTGGGCTGGGCCGTGCGTGTGGGCGGAGTGGGGCGGGACGCCTGGCGGCTCTGGGAGGCCCCGCCCGCCCCCCCGCGCAGCGCTCAGGCCCTTAGAAGGTGCCGCCCCCGGGCTGGGCTGTCGGTGGCCTCAGCGCTCGGCAGGCGCGCACTCAGCTCCACACCCGGCTCTCTCGGCATCTCAGACCCGGGTAAGTCAGGGGCTGCCACCTCCGCGGCCCTCTTCCAGGGCGCAAGTGGCCTAGTCGGGCAACCCCGGGGGGCTCCTGGAACGTGCGTCTCCGGACGCGCAGCGGGCGCGCTTCGGGCTGGAAGCGCCGAGACCCCCGGAGTGGGAGACGGGATAGGATGATCAGCCTCTCCCCTCCTTTCCTTCTGCCGTTCTCACTTACTTATACAACAAACGCGTAGGAAAGCATCTCACCAACATACAACAACGAAAACATTCCTCCATTATTAAGTTATAGACATTCTTGTATAATATTTGGAAAACACTTACATGCAACTTTCAAAAGACAAGAAAATCAAAACCATTCACGGAACCTGAGTCCCCACTTTTTTTCAAAGACCTTCAGCTTTTGGGGGGGACCAGCTCTTGGGCCTTGGCATCTCCCTGCGGAAAGGGCATGGGACGCGAGAACATTACTGATATCTGATCTTGATGTGGTAATGGGAAAAGTGGGGAACTTTAGAAGAAAGTTGACTAAGTAGCAGAGACGTGCGCATGTGCCCAATCTATTGCATAATACTTTGCCCCCCGGATTTGTCCCATTGCTCTATATGAATTGACAGTTCATTTGAGTCCACATTTAGATTAAGAAGGAGGTTCCAGCTCCATTAAGGAAGGACCTTGTCAATAACCATAGCTGTCATTTATGGTCCAGGTGGTCGGGACTTTGCTGAGTTCACACAGTTACTTAAATTCAGCCATGACTCTGATTTCTGAAATTACCAGGAAAACCCCTCTGCTTTCTCTGGCCAGTTTCACACAATCATCAGGTGAGCCCAGGATCCACTGGAGGAAGGCATCATCTGTATCCAGAGGAAATAGCCAAGGATATTCAGGTAGGACCTGCTTTTGATAGGTTATTGGAAAATGAATTGTTTTGAAAATAAAGCTCACTTAGAAGACATCAGAGGGACTCATTGCTGTCGTCTTAAATCTCTGAGGGTGAGACAGCTCCTGTGTGGTTTTGGTCTTTCTGGTAGTTGAAAGGAACACTTATTATTCATGCGTTCACGCATGCCTGCCTGCATTCGCTGAATGTTTATTGCGCTCCTACCATATGCCACACACTGTTCTAGTGGCTTGGGATGCAATGAAGAACAATCCATGCAAAGATCCCTGCCTGCAATAGCTTACATTTTGGTGGGAAAGACAAACGTTGAGCAATCAACATCATAATTAAGAAAACTTTATTATATTAGAAGGTGATAAGGACTCTGGGAAAGGGGGAAGAAAAAAAGGTTAAGAGTTTGTGCTTTACTATTAACAATCACTGACTGCCCAAATTTTTTTTAGAAATAAGGTGGGTTACAGATATATATACATATACTGTAAATCTTAATATACAAAATGAATAACAAAAATACATTAATAATTTAAATATAAATAAATAATATAAAATTTAATATGTAAAAACATACTACATTGCATGAGGTTTTCCTTTGATTACTCAATAATCTATTTCCAGAGCATAGTATACTTTATCAATTATTCACTCACTTTCCCATCGTAGTGGTATTGAATCTAATACTTTGCTTCCCACTTAATTCAGGAAAACCTTATTGAAATATTCTGAGTGCTGGAGTGGGGACAAAGGTGAGCAAGATGGTCTCTGTCCTTTGGGACCTCCTGGGAGAAAATGCCCAGATAAGTCTACAAATGATTAGAAGTTAGAATATGACCGGCACTGTAGGAAAGATATATACAAGGGGTCAAAGAAGGGGAGAGGATTCTGGATCAGGGTCAGACACAGTGTGGATATGAGCTGGCATTTGAAGGGCCAGTAGGATTTTAACAAGGGAATATGGTGGGAATGCCTCACCTACAGCGAGAACAGCAAACATAAAAGAAGAGGCCGGGCACGGTGGCTCACGCCTGTAATCCTAGCACTTTGGGAGGCCAAGGTGGGCAGATCGCTTCAGCCCAGGCATGTTGAGCCTGGGCAACATGGGGAAACCCCGTCTCTACTAAAAATACAAAAATTAGCGGGGCATGGTGGCATGCACCTGTAAACCCAACTACTTAGGAGGCTGAGGCACCAGAATCACTTGAACCCAGGAGGCAGAGGAGGTTGTAGTAAGTCAAGATCACGCCACTGCACTCCAGCCTGAGCGACAGAGCAAGACTTGGTCTCAAATAAAATAAATAAAATAAAATAAAGCAAGACCTAGGAAGGCCAGGGGCTGATTCCATGCTGCACAAAGACCTGGGATATATACTCAGAGTAGATTCCATCATTCTCACTGTTCAGGTGAGGAAACTGAGGCTCCCAAGATTTATGTCATTTGCTGAAGATGAGAGTCCTTCCTTCCCTCCTGATGTGTGACTTCAGCTATCATTCATTATCCATCCCCAAATGCCCACCCATGTTTTCATATTGAGTTTGATGGAGTCTCCTCACCAGCTCGCTGGCCTGACTCTCTGAGTATTCAGTGTTTATATTTCCATCCTTCACACACCAGACTCTCTCTCCATCACCCATAGAGAGGTCTGGGAAGCTCCTGGTAAAAGTAAAAGACTCAAGCCACACCCCACATTCCCACTGGGAGGTGGCAGAAAACACTTTCCTAATCAGAGAGGACAGTCTGATTCTGGGCCTCTGGACGGTTTCATTCTAATTCCTTGAGAGACCCTGGCCACCTTAGTGCCCACTGACTCTGGGGAGGGGAAGGATAGAAGACCAGACAAAACCAGTCAAGTGCCTGGAAGCATCTGGTGGCCCTGGGTGGCTTCCTTTCTGCTAGGAGGGAAATACGTTTCCAAAATTTGGACATAGTGTTTTGCTAAAGATGAACAATAGACAGTTGGTTCCAAGGACAATTGACTCAGAATTATTGGCTCAATAAGATCATATTCACCAAAATGAGGCTTATCCATCATTGCTTTTACCCTAATTTTGCTTCTTAAACCAAATGAGGCCAAATGATGATGTTAAGACTGGATGCTCTTTCGAAGAAATGCTTAAGGAGTCCTATGAAGCATGATTAAAAATACCCGGAGTCAACCTAGGGAAGTAAGTTAAGGAGCCCTGTAGTTTATCTAGGATTGAACTGGGGCTGGAACCCAGATTCCTGAGCTCTGACTCCGACATTCCTGTCTCCTCTACTCACCCCTAGAATCTATTCCTTTTAGAAGAAAGCTTGGAGTCAGCCACAAGAACCTTACCCAGTCACTAAATGCTTAAGAAAGAATGATCAGGAACTGGGGGAATTTGCTAATAAGAATAAAAGAATGAGAGGGGTGTGCTCAGGGCAGGGGGCTTGAAGAATGGCTCCTCTGTTTATGACACACTCAACAGAGGTCTGAGGTCACAGTGATGAGAGGCCCAAACTTGTGGCCTCCCCATGAACAAATACCCTACACATCTCCCCTGCAGGATCAATGGGACAGGGTTCAATATTGGGAGGAAGGTGTAGTATTTACTTGGGAAGCCTGCTGTCTACAGCCTGCCCAGTTTATGCACGGGTAGGCCACAGTTGGTCTTAGAAATAAAGGCTTTGGAAAATTAAGAAGAGGAAAGAAAGAATGAGAAAGAATGAGAGTTTCCCATGCTGGGAAAGCTTCTGTTCTGAAAGCTTCCAGGCTGTTATCAGTGCTGATAGGCGACACAGCCGGAGCACGTGGGAGAAGTCAGAAGAGGTGGTGTGTGCCCGGAGCAGCGAGGCGCCACCCACTGCCCTCTTCTCCCCTGGGTTCAGCTGGGGGCCTTACGGAAATCCAGGGTGCTGGAGGCCCCGTTGGTCTCCATTTGCAGGTGTCTCGCTCAGTGCAGCTGCCCAGAGCCCTGTGTCCTGAGTGATTTCCAGTAGATCAGCAGCACTGGGTCTAAGCCGTTAAGAAAAAAAAATTGCACTACCCTTGATTAGGGGCAGCATTCATATCTCACACCCAGGCAGAAGCAGAAACGGCCAGGAATCCACCCCACTTTCTGGGCCCAACAAGGCCATAGTTTGAGAATGTTCAGCACAGGCCAAGCATCAAATGGATTTTGAACATCTCTGGCTCCTGCCATTTCTACCTCCCCCATCCCTTTACTCACTGTGCAAGCTACAAAAAGCTGAGGGGACAGGAACAAGGATGATTTCTGATGGCATATTTAGGTAAGAAGCCAACCCCCATTTTCATGGATCCAATGCTACCTGATAAAAGTGGCCTATTCCTCAGCTATTTTGAGCCTGCTTCCTCTGTACAAGGTCCTGGGAATTGCTCTTTTCTATACTAATAATATGTGAGTCCATTGCTAAGAGATGATATTTTAGATATATTTTTGGTTGGTTGTTTTTGTTTTTATTCTTTTTTTAAGTTCCAGGGAACATGTGCAGGATGTGCAGGTTTGTTACAGACATAAACATGTGCCATGATGGTTTGCGGCACCTGTCAAGCCATCACCTAGGTACTAAGCCCAGCATGCATTAGCTCTTTTCCCTAATGCTCTGCCCACCCACCTTCCCCCGACAAGCCCCAGTGTGTGATGTTCCCCTCCCTGTGTCCATGTGTTCTCACTGTTCAGCTCCCACTTGTGAGAATATGCGGTGTTTGGTTTTCTGCTCCTGCGTTAGTTTGCTGAGGATATGTATTTCTGACAGGAGAGATTACTTTTGGCAAGCCATCTCGTCTCTAAGGAGCCCCGTTTTCTGAAAATTAAGATTGCTGGATCAGTTGCTCTCCCACTCTGTTTGAGTCCAACCGTCTGAAAGTGCAGCCACGGGGCAGGTAGGTGCTTTGGCGTCATGTATAATAGAAATGAACCTAGAGAATCTAATATAAAATCCCAAATGACATGCAGATCCAGACTCTGTCATTTACACCATGCTGGCTATTACGAAGACATTGCCAAACTCATTTTGAGACTCATTACACAAAAATACCATGGCGACCCAGCCTAGCAGGCATTGGGGGTATGGAGGACATTTAGCAAAAGCAATGCAGTAAATTACATGTAAAGTTTTAAAAAAATTCTTTAAAAATATAGGATTGTTATTTGAAAGGCAGTTAATTAGCTGGACTTAAGCTCTGACAGGCAAATTGTAATTGAAGGCACCAGCGTGCGTGAGAATGGGGACAGCTGAGGTTACACTGAAGACTGGAGAGTTTCTTTCTGCAATTTCTCTTCAGACTGTATCAGAGGCAAACAAGGCCAAAAAAGAAAATGTAAAAAACAGACAAGATTTGAAAAATAGGCAGTGAAATCATATTTTTATATTTTTGCAAAATTCTTCCACGTACCCTGCAGCACAAAAGGCCGACTGGTCAGTTTCCTAGGGTCCCACACCACAGCCCAGTGGTTCTCAATCTTGGCTACAAATTAGGATCATTTGGGAGGTTTCTAAAAAGTCTCTGAGTCAGGCAGGAACCCAGGCCAAAGACATTAAAATCTCTGGGGGTGAGATCCAGGAATCATTATTTTCTAAAAGCTCCCCCGGTGATTCCAATAGATCACCAAGCAGGGCCTCCAGACCAGCAGTATTAGCACCATGTGGGAATGTGTTAGGAATGCAGATTCCCAGGCCCGCTCCAGTTCTACCGAATCAGAAACTCTGTAAGTAGAGCCCAGCAATCTGCATTTTTTTTGAGACAGAGTCTCACTCTGTCACCTAGGCAGGAGTGCAATGGCACAATCTTGGCTCACTGCAACCTCCGCTTCCTGGGTTCAAGTGATTCTCCTGCCTCAGCCTCCCAAGTAGCTGGGACTACAGGTGCCCGCAACCACGCCTGGCTTATTTTTGTATTTTTAGTAGAGACGGGGTTTCAGCACGCTGGCCAGGCTGGTGTCGAACTCCTGACATCAAGTGATCCACCTGCTTTGGCCTCCCGAAATGCTGGGATTACAGGAGCAATCTGCATTTTAACAAGGTCATTCTAAAGCATTCTAAAGAACAAGGCTGAGGATGGTTTGGGCTTGGGAGGTTTTCAAAACAGATGTTTTTGGTTGCTTCTTTGGACATAAGAAAGTCCATCTGGTTCTAAGTAACAAGCCTTTTCAGTGAACTCACTGAATTAATTGCAGATGTTACTCTTAATTTGCTGTATGGATTTATCAGTTTTAAATCAATTAACATGTGGATCTTCATATGTCGCCTGCCATAATTCTACCCTCACATGGTCATGAAGTTGTAAAGACTCTCTAACAGTAATTGGTGGCAGAGTTATTTGCCAATTGTGATCATTCTGGGTTTTTGGAAATTACATCATAGTATCAGGTCCAGGTCTATCTGTTTTCTGGGGCAGGGTTTTATGCATTCATAAGTGGTTTCGGATCATTTAAAAAGAAATGGTTGGGCGTCGAGTTTGGATCTGTTACCAAACAATTCCTGCCTACCCCGATGATTAGAATGGGGCTAAATGCTAGTTTTGTACAAGAACAAGTACCTGAATCCCTTGAGCCCAGGCAGCTTAACCCCTGACAGATCTCTGCACAGACTCAAAAGCCTAGAAACCAGGAAAGGCCACAAACAATCTTTGATTCTCATGCATGTCTGATCTCTCCACAACGTAGAGAAGAGAGCCGCCGTGGTCAGCCACAGGAAAGCCAAGCCTAAACCCCCAAAGCCTCAAATCCTTGGGCAGCAATTTCTTAACGAGGTGGAAAAACCAATAAACTCCTACACAGGACCACTGAGTGTGCACCTGCCATGTGCCACATGCTGTCAGCCACTCTACACACCTGCTCAGTGATTCAACAGCCCGCAAATGTCAGTGGTGTTTCTCGCTACTTTGGAAAGAAAAAAAAAACTTGGCTGAATAATTCTAAGGAACCTGTCCAGGATCACGTGGCCAGGAAGTAGCAAAACTAGAATCCAAACCTGGGGTGGCAGTGGAATCCCAAAATCTGAGCTCTTTCTGCTCCTCACTCCTGCCTTCTGAGACTGTGGTTCAGGGTGGGAGATGACTGCCCTTCTGGAAAAGGGAATCAGTTAAAGCCTTGGAGCCAGCTCATTGGCATCTGTTCATTGGAGTAAGCAGGTTATAAAGAGTCAAGCCCCACTGGTCAAAAGGTATTAAGTTCTGGTGGCATCTATTCGATAAACATTCATGGGCAGCTCCTATGTTGTTGCGTGCCCAGCACCAGGCTGGATGGCAGGGCAGGGATGGGATAAGGGGCCTGGAGATCCTGACCATGATGAGGTTAGCAGGGGTCATGGTGTGCACAGTTCTGACCCAGCCCCATGCATCAAAGCAGGCTTCAGGAAGGAGATGAGAGCTGGGCTGAATTTTAAGCATGAGTAGGCATTGCTGAGAAGTTTCATGGGCCAAGAAGAAGGCACAGTCTGAGCTGGAGGCGCACAATGTGTGGAGGCTCTGGGGCCAGCAGGGACCATGGAGCATAGGGTCTGGGCACAGTGGCAACAGTGGAATTGGAGAGGGATGCACAGACTCTCAAATTTAGGTCATGCAGAAGACCAGGAGTTTCACCTTGAAGGCGGGGAGGAGCCAAGGAAGGCCTTCAAGATGGGAACTGCCATGATGAGATTGCAGTCATCAGTGAGAGTGATGCAGATTTTGGAGTGAGTGGTGTTGCCACTCAGCTCACTGAGGCAGGAGCCAGTCTCTGACAGGACAGGGTAGAGTGTTAGCTTTAAGGAACCTGGGGATGGCCAAAGGGAACCGTCTCCTTAGCAGGTCATTGGACGCATGGCTGTGGAGCTTAGAGAGCCCTGGGTCATGGCCATGCAGGTGAGCCTGGAGCAGGTGCGGTCAGCCTGGGAGAGAGGAGAGTGAGAAGAGAAGAAAGCAGGTAACAGAACTCTGAGACATAGCCACAGTTCAGAGATGGGTAGAGGAAGAGGGGCCTCGGAAAGGTGCCAGATGTCTTCAGCAGGTGCTGGGTTCAGGGTATGTTTTACAATTAAACCAATTCAATGAAGAAATAGCTCTGGGTCTAAGCTGGAGAGGAGCCAGGTTTTTGAAGTTATTTGTCCTACACAAGATGTTGTTCAATGTCACAGTCCCCATCCTGGCTGGGAAAGACAGCGCCGTCCCGGCAAGTGTTGGAATTTGTCTTTCCATAGCGATTCTGGCCATAAACTATCTTCCCAAACACATCCTTCACCTGTAGTTACAACATCCCCCCGAGGCCATGTCCTACTCCAGGCCATGTTCTACTCAGCTACTTTAAGCTCCTAAGAAGTGAGTAGGGGACAAGCAGGGTGGCTCATGCCTGTAATCTCAGCAATTTGGGGGGCCGAGGTGGGCAGATCCTGTAAGCCCAGGAGCTCAAGACCAGCCTCGGCCACATAGGGCAACCTCACCTCTGCAAAAAATACAAAAATTAGCCAGTCACGGTGGTGCATACCTATAGTCCCATCTACTCTGGAGGGTAGGGTAGGAGGATCAGCTGAGTCCAGGAGGTTGAGGCTGCAGTGAGCCGAGATTCTGCCACTGTACTCCAGCCTGGGTGACAGAGTGAGACCCTGTCTCAATAAAATAGAAAAAGAAAGAACTGAGTGGGAGCACTTACGTGTGATAAGCTCCCAGTGGCCCCCTCTGGCTTGAGTTTGGAATGTGACATCGACAACTTGGCCTCGGGGCTTTTGTTGCCCAGCAGGAACTGGGGGTAGGGGCTGGCATTTGCTCAAACCTAAATAAATAAATAAATAAATAAAAACAAGACCTGTTTTTTTTTTTTTAGCTTACCAATGATCTCAAGGTCACTTAGATGGGATTTCCACAGCAAACCAAACCCTTGACAGAATCTCACAGCTACTTGGAGACAATTTTTCCAGTTCCCAGGCCCACTCTGAGTATACAGGGACAGTGATATCAAGATTAAATGATAGGGAAAGTGTCACTTTCTGCATAGCCAGCAAGTAGTGAATGGAAATAAAAGGCAATCCATCTACCATTGCTTAATCAAGAGAGGGCATTGTGTAGACCCAAGATGGCACCTACCATGGACTAGGGAGCATGTGAGCTCACCCCTCTCACCTGAGGTTTTAAGATTGTGTACGTGTGTGTGCATATGTCTGGGCAGGGAGGGAAAAACATAGCACAAGCTATGACACTGGCCTCTTCGAGGGGAGCTCTCTGTGAAATCTCCCTAGATATTCCGAAGTCCACCATGTGACAGCGTGGGATTTTCATTCAGATGAATGTAACTGTTCATAGAGAGATGCTCCGTGGTGAAACAGACCACCTATTGCACGTTGCCCCCAAGGGTGCCCTGGCAGTGCCCCAGTCTGACTGGTCTTGCATAAGCCCCCAGGAACTAGTTGTATGAGATGCGTGATTTTTTTTAGGTCCATAGGAGGTCAAGGATGGGGATATTTGTCTCCCCCTTGTTTATGGAGTTAGCAGCCACAGCAGTGTCCATCTCTGGGGGAGAAGACAGAGAAAAGAAGTGGGTGTTCACTATGGGTTGTATACAACCATTGGAAGTAAGGGAATCACACACCCAGCGCCACGAGTGAGCCACAAAAACACAGTCATGAGGAAAAGGAGGGAGACTGAATGAGTTGGATGACCTGATACCATTTAGGTAAACCATAATGCACACATGCGACCCCATACGCCACAATATGCCAATGCATATTAAAGAAGCTCATTCTGATGGTCACCTATAGGGGTGGAGACTGGGGGTGGTGGATGGAAATAGAAGGGAATCAATATATCCATTCATCAATCAAGAGAAGGCGTTGCACAGACTCAAGATGGCACATGCCATGGCCTGGGGAGTGTGTCAGCTCACCCCTCCCACCTGAGATTTTAAAATTGTATACGTGTGTGTGCGTATGTGTGGGTTTTGGCCAATATGTACTTTTTGATTTGGGGTTGCATTTTTCCTTTCAGAGGTGTGCCTGGGAAGTTTGAGCTCCAGCAGTGGAACCTTAATGCCTAGGATGATCCTGTCTAACACCACAGCGGTGACGCCCTTTCTGACCAAGCTGTGGCAGGAGACAGTTCAACAGGGCGGCAACGTGTCGGGCCTGGCCCGCAGGTCCCCCCGCAGTGATGACGGCAAACTGGAGGCCCTCTACGTCCTCATGGTGCTGGGATTCTTTGGCTTCTTTACCCTGGGCATCATGCTGAGCTACATCCGCTCCAAGAAGCTGGAGCACTCGAACGACCCATTCAACGTCTACATCGAGTCCGATGCCTGGCAAGAGAAGGACAAGGCCTATGTCCAGGCCCGGGTCCTGGAGAGCTACAGGGCCTGCTATGTCGTCGAAAACCATCTGGCCGTAGAACAACCCAACACACACCTTCCTGAGACGAACCCCACCACTGGCTAAAACTGGACACATCCGGCCTGGCAACCTGATTTTCTAATCACATTCCTCTCCTACTCTTTATTGTGATGGATACCACTGGATTTCTTTTTGGCTATTGTAAGGGGTGAGGGGTGGATTAATGACACTGTTTCACTGTTTCTCTAAAATCACATTCTTCTGTGATAAAGACTGTCAGTGGTTCCCCCATATCTGTCCCTGCCTTGCGAAATTTAGCAGAATCCCTGAGGACATGGACTCTAAGAATAGCAGCTGCATTTCCCAGACTCCCTTGCAGCTAGCAAGGTTGTGTGACTAAGCCCTGGCCAGTAGGCATGGAAGTGAAGACTGTAATGTCCAAGTAATCCTTGGAAAGAAAAGAACGTGCCCTTTACTTACCTTGTCCTACTTCCCAGTGGCTGGATGTGGAGGAGGTGGACAGCAGTTATGAGTCTGGGAAAGAACGGGGTACTCAAAGAGCCACACACATCTGGGCCTGGGTGATGTGGATCCTCCTTACCACCCACCAGGCCAGATTTACAGGAGAGAGAAATCCACTCCGCTCTTCCTTAAGCCACTGTTATTCTGATCTCTGTTAAGGTCGCAGAATCAATGCCCTTACTGATACACCTACCTTATAGGACTGAACCTAAAGGCGTGACATTTCCATACTTGTCACAAGCACACACCGATTCTGCCCTTGTCACTTCTGTGCTTACTCTTGTGGCTTTATCCTCCTCCTGCCCTTCCACCTTCCACTCCTCCCTTGCACCCATCCTGCACACATCTCCCTGAAAACACACAGGCACATACACTCATATACATAGACACACATACACACCTCAATCTAGAAAGCACTTGCTTCATACAGGGCTGAGATGGAGGAGAAAAAAATGCCCCCTTCAGAATGCATACCAAGGGAAAGGTGCTTGGTCACTGTGGGAGCAGGGAGAGGTGCACCCACTCCCCGAGAGCCAGGGGAAGGAGTTGGCTGTGGGCAGAGAGGGACACATAGCACTGGGGTGGCAGGTCCTTTTGAGGTGATGGGCCGGTTTTGTGAGTTGAATTGTACCCCCCAAAGGGACAGGTATCTTCAATGTGACCTAATTGGGAAATAGAGTCTTTGCAGATGATCTAGTTGAGATGAGGTCATTGGGGTGGGCCCTCACCCAATATGACTGGAGTCCTTATCGGAAGAGGGAAATTCGGACACAGACGCATAGGGAGGACACCATGCCGTGACAGAGGCAGAGGGTGCAGTGACACAGCCGCAAACCAAGGCAGGCCAAGGATGGATGCACATCCCCATCCCAAGAAGCCGGGAAGAAGCCAGGAAGGCTCCTCCCCCACAGGTTTCAGAGGAAGCACAGCCCTGCTTGAATTCAAGCTTCTGGCCTCCAGAACTGTGAGTCAGTGAGTATCTGTGTAGAGGCCACCCAGCTTGGGAGACTCTGGCAGCCGACTGCCAAACAGTATTGGGATACTATAGTGAACCCATGCAGCACCTCTCACCCACCCAAAGACAGAGCTGCTCTGCCTTCCAGCGGGGCACCCAGAGGGGCTGCCCCAGCAGATAGAGAGGGCCTCCGTTCTGCCACCCGCCCTGAGAGGGTCTCCAGCTGCCATCAGTAGCATCGGAGTCCTCTGCAGTGTGACATCCTGAAAGCTCAGCTGCCTGGGCATTCCTGAAGAGTATGTAATATTTAAATGAAACATATTTTTTTTTAAACCTGCACATAAGATAAAAGCAGCCCGTGTGCATCTCGGGCCATCCTCAAATGGACAGACTTGGCCTTGTGAGGTTCCAGTCCTTGTTTCACATAATAAACACCGGCATGGCTCAGCCCCTGAGTTACCACAGTCCTTGAGATGAGCGGTTCTTTGGGTTACAAAGTCCTCTGAAAGTCTAGTGAGAGCTGTGATCTTTGCCCCACCCGAATAATGCATATGGACACCACACCTTGCCTACCGTGTCCAGGGTTCATGACCAGTAGCAACCCAGCTAGGCCTGCCGCGTCTCACGGCCCCTATGTAAGCCAGACCCTTCTTAGGCAGTTGCATATTCCCAGACTGAGGCAGGGCAGGTTTGCAGAGAGAGACCCAGAGTGCATGTGACCCGCAATGTGATCCCTGGCACGCACTGACTTTGATATTCCAGGCACACGGACTGGCTTTTTATCACCACTTCATTCTCCCCACTAAGATTCCTGTGCCTTTTAAGGCAGAGGGAGATCCCTGTGGCTTCAGTCTTCCCAGGCCTTAAAGGGCCCTTGTCTTCACTCACAAACCTCTTATCTCTTCCTCTCCTTCCTCTTCATTTTAAAGGGGGAGAGGGAAAAGTAACCGGGAGACATATATTTTCAGACACTTGTTACCGTATTTTAAAATTTGGCTTCGCATACACAGGGTCTTTGCTATGCACCATGTACTGTTCTAAGCTTCTTAAAAATAGAATCTCAATTATTATTTTGCAGGCAATACTCTATGCATTCATTAGCTAGGACAACAATGCATTTGCAGTATTGAGATTTCATTAAAAAATTAAAGCCATTTACTATGATCTGTGATGTGTGTTCTTAATATCACTATGATACTTCTAGAAGATGGTTATCAGTTCTTGCGATGCTTTGATGAGGCAGCCCCATGGACTTGGGAATAAGGAAAGTAAGATTGCACGTGGATAATGAAACTCTGCTATCAACACACAGCGTGTCAGAACAGAGAGATGTGGGTCCCTCTGATGCCTGCAGATAGAAAGCAAGTGAAGCCCTAGGTGGAGACAATGGCGAACTGTGGCACCTCCTGCCTTGTAAAGGGGAGGCTGCTGTCAACTCCTGGCATTTGCAGCCAGCAGCGAATGTGGGCACAGTCCAGACGGAGCAGGGAATGTGGACACCGTCTAGACAGAGCAGGGAATGTGGGCACCGTCTAGACAGAGCAGGGAATGTGGGCACCATCTGGATGGAGCAGGGAATGTGGGCACTGTCTAGACAGAGCACGGAATGTGGGCACCATCCAGACAGAGCAGGGAATGTGGGCACCATCTGGATAGAGCAGGGAATGTGGGCACTGTCTGGACGGAGCAGGGAATGTGGGCACCATCTGGATGGAGGAGGAAATGTGGGCACTGTCCAGACAGATCAGGGAATGTGGGCACCGTCTGGATGGAGCAGGAAATGTGGGCACCATCTAGACAGAGCAGGGAATGTGGGCACCATCCGGACGAACTTCTGGATATTGCTGGAGAAGCTGTGAACTCTTCTAATGTTTGCACATTGGCAACTAATTTACTTTTTAAAACTTGAGTGGGTCAAACGAAATATAATCCTGAGCTGGATTCTGCCCAGAGACCACTGATTAACTGCCTGTGCTTTACAGAAGAAGAATAGCTCCCAGGCAGGCCCACGCCACACCTGGGGGAAGCATAAACAGACTCAGGGCTAGGGCACGGTGGCTCACGCCTGTAATCCCAACACTTTGGGAGGCCGAGGCGGGTGGATCACCTGAGGTCAGGAGTTTGAGACCAGCCTGGCCAACACGGTGAAACCCCATTTCTACTAAAAGTACAAAAATTAGCTGGGTGTGGTGGCGGGTGCCTATAATCCCAGCTACTTGGGAGCCTGAGGTGGGAGAATCACTTGAACCCGGGAGGTGGAGGTTGCAGTGAGCCAACAGTGTGCCACTGCACTTCAGCCTGGGTGATAGAGCAAGACTCCATTTCAAAAAAAAAATAAGAAAGAAAGAGAAAGAAAGAAAGAAAAGAGAGAGAGAGAGAGAAGAAAGAAAAAGAAAGAAAGAAAGAAGAAAGAAGGAAGGAAGGAAGGAAAAGAGGAAAAGAAAGAAAAAAGAACAGAGAAGAGAAGAGAAAAGAAAAGAAAAAGCCATGTTGGCAGGAACAGGCATGTCCTCGAGTGTGGTTCTGGGGCTAAGGGACCCAGAGGTCCCAGCCTCATGATGAAAGGCTGTATCAGGCTGTCCTCACCTGACACTGTGAGAACATCCCATTAATCTGATCCTCTCATTCAGATTCTGGATTCCATAGTCTTTGCATCTCCAGGCCAGGCTGTGTGAGCACAGAATAATGCATGTGGCTGTCTTGAGAGCGTGCCCTATCTAAAATCCACATCGGTGTATGACTTCTTTATGGGAGCAAATGAGATGTAAACACTAGATCAGGTGAGGAGAGATAAGTAAAGGCTACCGTGCTTGAAGACAAAAGAAATGGACATAAAGCTATGAATGGGTAGATAGGGACTGGTACTTTTTTTTTTTTTTTTTTGAGATAGGGTCTGGCTCTCTCACCCAGGCTGGAGTACAGTTGTGCAATCATAGCTCACTGCAGCCTCGACCTCCCAGACTCAAGCTATCCTCCCACCTCAGCCTCCTGAGTAGCTGGGACTATAGACGCAAACCACCATGCCCAGCTAATTTTTTCTGGGGTCGGGGTTGGGGGCTGAGTTTCACTCTGTCGCCCAGGCTGGAGTGCAGTGGCGTAATCTCAGCTCGCTGCAACCTCTGCCTCCCAGATTCAACCAATTCTCCTGCCTCAGCCTCCCGAGTAGCTGGGATGACAGATGCCCACTGCCACACCCAGCTAATTTTTGTATTTTTAGTAGAAACGGGGTTTCACCATGCCGACCAGGCTGGTCTCGAACTCCTGGCCTCAGGTGATCCACCCGCCTCGGCCTCCCAAAGTTCTGGGATGATAGGCCTGAGCCACCATGCCTGGCGCCCAGCTAATTTTTAAATTTTTTTGTAGAGATGGGGTCTCACTATGTTGCCCAGGCTGGTCTCCAACGTCTGGGCCTCAATGATTCTCTCACCTTGGCCTCCCAAAGTGCTGGGGTTACAGGCATGAGCCACTGCACCCAGCTTCTGGTAAAGTCTTTGAGTAAACAGAATAATTGCATAAATAAAACAAATCTTAATACAAAAAATGAGTCAGGAGATTTAAAGCAGTTGGCCCCTCAAGCACATTGTTCTGTCTGTTTACCTGAGGTCAGTAAAGCGGTAACCCAGTTATCACAGATATTCCCCCAAAATACTGAAATTTGTTGATCTGCAGGTGAAGTGGAAGGCAGTCTGGGTGCTGCTGCCCCCTGGTGGTCACTTTGAGGATATTGCTTAATGCACAGGGAACCCTGAGGACCGCGCAGCTAGGCAGGTGCCTGCTGGGGCTGGGTAAGGGGCTCTGAGTGCCTTTAGATGCCCTTGGGTGGCTACACTTCTATTCAGCCATCAAGTTCAGGGAGACGGGACCCATCTTGGGCACGACTATGGAATGGGAGGATGGATGCTGAGAAAGAGAAGCATTCTTCTAGAAGTTCCTTGCAAGGCAGCTCCTTTGAACAAAGGCCCTGGAGTCACAGCTCTAAATCCCCGAGAAGTTGCTAGGACCCCCTTCTCCCTTCCTTTGGGCAGGAACCTGTTTAGCTCCCTCCCCTATCCCAGGAATAACCGTACCCTCCTTTCAGCACCTGGAAAATAATCTCTCCCCCAGACCTAAGTCCCTTTTGGTTTCAGGCCTGTGATCACTCATGCTATGCATGGAGAAGAGATTCCACCTCCTACGTATCCCTAGACTCAGATCTTTTTATCACCTTCTATTCACCCCATTCGTGAGGGAAGGAGTCCCACTCTAGGGCTGGGACACACAACACCCAACACTGGATAGGTGAGACCCACGGCAATTTTCTAGTCACATATACTCATAGCCCAGGGGAAGGGCCACTGCAGGCCACGCAGGGCCACGTGGGGTGGTGCTCAAGAGCAGAGTGAACGGCAGGGGTGTTGGACAGCAGGTTTGGTAGTAACAAGAGTGATATGGTTTGGTCATGACCCCATCCACATCTCATCTTCAACTGTAATTCCCATAATCCCCACGTGACATCAGAGGGACCCAGTGCGAGGTGATTGAATCATGTAGGGGTTACCTCCATGCTGCTCCCATGATAGTGAGTGAGTTCTCATGACATCCAATGGATTTATAAGGGGCTTTGCCCCCTTTTGCTCAGCACTTCTCCTTCCTGCCGCCACGCGAAGGAGGACATGTTTGCTTCCCCTTCCACCATGATTGTAAGTTTTCTGAGGCCTCCCAAGCCATGTGGAACTGTGAGTCAATTAAACATCTTTTCTTTATAAATTACCCAGTCTTGGGTATCTTTATTAGCAGCGTGAGAACAGACTAATACAGAGGGTGGAGTGGCCCCTGGTTTCTGCATGAGGTTGTTAACTAATTCCGCAGACTGGCAGGGAACTGAGGCCTGCTACTTGGCAATAAACAGGGGTGGTCCCTGGTCCCTGGGATGAGAAGGGTTTCCCAGCTGGGAGACCCTATTTATGGGAGCAGAGGTGGGTCAGGAGCTTGCGTTTAGGCCACTTGAGGCCCTCCACATTTTACCACATGTCAAGGCAGCACATAACATTGGCCTTGATTTCAGGCTTTATGCCGCTGATAGAGATAGCTGGGTAGGTTCTGCACTGAGTCCAGCACTGGGCTTTAGGGGATGCGCAGGGGATGAAACCCTGCCCCGCTTCCCTAGCTGAGCCAGGGCCCTGGAGTGGGGCAGTGGCTGCCTGGTAGGAGGAGTGCCTCTCCAGTTTGCTGGAAGGACACCATCTGGGCTCCTGGGCCTCTGCAGCCGGCTTGAACACCCACATCCCTTCCTCCTCCAGCACCTGCCTCTGAGGGTGGATGAGGTCACCACTGCGGCCTCCCCAGGAGTGGGGACAAAGGGACAATGAGGGGAATCAGTGGAGCAATTCCACACCTACCAATGGCCTCGCACATCATGAAAGGGGGTGACAACAAGGCAGCAGGAGCAGGAGGGCCTCCATCTTGGATAGGATTAAAAATCTAAGCTGCTTTTCTTCTGAGGCTCAGCAAATTCAGGTAATAAGGTGAGTGTCCCAGTTCCTGTGTTGTCATAGAGAGGAGGAATGAGAGAAGTTGCTGCTTGTCTCAGGCTTCCACAGAATGGAAGGCCAGGTCCCTGTCATGGCCCCATCATGCCCCGGCCTGCTCATCCCCTCCTCTGTCCCCACGTGGTGTCTCTCCCCTCACGCCAGGCAATCCTCAGACACAGACCCCCTCATGCAGTTTCACAGCAAGGAGATGGGCAGGTCCACTTCCAGGGGGTCAGGAAGGCTCCCCCAGCACCAGGGAAGGCGGGGCTCGGGGTCACTTGGCAATGAAAGGCCTGAGTTAATGTGAGGAATGGAGAATCCACAAGCTTTGAGAGAAACCTGGGAGATGCAGAGAGAGGAACCCAGGCTTCAAGAGGACTTTCAAAACACAGCTTTCCTAGGAAAATCAAGTGGGTGATTATCTTATTTCCTGTGGCTGCCATAACCAATGACCACAAAAATCAGTGGCTTCAAACAACAGAAATGTAACCTCTCGTGGTTCTGGAGGCTGGAAGTCCAAAATCAAGGTACCAGCAGGGCCAGGCTCCCTCCTAGGCTCCATGCCTTCTGAGGATCCTTCCTGCCTCTCTCAACTGCAGGTGGCCCCTCTCATCCCTTGGCTTGTGGCCGCATCACTGTCACCTCCACCTCCGTCTTCATGTGGCCTCCTCTCCTGTGTCTGTATGCCCTTTCATGTCTCTTATAAAACATTAATCACTAGATTTAGAGCCAACTCTAATCCAGATCATCTCATCTCCATCCTTACCCTCATGACATCTGCAATGACCCCATCTCTAAATAAGGCCACATACTTGGGTGACAGGAATCTGGAAAGAAAAATGACACCACATCCCTACTATACCCACAGTAGTTATAGGCCAAGGGTTTAGAAGAGTGCCTCGGGCATATCAAGCTCTTAACACATGGTCAGGATCATTTGCTTTCACCAAATCAAAGCTACTCTCAGAAACCCAACTGTGATGTTTCTCAAGTGAAGTTTTTGCTGCATATTCTTATCCCTGGCACAAACGTGCCTCATCACTTATTTTACAGTTGATCGGTCAGGCTCCAATGAGGAAAACAGAAATTCCATCATTTATTTTAGCAGAGAGAGTAACATGAAGAATTGATTAAACATGTGTGTAAAAACCAAATAACCCTAAATGGGAACATGGAGAAAACACAGAGCTGCAGACTGCGGCGAGCCACCAGCCACAGGAGCAAAGGAAAAGGTGTGATCTTGCCACCTGGTCACTGCTTCACAGCCTATTGCCTTACAAATCCTTACATGGACTGCCTTAAGTAGGGAATGAGAAGCAGAATTATGTATTTAGGGATGAAGTGTAAACTAAACCACATGAGCTGTTCCTTAGAGGTTAGAGACGCCTCCTAAGACTGATTGCTGAACACACACTAGATCCAAGCTTTCTGCCTGTTTTGCCTTAAAGTGCTGTCTTTCTAATACTTTTGGTTTAAAAAGAGAGAGAGAGGGAAGAGAGAGAAAAATCTCCAAAGTTTTAGCTATTAAGCAAGTCCCCAAGAGCTGGCAGGACTGAACCCCTCCCAGACAGGAATTTATGAATTGATGGAAAAGCTGAGGTCATGCACTCAAAGGTTGGTGCTGCATGAGAAGCAAAATAGGAAAGGATGAAAAAAAGGTGCCTTAGTCCATTCCAGCTGCTGTAACAAACTACCATAGACTGGGCAGCTTATAAACAACAGACATTTATTTCTCACAGTCCTGGGGGCCGGGAAGTCCAAGATCAAGGTGCCAGCAGATTCAGCGTCTGGTGAAGGCTCCCTCTCCAGTCCCTGGTTCATAGATGGCCATTCAATGTGTCAACTCTCACCCTATCCTGCCCCACAGCTCGTAGAGGTCATACTTATGTGTATTTATGTCATGAGACACCTGGACACTAACTGAGCAAACATTAGCCAATGAGCATGCATGTCCCTCTGCTGAGCTGCCTTCAGCTCCCAGGGCAGAGGCTGGAAAACATCACACATTTTCAATGAGATACAGCATCATCGAATTTCAGAGACAGGAATGAACATTCTAGACCAGGGTTTGGCCAACTATGGCCTGCAGGACAAATCAGGCCTGCCACCTGATTTTTCATCTGTTTGTTTTTGTTTTTTTCATAAAGACTTAATTTTTTAGAGCAGTTTTAGGTTCACAGCAAAATTGAATGGAAAGCACAGAGCTTTCCCATAAACCCCATTCCCCCACACATCCACAACATCCCCCAACCACAGCGGTACATTTGCTATACTCCATGAACCTACATTAACACATCACTATCACCCAGAGTCCAGGGTTTACCTTTGTGTTTATTCTTGGTGTTGTACAGTAAGTTCTTAATTCGCGTCATCAATAGGTTCTTGGAAACTGCAACATGAAGCAAAACGACATATAAAGAAACCAATTTTACCATAAACTAATTAATATAAACAAGAGTTAAGTTCCTATGGCCTGTTTCTGGTCACAAAACATCACCAAACTTATAAAGACCTCAAACACTTCTAATACTAAACATCGAAATAAATGCGAGCCATACATACATTTAGGAAAGATTAATACAAACAAGTGAAAGCTGAGCACAGTGGCTCACGCCTGTAATCCCAGCACTTTGGGAGGCCAAGGCAGGTGGATCACCTAAGGTCAAGAGTTCAGGATCAGCCTAGCCAACGTGGCAAAATCTCGACTCTACTAAAAATACAAAAATTAGCTGGGCATGGTGGCGCCTGCCTGTAGTCCCAGCTACTCAGTAGGCTGAGACACAAGAATCACTTGAACCCTGGAGGTGGAGGTTGCAGTGAGCCAAGTTTGTGCCACTGCACTTTAGCCTGGGCAACAGAGTGAGACTCTGTCTCAAAAGCAAACATACAACAACAACAACAAAAAAAACCAAGCGAGAGTGTTATTGACTGGCTTATTCCACTTCAGAGCCGTAGAAGGCAGAGCCCATCCCATAGGCACAGGGTCAAGGCAGACACCAGCCCTGGACAGGGTCCTCTTCCATCATAGGGCACGCTCACCCACTTCCACATTTGCTCACACTGGGACCATGTAGACATGCCAGCTCACCTACCGTGCATAGCTTTGGGATGTGGGAGGAAACTGGAGGACCCAGAGGAAACCCACACAGACATGGGGAGAACGCGCACCCTCCACAGAGACAGTGGCCTCACTAGGAATTGACTTTTTTTTCTCATAAACTTTATAGCAAAATGATGTTGAACGAGATGGTGTCATCCAAGGACCTGCTGTATAATGACATGTATCCACCATCGTAGTAACATACAGAGCATTTTCACTGCCCTAAAAGTCCTCTATGCTCTACCTGGTTATCCTCCCCACACCCGTCTCACCTGCTGGCAACCACTGATGTTTTCACCATAGTTTTGCCTTTTTCAGAATGTCACATAGTTAGAGTGATACAGTATGTAGCTTTTCATAATGGCTTCTTTCACTCAGTCATATGCATTTCAGTTTCCTCCATGTGTTTTCATGTCTTGATAGCTCACTTCTTTTCAGCACTGAATAATATTGTATTGTGTGGATGCACCACAGTTTATTTATCCATTCACCTACTGATGGACATCTTGCTTGCTTCCAGGTTTGGGCAATAATAAATAAAGCTTGCTATGAGCATCTGTGTGCAAGTTTTTGTGTGGTTACAAGTTTTCAGCTCCTTTGGGTAAATACCTAGGAATACAGTTGCTGGATCGTATGGTAAGAGTACATGTTGTTTTGTAAGGAGCTGCCAAACTGTGTTCCAAATTGGCTGCGCTATTTTGCACTACCACCAGCAATGAATGGGGATACAAAACGCCACATCCTTACCAGCATTTGGTGTTGTCAGTGTTCTGGGTTTTGGCCATTCTAATAGGTGTGTAGCCCACTGTATTCATCAGAGTTCTCTAGAGGGACAGAACTAATGGAATGAATATATGTATATATATATGTATATATATATTCCATTATATGTGTGTATATATGTGTGTGTATACACACACACACACATCTATATATACACACACACACACACATAATATAAACAGGAGTTTATTAAGTATTAACTCACACGATTACAAGGTCCCACAATAGGCCGTCTGCAGGCTGAGGAGCAAGGAGAGCCAGTCTGATTCCAAAGCTGAAGAACTTGGAGTCCGATGTTTGAGGGCAGGAAGCATCCAGCACAGGAGCAAGATAGAGGCTAGAAGTCTAGGCCAGTCTCTCCTTTTCACGTTTTTCTGCCTGCTTCTATTCTAGCCGAGCTGGCAGCTGATTAGATGGTGGCCACCCAGATGAAGGGAGGATCTGCCTTTCCCAGCTCACTGACTCAAATGTTAATCTCCTTTGGCGACACCCTCATAGACACACCCAGGATCAATCCTTTGTATCCAATCAAGTTGGCACTCAGTATTAACCATCACACCCACCACCTGTTTTTGTAAATAAAGTTTTATTGGAACACGGACACACTCTTGGTTTCTATATTAATACTATTCATGGGTGCATTCATGCTGCAAAGGCCGAGTTGGGTCCTTGTGATAGAGAACGTATGGACCACGCATCCAAAAATATTTACTACCTGTCTCTCTGCAGAAAAGAGTGTGCTGACCTCTGTTCTAGAATCATCCCGAAGTTTTCAACTATGTGGCTAAATGTGGTCCCTTTGGCCCCCTATGGCCTTACGGATGCACTTTCTGGGGCACCCAAGCACAGGAGCCACGGGTTCCCACGCACCGTGGGAACTCCCTCAGTCAGACTGAGGCAGGCCCTGGCTCAACAGATGCCACGGTTCTTTGGGAGAATTTTGTCTAAATATAAAATATAAAATACTAGAATTTTTTGTTTTTTTAAAAAGCTAACAAGTAACTATCACTAAGCCCAGAATTAAGCACTTACTTGTTTGACTGCTTTCATATACAATTGCTTACGTATGTGCATGTGTCAAATCCGCATATCTGACTGTTGTTATGCTTTCTAGCATACATAGCTCCCGTTCTGTACATAGCTCCCGGCTGCCTCATTGGCGCCCTCTATTGAAAACCCTTGGCCTAGACACCCGGGGAATCCGTCTGCGGGGGCTCCTTGGCGGTGGCCCCATTGTTATGGAAGCTTCTCGCCACAGGGGGGCAGAGCATCCTTGGGTACTACGTAGCCCTGAGGTGCAAGAATCCCGCAGGTCCCAGAGTGACTTCGGAGCATGCTTCCAGAGCCTACAGGTCTACACCAGCAATGCCGGGGGTTGCTGAAACAGAGGGAGACTGAATCACTGAATTTCACAGGGCTTTTTGGGTTAAAGTCAGGACAATTTGCATACGCAGTTTACTTCGCTGTCTGATTGTGAGCCAGCATGTTTCTTTTTCTCTATTTTTTCTTCTAAAAAACTTTTCTTTTTTATATTATTATTATTATTATTATTATTGTTTTACAAGCCTTGTGTTGAGAGCTGACTTTCAATAGATCGCAGTGAGGGAGAGCTTGTTTCTCTTACAGAGGGGAACATTCCCGCAAGAAGATGCAAATCAGGCATATCAGGCACACAGATGGAAGTTAAAACCAATGTAATAAAATGTTTGAAGAGAGAATTGCAAACATACTCTCATAGAAACAGCTGATTCCCTGAAAGAGTTAATATGTTTGTTGTAAACTCTTGACACTTAAAAAAATAATTTACCTTTTCAATAGATAATAGACACATAGTAAAAATAAACAAATAAACCATTTTTTAAAATACTGCCTAGAGGTAATAGAGGGATTCTTATGTCTCCTTTCAGAAATATTTTATGCACATACAAGAATATCCAGCTTTTATATACAAATGATGGCATACGGCACACACCAATGGGCACCATACTTATTTTCCCCCTATTTAGCAATATATGGAAGATTGTTCTTTTGTTTTTTGAGACAAGGTCAAGCTATGTTGCCCAGGCTGGAGTGCAGTGCAGTGGTGTGATATGGCTCACTGCGGCCTCAAACTCCTGGCTCAAGACCTCCTCCCCTCTCAGCCTCTCAAGTAGCTGGGACCAGAGGTGTGCACCACCATGCCTTTCTTCTTCCTTTCCTTTCCCTTCCCTTCCCTTCCCTCTTTCTTTCTTTCCTTTCTTTCCTTCTTTCCTTCCTTCCTTCTTTCTTCTTCTTTCTTTCTCTCTTTCTTTCTCTCCTTCCTTCCTTCTTTCTCTTCTTTCTTTCTCTCTTTCTCTCCTTCCTTTCTTTTCCTTCCTTCCTTCCTTTCTTTCTTTCTTTCTTTCTTTCTTTCTTTCTTTCTTTCTTTCTTCTTTCTTTCTTTCTTTCTTCTTTTTTTTTTTCTAGTCTCGCTCTGCTGCCCGGGCTGGAGTGCAGTGGTGCAATCTCGGCTCACTGCAACCTCTGCCTCATGGGTTCAAGTGATTCTCCTGCCTCAGCCTCCTTAGTAGCTAGGACTACAGGCCCCTCGCCATCACCACACCCTGCTAATTTTTGTATTTTTAGTAGAGACAGGATTTCACCATGTTGGTCAGGCTGGTCTTGAACTCCTGACTTCAGGATCCACCCACCTCAGTCTCCCAAAGTGCTGGGATTACAGGTATGAGCCACTGCGCCCAGCCATTTCCTGTTTCTTTCAATGCTTGCACAGGAGCCCATTGCATGGATCTTCATACTCTCTTGAATCAGTTCTCTCTCAATGGGCATTTATGTAGTTTCCAATCTTTTGCTGTTACAAACAATGGAGACAATGGGTCAATGACTATGTCTGTGCCTGTATCCTGTAAACAGGCTCATACCTAAGTCCCCCAAATCCCTAGTAGATGAAGGGCGGAATAGAAGGTATATACGGTATACATCTTCATAATGCCAATTATCCTTAAGCCAATAATAATAACTGACCTCTATGGGCTTCACCGTGTCAGACACCGTTCTGACTGCCTTAGATACATGAACTGAGCTGTGGAGGATACTCTGTGAGTAGCCCCGTTTTACAGATGATCTTTACTCATCTACTGGTAGTTGAATGAAATCCCTAGATAATTTTAATTTGCATGTATATGATTATGAGTGAGGATGAGCATATTTTTATCTGTTTAAGACATTTGTGGCAGGGCGTGGTGGTTCACACCTGTAATCCCAGCACTCTGGGAGGCGGAGGTGGGTGGATCACCTGAGGTCAGGAGTTTGAGAGCAGCCTGGCCAACGTGGTGAAACTCCCGTCTCTACTAAAAACAAAAATTAGCTGGGCATGGTGGCGGGTGCCTGTATTCCCAGCTATTCAGGAAGCTGAGGCAGGAGAATCGCTTGAACTCGGGAGGTGGAGGTTGCAGTGAGCCAAGATCGTACCACTGTACTCCAGCCTGGGTGATAAAAGTGAGACTCCGTCTCAAAAAAAAAAGACATTTGTATATCCTTTTCTGTGACTAGTTAGTTGTTCATGTCCTTTATCTTTCTGCTGAGTTGCTGGTCTGTATTTTTTTTCTTTCTTTCTTTTTTTTTTTTTTTTTTGAGATTGAGTCTTGCTCTGTCACCTAGGCTGGAGGACAGTGGGGCAATCTCTGCTCACTGAACTTCCACCTCCCAGGTTCAAGCGATTCTCGCATCTCAGCCTTCCAAGTAGCTGGGATTACAGGTGTGTGCCATCATGCCCAGCTAATTTTTGTATTTTTGGTAGAGACAGCATTTCGCCATGTTGGCCAAACTGGTCTTGAACTCCTGACCTCAAGTGATCCCCCAGCCTCGAGCCACCGTGCCTGGCCAGCTGGTCTGTTTCTTAATGTTAAAGTATTTGACTATTAAAAAATTGGACAGTTTATTGTATGTGTTACAAATGTTTCCCCCATTATCATTGATCTCTTGACTTTTTGATAGCATTTTTTGCCATAAAGAAATGTCTAACTTTGTGTAGTTGGATTTATCAGTCTTTTTTTTTTAATGATTTCTGACTTTTGTACCACACTTGGAAAGAGTGCCACAATCTGGGATTATAAAAATAAATCTCTCATGTTTGCTCTAGTTCTTTCATGGCTTTATTTAAACATATATATATATATATATAATCTTAGCCCCATCTGGAATGTATTTTGGTGTGTGTAGAGCTCCGGTTTTACTCTTTCCCAGTCTACTCAATCGTCCCATTCATTTCTGATATAACTAATCTTTTCTCCATTGATTTGAAATGTCCGCTTTATTTTATACTGTTTTCCTGAATGTTTTCAGTCTATTTTTGGATTTTATTCTGTTCCACTGATCTATCTGCCTGTTTATTTATTTGTTTATTTGTTTATTTTAATTTTGAGATAGAGAGTCTTGCTCTGTCGCCCAGGATGGAGTGCAGTGGTGCAATCTCTGCTCACTGCAACCTCTGCTTCCCAGGGTCCAGCGATTCTCCTGCCTCAGCCTGCCAAGTAGCTGGGACTACAGGTGCGTGCCACCATGCCTGGCTAATTTTTGTATTTTTAGTACACATGAGGTTTCACCATGTTGGCCAGGCTGGTCTCGAACTCCTGACCTCGGGTGATCCACCAGCCTCGGCCTCGCAAAGTGCTGGGATTACAGACATGAGTCGCCATGCCCAGCCCCCTGTCTGCTTCTTTATATGCTAGGATCAAATGCTTTTAATTTCTGTGGCTTTCCAAAATGTTTTAACATCTTTTGGTGAAATTTTCTTTCATTACTTTTTCCTGGAATTCCTTGGCTATTTTTGCATGTTCGATTTTCCATAAAAATATTAGCATCAACTTGTCTCTGTTAATTTCGATGAGGCAAAACCCTCAAGCTCTTTGTTTAAATAAGAAATCTAACATATTTGTTTATCCCCTGCCTCCTGTGAGAGAAGAGAGAAACCAAAGAAAGTTCGCAAAGGCTTATACCTTTGAGGAAACAGAGGTATCAATTTAAATATCTCTGCCAGAGCCAATCAATCTGAATTTTAGCCTTTGGGGAAGTTAGGGTTGCTTTTCTTGGGCAGAGCGTCAACCTCTGAAATCCAGGGGATTTACTTACTCCTTTGTTAAAATGACATAGGCAAGGATAGGTGTTTGTTTGTTTGTTTGTTTGTTTGTTTTGAGATAGAGTCTCACTCTTTTCACCCAGGCTGGAGTGCAGTGGCACGATCTTGGCTCACTGCAACCTCCACGTCCCAGGTTCAAGCAATTCTCCTGCCTCAGCCTCCCAAGTAGCTGGGATTACAGGTGTGCGCCACCACCCAGCTAATTTTTGTATTTTTAGTAGAGACGGGGTTTCACCTTGTTGGCCAGGCTGGTCTTGAACTCCTGACCTCAGGTGATCTGCCTGTCTTGGCCTCCCAAGGTGCTGAGATTACAGACGTGAGCCACCGCGCCTAGCCAAGAATAGGCGTTTATCATGCAGGATGCTGTCTGCCACTCACTGCAGCTGCAGGGAAAAAGGAACATTTTTTTCCTTTTAATTTTGCTGCAACTTTGCTGTGATTTTTCAAGCCTTAAAGCTGGAACTTTATTCATTGGTACCAAGAGAAAGAAAGGCGGGTCCGAAAAGCACAAAATATGTCATTAGAAAGAAAAAGGGAAGAAGAAAATCACTAAATGGAATATTTGGCATTCAGTGTAGTCTGGAAAACAAAACAACAACAGCACAACAACAACAAAACAAGGGAAATTTCCATTGGAATTATACTAAATTTATAGATTAATTCAGGGAGGATTGTCATCTTTATACAGACGAGTCTTTCTACCCAAGATTAGGAAATATATTTGCATTTAGTCAAATCTTCCATTTTGTCCCTCTGTCGTTTAGATTTTCTTTGTGTAAATTTTGTGCACTTATTATACTCTTGGGTGTTCTATCTTTGGGGGTTCCTATTGTAAATGGAATCTTTTATTCAATTATATCTCAAAGATAGTGTTGTTAATATAGATTCTTGGATATTGTTTTGTAAAAACATTTATTTCGTGCCCCCCGAGCTTCCTGAATTATCCTGCTCTTTCTAATGGTTTTGCAATTGATTCTCTTATTTTTTCCAATCATAGAGTCAATGATTGTTTTTGCCTCCTTCTTTCTAGTTTTTGTACCTCTTCCCCACTCTTGTCTAATTGAATTGGTAATTCCCCAGTGCAATACTAAATGGCGGTGGTGATAATGGGTAATTGTGTCTTATTTCTGACTAAACTGGGGTGCTTTTGTTATTTCAGCATAGTGCCGGAATTATAGGCGGGAGCCACCATGCCCAGGCTTTCTATGATTAACTTTTTGAAGAGCCACTATATTCTCTTCCATAGCAGATGCATCATATTATATTCCCACCAGCAGTGTATGATGGCTGCTGTGGGGAAATATGACATTTCCCCACATCTTCACCAGCAACTGTTAATTCCTTTTTATGTGTGAAGTGGTATCTCATTGTGGTTTAATTTGTGTTTCCTTCGTTACTAATGATTCTGAGCATCTTTTCATGTGCTTGTTAGCAATTCATTCTGGTGATTATTTTTAATCATACCTTCTTATAATATACTCAGTCCTTCGTTTTTCAGGAAATATCTATTGATCATCTAATATAGGTGAAGATAAAAGAGGAATATTACTAATTTTTCTGCCTATCCCAACCACCTTTTCTGGCAATTCTTTCTAAAGAAGGATCTTCTCCCCAACCTCCTTATTGCCGATTTCTACATCTTATTTCTTTTTTTATGGCTCAAATCCCAGTATTTTTTTTTCTTACTGTTTATTGCTTGCTTACTTTTTTTTGCTTCTCTTCCCACTAGATATAATTTCCGTGAGGGCAACTAATCTGTCTATCTTGTTCTGTTTGTAACCCCAGCACTTACCTAGTACAGTATCGGACTGGCAGACAGTAAGCTTTAATAAATATTTTTAAATAAATATCTGAATGAATGAACCACATTAAGTTCAGTTTTATTCGCGATGACTCCCCTATAGGATATGCATAATAATGATAGACTTAAGGACTTATATTTATATCTACATGTGTTAGTTTTCAGAAACTGCTATCATCAATTGAGGTAGGAAGTTGGACTTGACTCCAAATGCAGGGCTCAGATACTGGACCATATTAAGGACTAGCTAAAACAGGTACAGGGCGGAAGCACCTTTCCATAGGACACTCCCACCAGTGTGTGCCACATACTATGGAGTTCACCGGAAGTTGTGGCCCCTTTCCATGGCAACAACCCGACAACATGAAAATTAGCACTCTTTTTCTAAAATTTCCTGCATAATCTGCCCCTTAATTTGCATATAATTAAAAGTGGGTATAAATAGGACTACAGAACTGCCTTCTAGCTGCTACTCTGGGCACACTGCCTATGGGGTAGCCCTGCTCTGCAAAGAGCAGGACCTCTGCTGCTGCTGTCCACTGCTGCTTCAACAAAAGTTGCTGTCTAATGCCACCAGCTTGCCCTTGAATTCCTTCCTGGATGAAGCCAAGAACCCTCTCAGGCTACAACCCAATTTGGGGGCTTGCCTGCCCTGCATCAAAATAACCACAAACTTGGTGGATTAGAAAAACAGATGTCTATTGTATCTTAGTCCTAGAGACCAGCTCAAAATCAAAGCATTGGCAGGACGCTACTCCCTGTGAAGGCTCTAGGGGAGGACCTTTTCTTGCTTCTCCCAACCCCTGGTGGCTCTAGGCATTCTGTGGCTTGAGGCTGCATCGCTCCAATCCCTGCCTCCATCTTCACATGGCTTTCTTCCCTGTGTCTCTTTCTTGTCCTTTTCTGTCTCTTATAAGGACATTTGCCACTGGATACAAGGTCCACTGTAATCCAGGATGATCTCACCTCAAGATTCTCACCTTACTTACTTCTGCAAGAGCCTTTATTCCAAATAAGGTCACATGCTGAGGTTCCAGGTGAACATATCTTTTAGGGAGACACCGTTCAACCCACTGCACCAACTAATTAAGCTCTGCACATTCTACGTTCTAAAAATCTCTCGGATCCATTGACTTCTCTCCAGACTTGCTGCCACTCCTTCTTTCAAATACTGTCATCTCCTGCCTGGATTATGCCTGCAGCTGCCTAACTTGTTTCTCTGCCTCCAGTTCTGTGCCTGTTCAATCCACACTCTGTGATGCAGCCGGAGTGATCTAAAACAGGCGAGTTTTGTCTTTTGCTGAACATGTGCTGCAGACCGGCTCCATCGCTGGCCCCCATCTTAATGCTACAGTGATTGCCCACAGCAGGTTCCTGACTTAGGCTAGTCAGAGCTGTGCCCTGGGATTTTCCTGGCTGAACAGGCAGGAAAGTACCTCTCTGCCATCTACTGGTGGAACTGTTGAGGTGTGAGTCTGAGCACCAAGTGCCACAGCTTGTGTGCTTCTCTGCAGTCGGGGGAAATTAGGCCAACCTGCAGAGAGAGGCAGAGATGGAAGACAGGAGGGGGACAGAGAACCCTGGGGATCCTCCTTCCTGCATCCAGCCCCTTGGCTAGCCCTCCCCTTCCTCTCTCTTCCTCACATGAACCAGTAAACTCTCCCTTGTTGCTAACTCTGCTTGAGATGGGGCTCTGCACTCCGGAGCATCCCGACTGTAACCATCATCCTTATAGACAAGACTCGTGGGATCTGATAACCACACAGCTTTATTTCTGCCCCCACTGTTTCTTTAAATCTCTTCTGCGGGCCCTACATACACTGGAATTTGATCTTGCCCTGCACCTATAGTCATGATAGATTGGAAAATATAGTCTTAATTCAGTAATTAAGATGTGCAGTCTTATGTCATAAACAAAATTCTGAATTTGATTTAAGGTTAGGGCTCCTCCCTGTCCCAGCTGGGGCCTGCTATGGGCAGGAGAACTGCAGCTGGGAGAGTGGGCAGCTCAGCTGGTATCTTCCTTTCATTGGGACTCTTCTGTTTCTGCTCCCATGCCCCAAACCCCCCAGATTTGTAAACTGTGGCTTCTGGCCAGGTGGATTGGCTTACACCTGTAATCCCAGAACTTTGGGAGGCTGAGGTGGGCGGATCACCTGAGGTCAGGAGTTCGAGACCAGTCTGGCCAACATGGTGAAACCCCTAGCTCTACTAAAAATGCAAAAATTAGTTGGGCATGGTGGCAGGCACCTTTAGTCCCAGCTACTCAGGAGACTGAGGCAAGAGAATCACTTGAACCTGGGAGATGGAGGTTGTAGTGAGTGAAGATCACACCACCGAACTCCAGATTGGGCAACAGAGCAAGACTCCCTCAAGAAAAAAAACAAAAAATGAACTGTAGCTTCTGAGCTCCCCAGGACTGAAGCTAGGAAAAGGAGAGAGCAGAGGGAGCAAAACAGTCTTGTCTGTCTGTCTGTTCTGTGACGTAAACTAGTAGAGGCAAGGGTTTAGAGCTAATGCCTTCCCTGTGGGCACATTCTTGAAGTCTCAGAAGACCCTGAAGCATCATCTGGCCAACTGCACCAGGCCGGTGTTCAACAGCAGCCCCATGTGGCAGCTAGAAGCAACAGCACCGAGGAGTGCTCAGATGCTAGTCCTCTCTGATTGGCTGAGGACGCCAGGCCAACCACCCTACTCATTCTGGACAAAGCCACTTGGAGTCCTGGCCAACCTGGGAGGCTTTAAGAGGGAGGTGAATATAGGTTGTCCTGCCAGCCAGGCAGCCGAGGATGCAAGTAATTAACTGAGAGAAGAAATGAGTTGTGACAATATTTGCCCTCTTGGGCTTGGAGAGTCATTCCACAAATGTCATCATATGTTATTCCTTTTTTTTTTTTTTTTTTTTTACAGCGGAGGGACGAAGTGACTTGGCTGCAATCCCACAATTAGTAAATGATCAAGTCCCGACTGGAACATGGTTCTTCCAGTTCTAAAGGCCATGAGCTTTCCTTTGAACCTCCCTAGAGATGAGTCCCTAAATGCTGGATAAGAGAAAAATGAAGTTAAAAGGAAGGACAAAGGTGACATATAAATTAAAGATTTTAAACATATGCGATGCCTCTTTGACCTCCAGCAGAGGGAAAAGCCTCTGGAGTCTGTGCTCTTAGCCAGGAAGGGATGCAGGGCATCCTTTATCTGGAGACGCAGGGCAAGGAAGAGACTCAGTTGTTCTCCTCAGGGGTCCTTCACCGTCATTTTTAATGTCTTTTTGCACTGCAGGGCATCGGAGCTGACCGATGAGGTCTGCCTCCTCTAGAAAATTCTCCTTGGAAAGAATGTCAAGTGTGGATATGAACATTTATTTGTTGACATTTTAAAAATGCCAATACTGACCCCCTGAAATGCAAAGTCACTTCTTTTTTTTTATTAATTTCTTTTGGAGTCAAGTCCACATCATTGCCACCTTTGCTCCCAATTTAGACACCTTTCTTTGAAGCTGACTGGCTTCTCAGTGGACAAAAAAAGCCATTGCCCTCTGGGAGAGTTGGGTCTTCGATGTCAAGGGGATTGCAGGATACTGGAATTCATTCTCCCAGAACTGTAGCTCATACAAATATTTACCAGGCGAGTGGCTTTGCTTGGTTGCGTTCAGGACAATATTTGTCTAGACTGAATCAGAGGCCTAAGGAAGGAGGTATCCACAAGTCAGAAGAAAATTCTTGGCCCTCGTGCTGATACAGGTTGTTCCATTTCACTGTTATGTAAGCACAGGGGAATGACCGGAGGCGGGCGTCATCCACACGGCATAGGGAAGCAGGCAGCTGCAGGGCCCCACACTGACCGTGATCCTGACCACTCTCCCCCAAGGGACAGGGACACTCTTTGTGAGATGGCACCATGTGGCCAGATATAGAATCCTTTAAAAATAGTATTTGCATTTTTCCATGAATACCTTAAACTTTGTTTTCCCACCATCTATCAGGGCTTTCTACATTAAAGAAACAACAGGGAAGCCGGGTGTGGTGGCACGCCTCTGTAATCCCAGCTACCCAGGAGGCTGAGCAGAAGAATCGCTTGAACCTGGGAGTCGGGGGCTGCAGTGAGCCGAGATCACACCACTGCACTCCAGCCTGGGTGACAGAGCAAGACAAGAAGAGAGAAAAAACAAACAAACAAACAACAACAACAACAAAAAAAGACAACAGGAAGAGGTTTACACTGAAGCAGACGACGCATACAAAAAAGTGCCTGTGCACAAGGCTACAGCTCTATGAAGTGTCTCAAATTGAACAAACCTGTAAAACAGAATATGACCGGCACCCAGAGTTCCCCTCATGCCCTCGTCATTGACCCTCCCCTGAAAAGTATCCACTATCCTGCCTTTTAACATCAGAATTGGTTTTGCCCAACAGGGAGAGTTTAAGGTCGTGGATATGCCTTGGCAGTGAGAGTTTATGATTTAACCTTTAGGGAAGTGATCGAGACAGTTCACCACACAGGATCCTGGGTCCGGCGTGAAGCTGACATTCAGGGTATGGAAGAATGACTTTGGTGTGGATGACCCACCTCTGGCACCTATGAGCTATGGGACATTGGGCCAGTCACTTCCCTGAGCCTGACTGTCCTCTCTTTAAATGGGGATAATTCTCCTGCCTCGCAGGATTCTGGGAGGTGTGGGAAGCACTTGACACAGATCTATTCCCTAACATCAGTGCCCCTTCGACACACGGACTAGACAGGACTTTCCGTGGAGCAGAATGGCTGCTCAACAAAAGGCCATCTTTCCTTCTGTCTCATGATTATTTTGTAACTTATGATTCCCCACATCTCATGCCAACATCCTCCTGAGCTGAATGTTAAATCTGTTGACTTCACAAATGACACACTCTCCAAAGCCTCCATCTCTGGCACATTGGCTGCCCAGTGTGCTCTGCCTCATCTGTTCAGATACCTCCCCAGAGAGTGGCTCTTCCCACACAGAGCCCCAGGCTTCCCTCCTGCCTTCTCAGGACCAAGGACATAAGATCCTGCTCATCCTTCACCACCTTCACCACGCAGATGAGGAAACTGAGGCTCACAAAGATGAGGGGGCTGGCCCAGGGTCATGCAGCAAGGACGTGGCTGGGGCCAGAGCCCTGACTCCCAGCCCTCATCACTGCCACCAGCCCCTTATTAACACGGGTCAGGTGCTATCCCCTCCCACCTCCCACTGTCAGTGTCCAAACCCCTTGTCTGTGTGGCAGAGGGGGGATGCCATGGTCCATCCCATAGCAAGAGACAGCAGGAGCCAAATGAATCTTCAACAAAGATATCTAACAAATGGGTGCATTTATTATTGAATAGGTAATACACATATGGTTAAAAATATTTAAAGCATAAAAATATTTAGTGAGGGCTCTCCCTCCCACACCTGCCATATATCTACCTGGTTCTCTCTTCCAATAGGTAATTCCTCTTCTTAATTTCTTGGACAGTCCACTGGTGTTTTAAATGCTTACAGTGGCAAAATCAGATATATATATGCTTCTCTCAATTTTTGATACGTGGTAACATGCTCTCTTCTTTACCTTTTGCATTTAACAACACACCTTAGAGAGCTTTATACATCAGTACATAAATAGCTTCCTCATTCTTTTTCACAGCTGTGTAATACTCCATTGTATATGTATATTATAATTTTTTTTTTTTGAGATGGAGTTTCGCTCTTGTTGCCCAGGCTGGAGTGCAATGGCACAACCTCTGCTCACCGCAACCTCCGCCTACTGGGTTCAAGCAATTCTCCTGCCTCAGCCTCCCGAGTAGCTGGGATTACAGGCATGCTCCACTATGCCCAGCTAATTTTTTGTATTTTTAGTAGAGACAGGGTTTCTCCATGTTGGTCAGGCTGATCTCAAACTCTCGACCTCAGGTGATCCACCCGCCTCGGCCTCCCAAAGTGCTCGGATAACAGGCATGAGCCACTGTGCCCAGCTTGTATAATTTTTAACAGTTTTATTGAAATATAATTCATATACCATAAAATTCATCCATTTAAAGTATACATTCAATTTTTTTGTATATTCACAGATTGTGTACAGCCAGCACCACAATTTTAGAATAGTTTTATTACCCCTCCAAAAATGCTATATACCCTTAGTTATCACCCCCAATCCCTCCCGCTAGTCAATCTACTTTCTATCTTTGTAGATTTGCCTATTCTTGGCATTTCATATAAATGAAATCCTACAATATGTAGTCCTTTGTGACTGACTTCTTTTATTTAGCACAATGTTTGCAAGTTTCATCCGTGTTATAGCATATATCAGTACTTCATTCCTGTTTATTGTTGAATAACATTCCATTGTATGGATAAACCACATTTTATGTATTCATTCGTCAGTTGATAGATATTTGGGTTGTTTCCATTTTTTGCTATTACAGATAATGCTGCTTTGAACATGTGTGTTCAAGTTTTTGCGTGAACTTATGCTTTTATTACTCCTGGGAAGATACCCAGGAGTAGAATTGCTGGATCATATGGCTTATTTTATAACTTACTTACCCAGTACCCCATTGATGGAAATTTCATCAAATTGTATTTTAAAAACCAGCAACCATCACAAACGTGGCAGGTTAGAGTCCTAGAGTGAGGATTAGGAAGAAATGGAGCTGGAAACAATGGTTGGATGATTGAACTTGCCAGTCTTCCAACTTGTCCTTCCCTGCTCCTGGGGAAACTTTACCCCCAGACACTTACTCTAGCACTTTCCAATTAAGCCTACCTCAACTCCAATGGGGTCTGTGACTCTGGGAAAGAGAAGAGCCATTTCTCACCACCCGGCACAGGAGCCCAATGCCCACTGACCCCTCAGGGAAAGCCCGAGGCCCCTCAGGTGTGTCACCCTGGGGGTGTCACTTCCTTCCTGTCTGGGTTTCCTCATCTGGGAGACTGTCCAGAGGAAGCTGGTGACTCTTGACCATGGAGTTTCCTGGCCCTATGATGACAGATCTCTGCACACCTGGCCATCTACCACGCCTGCAACAGGTGCCGAACACAGGGGAATTCAATAGCCATCCAAGCTCTAAGCTGAGAGCCAGCCTCAAGAAGAGCTTCTGGCCACCTCAGTTCATGATGGGACCTGGGAGAGCTGGAGATTCCTTAATACCAGCACGTTTTAAAAAATTGTTTTTATTTAGAACTTCTTAACAAGTCAAAGCTGGGAAGTGCTTTCTGTTCTGATGCAACAGAAGACACAGCATATCGGATCCTCCGATTAACTGCATGAAAGCAAAGTCATCCACTTACTAAGTTTCTGTTTGGTGCTGCCCTAAGATTGTTGGAAGATCACATTACTCCCCACTCTGGAAACTCAGTGCAGCTCAACCGCAGTAGGACTGATCCTTCCCTAGGAGACGGAGTTCTCCTTTCATCATCTTCCCCTTCTGTGCATGGTAGCCGCTTGAACTTGCCCCTCCAAGAGTCAAGGACAAGACCACCCCATGGAATGTGAGTACTCAGCTACAATGCAAGGATGGGCAGTTTGAGATTTACTTACATATTTCACGTCATTAAATTACAAGTACAAAATGGCACAGAGGAAAAAGTTTCTCTCTTCTACAGGATATGTTTATCCATTAAGATACAGCCTAACTTACTTTTACCTTTGTAAGAAAGGTAAAATGTAATGTATTGCAGTAATTAATATAGTGAGTTTCTTTCATGTAGAAAATGGACTGCTTTTTCAATAATTTAATGTTCTGTGTGTAGTTTGTAGTTGGGGATATTTTATTTGTATTTGAATATATTGCATCATTCTATGACAATTTCTAGAAAGTTCTATGAGTTTATACATGTGTTCTGAGTTTCAATAAGTTCTCTTGCCCTAATATAAGGATATTGTGTTCTTGTTGGGTTGATTTGCTGTTTGTTTGTTGTAATAATTACGGGAATTTTTCACTTTCCTTACTTTAATGTCTCAAACTATTCCACCAAACAATGGTGTAAATTTATGCTTGTGGTGTTGTTTCTTGCGAATGACTAATTTTATGTAATTAAATCTGTTCATTTGTCCTGGGCTTTGTCACATGTAGTTTGAAAAGTAATTTTTAAATAGTTTCTTTCTTCATCTAAAAGTAATAAGCTCATTTACTCATTCTGGCAACTAACTATAATAAAAAACACTGGCCTCTCTGAGTCTTGGCGTTAGCAAAATGAATTAGCAACAAACAAACAACTATCAAATGGGAAGCATTTTGGAGCACCTTTTTTCTACCCAGCAGGCTACGAGATTGATCCTATGATGTGTTTTTAAATACATCTGTGTTCACATAGAGCAAGGAATGGGGGCTTGAGCCAGTAAGGCCGCACTGGGAAGCGTCTCACAGGATTGCACTCTGCATCTTTGGTTTTCATTGTTTCATTTTCTCCACCAGCTCTCCAAGCAGAGAAAACAGTTTTGAATTAAACAGCAATTGAGATCTTAATCTTCTGGTCTTACAAGGGCACACAACGTCTTTACCCAGGGGCACTTCACCAGGGAGACCAGAAAAGTACCAACTTGTACACTCTTTCTTTTCAAAAATAAGTATACACAGTACTAAGTGTATAAAAGGGCATACAGTGAAAAATATATCTTCTTCCCCCAGGTTTCTTCCTCAGAGGCAATTGCAGATACTAATTTCTTATTCATTCTTCCAGAGATGTTCTATACATACAAAAACTACAAGCAAATAACATATAACTTCCCCCTTTTTTACAAGTGGCATTGCAGAGCATATGACCATTAGCTTATTTTTTCACTTATTAACATTCAGTACCATAAAAAACTCCTTATTGCTTTTTATGACTGCATAGTACTCCACTGCGTGGAGGTTCCAAAATGTATTTCACCGTTCCTCAGTTAGTGCTATTCAGGCTGCTCCCAAGCATTCATCATCACAAGCAGGACTGCAATGACTAACCTTCAGCGTATATTGTTTCTAGATGTTCTGGAGCATCTTTAGGATAGATTCCTAGAGATAGAATTGCTGGGTCAAAGGTAAGTGCATTTGTAATGCTCATAGATCTCGTCCGTGTGCCCTCCATGTTGGTTGCATGAATTTACCAGCAATTATACAATTAAAATTCTCCTTGGAAAAAATGTCAAGTGTGGTTATGAACATTTATTTGTTGACATTTTAAAAATGCCAATCCTGACCCCCTGAAATGCAGAGGCACTTGTTTCTTGTCTTTAAAAAAAATTTTTTTGGAGTCAAGTCCACGTCGTTGCCACCTTTGCTCCCAATTTAGACACTTTTCTCCTAAGCTGGACAAAAGAACAAAAAAAGCCATTTTTTTGTTAGTTTATTCTGAAACATCATGAATTTGCAAATCCAATAGGTAACAAAATGCTATCTAGTTATTATCTTAATTCGCATTTTCCTTATATGAGTGCTATTGAGAAGCTCTTCTTATGTTGAATATTCATTTTTTCCCTATGAACTATTTGTCCATATCTTTTGCACATTTTTCTACTGCAGTTTTAAACTTTTTCTTACAGAACTGAAGGCCATTGAGAAAATCAGTGATATAAATTGCACTTTGTCATCTGCCTCTTGGTTTTATGGTATGAAATAGCTTAATTTTTTTTTATGTAGTTGAATTTGATTTCTATTTCTTCTTTGTTTCTTCTGAATTTTTGTTATGCTTAAAAGAATATTCCACTCTGAGATGATAAAGAAAAAATCTGCCATGCTGTACTCTAGTACTATAAATTATTTCACTTTTTATGTTAAAATATTTTATTTATCTGGGCTGTTTTTTTTTTTTTTTAATCTGGACCGATTTATCTGGTCATATGGTGGAGAGATGTGGATCTAATGCTATTTCCCCCAAGCTACATATTGAATAATTCATCTTTTCCTACCGATCAGAAATGCTCCTTTATTAGCTAGCTATCAAATTCTAATTCCTAACTATTGATGCTGTTTTTACTCTGTTTCATTGGTCTGCTTCTCTGTTTTCAGCATCACACTATTTTAGCTTTTGTAGTTTTATTTTTTATTTTTTTATTTTTTAAGACAGAGTCTTGCTCTGTCGCCCAGGCTGGAGTGCAGTGGCCTGATCTTGGCTCACTGCAACCTCTACCTCCTGGACTCAAGCAATTCTCTTCCCTCAGCCTCCCTAGTAGCTGGAACTACAGGCGTGTGCCACCACGCCTGGTTAATTTGTGTATTTTTAGTAAAGACAGGGTTTCACCATTTTGGCAGGGCTGGTCTCGAACTCCTGACCTCAGGTGATCCACCTGCCTCAGCCTCCCAAAGTGCTGGGATTACAGGTGTGAGCCATCGTGCCCACACTGTTGTAGTTTTATAGGGAGAGTTGCACCTGGTTCTGAAGAACCCCCAACCCACACACTCTGCAAAGCCCAGCAAGTCCCAGCTGGGCTGTGTGCATATAAAGCTTTCATTCATTGAAAAAAAGGTAAATTCGTTTTTATGGCTGGCTGATTTAAAATTTGTCGCTAGGCTAATTCATTAATCATTCTTTTTATTCAGATTTTTTTTCTAATTAGTCTTGACAGTTGATTTTTCTTTTTCTTTTACTTTCTTTCTTTTTTTGTTTCCTGTTTTTTGTTTTTTTTAAATAGGGTCCCATGCTGGAATGTAGTGGTGTGAACACAGCTCACTGCAGCCTCAACCTCCTGGGCTCAAGTGATCCTCCAGCCTCAGCCTCCTGAGTAGTTAGGACCACAGGCTTGCACACTACACCTGGTTAATTTTTTTATTTCTTGTAGAGACAGGGTCTTGTCATGTTGGCCAGGCTGGTCTCAACCTCCTGGGCTCAAGCAGTCTTCCCACCTTAGCCTCCCAAAGTGCTGGGATTACAGGCTTGAGACACCACACCCAGCCAACAGTTGATTTTTCTAAATGAATAGTTTATTGATTTCACAAAGAAATCCTATTGCTGTTTTTATTGCAATTATGTTTCTTGTATAAATTATCTGAGGGATAACTGACATCTTTATGATGTCGTGTCTCTTATTCAAGAACTTAGTGTTTTTCGGGGCACAGTGGCTCCTGCCTGTAATCCCAGTGCTTGGGAGGCTAAGGTGAGAGGTGCTGTTGGGACCAGGAATTCAAAACCAGCCTAGTCAACATAGCAAGACCCCATCTCAACAACAAAAAAAAAACAAGAGAGAGAGAAAAAAAAGAAAAAAATTACCCCAGCATGGTGCTGCATGTCTATTTGTGAGGCTGAGGCAGGAGGATCGATTGAGCCCAAGAGTTTGAGGCTGTAGTAAGTTATGATCATGGCACTGCATTCCAGCCTGGGTGACAGAGAGAAACTGTCTCTCTAGAAACAAACAAACAAACAAAACAGAAAACAAAACAAGAACAACAACAACAAAATAGTATTTTGGACTCTTTTGATTTTTAAAAATATATTGAGATACCTGTTGTTACACTCCTGCTCATGCCTCAGAGAAGGCCTCTTTGAGCAGCACCACGTTTTCACAGATATGAGGGCTTCATTCTCCTTGGTGTGGCCAGGCAGCCCTCAGCCTAGGACACTGAATCTCATCCGGACCTCTCTGTTTCTCAGGGGCCAAGTGGACTCCCCATGAAGCCTCCAACCAGACCCAGGCCAGCACCCTCCTGGGGCTCCTGCTGGGTGACCACACAGAGGGGAGGAATGACACCAACTCCACCAGGGCTCTGAAGGTGCCAGACGGAACTAGCGCTGCCTGGTATATCCTCACCATCATCGGCATCTACGCGGTGATTTTCGTTTTCCGGCTGGCCAGCAACATCCTCAGAAAGAATGACAAGTCCTTAGAAGATGTTTATTACTCAAATCTGACTTCTGAACTCAAAATGAAAGGGCTCCAGGGCAAGGTCGCCAAGTGCTCCACACTGACTATCAGCAACAGAGCTGTGCTGCAGCCCTGCCAGGCCCACGTGGGGGCAAAGGGCGGGAGCAGCGGGCCCCAAACCGCAACCCCAGAGACCCCCTGAGAGTCAAGGCCAGGAGGCCTTCCCCAGGGTGGCCCCAGACTTCTTGGAGGGGAGCAGCTTTGGGTTTACTTGGAGCCCTTGAGGGGGACTGGGGGTGCATCGCTGACAAGGGGTGCTTCTGGCTGCTAGTTTGTGACCAGAGCCAGCAACCCAGTTCCTCCTCAGGCTTCCAGGTGCTTCGAGAAGAGAGAGCGGGGCAGCGGTTTCTAGCCAAATTCAATCTTCACTGGCAAAGCCTGTGCTCTGGGGAGGAGCACTGTCCACTGTTCTCGGAGGAATCCGGGAGACTCCTGGGGGCATACAAGGAGGTGACCCCTTGTCATGGAAAGAAGAGTGAACTTGGAGTCGGTCCTGAGTTAAAATTCAACTTCTGGAGAGTCACATAAACTGAGCAGCTAGTTGCTCACCTGAGACATCTAGGGTTTGGAGACAGATGGTTTTAAAAGGCTATTTTATTTCAAAGACTCTGGCTTGAATATAGGACCAAAGTTGTTAATATCAGAAGTTGGAAATTCTTCATTTTCATTGAAAGAATTAGGTACGTCAAAAAAAGCACTGGAGCTGGGTGTGGTGGCTCATGCCTGAATCCCAGCATTTAGAGACCCTGAGGCAGCAGGATCACTTGAGCCCAGAAGACTGAGTCCAGCCTGGGCAACCTAGGGAGACCCTGTTTCTACAAAAAAAAAAAAAAATGTTTTGTTTTGTTTTGTTTTGTTTTCAGACGGAGTTTGCTCTTGTTGCCCAGGCTGGAGTGCAATGGCACAATCTCAGCTCACTGCAACCTCTGCCTCCTGGATTCAAACAGTTCTCTTACCTCAGCCTCCTGAGTAGCTGGGACTACAGGCATGTGCCACCATGCCTGGCTAATTTTTTTGTATTTTTAGTAGAGATGAGGTTTCACCATTTTGGACAGTCTGGTCTCGATCTCCTGACCTTGTGATCTGCCTGCCTTGGCCTCCCAAAGTGCTGGGATTACAGGCATGAGCCACTGCGCCCGGCCAAAAAATGTTTAAAACACATTAGCCAGGCACGTGCCTGTGGTCCCAGGTACTTGAGAGGCTGAGGTGGGAGGATTGCTTGAGCTTGGGAAGTCGAGGCTGCAGTAAGCTGTGATCATGCCACTGCACTCAAGCTTGGGTGACAGAGTGAGACCCTGTCTCAAAAAAAAAATTTTTTTTTAAAGAAAAAAAGCATTAATTGTGGAGTCAGAAGAACCAAACTCTAGTCTGGGTTTGATTATCAGTCACTCTGGTGTCCTTTCACACATCACTTCGCTTCTCTAGAACTTAGTCTCCATACAGATAAAATGAGGCTAATGATGTCAGATCTGCCAACCTTACCAAGTAGATGAGATCTAATGAAACCATGCATGTGAATGTATTTTGAAAAGTAAAATAAGTATGTAAATATAAGCCTTGTTGTAGTAAGTGGTGATGGTGGTTCTAGGTGATGCTGATGGTTTTGGTGGTGGTGATGGTTTACGTTGATGGCGGCGTTGGTGTTGGTGATGTTATTGGTGGTGGTTATGATGTTAATGGTGGTGGTGTAGGTGGTGGTGGTTGATGTTGGCATTAATGGTGGTGGTGATGATCCTATTCTGAAACAGGAAATGACTAATTCATTGACAATTAGTCTCTAAGCAATGGCTGTATTGTCTTGTTCCACAAGAGAATTCCGTCTGCATGTCAGTTGATGACCTGTGCTATCAATTGAATCCATGAGATTTTCCCTGTGGACACTTCTAGATTTCCTTACATTAGATATCATATGCTTCACTCAAGTGGTTTACAAATACCTGTTACTTATATACTTTTCTTTGTCTAAAAAAGAGATAAGATCTTGTCTAGATGACTGATTAACTTAGGGAGATTGTGATTAACAGAATTTCTACAAGTGGCTTTCAGCAGGCAAAGAGAAAATTATATTTTGTACCAATTTATATAAAGTTCATCTAGCTCAGCTTTTGGAGATGTCCCTGGGGCTAGAGATGAAATATCTTTTTCCTGTCCACAGACAGTGGTCTGCAGTTCACCCCATGAACTCATAAAGGTCAGAATTAAACCCTGAGCTTTGTTTATAGAGGGTGAGATATATTTCCAAGTATTTGTTTCTCTTTTCACATTTTCCACATCATTACCATCATGATTGTTGTCATCATCATTGTCATCATCCTACAGGTTGAAAACAGAAGTGTTAGTTTATTTATATAGTTTATATAGGCTTTATGCATATGTTTGAGATGCTTACAGGGCAGGACAAGACAGAAGACACAAAGGTAGACAAAAATGTAATCCACAGTCATAGGAGTACAGAATGCATCCAAATGGGGCTGAATCGTCAGAACTTAGGTGAATCTGAGGATAGGAAGAGTGAACTGGCACAATCTCCCCTTGTTGGTTGCCCCTGCAGCGTGCATTTCCCCCTTCTCTAATCCAGCTGCCCCGAATTTTCATTTGAGGACCCATACAGCTCCAGGGAAGCTGAAACTACCCCCAGTTCAAGAATTGGAATAAGTTTCAAATGAGAAAGCTGACTGAAATATAATTTTTTAAAAATAATAATAATAATTGTTTTAAAAAGTGGGAATAAGAGGCCTAGATTGATCCTGTTGTTGCATCCCATCTCCTGGCCTCATTGCTTGGGACCAGGATGGACACCTGACCCTAAGCGAAACAACCCAATAAGAGTGACCGGAGAACTTTAATGGGGAATTCTGGAACAAAAAAGCTTTCTCTTGCTCTGGATGGTGTTAAAAGCAGATCTGAGCCTGGAATTGTTACAGGAATGGGATCCTGATCCAGACCCCAAGGAAGGGTTCTTGAATCTTGCACAAGAAAGAATTCAGGGCAAGTCCATAAAGTAAAGTGAAAGCAAGTTTACTAAGAAAGTAAAGAACAAAAGAATGGCTACTCCATAGGCAGAGCAGCAGCAGGGGGCTGCTTGACTGAGTACACTATGGTTATTTCTTAATTGTATGCTAAACAAGGGGTGGATTATTCATAAATTTTCCAGGAAAGGGTCAGGGATTTCTCAGAACCCTCAGTTCTTTTAGACTATATAGGGTCTCCTTTTAGACCATGTAGGGTAACTTCTGGACATTGCCGTGGCATTTGTAAGCTGTCATGGCGTTAGCGGAAGTGTCTTTTACCACAGTAATGCATTACAATTAGCATATAATGAGCAGTGAGGATGACCAGGGGTCACATTAATCACCATCTTGGTTCTGGTGGGTTTTGGCTGGCTTCTTTATTGCATCCTGTTTTATCAGCAGAGTCTTTGTGATCTGTATCTTGTGATATCAGTCCTGCTGGCCTCCTGTCTCACCCTGTGACTAAGAATGCCTACCCTCCTGGAATGCAGTCCAGCAAGTCTCATCCTCATTTTACACAGCCTTTAATCAAGATGGAGTCGCTCTGGTTCGAAAACCTCTGACAGAATTGTTGGATCCATTTTGCCACCATGAAGAAAGCCAACTTGAAGGCAAAAAAACCCAGCATCTAGCGGGGAGAAGAACAGGAAATTACAGAGACCACAGCCTGTACCAACTGTACAGAGCCTTCATTTGCCACTGGAGTTTTTCAGTTTGTGAAGCAATGAGTTCCTTTTATTAAGTCTGTTGGAGCTAGGCTTTTGTTCCTCACAACCAAAAATATCCTAAATGATACCATTGGATAAATGATTTCCCAAAGGAAGTGGGCCTTGGAGTCAAATTTGAAAAGAGAAGATGTGTGATGTGCTGTGTGGGAGGCTGGGATCATTTTTTTTCACCAAGATTTTTATATGTATAGGCTTTTATATTTATAGGGGAAAAAACAGATTCGGTACACTTCTTACTTCAGCTCAATGATCATTTGTAGGACTTCTCATTGCTTGTCCTCTCAAAGAGCACTCAGCGAGACTCTGTACCATTTAATCCTCACTCCTGACTGTCAGTAGACTGCCATGGAAACCCCAAGGATGCCTGTCCTGTTAGACATGCGGTCAGAGACTGGCTCCAAAGGTATCTCCCAAAGAGCAAAAGCCACCATCTTCTTGTTGGCGCCCAGACACAGGTGCATGAGCTCCAAGGACGCCTTCCTAGGCCACCTCTCTGCTGCCTGATCTAAACTCACCTCCTTTCTGGGAGCTGGTCTGAGAGTTTGCCTTGGAGATGTGTTGGATGGGAACTAGGGGTTTGTAGGCTCCATTGTGAGCAATACTGATGGGAAATGACCCCAAGTGGTATGGATATTTTGCATAAAGCCCCTGAAATCTGACATGCTCAGGGTCAGAGCCATGAACCACTGTCTTGACAAACCCCATGTACATGGAGTAATAAGGAAGGTGTGGGCACCGTGGTGTTAGTGTTCAGCCGGAGAGTGGGAAAGAGATTTGCATGTGCCACCAGCCCTGATAGAGACAGTGACAGAACACACTGATTCTCAACATTCCAGACACCTACTGTCTTTGTCGCTATGTAAGTTTCTCCCGATATTTAGGGGATCAGGTCAGATAAAGGCCTTCCTCTGAAATGGAAATTATTTAAAATCGATGAGGAAGTCATCCAGGAATGACTTCCTCTGGGGATCTGTGGCTGATGGTACCAGGGTTTGTACCAAACCAAATCAAGGTAACTAGAGCTTCCCCAGGTGATTGTAACCCATCTCCTAAATAAAACTTGCATCGACTCTGTTGCATTACAATTAGATTTTCCTGGGTGATGTACTCATCACATTTTTTAAAAAGGGACTTAAAGAAAGACTTTAGAGACTAAATTCCTGGTATTTATGCCCCTCTTTCTGGAGTCACAGGTGGGCTCTGATTCTCATAACTGATTGCCTTGACTTCTACCAGAGCAGAAGAATGCCAGCTCATTCTTCAAATACAGTTAGTCTTCTGTTGGCAATTATAGAAAACAGCTCTACCTAGCGCATGCAAGTGTGTGTGTGTGTATGTGTATGTGTGTGTGTATGTGTGTGTGTGTGTGTGATTTTGGGGAAGGCAACTGAGGCAGCTCACAGAATCAAAAGGACAGCAGCTCCTTCCAGCCTCAGGAAGGAGAGGGGTTAGTCTGCCATGAGGCCCTTACTTGGCCGCCCCAATTGGAGAACCTTCTCGCTAGGATTCTCCCAAAAGACAGCTCAGCTCCCATGTCTGCCGCCTGGTACCTCTGCTCAAGTTTCAGATCTCAGGGTGAGGGCATTACAGTGGATCAGGGAAGAGCAGGTGTGTAGGTGACCCAGTGAATGGAGTGCTCTGATTGGCTGAGGCTGAGTCATGGGCCCCTTCCTATAGGACATCAAAGTCTTTGAAGAAAATGCCAATTAAAAGTACTGTTGGCTGGGCACTGTGGCTCATGCCTGTAATCCTAGCACTTTGGGAGGCCGAGGTGGGCAGATCACTTGAGGTCAGGAGTTCGAGACCAGCCTGGCCAACGTGGTGAAACCCCGTCTCTACTAAAAAACACAAAAATTAGCGGGGTATGGTGGCGGGCGCCTGTAATCCCAACTACTCAGGAGGCTGAGACAGGAGAATCACTTGAACCTGGGAGGCGGAGGTTGCAGTGAGCCGAGATTGTGCCACCTCACTCCAGCCTGGGCGACAGATCGAGACTCCATCTCAAAACCAACCAAACAAACAAAAAAGCACTGTTGCTCAGATATCACCCCCTCTGTGAAACCTTCTTGATCCATAAGGCAGAACTGCTTGTTTCTCCATGGCTTCTGTATCACTTTGTAAAACATTTGGATGGATCAAAGAGAGAAAATTTTATTCAACAGAATTTTTGCAAGGATGGTACATTTGTTTGCCAAGTGTTTGGTAAGGAAATGAGACCTGTACAGTTTTGGTACAGGAAGGGCCCATGAATGTGGGCGGAACTATTCCATAGGAGACAAGGAGAAGCTGTTCTCTGGAGGGAGGGAATGGAGAGGCAGAGGTGGTTTAGGGATCTGCAGGATGGCAGAATGCATCCAGAAATGTCTTTCCTATCATTTCCCCACCACTGCCTCAAGCCCTGATCTTCTATGATTTCATGAAACTCATGGTTTAAACACTTGAAGTGAGTGGGCTAGAAGCCAGCAAAGGGACGCAGGGATGTGCCCAGACACATACAGGTGGAGTGGAAGCAGCAGGCAGACGGGGGGTGTCAGGAACAGAAATGCTTTCCTAGGGTAACCTAGTTATGTTTTGTTTAAACTCATCAGGAAGTAACCAGAGTCATGGGGAGGCTGTAAAACTGAGGCAGGGACCAGATTTCACCAAATCATTATAGAATGAGGGCAAGGATGAAGGAGGGGTGGAGGTAGGTGCTTGCAGGAGGCACCTTGATATGGTTTGCCTGTGTACCCACTCAAATCTCATCTTGAACTATAGTTCCCATAATCCCCACGTGTCGTGGGAGGGAGCAGGTGGGAGGTAATTACCTCCATGCTGTTCTCGTGATAATAATTGAGTTCTCACAAGATCTGATGGTTTTATAAGGGGCTTTCCCCACTTTGCTCTGCACTTCTCCTTCCTGCCATCATGCGGAGGAAGGATATGTTTGCTTCCTTTTCTGCCATGATTGTAAGCTTCCTGAGGCCTCCTCAGCCATGAGGAACTGTGAGTCAATGAAGCCTCTTTCCTTTATAAATTACCCAGTCTCAGGTATGTCTTTACTGACAGCATGAGAACAGACTAATACACACCTGAAAAGGAGAACGCTTATCACATAATGCTGTAAATACAGGTCGGCAGTCTCTTCCCCACTGAACCAGAAGAATATGATTTTTAAGAATAAAAGATATCTTATTGATCAATTGATCAAAAATATCTTATTGATCTTGACCCACTTATTTCAAAACACACAATAAATATTTGTAACTGTTCCTTTAAAAATAGCAATACCCATTTAAAAATGATGAAATCCAGACTAAAAGGACTTCGTATGTACCAGGCACTAAGTGTGCTGCATGCATCTCCCTGCTTGCCAGCTGCCTCTCTTATGGCGTCCACAAATGAAGCTGGAGGCAGAAACCATACAGTCACTTGAACAGAGGATGTTTCCTGTAAGGAAGTGATTAAGTGGTGAGGAAGAGACTATAAAGATACAAAGAGAACTCTCAAGGGTTCCCTAGGGCTCAGTACCCAGGGAAGGACCAACTCGGCTCCCCGAGGCTGGGCTTCAGACGTCTTTAGAGAAGATGTGATTGCAGCCACTGGCCGGAGGGGAAGTTCACGGGTAGCCGGGGCCACAGTTGGCCCACAGTCCCCAGGCAGCTGGTCCTTTAGTGCACAGGGGCACAAAGACTGGTAGATGGGTGACCAGGGAGAGCCAAGGTGCCAGGAGCTCACTCGCTGGTGGGGTGGCTGGGAGGTTGCTGTGTGCCTTGCCCATGGCACACAGGGCCCATGGCACACACCTCCAGGACACAGCCCCGGCGAGGCTGTGGTGTGGCACTTGCAGGAGTCAAGGCACTGAGCATGTGCCATGGACTGAATGCTTTTGTCCCTTGTCCCCTGAAATACACGTGTTAAAGCCTTAATCCCCAATGTGATAGTATGGAGATGAGATTTAGATGAGGTTTCGGGAGGTTTAGATGAGGTCGCGATTGTAGGTCCCCATGATGGGATCAGCGCCCTTACAGGAAGAGATACCAGACCCCCCTCTCTCTCTGCACCATGTGAGGACACAGCAAAAAGTATTCTTCCCATGAACCAGGAAGCAGGTCCTCACCGGGTACCTAATCTGCTAACACCTTGATCTCAGACTTCCAGCTTCCAGAACTGTGAGACAGAAACATGTGTTGCCTAAGCCATTTGTTTTAACAGCCCAAACTGACTAAGACACTCATCAGAGAAAAAGCAGCACTGGACATGTGTTACAGGCGGCAAGACTGATTCCTTCAGACTCCTGCAGCAGAGGGGAGAGATTCCAGTACCGACGAAGCTCAACCCCAACTGAGAAAACGGTGACCAAGGTCTTCAAAGAGAGAACAGAAAGGGAACAAAAAGGGACTGAAGGAGGAAATGAAAACGGAACGTGGGGGCCACGTGGAAATGGAAAGTTCCAGAAGGGTGAGGGGATAACTACTGAAAATGGTTTAGCGGGGTGGGCTGGAAGAGGTGCATTTTGTGGTTTGGCTGCATTGCAAACTCTTGAGCCAAGACTCAGCCAGGGCTGGGGTCGCCTTTGGGGATGCAGCTTAGCGCAGGTGGAAGCCAGGCTACAGTTTGGTGAAGCCTCTCAGCACAGTGTTGGGGCGAGTCCTCTATGCTCTGTGGAGTTCCCAGTTCACTGGAGGCTTGCTGGCAGGGCAAGTGTGGCCTGAAGGTGCACTGTCCATGTCAGGCAGGCATGCAGGGAAGCCGGGGCACTGAGAGCCTGCTGGGGGCAGGACAGTGGGCAGCCTGGGGTGCCTTGGGTCCCATCAGCAGGGTCATGGGAAACAGCCTCCAGGCTGCACAGTGGTGGACAGCAGTGCTGGCTTCCCCTGTACCTGCCCACCAGCCTTGGCCCTCCTAGGCCCTTAAGGGTCGTTTCCTGCTGCCCAGTGACCGTAGACCAGCCCTGGCCCAAGAAACCCTAAAAACTTCTCCTCCAACTATTTCTCCTGAAGAAGACAGAGTGCCAATGGACTACTACAGTGCAGGGCAATTGAGCAGAGATGGAGGTGAACTGGAGTCCCATGGGAGCAGGGAGGAGGGGCCAGGGAACCCTGGCCAGAAATAGGAAAGCAGTAATGGAAGCGAGGGCTCAGGAGAGGGAATGCCCATCTCAGAGCCTTTCAGGAACCTGGCATTGAATAAATGCCTCCTACAGAGGGAAGGATTCAGGGCAGATCACTTCTAGAAGGGGTCATGGCCTCTCCAGGTTCTGCATGGTCCACAGCATGTGTACAGTCCCCACAAGCTAGACTCCTTTCAGGCCTGGTGTGGAGGGAACCTCAGTGTGTGATGGAGGAGAGTCTTCCATGGGCTATGAACTTTTTAAAAACAACAACAACAACAAAAAAAAACAGCATGCATGAGATGTTGGGGGCTTAGGACAATATCTTACAACAGAACTGAAACATTAGTGGATAAACCTCAGGACAGGCAGGAAAAGAGCCGTAGCTCATCCACCATCAGCATTAGCAATGTAATTAGACACAATGGAAAATCAATGAAGTAAAGCCAATCAGCAGGATTCTGTTGTTGAGCCTCCAGTAAATGTCTTAAGTGTCCAATAAAGCCACATTGTTTTGATGATATGAATTTCTGTGTTGCTTTTCTGTTTGCTCAAAATCCTGAAATTCTTTGGAGAGTATTATCAATGTCATTATTCTTTGCCGGGGAGATGCTGAGCTGTCTTCCCTGAAGCAGTGTTCTCCCTGGGTTGTTTGAACCCCTGATTGTCACGTGCCTTCTGTCCTAAGCTGTCACCAAGGCCCAGACAAGCCCTGCCATGCATGTGTCTCTTTATTAATATATAGTACAGCAGGGAGCTGCCCCTCTCCCAGCCAGGCAGGGCCGCTTATCCCACACCCCCTGCCTTGCAAACACACTTAGTGTGGAGTATATTAGGAAGTTTAATTAGCAGAAAATAAATAAAGTAGGGATCCCAGCTTGAGCCTAGGCTGTCCCCTGCTGGGGTGGGACACGTCTGAACAGTGTTGATGAGAGTTTTATGAAGGACGCATCTCCTAGAAGAAAGGACATGGAGAGAAGTAAGTTTGATTCCCTCTCAGAAGAGCCTGAGTGCCCGGAAGTCCAAGCAAGAATCTTGAGATGTATCTGGGAGTGGGGATGCTTAGATCACAAGCACACTCCTGAACCCTGGCAATGGGGCAGAGCATGGAATGTACCCACTGGCTTAAGCTTGGAGCAGGACTTGACGTGGCTTCCTCCAAAAGAACCTGAGTTCTGTGGGAGGTGGATGAACATCTGAACAACTGAGGGCACTGCTGGGGATATGGAAGCTGGCAGGCAGCCCTTACTATTCGAGGTGCAATAGGGAGAGAGGATAACCAACGTTTAACAAACTCTATCAAATACTGGGTGCGTTGACATGTGCCGGCCCCAGGATGCTCTTAGAAACTCTATGAGGGGAGTGTAATTAGAGCACTGAGGCTCAGAGAGGTTAAGAAACTTGTATATTGTCACACAGCAAGCAAGAGTTTCAGGAAGCTAGATCTAACAGATTCCAAGGCCCATGTAATATTTCCATTAGGTATTTGTCCAAAAAACACTTTTCCTTCAAGGTAAGGAGTGGGAAGGCTACTCGTGTGGGGGCATGGTGTCCTGGCAGCCCACAGCTCAGTGCCAGACTGTGAGTGAGAAGACCAATGTGTGTCCCAACTCTGCCACTTCTGTCTGTGTGGCCTCAAGACCCTCACCTAGAAAGGTGGCTGAAGTATCACTCCAGGCCTGGTGTCCTGACTTCTTGAACAACTGTCTAAGGTGTGCAAGCCAGCACCTCCCCTTTTCTGCTCCCTAGTTAGATGGATTTAGCTAGACTATTGCTTTGTGAGAATAGAGGGATCCAAGAGCCTCATTCTCCATCTATATAACTCAAAGACTTTGTATAAGTCAGGGTGAGCTGGTTTCATCTTGAAAAACAATCACCCCAAACTCTCAGTGGCTGCAGACAGCTGGCTTGCTTGCTTTCCCCCGCCACATGTGTGCAGCCGGTCTGCTGGCAGCTGTGCTCTGAGACTCAGGTTGCTCCTGCAGACCCTCTGGAAATAGGCCATTCTCAGCTCTGGAGGGAGGAGTCCCTGAGTATTTCACCTGGACAATTAAATGCTCCAGCCTGGAAGAGACACGTTTCATGTCCATCCACCACTCATTGGCTAGAATAAGCCCATGGCTCCTTTCAACCATGAGGGGCAGGGAAGTCCCATCTCACCGGGGCCTGGAAGGCTGAGAGCCAAAAGTTGGGCGAACAGTACTCATGGCTATCACAGAGTGGAACCAGTTTCAAGGCTCTCAAACCATTTTTTGAGAGCAAGTGGAAGCCTAATCTCATTCCCTATTTTCTATCTTATTTACTTATATAAACCCAAACCTCTCTTTATTAAAACATCTCTCTCTATATATGTCTATTTTAAAAAGTCTCTCTATATATGTCTATGTGAGAAAAAAAAAATGTGTTACGTTCCTTTCAAAACCAACCCTGAGGCTCTAGAAGCACTAATGTTCTCCACCCACAGTTCCCCACCAGCCCCTGATCAGACCTGGTTCTAGGACGGGGGTGCTCACCTTGGCTTCCCTGTAGAATCACCTGGAAGCTTGTAAAAATCCCATGGATGCCAGGCCTCACCCCAGGCCAATTCTGTCAGAACCTCTGAGCTGGTGCCAGGCAGAAGCAATTGTGTGAAGCTCCCAGGAGATGCCTGGATGGGCCCAGGTTGAGTCTGCTGTTCCGGGTGAGCCCTGAAGCAGCTTCCAGCTCTGGGGCTGCCTCCTTCTTTCCCAGGTGAGGTCCCAGGAGAAGCCAGAGATGGGGGTTTGCCTTAACAAACCAGGAGCTGAGGAAGGTCGAAGAGAATACGGTGATTATCCTGACTCATGATTCCAGCTCCTTCCCAGTGGTGGGAGCTGGGAATGCCGTGGGAAGCAGGCGTGGGAGGGGTTCCCCGGGGGGATGGGTGTCCAGGTGGAGGGGTGCCCGGGGAGAGGGGTGCCCGGGTGTGCTGTCACTCAGTTCCAGGCCTGAGCTCAGCTGCTGAGGAAACAGGAAGTGCATCAGGAGCTGAGTGTGCTCAAGTCCCAGGTATTCACAATTCACAAGGACACATGCACACATTCACGCACGCATTTGCACATCCCCATAAGCATACACACAGACACACATACTCAGCTGGGCATCATGGCTCACACCTCCCATCCCAGCACTTTGGGAGGCCGAGGCAGGTGGATCACCTGAGGTCAGGAGTTTGAGACCAGCCTGGCCAACACAGTGAAACCCCATCTCTATAAAAAAAAAAAATACAAAAATTAGCCAGCTGTGGTGGCGGGTGCCTATAATCCCAGCTACTCAGGAGGCTGAGGCAGGAGAAGTTCTTGAACCTGGGAGGCAGAGGTTGCAGTGAGCCAAGATAGAGCCACTGTGCTCCAGCTTGGGTGACAGAGTGAGACTCTATCTCAAAAAGAAAGAAAGAAAGGAAGGGAGGGAGGGAGGAAGGAAGGAAGGGAGGGAGGGAGGGAGGGAGGGGCAGGCAGGCAGGGCAGGCAGGCAATCACTGAGACAATAAGTATTGCCAGGGAAGAAGGCTTTAACTGGGTGCTGCTGCCCAGGAGATAGAGTTCAGTTTCAAATCCATCTTCTGGACCCACTAAAATTAGGGGTTTATATAGCAGAGAAGAAATGTAACAGAAACTTGGGAGGGGTAAGGAAGCAGTCATGATGAATGGAGGGCCTGACGTCTCATTGTCTAGACAAGGTGATCTGGTGAGTTTCAGTTCTCTGATACTTTTGGAGAGGACTTGGGCTGCTTTCCTGAGGAAGCAACTCAGATAAAACAAATTTAACTTTCAAGCTTTAGGACCAGAAGGGTCAATTTCTATATTCATCAAAAACAAACAAACAAAATAACAACAACAACAAAAAAAAACTGTTTATGGGACTATTGGGTCGGTTTCATTCTTTTTTTTTCAGATTTTTCTTTCCATGAAAAAAATGTTTTTAAAAGAATCTCTTCCATAGAAAAGAAAGCAACTGGGGATCTTCTCTTGTTTGGCGAGGAGATAAGGGGCTGTGGCCCTCTCCTCCTGAGCAGCTTGTCTGGCAAATGTGCAGATGTTGGCCTCAGTTCCAAGGATGGCAACAAGAATGAACTAAGACATGACGTGTAAAGGGGCCAGGGCTACTCCCCACACTAGGTGCTCCAAAATATTATTACTTACCCCAGGTGCTGAACAGAGTAGGGGCTTTGTAACCTCATGTGGCCGACTCATTTCACTGGAAGCATTATTCTGAAAACAAGTTTGGAGACGATGGGAAAGTCTGACACACCCATGCTCACACACAGACGGTGGCAGCATCATCTGCTAAAATGCACAGCAGACATAATTTGGCTGGTTCCCTGTGGGCTTGCTGTCTGCGGGTTTGTTGTCTCTGGGTTGTTGTCTGTGGGTTTGTTCTCTGTGGGTTTGTTGTCTGCAGGTTTTTCATTGTGTGTTTGTTCTCTGCGTGTTTGTTGTCTGCGGGTTTGTTGTCTGTGGGTTTGTTGTCTGTGGGTTTGTTGTCTGCGGGTTTGTTGTCTGTGGGTTTGTTTTCTGTGGGTTTGTTGTCTGTGGGGTTGTTTGGTTTTTCTGTGGGTTTGTTGTCTGCGGGTTTTTTGTCTGTGGGTTTGTTGTCTCTGTGTTTGTTGTCTGTGGGTTTGTTTTCTGTGGGTTTTTGTCTGTGGGTTTTTGTCTGTGGGTTTGTTGTCTGCGGGTTTGTTGTCTGTGGGTTTGTTGTCTGCGGGTTTGTTGTCTGTGGGTTTGTTGTCTGTGGGTTTGTTCTCTGTGGGTTTGTTGTCTGCGGGTTTCTTGTCTCCGTGTTTGTTGTCTGCGGGTTTGTTGTCTGTGGGTTTGTTTTCTGTGGGTTTGCTCTCTGTGGATTTGTTCTCTGTGTTTCCTTTCCGCCCTGCTTTTCACAGGAGAATGCCAGGCCCTCTGTGGCTTGTTGCCTGGGAGGAGATTCAAGATGGCAGGCCAAAAACCTGAGGGCTCACCCTTTCCCTGTGTATAGTGGGGAGGTTGTGGTACTTGTCCCAGAGAGGGATGGGACAAGGGACCATTTCACTGAGGGGAGAGAAGAAGGGGTAGAGTTGTCCACAAGCCTAGGGTTGAACAGAGGCTCTTGAGGCAGGGAACTGAGAGGCTCATGGCTCTTGTTCTCAAGAAGATGACTGGGCCACCTGGGAGAGTGACTTTGGGTTTACCTAAATGGGCTGGGTCCTGGCTTTGAAATTCTTAGCCTCAGCAAAGATGCCAGTGCCCACATGATGGGACCACAAGGGCTTGGGTCTGGGCACCTAGACCCAAGCATCAGCTAAGGGTGACCTCAAGGCCCTGCCTGTGCACTGGCCTTGGGAAGTGGGGTGGGGTAAGAACCTCCAACCATGCCCAAGTCCCATATGACTTGATTTAAATAAATAAATGTGATGTTTTCCACAAAACTGAATTTGTGGATAAGATTCATACCAGCCACATGTATACACACATCTATTTATAGCAGCAACTGCTTTGGGTGTTTGTTTGTTTGTTTGTTTTTGGTGATTTGGTGTTTTTTTTGTTGTTGTTGTTGTTGTTTGTTTGGTTTTTTGTACTACCAGTTTCCAAATATTCCCTCTTCTTTGATGAAGAATGTGATCTATGGCGGGTGGAAGATGGCTCAACAGCCCGGCAGCAACACTCACACATTGAGTTTAGGGACCCACCCCTGTCCTGAGAGTTCAAGTTAAGACTTTGTCTTGCAACTGAACAATCTTGATCTCCCAATTATATGAAATCAATTTAAATGAATTAAACAAATTACAATGTCCCACTTGAGAATATCAGTTACCTGGGTAGTGGAGAAGAATTAGAAGTAAAGAAGTGCCTTCTAGGAAAGCAGATAGTAGTGACTCGGGGTGGAGGGAGAAGCTCCCATGGGAAAGGTGTGTCTGGAGGGCTCCCCACCTGGGAGGTCGCTGCAAAGGTGTCTACCTGATCAGTCTTATGGAGACCTGTTCACACTGCCCCCTGGTGGTCACTCCATCACCTTCCGAACACTCCAAAGTTGGGGAGGTGGCCCCAGGAAGCCCACTTCTCTCTCCCAGGCGGTTGGCAGCCTCTGCTGGAGCGGGCAGCAGGGAGGGGAAGCCCCGGGAGGCTGGAGACTCCCGAGGAAGGGAGGACAAGGAGCCTCAGGTGGAGGGAGGGGAGTCCTAGGAGCTGGCTGCTTGGCTTGGCAGAGGCTGCAGAGGAAGTGAGAGAGTATGTTAATAAGCACAGGAAGGTTCTCTGAGTTTCTCTGGCCATCCGTGGTGCAATGCTTTGCCTGAGTCCAGGCCCCCACTTACCGGGGCAAACTACTTCCGGCTCCTTGTGCAAAAGCAGTTCTTGGCCAGACGCTGGCTTGGCCTGTCCCGGGGTGGTGAGTGTGGGGCACAGATGGGTCTCTGCAGAGACCTCTCTGTTGGTGCCTCTTAGGCTCTGGGACCACACCCCCAGTCCATGTGTCCCACATTGTGCCCCTAAGCTGAGGCCTGGCAGGTGCTCCTGTCAGAACCAGCCTGAGTCTGGGCTCCAAGTGAACCCCAGTCAAAAGCTCCAGGATCCCATGAGTCCTCCTTTGGCTGGTTTTCTCCACACCCAGCCCCCACCACTAGCGCCACCCCCACTTCATGCTGCCTCTAAAATGATCTTCAAGGACGTCTGAATTGTGCATTTTATATCGAGTTCTTCTTGTCATTGTTTTCATAATATATTGCCAGATTTACTCATAATTAAAGAAGTTAAAACAATGAAATGATCTTTTTGTCTATCAGATTGATAAAGGTTAAAAATCACTGGCCGGGCGCTGTGGCTCACGCCTGTAATCCCAGCACTTTGGAAGGCTGAGGCAGGCAGATCACCTGACGTCAGGAGTTCGAGACCAGCCTGGCCAACATGGCGAAACCCCATCTCTTCTAAAAATACAAAAATTAGCCAGGTGTGGTGGCACACGCCTGTAGTCCCAGCTACTTGGGAGGCTGAAGCAGAAGAATTGCTTGAACCCAGGAGGTGGAGGTTGCAGTAAGCTGAGAACGCACCACTGCACTCCAGCCTGGGTGACAGAGTGAAATTCCACCTCAAAAAAAAAAAAATTAATATCAAATGGCAGCTGAGAAATCGACATGAGTTTCAAAATAATAATACCAGCATCATTATTAACAATAAAACTACCGAGTACCATTTAAGATTTCATGTGTTTTTCTTTGTCCTTAACTTATACTCTACTGGAGAATATATGATCAAAATACTGTGCTGTAGGGTCATTTGAAGGAAATTCATCTCTGTGTGATTTTGGAACTGACATGATAAACAGCTAGTTTCATCAGTTACTGTTTGTATTGTTTAGAGATCATTTTGTTTTATTTTTCTTTTTGATTTGCCTTTGTTTTTTGTTTGTGTATAAATTTAAGGGGTACAAGTGCAGGTGTGCAGTTTTGTCAAATGGATTGATTGCTTAGTGGTGATGTCTGGGCTTTGAGTGTAGTAGTGTACATTGTACTCATTAAATAATTTCTCATCCCTCACCTTCCTCCTACCCTCCTACTTTTTTTTTTTTTTTTGACAGAGTCTTGCTCTGTTGCCCAGGCTGGAGTGCAGTGGTGCAATCTCGGCTCATGATTCTCGTGCCTCAGCCTCCCAAATAGCTGGGATTACAGGCATGCACCACTATGCCCAGTTAATTTTTTTGTATTTTTAGTAGACATGGGGTTTCACCATGTTGGCCAGGCTGGTCTTGAACTCCTGACCTCAAGTGATCCACCCACTTTGGCCTCCCAAAGTACTGAGATTACAGGTGTCAGCCACCACGTCTGGCTAATTTGTTTGCATTTTTAGTAGAGAAGGGGTTTCACCATGTTGGCCAGGCTTGTCTCAAACTCCTGGCCTCAAATGGTCCTCCCGCCTCAGCCTCCCTTCCACAGTCCATGATTTTATATTCTGTACCCATGTGTACACATTATTTAGCTCCCACTTAAAAGTGAGAACATGTGGCATCTGACTTTCTGTTGCTGAATTATTTCACTTAGAATAATGGCCTCCAATTCTGTTCATGTTGCTGCAACAGACGTGATTTCATTCTTTTTTATGGCTGAGTAATATTTTTTAATGTAAAAATGTTGACATTTTCCAAAGTGAAAACTGTAAAACAAGATACATTTGGAGAATTCTAGAGTGTTTGCTTTATTCATGTTGTTTATGCGATAAAATATAAGCACATGGCATACATATGCATATTTACACACACATCTAAAAGATAACATATTATATATATTTTCCATACTTCTGAACAAGCGTCTCAAATCCATAACTAAGAATTAGATGAGAAAGGCAAGAACCCTTGTCTTAGAATTGACTTCATTGCACTATATAGCATCTCACACTGCGGTTCCAGGCCACAGGGTCCCTTGGGTAGGGGGAGACAAAGGGTGTGGCTGACAGCGAGACTCTAGGACTACCATTGCCACTTCCACCAGAGCAGCCACACTTCTGTTCCACATAGTTGGCATCCAAATTTGATCTGAAAAACAGTTTCCACTACTAAAAGAAAAATCCTACGAGAAAATGACCACAAGCCAACTATCCACCCAAACCTGCTGATCCTGGCCTCTGGGAGAGGCTGTTTGGAGACCACATATTTCGTATTAACTTTACCATGATGAGATTATCTTACTGTCTGGGGTTGTCCAAACTTGAGCTCCAAGAAAACCCCTGTGTGGAGGTGGGGGGAGGAAGAAGTCCTCCTCCATTCAACAGTAGAGCAAAGGACCTGACCAATAATTTTGTCCACATCTTTATTTGAGGGAATCCTTCATGCCCATTTTATGAAACGTCTTTAGCTCTGATTAAAGAGGCAAGAAAATACAAAGGAAAATACAAAGGAAGAGACTGTTAGAGTTTGAAGCAAACTGTCATTTTGCCTGAGTCTATAAAATTAGAAGTGCTTTCAAGATGAGGTATTGAATTAGCTCAATAACTGCAAGCTCCTGGTGGGCGCGGTGGCTCACACCTGTAATCCCAGCACTTTGGGAGGCTGAGGTGAGCAGATCACGAGGTCAGGAGATCGAGACCATCCTGGCTAACATGGTGAAACCCCATCTCTACTAAAAATACAAATAATTAGCCGGGCGTGGTGGCACGCGCCTGTAGTCCCAGCTACTTGGGAGGCTGAGGCAGGAGAATCACTTGAACTTGGGAGGCAGAGGCTGCAGTGAGCCGAGATCATGCCACTGCACTCCAGCCTGGGCAACAGAGACAGACTCCCTCTCAGAAAAAAAAAAAAAAAAGACCTGCAAGCTCCCGTGGAAGCTAGGTGTGCAGACTGACTTTCTTCTGCAATTTGCTATACCTTCCTTCTGCCACCTAGAAAAATCACTCTTAGTTGTGCAAATGGGAAGGCAACTGGGACAAATTCTATGCATACACAGACACACAACATGTAAGTCCAGGACTCCCTGGGTGTGTCATGACTATACCCCTGGTACCTGGCACAATGCCTGGCGTATAGCAGGTGCTCAGTGCGTATTTTTGAAATGGATAAATGAATGTAAACATTTCTCCCCATCTTAAGCCAAATGGGTAGGCTCATTACTATTAAAAGATTGCCACCCTCTGTCTCAGACCTATTGCAGAAGTGATGTCAAAGTAGCATTTTTATGGGTAGCATCTGCATTTCCCATATTTTATGGGTCAGCAGAGAGTTGTTCTGAGTATTTATTCTATGATGCTTGAAATCTGAAGTGTATCTGTGGGACTGGCACCGCTGTAAGAAAGCCCTTTATGAGGTCATCATCCCCCACTTGCCATCTCTCCCCAGATGCAGACGTGCAAGCTTTTAAAAACACTTGAGAAGCCACCATGCCTCGCTTTGCAAGCCCCCTTTTAAGAAACGTCATTATCAGAAGTCAACTTGATGGCATCAAGAGGAAGCAATGCCTCCAATATCTGAAAACCCTGAGAACACTGCAATATGATGGATTTAAGACCGTATATTTTGGGGAAACCAATATCCCAGAAAGTCTCGTAACTGGGGAAGATATCAGTGATGGATATTTCATACAAACCCCAACTTGGTGTATTGTGCACGCTGCAGATAGTCAAGGATGGGTGCCTTGGAAATACCGGATGTTCCTAAGAGACGAACTGTGTATCAAACAAGAAAACAGCCTCTTCTCTGAGTTCTGTGATGTGGTGAGGAAGGCCTATGGAAAGTGTGTCATCGTGGTCAAAGAGAGAAGGCAGCAGGAAGAGCAGAGGCCAAAGGAAGACAGAGAGGCTGAGGGCCAGTTCTATATCCCTACAGTCATTAGCTTAGCAAGCATTGCGTGTTGCCCAGAGGTGGCCAAGTCCTGTGGCCATGAACTACTCTTTCTGCCTTCCCCTTGTAATTATCTGAACCCTTTAGACTCAGCCTGGTCTTCTCTGAAATGGTTTATCATCAATAACAGAAACAAGTTTTGTTTGCAGTCCATTGACAGTGTCTATTCTTACCAATGTATACTTTTCAGCAATTTAATTAGCAAAGGAATTGAAAGGATAAACCCAAGCAAGTGGAGAACATTAACTAGCAAAGTACGGAGATGGGAAAACTACTATCTTGGGAAATTTTCTTAAGGGCGATTCCTCCAACAAGCAGTGAGGCTGCTACATGTCTGGTCTTTACCATGAACTCTGTTGAGATGGATTCCACACCACTGCAGCCAAAGATACTTCAACAGCGACCTCACAGGGGTGCTGCGAGAACTGAGTTGCTCCTAAGGATGTTGGCAAAGCGCTTTGAGTTTGCTAGAAGTTTCATTAAAATTTGTTGGTAAGTTAGGGGTCTCGACTCTTATCTTGTGAAGGCACTTTGAGGGCTTTTTCAAGGGGAGGACTAGGTCTAACCCAGCCCAAAGGTGGATGGCAGTAAGCAGGTGTGAGCGGGCTGCAAGGTTGTGTGGTCAAAATTTAGGTCTGAGAAAAAAAGAGAACCAGTATGCAGTCATCCCCCCAAAAGCCCAAATTAAATAGTGTGCCAACCAGTTTCCGCCCACCAAAGTAATCCACAGGGATCCAGCTTGCCATGGGCGAGATATTGTCCAGATGGCCACCAAGCAAGACTCCCTCCTCCCGATTGTCCTTCCTTCCTTGTCAGCAAAGTGGTGGAGGATGAGTGAGAGGCAGCCGCAGAGGGGAAACTCCATCCGGACCCTCCAAGGGGAGTAGGTGGTCCCAGTTAGGACCTGGAAAGTTATGACAGTGGTGGGTTCAAGTGGGCTATGGTGGGCAAAGGGGTGGCACGCATGGGGGTCTGCAGAGACCACTTATCCAGCCAATCTCCCCACCAACTCCAGGAATCCCAGCAGGTCATTAGACTGTGCCGTGGATTTTCATCTCGAGACCCTGTAGCTGAGCCACTTGCAGCTGGGACAACACCTCCCTATTTAGGTTTGGGGCTGCTGCCAATGTCCGTTGTAAGAATTTGTGGTTGTCTTTTTCATTTTTATAGAAAAAGGCTTGACCCCTATTAAACATATCATCAAATTCACTGTTGGTTATATATATTCAGACAGTCATTTTAGAGGTAATCATTCTGAGGTGTGTAAAAAGAATAATTTATGGCTGGGCACAATGGCTCACACTTGTAATCCCAGCACTTTGGGAGGCCGAGGCAGGAGGACTGCTTGAGGTCACGAGTTCAAGACCAGCCTGGGCAACATAGCAAGCCCTCATCTCTACAAAAATATTTAAAAGTAGCTGGGCTGAGTGGCATACATCTATAGTCCTGGCTACTTGGGAGGCTGAGGGAGGAGGGCCACTTGAGCCAGAAGTTTGAGACTACAGTGAGCTATGGTTGTCCACTGCACTCCAGCCTGGGTGACAAGGTGAAACCCTTTCTCTAAAAGAAAAAAAGAAAAAAAACTTGTAAACTTAAATGGGATGTTGATAGACGTGGGGGGTGGGGTGGGGCACCCAGTCAATTCACTCAATTCTGCATGAATCTAAACCATGGCTCTAAAAAATAAGGTCTTTGAAAAAAAACAATTTATGAACATTTCTGGACTGGGCACAGTGGCTTATGCCTGTAATTCCAGCAATTTGGGAGGCCAAGGTGAAAGGATTGCTTGAACTCAGAAGTTCGAGGCCAGCAACATGGCGAAACCTCGCCTCTACAAAAAATACCAAAATTCGCTGGGCATGGTGGCGCAAACCTATGTTCCCAGCTGCTCGGGAGACTGAGGTGGGAGAATCACTTGAGCCCTGGGAGGCGGAGGTTGCATTGAGCAGAGATTGCGCCATTGCACTCCCACCTGGGTAACAGAGTCAGACTCTGTCTCAAAAAGAAAAGAAAAGAGAGAAAGAAAGAAAAAATTTCTACCCAGAATTTCCTGACAGCCAAGTGCAGAAAGCATCCCATCGTTTGCTTGCCTTCTTTCCCTCCTGAATCTCCCTGTATTATTCAGAAAGACTTTGTCAGATGAAAGTGAATGTTCAGTGCTTTTCAGCAACTAAGTGGTGGACTTCTCAGCATTTTGTCGTGGTTACAAAGGGAATCCTGGTAACATTTTTCCTGGAGATTAATCACACCTCAAACAGCTGACCACTCAGAACTATAAAGTTTCCACTGTTGCAGGCCTCACTTGACAGACAACAGTGCTGTATTAGTTTGTCCTGGCTGTTGAAACAAATTACCACAGGCTTGGTGGCTTAAAACAACAGAAATTAAGCCAGATGTAGCGGCTGTGGTTGCAGCTGCTCAGGAGGCTGAGGCAGGAGGATTGCTTGAGCCTAGGAGTTTGAGGCTACAGTGAGCTCTGATCGCACCACTGCACGCCAGCCTGGGTGACAGAGTGAGACCCTGTCTCAAAAAGAAAGACAGAGGGAGAAGGGAGAAAGGAGGGGGGCGAAGGAGGAGAGGGAGGGGAGAGAGAGAGAGAGAGAAAGAAAGAATAAAGAAAGAGAGAAGGAAGGAAGGAAGGGAGGGAGGGAAGGGAGGGAGGAAGGGAGGAAGGAAGGAGGGAAGGAGGGGAGGGGAGGGGAGGGGGAGGGGGCAGAGGAGAGGGAGGGGGCAGGGGAGGGGGAGGGGAGGGGGGGCAGGGGAGGGAAAGGGAGGGGGAAGGGGAAGGGGGACGGGAAGGGAAAGAGGCCAGGCACCGTGGCTCAGTGGCTCATGCCTGTAATCTCAGCACTTTGGGAGCCCGAGGTTGGAGGAGCACTTGAGGTCAGGAGTTGGAGACCTGCCTGGCCAACATGGTGAAACTCCATCTCTACTAAAAATACAAAAATTAGTTGGGCGTGGTGGTGGGTGCCTGTAATCCCAGCTCTTGGGAGGCTGAGGAAGGAGAATCACTTGAACCTGGGAAGCAGAGGTTGTAGTGAACCAATATCACACCACCACATTCCTGCCCGGGCAACAGAGCAAGACTCCATCTCCAAAAAAACAAAAAAAAGAGAGAGAGAAAGAGAGAAAAGAAAAAGGATAGGACAGGACAGGACAGGACAGACAAGACAGCCAAAGGCAAGCTGTTGGCAGGGCAGCACTCTCTCCAGAGGCTCCAGGGAGGACCTGTTTCTTGACTCTTCCAGCTACTGGTAGCCACCTGCATTCCTGGGCTTGTGGCCACACCACTTTCTCATCCTGTGTCAAATCTCCCTCTGCCTCCCTCTTACAAGTACAGCTGAGATTGCATTTAGGGCCCACCTGAGTAATCTAAAACCATCTTCACATCTCAAAATCCTTAACTTGGTCACATAGGCAGACCTTTTTCCATCCAAAGCAACATTCACAGGTTCCAGGGAACAGGACCTTGATACCTTTGGTGGCCACTATTCAGCCAGCCACAGGTGCTAAAGGAAGTCTTGCTCTGCCAATAGAAACATTGCATTTCTCATTGGCAATTAACCTGGTGAAATAACTCCTATTGTGTAGTATATTTGTGAGGTCTTTTTCCCTCGGGATTTCATGTACGTTTAGGATTTAAGTTCTTTGAGAGCAAACCATGGTACTCAAAATTCCTTGGTCACTTCAATGTGCTGTCATTGTGCAGGCCCACGTGTGGGTGGCCTGAGTTTTGGGAGATGAGTGGGTTTTGCCCTACATTCCGTTTATTCCATGCCTCTGGGGTTCTGGAATAATAGGCACCAACAGCTACACATGCTGGGCACAGTGGCTCACTCCTGTAATCCCAGCAATTTGGGAGGCCGAGGTGGACGGATCATTTGAGGTAAGGAGTTCGAGACCAGCCTGACCAACATGGTGAAACCTGATCTCTACTAAAATACAAAAATTAGCCAGGCGTGATGGCAGGCACCTGTAATCTCAGCTACTCAGGGGGCTGAGGCAGGAGAATCACTTGAACCCTGGAGGTGGAGGTTGCAGTGAGCCGAGATCGTGCCACTGCACTCCAGCCTGGGTGACAGAGCAAGACTCCCTCACAAAAAAAAAAAAAAAAAAAAATGGATGTGAAAAACTGAGGCCCAGAGAGATTCAACCCAGAATTCGTGCTCAGAGCCATTTTTCATGCTGCCTTGCCACTAACGCATAGCTATTATAATTTAATTATCTTAATCCTGTCAGTTGTTTTACAGATGAGGAAACTGAGGCACTGGCAAGACACTAGGGCCAAGAGATTCTGAAGCCCATGCTCCTCACCACCGTGCTTAGCTCAGTTATTGAAGCTGAGCTTTTCCTTTTTCACCCCCATCATTTCTATGTCGCAAGGCTCACCTCTGACCTCAGATGAGACACCAGCCACGAAAATAGCCAACTCCCCTGGACACCAAAAAATTTTATTTCAACATAAAATTAAAGAGGAGACAGAATATCTTTTAAAGACACATTATTTTACAGCGATAAAAAAGGAATGTTTTTCGGTTATCAGCTAAAGCTAAACCAACAGGAGCTATTTTTGTTTGAAAACTAAAGCAATTTAATAAAACAGATTTAGAGTTCCATTCCTTTGAGGCCTTGTAAAAATTATTAGAAAAGAGGAAAGAGGGATCAAAAGGACTACCCTTTAATGTGCAATTTGGTTACATAAGATTGTATTCATAATTAAGAAATGTTGCTTTATACTAAACCTGAAAACTTCCCATAGAAAGTAACAGAAAGTTCACCAGGCTTTTGGAATTGGATGGACCTAGTTGGAATCTTGAGTTTCTAGCTTCGTAGCTATATGTTCTGAATAAGTTGCTTTACTTCCTTGAAGTTCAGTCAACTCCTTAATAAAATACAGTGGGACTTTAAAATCACATAACCTGCCCGGGCACAGTGGCTCACACCTGTAATCTCAACACTTTAGGAGGCCAAGGTGGGCGGATCACTTGAGGTTGGGAGTTCGAGACCAGCCTGGCCAACATGGCAAAAACCCATCTCTACTAAAAATACAAAAATTAGCCTGGCATGGTGGCACATGCCTGTAATCCCAGCTACTCAGGAATCTGAGACAGAAGAATCGCTTGAACCTGGGAGGTGGAGTTTGCAGTGAGCCGAGATCATGCCACTGCACTCCAGCCTGGGTGACAGAGCAAGACTCCATCTCAAAAAAAAAGAAAAAAAAAATCACATAATCTGAGCTAAGCCACTGCATTGTTTCTGGCACCCACTGAGTGAGTGGTCCATGGTAAGGTCGAAGCAAACATGTCCACAAGTAGACCTGCCATCACTGATCTCATTTCCTTTTCACTCTTTGAGAAAAACTTTTGTTCCTTTTTATCGCTGGCGTCTAATGAGGGTAGACACATCTAGAGATACTTTGATCAGAGGAAACTTTGTTCTCTGGCATTTCCTTTAAGACCATCTGCAATATCTGCAATTGGTTAGGGAATTAATAATAAGAGGTTTCCTCTGGTGGGGGTGGGACAGGACGGCTGGTGAGGACAGTCCACAGTTTCTTTGGGAGCAGCCATATTTAGAGCACTGTATTTAGTTAAGAGCGGGTGACCACACGCAGCAATGCAGGGCTGAGCCACGTATCGCTAGACATGTCCGCTAGAAGAGAGTTCCTGATGTTGGTGGCGCTATTCTCCTTCTGAGTGGTTGGCTGATGCGACATCCCAGCCTCTCTGGCCTTCCCCATCACTAACACCCACAGCCCCTCTCCCTCCCACGGATCAAGGTGGCTTCCAAGGTGGGGGTGTATTAGGAAATGGTGCTGCCCCTACAAGGACCTAAGAGGTAAATTAGCAGATGGGGTTCTTTGGCCATTGGCTCAATCCAATTGGGTTGGATGGAGCCCCTGCCTGGCCAACTGGTGGCTGAGTTGCCCACCCAGGCAGTATACACTCCTTCCATTTGTGATTGTCCTGCCACATGGAAACCATCGTTACATGCTTGACCTCATTCAGTTCAGACAAACACTATACAGTAGACAGGGCAGTGATCATTGAGCTCATTTCACAAAGGCCAGGCTAGGGTGGTGACCGACTCACCTAGCCATGTACCTAACAATAGTAACAGGAGGGTCAGGACCAGAATCCAAGTCTTCCTATCAGGAAGCCCTTGCACCCATCTCTAACTGGCTCCATGTGTCAGCTAAAACAGATGAACTACGAGTAGACCACAGAGATGCCAACAAAATAGAAGCTACCCCACCACCAACACCAAAAATAAGAAGTATCACGGTGTCAGTTCAGGGGTGAAATGATGGATCCATGGTCATTGAGAGCCCAGGATCCTATCTTTTTACTCCATTGTCCTAGATTTGGTTCAGGTCTCAAAGTCACCTCTTAGTCCAAAGTGGCTGCAGAACAAGCCATTGCATTCGTATTCCAGGCAGCCAAAAAGGAGAAAAGGAGGAAGAGGGGCCCATCCTGTCCCTTTTAAAGATCCTTCCAGGAAGTCCCACACTACACTTCCACTTAAATCTGATTGGCCAGACTTGGTTGCGAGAGAAGGTGGGAAATGTAGTCCTTTATTTTGAGTGACCATATGGCCAGGTAAAAGTCAGGGTTCTATTACTAGGGAGAAGGGGAGAAGGAACACTGAGGAAGGCAGCTAATGGTCTTGGCCATACTCCCTGCTCCCTTTCCTCTGGTGTTACCAGTCATCCACTCATCAAATACTGGAGCACCTTCTGTGTGCCTGGCTGGGTGTGTCAGGGCCAGGGGTACCAAGGAAAACAAGCCTGGACCCTCAAGGTCCAGGTCTGGTGTGGAGGTGGGGGCCACCTCCCACTCAGTGAGATGTTGGAGGTTTGCATAGTGAGAGCTCAGAGTCCAGGGCCTGGCGCTGAAGAGCTGTGGGCAGGGTTGCAGGAAGAGGTGAAACTGAAGTGGAGGACAGAAAGAAGAATGGGGATTTCACTACAGAGAGAAAAGGAGGAAAAGAGGAAGGCCCACCCAGGCAGAAGTGCAAGTGGACCAAGCCTACCACTGACCCAGCATTAAACAAAAATTATGGGAGGCTATTGTTTTGGACTGAGATCCTGCACTAGGCCCCAACAGACCAGACCAAACCAAACCAAAATGGAGTCACTCATGCTAAGAGCCCTATAATCAATCCAAAACTTTAATAAGGAAGCAGGTAGGTCCCCAAACAGATCAGTTTTTCCTGAAAACAGGAGCTTCCGGTCTACCTGAGTCAGCATGATTAGGAGGTCCTGAAGTAACCTGATGTTAACCAATCAGCTTCTTTTCTATTGTTCTGTTTCCTTGTCCCCACCTTACAAAGCCCACTGTTCTGCCATTGTCCTGTGGGAGCTCTTGCTCTGTTTTATAGAAGGGAGGCTGCCCCACTCATGAATCAAGAATAAAAGACAATGAGGTCTATGACGAAATTTGTAGTTTTGTCTGTTGACATTGGGCACAGGGTGTGTCTGTGAGTGACATGTGTGTGTGTGTCTGTGAAAGCCATCTGTGTGTTGAGTGGAGAGTAGGTCACAGGGTGGGAAATGCAAACAGAATGAACAGAAGAATGGAAGTGTAGATAGGAACAGGATGGAAAAAGATACAACAAGCAATGCTGGCCTCTGTCACCATCGCGTCACTGACGCTGATGTCTTGAAGATATTATGTCCCAGACTTCGAAGTACAAAAACTCTCGCTTTACTTTACTTGGCTCAGACTCGACAGCACAGCTGTGAAAAGTCCAGTCTCACAGTGAGACCACGAGGGCTGGTTCCTGTCTCTGCCTCCCACCAGCTGGGGGACCTTAGGCAGGGCCTCTCTGCCTCAGTTTCCTTATCTGCGAAAAGGGGACAATGATACCGTTACCCTCTGTGGAGGCAGCTGTGAGCTCTTGGGGAGTAAGGGCCGAAGGATTTGCTGCCGCGCGTGCACTGTCTCCTGCCCCTCCTCCCACCTCTCCCGCTGGCTCCTTCCCAGGCCGGGCTCTTGCTGCCTCCCCCTCTGCCCATCCTTTACAGTGTAGGTCTCAAAAGGAGGGTCAAGATTCGCCTGGGGATGTTCGTATCACAAATTTCTGGTCCTTCTCCTGTAGGTTCTGATGCAGTTGACCTGGAATCCAGCCCAGGAGTCTGCATTTTATTTTTATTTTTATTTTTTAGGTTTTTTGTTTGTTTGTTTGGTTTTGTTTTTTGACACAGAGTCTCACTTTTTTACCCAGGCTGGAGTGCAGTGGTGCGATGTCTGCTCACTGCAACCTCCGCCTCCCAGGTTCAAGTGATTCTCCTGCCTCTCAGCCTCCTGAGTAGCTGGGATTACAGGCACCCACCACCACGCCCAGCTAATTTTTGGTTTTCTTTTAGTAGACACAGGGTTTCACCATGTTGGCCAGGCTGATCTCAAACTCCTGACCTCAAGTCATCCTCCTGCCTCGGCCTCCCAAAGTTCTAGGATTACAGGCATGAGCCACCGTGCCAGGCCAGTGTCTGCATTTTAAATGGCCTCTCCTGCTTACTCATGTTTGAGAACCCATCCTCCCTTCTCTTCTCCTTCTAGACTCTCCACCGTCCATCCTCTGGCTTCACTCTGACACAGATGAGACCTGCGTGGGGGAGTTCCCTTACGGTGTGACGGTGCGTGTGTTTCCGGCAGTGGGGCAGGAGCTCTCCAACGTCAGGCCTGGGTCCCTGCCATCTCCGCCTGTGGGGCCTGGCACAGAGCAGGGCACTAAGCAAAGCTCCAGGAACATTTGTGTAATCAACGTGGGGTGAGGTGGAGAACTCTAAAGATCCAGGCATCTGGAAGTCTTCGGGAATGAGACACTGACAGCTACATTTCCCTATAGACAGAATTTGAAGAAAGCTTGGGCAGAGGCAACCCTTTTGAAAGAATCCCAGACTCTTTGAATTATTTGGTTTCTGAGATTCCTCACGTATGTCTGTCTTATGTATGTACTTGTTAAGCAGACTGCGTGAAACGGCTGAACCTCTTCTTCATGCCTGAGGTCATCACCATGAACATAACATCATCACGTGTGGCATCCCATGTGGGATGCTGTGGCTGCTGCAGTGTCTGGCGCATGAAGAGCACACGGTGAGTTCTCAAGTCTGCTTCTCAAAGACTGTCCCTCTTGCTCAAAGGTATTTCTGCTGCTGACAGCCTTTCTTCCTTTCTGTTTCTAATAACTTGTAAGCTTGAAAACCAAACAAATGTGTGAATGTGTGTAACAGATCAAGCAGGATGTGCATGAGGGACTCTGGGGCTCTCGGTGGGTGGAGAATGTGGATGTCGGCTTCTGGCCTTTGCAACGCATTTCAGGTCCTTTGTGTTTGTTCTGGGTCATGGTCCAGCGGGTTGTGGGATCTCTGTGGTCCAGGTGGGGTCCTGCTAGTGGGCTTTACCAGTCTCTACAACCAGCGGTGCATGCATCTAACCAATAATTTAACATCAAACTACACATCTGCCAACTTCATGTACCTAAGGAGTGGAATGATAGCAAGGACTCCGCCTTGAAAACCCCTAACCTCTGAGCCTTCAGAGAGACCGATTTGAATAAGAACTCCATCTCCTGCATGGCCTGCCTTACTGAAATTAAACTCTTTCTTTATTGAAACAAACAAACAAAAAAACCCAAAACATAAAAAACGAACAAAATCCCTTCAATTAGTGATTAATCATCTCCCCCTAGTGGTAGAAGGGTATATAGGAAAAGTAACCAAGCAAAAACAAAACTCCCAAATACTCTTCAGAAAAAACCCACACCCAGCCTGGACAGTACAGCGTGACCCTTGTCTCTGCTAAAAATAAACAAATTAGCAGGGCCTAGTCCCAGCTACTCGGGAGGCTGAGGTGGGAAGATCGCTTGAGCCCAGGAGTTCAAGGCTGCAATGAGCTATGATTGTACCATTGCACTCCAACCTGGGGGACACAGCACGTCCTCATCTCTAAAAAAACAAAAACAAAAACAAAAAACAGAAAAGCCATGGGCACCGTTGGGATGATAAGTGGTTTAATCCAGTCCTTATGTCATCTTCTACCTAATTTTCCAAGATGGCCAGATCTTCCACAAATTCCAAAGTGTAGCTTTAAATCCTAAAGCCTAGAAAAGCGCTTGTGTTTAGCACATGAGTGTCTACTGGTCAGCAGATCCCCCGCCTTGGACTTATGAGGCACACAGGTGGGTGGGCATGAGGGAGGAAGTGGTAGTAGGTCTGATGCCAGGCAAGGCAAGAGCAGGTGATGCCCTACATCTGCAGGGTGGGCAGCAGAGAGGCCAGGCCCCTGGGGCAGGAACATGGGCCAGGGTGGGTGGGGTAACCTGCCAGGGTGCAGGGAGGCCCTGACAAAGGGAGGATGGTAGGCCACGGGCCAGGGTCAGTTCTAGGCCCCATCTGAGCATGTCACGGAAGCGTGGGGATAGCAGAAACCCAAGGGCATCCCACCTCTGCTGTAGTCTTCCATTCATGTTCTAACAGGACCCCAGGCCGCAGCACGATTAGGCAGAATAAAGTCACCAGGGCTCCTGGCAAAGGCTGGAGAGGCCTCCTTCAGAGAGAATGAGGTCTGGGCTTACGTGAAAGTTCACTTCGACCGTGGTGAGCACTGCAGCTTATAGGGCCAGGGTCTGTCTGTCCTCAGAACTTTGTAAATTCTTTCCTGCTTTCTAAATTGTGCTGAACAGCATCCAGCAAGCACAGTGCAATTTAAGATGTCAACTCCCCTGACTCCCCACATGGAAAACGCAATGTTCGACACAAACTGGGCCAGGACGGGGAGACGTTTACTAACACACACTCCTGCAAGTTTCCCATGCAGCCGTCAGCAACCAGACCAAACACTCCGCCCTGCTTCCGGTGCCGGCTGCTGCTGCCTCACTCCCCATCCACTCTGGGGTCTTGTGAGAAGTGGGAGAGCATGAGCTCTTGTCACAGGGATCTGCGTGTGTTAGGTGCTGAGTAAAACATCTTCCCATCCTCCCTGCCCTCGGTTCCAGTGGTTCCTAGGGTGCCCTGCCCTTCATCTCTCATCAGCAAATCCCAAGGAGCAAACAGGTGAGGAGAGGACAAAACACACCCTAGGGCTCCCACGATTCCTCCCTGCGAGGACCCTCATGGTTAACACAGGAGTCAGCTTCCCTGGACGCACACAGCCTCCCTCCACCCTAACGATGAAAACACTCTAAAACACTCTCACAGGGGTGTAACACCTGTAGGAGGAAAAGACGAGAAAGGAGGGTACGGGAGGGCAGCCTATGAGGGGGTCTGGGGTCGGGGGTAGCTGGCCGAGGCACCCAGTGCTGGGGACCCCACTCCCACACAGATGTTTCTGCACCACGTTGTCCTCTGTGGAAGCCTCTCACCTGGGACCCCCCAGCTTGAGATGGTGGGGGAGGTGTAGGTTTACAAAAACCCTCCCTTTACAACATGGGGTGGAGGGTGCTGTGTAAGAGAAAGAGATAGAGATATACAATTTGACTTCTTCCAAAGGCCACGACACCTTTTTTTACAAAGGCATTTTATTTTAGTAAACAAAATACGGTTCTTTTATTTTTGTTGTTGTTTTTTTTCGAGATGGAGTCTTGCTCTGTCACCCAGGCTGGAGTGCAGCGGCACGATCTCGGCTCACTGCGACCTCCACCTCCTGGGTTCACGCCATTCTCCTGCCTCAGCCTCCCGAGTAGGTGGGACTACAGGCGCCTGCCACCACGCCTGGATAATTTTTTATATTTTTAGTAGAGACGGAGTTTCACCGTATTAGCCAGGATGGTCTTTTATTTTTTTTTATTTTTATTTTTTTTTTCAGACAGAGTCGCTCTGTTGCCCAGGCTGGAGTGCAGTGGCATGATCTAGGCTCACTGCAACCTCCACCTCCCAGGTTCAAGCAATTCTCCTGCCTCAGCCTCCCAAGTAGCTGGGATTACAGACGTGCGCCACTACACCCGGCTAATTTTTATATTTTTAGTAGAGACGGGGTTTTACCATGTTGGCCAGGCTGGTCTCAAACTCCCGACCTCAGGCGATCCACTCACCTCGGCCTCCCAAAGTGCTGGGATTTCAGGTAAGAGCCAGCATACCGGGCCAGTACTGGTTCTTTTAAAAATATATACAAATTCACACTATTTTAAGTGAAAGGTCTAGGTTGGGAGTTTATCCTCTGACAAATTATTCAATAATTAAGTCTTTTTTCTCTTTCTTCTCAGCTGGAGTCCACTCAAGCTGACATTTACATGGCAGAATCTAGAAGGGAAAACCAAAGGGATGAGTAGGAAGTGTTTGATAAGACTATACCTGATGTTTACTGCTCAGCATAAAGACCTATGCTCAGCCATTTAAACTTAACAAACTGACACAACTCAACTCTATTTATTAACGAATGTATTTTTAGCATCACAGTTTCCCTTCCATCTGAAACATCCCACTCCCTTTTTATTTTATTTCATTTTTTTTGAAACAGAGTCTCACTCTGTCACCCAGGCTTCCGTGAAGTGGCGCAATCTCGGTTCACTGCAACCTCTGCTTCCCAGGTTCAAGCAATTCTCATGCCTCGGTCTCCCAAGTAACTGGGAATACTGGCACGTGCCATCACGCCCAGCTAATTTTTGTATTTTTAGTAGAGATGGGGTTTCACTATGTTGGCCAGGCTGGTCTCGAACTCCTGACCTCAAGTGATCCACCTGCCTTGGCCTCCCAAAGTGCTGGGATTACAGGCGTGAGCCACCGCGCCCGGCCTGAAAACCCTTTTTGTTTGAAGCAAGTCTCTAGTCTTTAAGAAGCTGCCAGTCTAGAGGGGAAGACCAACTCCCTGAGTTGCTTCTAAGCCATCTAGCCCTGACCTAACTGCAGGTTTCTGCTGATGTTTGTGGGAGGAACAAAGCCTTTATGATCTTCCATCTCATCTTTTCTTCCTTTGATCAGTTTAGCACACAAAATGGGGATTGTCAGGAATATAAATTCAATCAGCAACATTTTAATTTAAACTGCCTTCCCTCACCCTTTTTCTCTCCTCCCCATCGTAATGCCTACTCCTAAATTTCAGTCAATCAAACACCTTAAAAAAAGAAAGAAAGAAAGAAAGAAAGTAATTTCTTCTATCTAGCAAAAGCCTACAGTTCACTGAGGACCAGTGAGTGGGCAGCTGCTGGAAGTGGTAACAGAGAGTGAAGCATCCCTACCAGCTCACTTGCCTTTATTCAGGAAGGTAGCACAGCTTGGGCTTGGCCATGCTGATTGAATGCATTTGACCTGGGATCAATTTCTGATTCTATTCTTCACCATGTAGAGTGAGCCATTCTTTCAATCTGAACATGCCTCACAGAGTCATCAGGGCTGAATAACACAGTTGTGCATGAAATGCTTAGCAAAGTCCCCAGCACAGAATAACCACTTAGTAGGTGTTGCTACTATTCCTCATCAGGAGGTCTTTAGCCTCAACAAGCCTGATGGCACTGCAAGGGAATTCCTACTGACAGAAGCATGGAATCTTAGGGTGGGCTGGGTTTGGGAGGTCACCTAGCCCAGTGGTTCCTACAATGACCTGTTGCTGAGAAGACAACCTAAGTATTATCTAATGGGTTTTCAAAAGATCAGAGGCTGGGCACAGTGGCTCACACCTGTAACCTCAGCACTTCAGGAGGCTGAGGCAAAAGTATCGCTTGAGCCCAGGAGTACAAGACCAGCCTGGGCAACACAGCAAGACCCCTTCTCTACTAAAAATTGTTTTAAAAACCTAGCCGGGTGTGGTGGCATGCTCTTGTAGTCCTAGCTACTCAGGAGGCTGAGGTGGGAGGATTGCTTGAGCCCAGGAGGCTGAGGCTACAGTGAGCCGAGATTGTGCCACTGCACCACTCTAGCCTAGATGACAGAGTAGGATCCCTATCTTAAAAACAACAACAAAAACCCCAGATACCCAAACCTAACCAGGGCCATTATGGAATCTCTCTGGGTTGAAGCCTGGGAATCTTCATTTAAACAAACACCTGGGCAATTCTGATCATTAGCCAGGTTTGGGAACCACTGACCTAGAACCCCACCACCACCATATTTGAATGCTTTTTTTTTTTTTTAGACAGGGTCTCGCTCTGTCACTCAGGCTGGAGTGCAGTGGTGTGATCATGGCTCACTGCAGCCTTGAACTCCTGGGCTCAAGCAATCCTCCACCTCCGTCTCCCGAGTAGTTGGGACTACAGGCATGTGCCACCACACCCAATAAGTGTGCAGCTAAGCATTTTTTTTTTTTTTAAGTTTTTGTAGAGACAGGGTTTCACTATGTTGCCCAGGCTGGTCTTGAACTCATCGGCTCAAGTGATCCTCCCACCTCTGCCTCCCAAAGCACTGGGATTACAGGCATGAGTCACCACACCTGGCTGAATCCTCTGATTTTTAAAGTACAGAACTCAACCTGCGAAGTGAAGAAACTGTATCAACACACTGGAATCAAGGTAACTGTGAACTGTCATGTGTTAAATCTGTAACACGGGCTTAACAGGAACTTTCTGGTGCCTTGATGTATTGCAACTCCCCAAGTAGGTTCTAAGCCCACCGGTGTGCACTGTGATAGGCACTGGGTGACAATGATGAGTGCACCCTCAGGCCTGGTGAGGAGGTCCTCAGGAAGAATCTAATAAGCAAGGCCAAAGGCCATGGTGGCTGAGGAATGGCCTGCAGGGGGATGGGGAGTGGGCAGAAGTGGCAAATGAGGTCTGGGTTAAGACCAGACTGGGAAGGGATTTATTTGTCATACCATGGAGTCAGACTTTATCTTAAAGATAACAGGGTTTCTTAACCTTGGAATTTCAAATGATCTGTGACTCCTCATATCTGCAAACTTCTCCCCACACATGAATGCAGATGGTTTCAGTGTGTGCACTGCTCTGGGAAGAAGGTCCACAGCTGTCACTGAGTCCTCAATTCTTAACCCAATACCTGTCAAGAACCACTGCCACAGTAGGTTTCGAGAAGGATGAACTAATCCTCCGTGTGCCTTGGCTCAGCAGCACTCACATCCCAGGACCAGGATCTGCACACCTGGCCCTTTATGGAGCAGGTCTACCTTAGAGAACAGGTGAGGCCACATGCCCCTACGCAGCCGTTCAGACCCGACGGACAGGGAAGTCTCAGACCTCTCTTGTTCATTGATTGGTCACCCCACCCACTGGCCAGCTCCCATTTGCAAGGTCGGGTACTGTGGACTCACCTTCAGTTATCTTTTTTCTCTGATTGCTTCTTCCTTTCAGCCTCCAGTTTTTGTTGTTTTGCTTCCAACCTTTTTCTTTGGTATATTTTCACTCCAGCAAATGCCAGGCAGAGAATTAATGTTTTTGCTGCCAGGATATATAGCAGCAGGGGCATGTGCTCAAGAACCTTCAAGAAGAAAGAAGCCATGCTAACTAAATGTTCCATCATTGATATGGGAGGTTTCTTTTATGTTCCTTCAGTCAACAAATATTTACTTAGCACCTATTCTGCAACAGGCACGAGGATAGGGGGCTGGGGCTACACTGGAGACCAAGCAGAAAAGGTCTCTATCCCCATGGGGCCAACAGTCAATTTACAGCTCTGCTCTTTGCTGCTTGCTTGCGACTGGCTTCATGGAGGGGACCACCGGTCATCTATAGGCGTGGGGACTCTGGTCTCTCACAGCTCAACCGTGCAACCTGCTGATCACCCAGGCCCTTGCTTCTGAGGCAGCAGCCAGATCCAGTGAAAGGAGGTGGAGCCCGGAGGCCTGGGTCAGAGCTCTACTTTACCACCGACTGACTGTGTGACCTGGGTCAGGCAATGAGCTCCTTTCTTTCTGAGCTCCTGCCCCTTCATCTACAAAGTAAGGGTCAATCAGACCTTGCTTCTGGAAACTGCAGCTTTAGTACTGTGGGATTTTCTCTTGTTTCTAGAGACTCATTAGCACCGGCACTTGATGGTAAAATAAAACACAACAGAACTCAAAACATTAAAACATAGCTACTTACTAACTGCTCTTGCAACCCCATTCACTAAAATAAAGTCTAGGGAAAAACTATGGATTTGAATTACTCACTCTTTGCACTAGTAGGTTTTTTGTGTGAAATTCTATATATTGCAATAGTACTTCAAAGCAAATATTAGTTCCATACACATGGTTAGTATGACCTGAATGATAATTATGTGCTTTTTGTGTGATTAAAAATTCCCTCCCAAATAGTGAAAAGGTATGCTTTGGTAGAGCAATCATTATTTTAGAGGACCAGGTAGGATTTTATCCCAATGAAATCCTTATTTCTGCCAGGCGCGGTGGCTCACGCCTGTAATCCCAGCACTTTGGGAGGCCGAGGCGGGCGGATCACGAGGTCAGGAGATCGAGACCATCCTGGCTAACACCGTGAAACCCCGTCTCTACTAAAAATACAAAAAATTAGCCGGGCGAGGTGGTGGGCGCCTGTAGTCCCAGCTACGCAGGAGGCTGAGGCAGGAGGATGGCGTGAACCCCAGGGGGCGGAGCCTGCAGTGAGCCGAGATTGCGCCACTGCACTCCAGCCTGGGTGAAAGAGCGAGACTCCGTCTCAAAAAAAAAAAAAAAAAAAAAAAAAGAAATCCTTATTTCTGTCAATCACTTATTAATGAAATACCAATGAGATTCCACTATGGGGGTTACATGTGCACCTCCCTCTAATAGTCTAACCGAAGTTGATCTGAACCTACTTAGTGTGTACAATATGCTCACAGAACCGGGGGGCTGGAAAGAACTTTCAAGGGGACCTAGTCGACCCCCTGGTTATATGAGCAAGGAAAGAAGAGCTCCTGGAGGTTGAGAGGCTGAGGGGTCCCACAGCTCCCTCATGAGGAGCCAGTTGGAAGGACATTCTAACCCGGGGGCCAGTCTCCCTTCCACTGATGCCTGATTTTCAATAAACTGAAATTCATGAAATCACAATGTATGTAGATAAATGTTCCTATGATTGTATCAAAACTCTTTATGACTCAGAACTAGATGTGGATTTCACGCTTACAAGCTGTAGCATCAGCTGCTGTAGACTGGGAACTCACGGCATACAAAGGGCCTTACGCAGCTCTTTCCCTTCTGCCCTTAGCCACCTCCATGAGCAGATGGCTCACCCTGACTGTGGTGGGGCTGAGAAAATGCAGAGGCGGGGAGGCCAGCAGTCAGCGAGGCAGGGCCTGACCCAGCTCCAAATGCTCCAAAGCCCAACTCTGTAGCATCATGCTATCCCGTACTATGTATGATTCATTCCTCACGCCCATCCACTTCACAACTAAAATATGCAAATACACTATGGCTTGGCTACTGGATTTTCCAGAGGCAACTGGACTCACTACCTCTGAAATCATTTAACTGGTTATGTATGGATATTTGCAGAAGGATATAGCATGATATGATAGAAATACAATGAAAATCATGGAAGGAGGCAGGGATGCAAATACTTAAATCGTTTTAATTTTATTAAAACTGTAAGAACACGAGAACACTCAGTAATTAGCTAATAGTTTTCAACCATGAAATCGTTTTAACAGTAAAGAATAAGCACAACACATACACTTCAGAAGGATCACTCTGGCGTCAGTAAAAAAGACTGAAAAATTTCCGAAAGTGAAACTTCTCAACTTTTTACTCTGGTAAACATAAGGAGCTTTAAACATTGACTTCGTTTCCAGGCTCTTCTTCCCTCAGACCTAGCTAATCCCCTCCCTCCAGTAAACCTTGAAATCCTGTTTTCTTGAAGGTTCACATTTTAGAGGTAAAGGTTTGACGCCATGCATAAAAACCAGCTATGAAAAGAATGGTGTTGTATAAACTTCTTTTTGTTTGCTAGGATTTCCCAGGCTACCTGAGGCAATGGCTTACACTCTACTCTCTTCCAGCTTTCTCAGTCACTCTGAATAAACCAATGGGGCCCTATTACTATTATTATTTTTCTTGAGATGGAGTCTTGCTCTGTCACCCAGGCTGGAGTGCAATGGTGCCATCTCAGCTACTGCAACCTCCGCCTCCTGGGTTCAAGCAATTCTGCTGCCTCAGCCTCCTGAGTAACTGGGATTACAGGCGCGTGCCACCACGCCCAGCTAATTTTTTGTATTTTTAGTAGAGACAGCGTTTCACCATGTTGGCCAGGCTGGTCTCCAACTCCCGACCTCGTGATCTGCCCACCTCGGCCTCCCAAAGCGCTGAGATTACAGGTGTGAGCCACAGCGCCTGGCCGGGGCCCTACTATTAATATAACAAAGCCCACATTACTGCCCATAGCTATCTACAATCCAGACAGGAAACTTAGCTTTAGCAATTGCAGGAATGTACTCTCTCATCCAGAAGTTAGAAAACCCGTGGAAATGGAAACGCATCAGCCAATGGACCCTGGTGGGAGGCTTCAGTGTTCACTTTGTTTTACAGGCAGTGGAGAGGCACGGCAAGAGGCAGAAGTGTGGACTGAGACGGACGCAGCACAAGGGCAGCAAAGGTCAAGAACATTCATAGGGTAAAGCGAAGGGCTCCAGGGCCCCCTTCCTGCCCTCTCTTAGGCACTAACCTTCAGTGGTATGAAACCCCTTCCTCCAATTTCCTTTTAACAAACCCCTTACATCTCTTGAAACATACAGACCTTCAGGGAGGAAAATGAATGCTGCCAGGGTAGACTGGATCTATATGAATATTTTTTTGAGACTCCAACCAGGCTGGAGTACAGTGGCATGATCACGGCTTCCCACAGCCCTGACCTCCCAGGCTTAAACAATCCTCCCACCTCAGCCTCCCGAGTAGACGGGACTACAGGCACGTGACACCATGCCCAGCTAATTTTTTCTGATTTTTTGTAGAGCTGGGGTCCCACTATGTTGCCCAGGCTGGTGTTGAACTCCTGGGTTCATGTGATCTTCCCACCTCAGCCTCCCAAATGCTAGGATTACAGGGGTGAGCCACCATGCCTGGCCTAGATCTACATTAAATTTTAAAAACAAAACCCCAATACCTGTGAAATGGAAATAACTAAGTTTTTAAATAATGAGGCCATACTTGTTGCTAATGCACAGGTAGCACTGTTGACTGTCGCTGCCGGCCATGGCCCACTGAGCCAGAGGGGGAAGGCCACCAGACGCACTGGGGGCTACTGAACCTTCCACCTTCCGCAGCTCTCTGCAATCAGGGCCATGACTTTCTTTTTTTTTTTTTTTTTCTTTTGAGACAAGGTCTCACTCTTTCGCCCAGGCTGGAGTGCAGGGGCATGATCTCAGCTAACTACAACCTCCACTTCCCAGGCTCAAGCAATTCTCCAGCCTCAGCTTCCTGAGTAGCTAGGACTACAGGTACGCATCTCCATGCCCAGCTAATCTTTGTATTTTTTTGTAGAGACGGGGTTTCGCCACATTGTCCAGGCTGGTCTCGAACTCCTGAGCTCAAAGTGATCCGCCTGCCTCGGCCTCCCAAAGTGCTGGGATTACAGGCATGAGCCACCATGCCCAGCCTGGGGCCATTCCTTTCTAACACTACACGAGATGGGGCTGTGTTTAAACACGAAGCTGCTCCCTGGTAGCCACTTCCCTGGTGCAGAAGCTGGGAAGGTTTGGGCAGATTTTGTTCCTGATGGCGGAAAAAACTGTCACAAGCAAGACTGGCCCGAGTGGTCACATGGGTTGGTGTCACTCTACAATTAAAGAGGAGAACTCCCCACGCATTGCCTTCGACCAGTGTGCACCAGCACCACCCGGAACTTGTAAGAAGTGCAAATTCTCAGGCCCCAGCCAGATCTACCCAATCAGAAACTCTGGGAGTGGGGCTCGAAATCCTTGCCTTAACTAGTGCTCAGGGGTGAGAAACACTGCCTTGAGGCATTAGGTTTAATGCTTTGAACCCCGGCCCTTAGTACCAGTTACTGCCTCTCTCCTCTACTGACTTAGCCACTGCAGTGGGCGAATGGCCTCCCTAAACCTCACCCCACACTGCTTTCCGCTCCTTCCCCTCTCCATCCTCTCACTGCCTCTTCTTTCCTTCCCAACCTTTCCACTGTGAGCTCTGATCCTCAAGCCATGCGAAACAAACTCTCCTATATCTTCCCACCCTTCACAGAACACTCACTCTGCCATCTTTAACTTATACCAGTTCCTGGGCCCTCAACCCTCCTGCCGGACCTGCCAAGACCCTCACCCCACAGAGCTGGGGAAGATGGGAAAGCTACCTTCCCGGTTCCCTGATCCTGCTTCCAGACCTTTCCAGTTTCTCCTTGCAATAGAAAACCACTGGATGTTTTGAAGAAAATGCTTATAATAATTGAAAAAACACGTACAATAAGATCCTATGCATGAAAACACGCCACACATATATACAGAAAAAGATGGGCTGGGCGCGGTGGCTCACGCTTGTAATCCCAGCACTTTGGGAGGCCGAGGCGGGCGGATCACGAGGTCAGGAGATCGAGACCACGGTGAAACCCCATCTCTACTAAAAATACAAAAAATTAGCTGGGCATGGTGGCGGGCGCCTGTAGTCCCAGCTACTCGGAGAGGCTGAGGCAGGAGAATGGCGTGAACCAGCGAGGCAGAGCTTGCAGTGAGCCGAGACTGCACCACTGCACTCCAGCCTGGGCAACAGAGCAAGACTCCGTCTCAAAAAAAAAAAAAAAAAAAAGAAAAAGATGAATATACCGAGATTGTTAATAGTAGCCACTTCTAGATGGTGAGACAATGTATGATTTTTGCTTGATTTTAGATTTTGCAAAGTGACTACAGTAAACATATATTTTAGTGGCTGCTCTCTTAAACAACCTCCACCTCACCTTATTGACTTCCGGGACTTAAAATGACATTCTTCTTTCCCTTAGTGAAACCCGATTGCTGACCTACTCTCTGGCTGCCCTTGAACTTCTGCTCCCACCAGTTGAATCTAATGTTTCACAGGAGTCAGGTGTGTTTACTCGCCAAGCAGTTTATTTAAGTTGTACTTGATGCTATGTTCCATAACTTATTTAAACATTATGCTTGTGAAATATGACTGTGTAAAGCAAAAGTTTTTATGAAAACTAAGTTGAATACTTTGAAAGACTCAAGTTTGAGTTGGAAAAAAATGCTGTTGGCAAGACAACTGTAAAAGATCAGGGAAGAGTATGAAACACTGGAAAGATTTTGTGTATGCATTGCTCATAAGATCTTAATCCACTGTCTTAGTCAATTCAGCTCCTAGAACAAAGAACCACAGACTGGGTGACTTATTAAAGAGGTACTTGTCACAGTTCGAAAGGCTGAAAGCCTGAGGATCAGGGCGCAGTACAGGGGGGTTCTAGCGGAGCCCTCTTCCAGGCTGCCGATGGCTGGCTTCTTGTTGTACCCCCAACATGGCAGAAAGAGGGTAAGAGAGCTCCCTGGAGCCCTTTCAATAAGGTCACTATTCCAAACATTAGGGCTCCAGCCTCATCAGCTAATTACCTCTTACAAGCTCCAACTCCAAATATCATCACACTGGGCACTACGGTTGCAACATACGAACTTGGGAAACACAAATATTCAGTCCACTGCATCTACTTTAAAGGAACCAAAACGGCCCGAGCACAGTGGCTCACTCTTGTAATCCCGACACTTTGGGAGGCTCAGGCAGGAGGACTGCTTGAGCCCAGGAGTTCAAGACCAGCCTGGGCAACATAGTGGAGCCCTATCTCTACAAAAAAATGTATAAAAAAAGAAAGCACAATGCAAAATTGCAGGTAAAGCTTTAAAGCTATAGTTTTTGTAAGAAAAGTGAGGAAGATTTGAAGTGAGTGAATGCACACTCGAAGAAAAGGCCTGGCCTTCTTCCAGAAGCCCAGCGAATAAATGTACATTTATGTTTTAACTTAAAATGAAACATAAATATTATGCTTTCACCTACCTTTTCTTTTTAATCAATCTACTGGTGTAGAACTGTTATTCTGAATTTTCACAATCAGGAGGAAGAAAAAACCCCAAGCCATAAATATTTAAAACTATACTCACCTTCCAATTCATGGTAGACTGTGAATTCACTCCTTATCAACACAAGCCCCCGACGAGTACATGAGAGGCAGCTGGAAGGTCAGGTCCAGGGAGCTGGAAGGTCTGATCTGGGCAGGAAGAAAGAAACAGGTCAATTTGGAGTTCCTAGGGCAGACCACCTTAGAAAGATGTCTCTTTGATGGAGAGAGGGCACGTGAACAGAAAGTGAGCTCCACAGAGAGGCAGGCTGTGTCCTGACAAGGCGATTGAGAGACTGGTGGGAAGTGGATGGGCTGGGTGAGGGCCCAGACAGGCCTGGCCCTTGCTGAGTAGAAAGCTCTCCTCAGCAGCTCTCTGAAGCCCCCAGCAGCACAGCGCTGCTCCTGAGGGGACATGGGCTCCCATCCCATTCATCTGTGAACCTAAGGGCCCAAGTCTAAAATCTGTCCCTCCACCTGCCTCCAGACCTAAACGCAAGCTGGTTTGGGAATGAGTGTCTTTGTCAAGTCCTCTGAGTGTAAATTAAGCTCATCTTGGTTTTTCGAAGATTATCTGGGAGCAAGGGAATAAGTGACAGGGCAGAAAAATGGTTGGATGCAATTCAGATGTAGAATTCTCTCCAAAGCTTGAGGGAGACCTAGTAGAAGGTAGGGAAGGAAGTGATATCAGAGAGGATGGTGAATTGTGAATTCCAGAGTTGCAGAATTGTTCTTTAGATTCTGATTTTTTAAATGACAGCACTTTGGTTCAGAGGATGTTACCCCAGGTCATATGCCACACTATGGCATATGAAAGTGAGAAGGCAGGGCCGGCAGCCCGAGCCTTGGAATTCGCTCCAGGGCCTTGTAGGTCACTACTCTTAGAATATGACACATACCCCAAGAAGACTTGAGCTCTGGATGAAGAACCTACACCCTCTGGTAAGTGACTTCCCTTAGGGCTTCAGTCCCATCTGTAAGTGAAGAAAGGTGTCAAGCAGATGGTGTTTAGTGCCCCTACTTTTTCTGAAATCCAATGCTTTATAGCGCAATAATCATAGCTTAACTTTTTTGTGTGAGACACGAAAAAGTGGCTAAAGTGCTTAGATGAGTTAAGGCATTTAGCCCTCACAACTACCCCATAAAACAGCTTACGGCCTCCACTTTAGAAAGGGGGAAATAAAATTTAAGTAACACATTGAGGGTCTCACAGGTGGGCCTGGGATTTGAACCCATCCAGTCTGGCTCCAGGGCTTTAACCTCGGCACCATCCTGACACAGGCAGAGAGCTTTGCATTCAAAAGTCAGGGAAACACTTTTCTTGAAATGTACTTACCGTAAGAAAAGTGGCTGAAAATTTCAAAGGCCTTTAGAATGGGGATAAGATGAACTTCAGGCAAGATGTTTTTATATAAACTTTCAATTACAAAGCTATCTAAGTATAAAAAGTTCATCCCCCATCTATTCAAGATTATAATATCTTGAAAACAAGCTAGCAGTTGGCACAAGGTAGCCCAGTTTTCCCCATGACTTTTTCAAAGTCAGATAAGGTAGTGATAGGAATTCAAATCATAGATCTGTTTAACTATAATGATGGTGGCTGAATGTGCTTGTTACCTTCATGTGTAAATGGCTCACTTGTCTTTAAGAAGCAGCAGATTCTGACTGCCCTAAAGAAATATGTTCCTAACATGTTATAACCTGTTGCTACAATTTTCACTTTGAGTATCTCTAATAATCTTAGTGATTAGTTATGTTGTATATTAAAATGTTACAGATCTTATAAATTTTATTTTTACAATTCCTGCTTTAATTGAGTTGTATACAAATATAGTAGATGAGTCTGGCTGTTCCCCCAAAATTTTCTGAGGCAAAACTGCATACCCAGCGAATTGATGTATGTAGAATATTGATTCCCAAAATCAAGAACGAGAAATACGTCCAACGATCCTACAGGAGGAAATGAATGAAAAAACATCCAGTGGTCTGGCCCTCTGGAAAACATGTGCTATGTTCACTAGCAGTGTGACCTTGGACAAGTCACTTGGCCTCTCTCAGCCTCAACTTGCCCATCTGTAAATTCTCTTGCAGATTAGACTGTAAACACTAAGCACCATGGCCAGCACACAGAAAGCATTGAATGTCAGCCATTGTTGTTATGTTAAATCTCTCTCCTTCCATGACCGGACGTGCCAACCTGAAGGATACAGGCTAGTGACATCCAGGGCAAAATGCAGTCATTCCAAGATAGCAGGGCAGGGAATAAAGATCAGTAGCCTGAGGACCGGGACAACTGGAGATCTGAGCTCTACTCTTGGTGGCACCCATGGTGTGGCATATGACCTGGGGCAAGTCATTAACCCTCCAAACCAAAGTGCTGTCATTTAAAAAATCAGAATCTAAAGAACAATTCTGCAACTCTAGAATTCACAATTCACCATCCTCTCTGATATCACAGAACCTGACTGCCAAAATATACTGGCAGCTGCCTCAACTTCATACCTGGAGTGATACAATTCAAGCTCTTTAGGAAAGAAACATACTTAGAGTCAATCTGCAATAGTAGCAGACGGGCTGTGGTGAGGTGGGAGTCAAGAGGGTGAACCACCCTGATCTGCCCTGCTCATTCCCACCCACTGCCTCTGAATTACCACTTTTCCCCACCTCCCTTCAATTACATGCCCAAGCCAGCCATTTTCATAGAGCCTTTGGCAAATGAGAAGAAAAAAGCTGAAAGTATCAGTAAGCTATTTGTTCTGCTGCCATATGTACACCTGATGCAATATTAGAAACGAGGCAGCTGGTATATGAAGGTTGAACTGCAAAAGCCAACAAGATGGGGATGTTTTTGAGGGGCTTAAAATCTATGAAGTGCGGGAAATTTTTAACTTTTCCTGGACCTATCCATGATCTTAGCTTAAAACACAAAAATAACAAGTGGCTTAGATACAACTCCAAATATTTCTATTTCCTTCACTGTAAAAAGAAAAATACCCTGTCTTCCTTTGTCAGGTTTCTCTTAGAAACAACAAAAAAAGCTATTTGCTTATTGTGGTTAGACCAACTAAAGCAATATGGATAATGTGTCATCCACAGTCTATTAATACTTTTTCTTCTTGGCACACCTAACAAATTCAAGGATCAGTCTATCGCTTCCTGTCTCCTTCCAGCCACGAATCATGCTGCTCCCTTTGTCTGAACTTTCTGAAGCTGTTCTCATTCCCGGTCTCTACCCTTTTCACCCAACCCTTCACCCAATCATAAGGAGGGGTAGGTCCAGGGAGGGGGCTGCCAGGTGAACCTTGGGCATCACTTGGCCCTCTACACGGAGGCCTGGGGCTACAAGAAACCAGCCCTGCCCGATCTCAGCTCCCAGACTCCACAACTCAACATTTCAGGGATCCACCGAGAAGCGATGACAGGTGTCCGCGTCTCTCCCTGCTGGAAGCCCAGGCCCCGGAGGGCAACGTCGGTGCCTGTGCTCGCCGTGCAACCCTGGACAAGTCGCTGAACCTCTCTGGGCCTCAGCTCCTTCTGGGTAACCCGGGGGCCAGTTCAGGGTCCTCTCCCCATCCCCTTCCCCCAACACTCAGGGAGCAACACCTGCCCTCCCCACCCCACCCCCTTCCCCCAGAGCCGCGGATGAGGACCAGGGGCTGTCATCGCTTCCCCCACCATTCCAGGGGATTGCTTGTCTCCCTAGACTCTCCGGGGACCAACACCGTAGGCTTGAACCAATCCTGAGCCCCGCCCGGGCCAAGTGCCAGCCGGAACACGCTGCTCAGCGGGTTGACTGCGCCCGACGGCCAGGTCCAGCAGGGGCGCCCCGCGGGTGGGGCCTGGCGGCCTTCACCTTCCGGATCCCCGCCCCGGCGCGACTGGGAGCCGGCCGACTTTTGTCTAGGAGGGAAAACTCGAGCGCGGGGCCGGCCGCGACATCGCAGCACCCCAAAGAGCTTTTGGAATTTGGGTCACTCCCTCCTACCCCGACGTCACACACTTACTGCTCCCGGCAGCGGAGGCTCCAGCGCTTGGCCCGCACAAACCACGATTTCTACCGTCCTGCCGGGGAAAACTACACGTCCCGAAATGCACCGCTACGTGCTCAGGCGCAGTGGGCCGGTGCAGCCCACGTGGGTACACTACTCCGTGCGCAGGCGCAGTGGGCCCAGGCAGACGACCTGGGGCGCGCTACTCCTTGCGCAGGCGCAGTGAGCCCAGGCGGGCAGCCCTGGCCAGCAGCTGTTGGCCCTGTGGCTGGAGGCTGAAGTCCACGTAGGCCCCGGCGGGAAGCCGCTGGGGTGTAGACCGGGTGCCTTTGTCCAAGCCTGGCGGTGTGTTCTCACTCTGAACTCACCAGAGCTGAAGGGTGGGTTGTTGCGGGACCCTTCCGCCTTCCGCTGTCTCGAATTCCCTGGGTGCCTTCTGGCTGCTGTCTGCAGCTGAGGACACGTGGGTGCCCTTAAGAAGTTTCCAGACGCAGTGTTCCTCATCTCTGACAGCGTGCATGCATTTTCCTTTGGGGTAACGATATGGTGCCGCTGTACTAGGTTTCCAGATTTCTTCAGTCGACATGCTTAGTAAACGCGTACAGAGTTTGAGCCCACTCAGTGCTAGCGCCATGGGAGGGCACAAACTGGGCACCCAATACAAGGAACGAGAGGAATGTTCAGGGAGTTACCAGCATGTGCTCTGCTCCCCTTCTAAGGATGAGGAAACTGAGGCCAGGGGAGAGTAAGGTGGCTGGCAATACAAAACGCGCGAATGGCAGTGGCAGAATTGAGATTCGAACCCAGGCAGTGTAACTCCAAATCCCATCAGGACTCTTTGTGGTTATGTTATAATGTTAGAGGGTGTGGAGGGAAGAACAAACTGAGGGGTGGAGGGGTTGGTTCTGTTAAGGAAGTGTTCCTGGAGAAAGTTACAAAAATAGCTTTGTTCTAAGCACTTAGTGGCTATTGCCTAAGTCTCTTAACAAAGCTGTAAGGGACGTGCTATAATGATAACCGTTTGACAAATGAGGAAATGGAGACACAGAGATTAAAGTAATTTTTTCGTGGTTTTAAAGGCCGCAAGTACCAGAGCTGGGACTTGACCCTGGGTAATCTGGGGCTAGATTCTATCAAATCAGCCACTATCCTGGGCTCCTTTTAAAATAGCATCTGAGCTATGCTTTAAGAAGTAAGTGGTATTCAGGTCATATGGAGCCAGCAGAACAGGCAGGAGGATCTCTAAAAGCAAATGGGGTAGAAAAAAACAGCAAGTTGTTTGAACTGGCATTTTCAGTTGCTGGGTTGAAAGTGAAAAGCCCAGGTTTGGTGGGAGTGGATCCTAGTATGACAATCTTGGCAAATGGCTTCAACCACTAGACACCCAACATGCTTTGAGAGAGTCAGCATTTCTCTCATTCCCCAAAAGTGAAGTTGGCTGACAACCCTCTATGTTACCACCTGTACTTTCAGTGATGATAATAATAAAATGTACTTAATTAGGAAAACCTCGATTTTTTTTTTTTTTTTTTTTTTTGAGATGGAGTCTCTGTCGCCAAGGCTAGAGTGCAGTGATGCAATCTTGGTTCACTGCAACCTCTGCCTCCCAGGTTCAAGCAATTCTCCTGCCTCAGCCTCCCAAGTAGCTGGGATTACAGGCACCCACCACCACACCCAGCTAATTTTTGTATTTTTAGTAGAGATGGGGTTTCATCATGTTGGCCAGGCTGGTCTCAAACTCCTGACCTCAAGTGATCCTCCCACTTTGGCCTCCCAAAGTGCTGGGATTACAGGCATGAGCTACCGCGCCCGGCCAGAAAAACCTCCCTCGATTTTGCTTTCCATGTGTTTACCTGTGTCAAAGGTAAAGAAAGCCAGTTAAAGCAGTAAGGATTGACTGAAATCATTAGCTATTGCCAGAGGGAAGAGGCCCAGCTCACCTTCCCTTTGTGCAAAGATAACTGAGTGGGGACGGGGCTTGAGCAGAGTCAAGGAAGTGGAAATGCATAAAAAGTGGGAAGGGGTTGGTCAGTGTGATCTGGGTTTGTTAATTGGCTCCTATCTAGAGGAGAAAGAAACTTCTGTCTATGATGGGGGGCAGTAAGTTAGAGCAAGGCACCCATCCAGCAAGGAGAGTTTGAATGTTTGCATTTCAAAGAGACAATACAGCTCTGAATGGTAGAAGATTTACATCTCAAGGGAGAGAGAAAGGATTTATAATTGCAAACTTTCTAAAGTAACTGCCTTAAGAGAGGGATCAGGGGACTATCTGCCTGTCACCAGGTTTTGGTTGGAACAATTAGTAAATTCTTCAGGCAACATTCACTTTTCTCGGGCAGGCGCTTTAGCTTTCAGCTCTTAGAACCTATGCTAGCGTTTATGTCTCTTAGTGTGCGAAGGTGGGCGAAATCATGTGTGCCGAGAGTCTGCAGTTTTTATAGGGCCATGGTTGGGCTCTAGTCAAGAAGAGGGCTCAGAGGAGCTTGATAGTTTGGTTAAGGAGAGGGTCTTTGTCACCTGATGGAAACCTCGGATTTCTGTCTAGATGCAGAGCAGAGGGCTGGGATTTAAAGCCTGATGGCTGCTCTGGCCTCTCTGAGATGGATGTTTCTGGGTGGGACAACATTTCTGGGTTTCTGATCTGAGGAGGGAAGCCACTCTTCCTACATCTGCTCTTGGAACATGGATGGTTTTCTCTAACACTGTACTGAGTGCTTCAGTTGGCATAATTGCAAATCTGTTATTAGGAGGTAGGTACCTTGTATATATCTCACTCTGTAATTTTAAAGAGACAAACCTTGTGGTTGGAATAAGGAGTTCTACAAGCATTCTCTGAAGAAGAGCCTCTTTTTCTAAATTTTGTCCTAGCACCCTGAGGCTTGAGGCCTTGCCCATCATTGCTGTGCCTTGGCTAGCGCATGGGGAGGAGAACAGGGTAAACTAGGAGGCATGAAGCCATGGGATGCCAAGGCGCCACATCTCTCTGCTGCCATTGACCTGCTACTCTCAGCTGCTCTGAGAGAGAAGACCTTGACCTGCGTTAGACATGCCCTCCTGTCCTTGTGCTGGCTGGCTGTGTCCCCTTTGCATTGATCTCTGTTAGGACCTTGTCACATTGTACTATGATGTTTAGCATCTGTCACTTAGGCTGGAGTGCAATGATGCAATCTCAGCTCACTGCAACCTCCCCGTCCCGGGTTCAAGCAATTCTCATGCCTCAGTCTCCCCAGTAGCTGGGATTACAGGCTCCTGCCCCCACACCCGGTTAATTTTTGTATTTTTAGTAGAGAAGGAGCTTCACCATGTTGGCCAGGCTGGTCTTGAACTCCTGACCTCAGGTGATCTGCCCACCTCAGCCTCCCAAAGTGCTGGGATTACAGGTGTGAGCCACTGTGCCCGGCCTTGTTCATCTTTATACTCCTGGGGTCTAGGCCAGTGAACCAAGTAGGTCAATGTTGCCTGACCGAATTAGTGAATGAAATTGTCTCCTCTCAGGGGATTGCAGTTCTGTCATCTGTAAGTGAAGTGGTCTCTGCCAACAGTGGAATGATCAGCCCTGACATTCTATGATATCCTTCACCACGTGGTACAAAATATTAAGTAGTTCCTGTCTAGGTCTTCAGAAGGCATCAGCAATTTAGACCCTTTCTGTATCCTTTAGTTTCTTAAACATAAATGCTAATAAGTAATTATAAATAGAGGAAAACTAAATCAAGTTAAAAGAATACATTTTTAAAGCGACATTATAACTTTTTATTTTTTTTCTTAAATAATGAGAACTTTTCAAGATTAGTTTTCTGCAAAACTTTAAATGTTAGTTTTAAAATATGTTCTTGTTATACTGGGTACTTCTTAAATACTCAACTTCTCTGGTATGGATTATTTGTCCTTTGAAATGTTTGTTCAGGTTCGAGACCAGCCTGAGCAACATAGTGAGACCCTGTCTTTACAAAAAAATACAAAAATTAGCTGGGTGTGGTGGCACACGTGCCTGTAGTCCCAGCTACTAGGGAGGCTGAGGTGGGAGGATCACTTGAGCCCAGGAGGTTGAGGCTGCAGTGAGCTGAGATTGCATCACTGCACTCCAGGCTGGGCGACAGAGCGAGACCATGTCTCAAAAGAAAAAGAAAAAGAAAAATGTTTGTTCTGTCTTAAGACTTCTAAATAGGTTAAAGGCCAGGAAAACAATAAATGTAATCTTATGGTTTGCTTATTCATCTCTTCAGACTCCACACTCATGAATTAATATTATAGATAAATGCTCATATGTCAGTCTAGTAAGCAAGTGATAGCTTTTGAGCCTCGGCTTCTACATAATACATCTGGGTTATTTATAAATTGAATTTGTCACACACAAGTGATGTTTCATGAGAAAGAATATTCAGTGATTTGTAAATCTCTCCTTTCTATCACCACGGCCACTGCCCAGACACTTTACTTCAAATTTGGCTTTATTTTCGCCATTGATATTGATTAAAATGACATTTACTTGCCCAGAAAGTAAAAGAGGTCTTCAGCACAAAATATTGCTCCAACAAGCAAACATAAATCATTGAGTTTCAAATGTCATCTATCTTTATTGGCCAACCACATAATCTCCATGAAAATTCTCAACAGAGAGCAAGGAACTCACTTTCTTCCAAGCAATGACAATTTGGATTTGCCTCGTGGCACCGGCATCTCTTCATGTCTGGACGTCAGATGTTAGCTTGGTGCCTTTCTCCCTTATCAGGGGGACATTTTGAACCCAGCCGCACCAATGTTCTCATGGATGGTGGCCTTCGATTCTTCTAGATTCAAGATTTGGCTCTTGTACTTTTCCTGCCAGTCCTCTACAATGTACTGGTGGTAGGGGTCATTGGAGTGTTCCCGTCTCTTGGATTTCACAGTGCTCACCAGGATGGCCACGATAATGAAAGAGAACATTCCAATCATCACCATGAGGTACAGGATGACATAGTAGAAGTTCTCGGCATCAACTTTGGCTTGGAGGGCCTCTTGCTGAGCTGTCGTGTTCTGGCGCCAATTGTCCATGTAAGTAATAAAAATCCTTCGGAAGACGTCTTCCAGTGTCTGTGTGAAATTGGATAAAGTAGACATGCTTCCCTCCTGCTGCAATTTAAATAATAAAATAGGCGAACAAGGTTAGGAAAACAGATCTTTTCTGGATTTGGCTATGTAAAGGTGGGAGGGAGATGTCAGAGGACAAGCAACAGTATTTCTTCTTAACCTGGCTGGTGATTGAATGCATGTTTTGTTAGTCTTTAAACTGACTATATACATTTTATTCACTGTTTTTTACAATGCATGATTGTTACACAGTAAAAATTTTAATGGCAGACAAAATTTTATATATATACTTTGATAGCTATATATGCATGTAAAAAAATGTATGTGTACATATGAAAATGGAGAAAATATTAGAAGTACATAGATCAGAATGTTAACAATGGGTGGTGTGCTTAAAGATATATATTTTCTTCTTTATGCTTTTCTCATATTCCAAATTTTCATCAGCAGTCTTGCATTACTTTTGTTTTTTAAAAAATTGGTAACCTCACAAGAGCTAGAATAAGGCCACATTCATAACAAGCACTCAACAAACGTCAGTGGAATGAACCAATGACTCATTTATGCTCTCTGTTTTTAGAGAATTGTGGGGCATTATGAGATAACATCAAGGGAAAAGATTGCAGGGGGCATTGACAGACTCTCCAATTTGTTCCATCCCCTATGTCTAAGTGGCACATTGTCCCAAGTGTCCTAAAGGGAGGGGTGTATACATCCATATTTGAAAGAAGTATTTTAGGTAAGTGATGCCAAGAAACAATCTGAGAGATTATTCCTATGTTTCAAATCCATCTCTCCTTTTCATCCCCACTGGCACTGCCCAGCCGCCAGCATCTTTCACCTGGATAATACAATGCCAACAATGTAATACAACACAACCCTCCCCAAAGCCATCTCTTTGGGGTTATATGTGCCCCTCTCTGCCTTGAGTAGCCATCAATATGCTTTTTTTTTTTTTTTAAGACGGAATCTTGCTCTGTCGCCCAGGTTGGAGTGAGGTGGCATGATCTCTGCTCACTGCAACCTCCGCCTCGGGTTCAAGCGATTCTCATGCCTCAGCCTCCCAAGTAGCTGGGATTACAGGCACGTGCCACCACCCCTGGCTAATTTTTGTATTTTTGGTAGAGACAGGGTTTCACCACATTGGCCAGGCTGGTCTCGAACTCCTGACCTCAGGTGATCCACCCACCTCGGCCTCCCAAAGTGCTGGAATTACAGGTGTCAGCCACTGTGCCCAGCCAATGTGCCTTTTTGAAGAGGGAAATTATAGTGCCATTTGTTTGCTTTTAAAATGATGCAATGGTTGCTCTTAAAATCAAGTCCTAATTCCTTAACAGTATTCACCCCATTGGCTGAGCAGGCTCCTGACCACCTCCTCAGTTACCCTTTGCTCACTACAGTTCGGTCACACCTGACATCTTCCCTCCCTGTCAGTAAGCTCTCTTGCCTCAGGACATTAGCACATCCTATTCTCTCAACCTAGAATACTTTTGCCTTTCTCTTCCACCTGCTACCTCCTCATTCTTTAGGTTCCAGCTAGTTGTCACTTCTGAGACTTCCCTGGCTCTACTCTAAATCTCTTCCCACCACCACCACCATTTTCCTCCAACAGCATCTCCTTTTTCTTCAAAAGCACGCGTCACATATGCAGTAACTAAATATGTGTGTATATATTTATATTACTTTTGTTTAAAAAAATTGGTAACCTCACACCAGCTAGAATAATGCCATATTTATAACAAGCACTCAACAAATGTCAGTTAAATGGAACAATGACTCATTTATATTCTTTTTTCAGAGAATTATATACGTGTGCTTTTTTATACATCTCTGTTTTTAGAGAATTGTGGGGCTTTAGACATAACATCAAGGCAAACGATTGCAAGGCAAAAAAAAAATTTTTTTTTTTTTTGAGACGGAGTCTCATTCTGTCACCCAGGCTGGAGTGCAGTGGCTCAGTCTCGGCTCACTGCAACCTCTGCCTCCCAGGTTCAAGTGATTCTCCTGTCTCAGCCTCCGGAGTAGCTGGGACTACAGGCGCCCGCCACCACGCCCGGCTAATTTTTTGTATTTTTAGTAGAGACGGGGTTTCATCATGTTAGCCAGGATGGTCTCGATCTCCTCACCTTGTGATCCGCCCACCTTGGCCTCCCAAAGTGCTGGGATTACAGGTGTGAGCCACCGGCCTTGTTTTCGTTTTTCAATTACCCATGTATTGTGTGCTTATTCATGTGATCCTCAAAACCACTCTATAAACTCCTACCTTCAGGATGTTTAGTGAGATTAAGTAACTGAGTCCCGGTGACAGGAGAGCTTGAGCCCCCAGAAGGCAGGGATTGCTTTACTCATCTCTGAATCCCAGGCCCCTACACAGCGATGGGTACCTAGCAAATCTTTACTAAAAATTTGTTGAATGAAGGTGTGAATGAATGACAGTTCCTCTGTGGAATTCAATTGGAAACTACCAGAACAGTGATGCTTAATTTATTCTTAAGGGGTGTGGGAATTGGGGGTGGGGGAGGGGCGGTGTTAAAGATCCCTCGAAAAGTAAAATAAAATGATGTGACTTTATTTTTCCCCAAGAAAGTATACATATGCACATAGGAAGCTCTACATTCAATTTCGGGGGACTTCTGAGCCCCCTAAGGCCCATCCAAGAATCTCTGCCACAAAAGGTCTTTGAGATGAGGGACTTCAGTGCTGAATTCCACTGGAGTCATTTAAGTTTGTTTCCAGGTGCAGGCATGGCAGCGTTCACCAGCCTTTTAGAGCTAAGTGGCCCCAACTGCCCCTTATTTGTTCAACCCTTCTAATGTGAACAAAGGCCCCACTGCTAAGCAGGTCAGGAGGTGCTTTTTGATAAGACTTAATCACAGGGATGAAAGGGCCTATGGGGATTAAATATCTAAGTGCTGATCCGTGGCCAGGCCAAATAAATAGGATCCCAAAGGGATTTGGCTTTTGAATACAGATGCATGAGATGTGGCCGAGTGGCCCATGCCTGCTCCGTGACCACAGGAAAAAAACAAATCACAGTGTGTGAAAGCAGCTTCATTGAAGGACATTATGCTAAGACATTCAAATTATAAGTGTGTAGATTTCAAGTTTTTATTCCCAGAATTACTGTTTAACTGATAGACATCAACCATATTTGGAGGCCAGGAGCAGTGGTTCACACCTGTAATCCCAGCACTTCGGGAGGCCGAGGTGGGAGGATCGCTTGAATCCAGGAGTTTGAGATCAGCCTGGACAACATAGTGAGACACCACCTCTACAAAAAATAAAAAAATTAGCTGGATGTGGTGGCACACTCCTATAGTCCCAGCTCCTCAGGAGGCTAAGGTGGGAGGATAGCTTGAACCTGGGAGGTCAAGGCTGCAGTGAGCCATGATCACACCACTGCACTCGGCAGTGACAGTGAGACCCTGTCTCAAAAATCCAAACAAAACAAACCATATTTGGTATACATACTTATCCTACCCCTAAGTAGAATATCATAATAGGCATTTACTTTAGTAATGCTAAGACAACTATCATTTATGTTCTCTGGAATCATATGAAATGGCCATTTGTATAGGTTAGAAATGGTCAAATATGGGCAATTCATGTGTATCAACCTAGGGTACCTACATTTCCAGTGAATGCTTTTTGCTGAATCCTAGCACAGGCTGGGTCCCTGGAGATCATTTAGGCCGGTTCGCTCTCTGGTAGGTGGAATAACTATAGCCTAGAGAGCTTAAGTCACCTGTGCAAGATCACAGGCCTCTCAAGTTGGCCACAGTGCCTGGACTAGAACTCACGTCACCCAAGCCAGTGTCCAGCACTGACTGTCCTAGCAGAGGTCACACATTCCAGTAACTCACTGTTTTCATTGCTGTGACCAGTTGGCTCAACTGGGTACGAGACATAAGATCAAGACCATGATTTGAGCTTACACATGTCATTAGTTGTGCCCTGTCTCCTGGCTACAGAATGATCCCCTAATTCCAGCCATTCCTGTCACAAATGTGTGTTATTCATGACAACGGCAATCAGGACACTATTAGGAAAGTAACACTCATTTGAACCCAAAGTCCAGAGTTTCCTTTTCTTTTTTCTTTTTTTTTTTTTGAGATGGAGTCTCACTCCGTCGCCCAGGCTGGAGTGCAGTGGCGTAATCTCGGCTCACTGCAAGCTCCACCTCCCGGGTTCATGCCATTCTCCTGCCTCAGCTTCCCGAGTAGCTAGGACTACAGGTGCCAGCCACCACGCCAGGCTAATTTTTTTGTATTTTTAGTAGAGACGGGGTTTCACTATGTTGGCCAGGATGGTCTCGATCTCCTGACCTGAGGTGATCCGCCCGCCTCAGCCTCTCAAAGTGCTGAGATTACAGGCGTGAGCCACCGTGCCCAGCCCCAAAGTTTTCTTTTCTTGAAACATGGTAGATCACTCACATCACCTGGGCCTATAAAAGGCAGCAAAGTCTTTCATTTTTATATCAAGAAGAGAAAACAATATGATTACCTACATTTACCATGAATCCTCCATTTAAAAAACTCAAAATTTTCATTCTAAGGCAATTAACAAAGAAATGAGTAAGGAAAACACAAGAAGGAAAGAAGGAAGAGTGGATGAGGAGCCAGGCCACGTACCAGGAAAATCATTCTTTTTATCATTTTCTGGAAAAGGCAAATAGATAACTTTGTTACTATTTTTTCCTCAAAAAATAAAGATGTGTGCTAAGACTTACCTATGCAGTGTGTGGGCAGGATGAAATTCCTTTCCAAAGCCAGGCTGTTCTGAACCTTTTTGCTGGCGTTAGCAAGCTCTCTTCTGGGTTGCACACAAGCCTCAGCCTGCTGGGCACCTTCACCTTATGACCATCTAAGCCCTTGCAACTGCAGTCAGCAATCCTACGCTTTTATGAACCCACATGTTTAATCTAATCGTATGTGGAAAGTTAAATACTAACTGGCAGTTGGAATTCACCTTGGTGCCTGATGGGGTGTATGCCTCAGGGACTCTGGCTTTGGGCAGAGTGGCACAAGTTCCTGCTCTGGGACCCTTCCTGCCAGCCCCAGCCAGGGCAGGGCCTGGGCACAGTGAACATCTCTCCTCAGAAGAAGTCTTCCTCTTAGGGTAGGCTTAGGGGGCAACAGCATTCCCTGCCAGAACACGTGGGAAGGGCTGGGTGCAGTGGCTCACGCCTGTAATCCCAGCACTTTGGGAGGCTGAGGCGGGTGGATCACCTGAGATCAGGAGTTCGAGACCAGCCTTGCCAACATGGTGAAACTCCGTCTCTACTTAAAAATGCAAAAATTAGCCAGATGTGGTGGCACACACCTGTAGTCCCTGCTACTCTGGAGGCTGAGGCAGGAGAATCACTTGAACCCACAAGGCAGAGGTTGCAGTGAGCTGAAATCATACCAAGGCACTCCAGCCTGGGTGAGAGTGAGAGTCTGTCTCAATAAAAGAAGAAAGAAGAGGAAGAAGAGGAAGAAGAAGAAGAAGAAGGAGGAGGAGGAGGAGGAGGAGGAGGAGGAGGAGGGAGGAAGAAGGAGGAAGAAGGAAGAAGAAGACGACATGGGAAGGACAGGGCCCCAGGGAGAGGAGCCAAGAACAGCCATCTCTGGGTGGTTGGTGTGGGTTGAGGGGGTCAGTATAATTCCAGGCAAGTGCCGTGTTCTGAAGACGCTAAATAAGCTAAATTTTGGTAAATACTCCTCCATGGGACCATTTCCAAATGAGTTTATAACAACATTGTTGTCTTGCAAAAGAGAAACAGGCTGCAAGGGTACTAAGGTACTACATGGAGGAGATGGAAGTAAGTCCAACAAAAAGGCTTTGAGGTTTTTGTTCGTTGTTGTTGTTGTTTTGAAACAGAGTCTTCCTCTGTCACCCAAGCTGGAGTGCAGTGGCTCAATCATAGCTCACTACAGCTTTGAACTCTTGAGGATCCTCCTGCCTCAGCCTCCCAAGTAATGGGACTACAAGTGTGTACAAAGCCCGGCTAATTTTTATTTTTTTGTAGAAATAGGGCCTTGCTCTGTTGCCCAGGCTGGTCTCAAACTCTTGGCCGCAAGGGATCCTCCAGCCTCAGTCTCCTAAGCCGCTGGGACTACAGGTGTGAGCCATGGTGCCTGGCCCCCAGCAAAGTATTTAAAGACCTAGCAAGAGCTAAACATACTCTATTTACCAAAAGATCCTTTTCTATAATGGTGGGGACCCTTGGAATTGGGAAATCTGAGTCTTTATATTGGCTATCATTTAGGAGTGCTTACCATGTGCTTTTATTGTATTAACCTCAGGTAGTCATTGCCACAACCTGACGTAGAAGGTACTATGAACTTAGCCAAGGGAATCAGGGCACAAGAGGTCCAATGACATGGAGGTGGAGCCATTTGGATTTGAATCCAATTTAAATGGCAGCCACGGAAGTTACACTCACTCACTCAAAATCACTTCAAGGTCATGTGGGTGGTCATTAGTCTGTAACTTGTCTCATGGTTTTGTAAAAGGAGGGTTCACTTTGTTTTAAAATTGGAGTTTCACATTAAATGGTGCTCTGAACCATGTGACTTGAAGCACACTGGGTGGCAAAAGGAAGATGGCTAAGATTTAAAATGATCTACAAATTATTGCAGAGTTAACGTTATTAGGTGTACTTTAAAGGTGTATATGAGGATCTCTGTAACTCCGCATAAGCTTCTCATTAACACTATTTGTCCTCATGAGTTGTCTTCACTGAACAAGATAGGCAAACTCAGCCGCCAGGAGGAACACTTTGATGGTGCAACTGAGTTCACCATACCTCTGCAGAAATGGAAGCAAAACGTTCAAGTAAGAATTCCGCTAGGAGATGGTGCCACCTGCTGGTGGGAACAGGGAACTGAGGCCAATCTTCTAAGCCCTTGCGGTTTAACTTCACTCTTGAATTCTCCCGGTGCCGAGGAGAGGAGAATCAAAGCAGCGTGTTTGTCTACACTTTGGTAATTAAAGGCAGAACTGGACGGCGATGTGTCATGGAGGCTAGCAAACCAGGTGAGCAAATTTCTTACTGTCCCTGGTCTTTGGATTCTTCGTCTGTAAGATACAGATAATAAGAGTTCCTGCTCATTTGGCTTGTTATAAAAGTTAAATGTGATCACAGATATACAGCACTTAGCACAGAACCTGCCACGAGGTAGGACAGTAAGTGCCCTGCACATATTAGCTTTTGCTATTACTTTATAAGAAATAAGCAAGAACACATGCCAGTGAAAAGGAGAGCTTGACCAGACCTCACCAATGAAAAGAATGTTCTAGCACCAGGTGAAGAGTAGCTCCTTAATGGTTAGTTTTTAGACAGCTCTTACCCATATCCCGCTACACAATTTACAAAACTAGATTGAGAAACTGGAAGGAGACAGTTTGGATCTGTGTCTCCACCCATATCTCATGTTGAATTGTAATCCCCAGTGCTGGAGGTGGGGCCCCTGGTGGGAGGTGATTGGCTTATGTGAGTGGTTTCTAATGGTTTAACACCATCTCCCTAGTGCTGTTCTTGTGGCAGAGTTCTAACGAGATCTGGTTGTTTAAAAGTGTGTAGCACCTCTCTGCACCCCCCCTTCCTCCTGCTCCAGCCACATAAGGTGTGCCTGCTTCCCCCACACAAGGTGTGCCTGCTTCCCCTTTGCCTTTTGCCATGATTGTAAGTTTCCTGAGGCCTCCCCAGAAACTGAGTAGATGCCAGCATCATGCTTCCTGTACAGCCTGTGGAACCCTGAGCCAGTTAAACCTCTTTTCTTTGTAAATTACCCAGTCTCAGGTATTTCTGTATAGCAATGTGAGAATGGACTAAGGCATGGAATGAGATGGGGCCTGGAAGAAATGGAGGCAGAAGCAAACATGACCCCTGTGCAGTTAGAGGCTGGAGAAGAAAATGGAAGGGGAGAATTGCTGAGTATTCCTAACAGGCTGCAGCCTCCTTGATCTCTGCAGCAGGCTCTCAATGGGTTCACTCAACATCGTCCCCAACAAGCGAGTAAAATGGTACACACCCAGAAAACAAGAGATGTAAAAGCAAATGTTCTCTTTGAAAATCAAATTGCAGGTCGGGCACGGCCTGTAATCCCAGCACGTTGGGAAGCCAAGGTTGGTGGATCACTTGAGGTCAGGCATTCAAGACCAGCCTGGCCAACATGGTGAAACCCTGTCTCTACTAAGAATACAAAAATTAGCCAGGCGTGGTGGCACACACCTGTAGTCCCAGCTACTTGGGAGGCTAAGGCATGACAATTGCTTGAACCCAGGAGGCAGAGGTTGCAGTGAGCCGTGATCGCGCCGCTGCACTCCAGCCTGGGCGACAGAGCAAAACTCCATCTCAGAAAAAAAAAAAAAAATCAAATTGCAGCCCCTGCCTTTACAAGAGCTCTTTTGCCTACATATGACATGTGCTTTTAAAACCCAAGGAGTTGAGTCTGCATTTGGATATGAAATCATTATTCAGCTTGCCATCCAGCGATAACAGAAAACAAAATTCTTCCAAAAAGGAAGAGCTGGTTGGGCATGGTGGCTCACGCCTGTAATCCCAGCACTTTGGGAGGCTGAGGAAGGTGGATCACAAGGTCAGAAGTTTGAGACCATCCTGCCTAACGCAGTGAAACCCCATCTCTCCTAAAAACACAAAAAAATTTGCCGGGCGTGGTGGCAGGCGCCTGTAGTCCCAGCTACTCGGGAGGCTGAGGCAGGAGAATGGTGTGAACCCAGGAGATGGAGCTTGCAGTGAGCTGAGATCGGCCCACTGCACTCCAGCCTGTGCAACAGAGTGAGATTCTATCAAAAAAAAAAAAAAAGAAGAAGAAGAGCTGTAGGAGACTGTTTGTCATGGAGTGTGCCTTTCAAGCTACCTGTACTATTCTGAGGGCACTGTTGTGGATGCAAACCACCAGGCTAACGAGATGCGTTAGACAGGACGTGACTGCTCATGACACATGATGAGGAATACAGAAAGTTGGATACTCTCCTCGGAGATCTTCGAATCAGTTAGTGCCCGTCCTGCTAGGAGATATCCTACATTGGACACGTTGGCTTCTCTATCTATTGACTTCCTGTTAGGGTGGGTGAGGATATTAGCCTCTACGGCCACACCCACTTCCCTCCACACCCTCCCAATATCGTTACATCACAATTTAGGGTTAAATCCAACTTGAGAGTGTGCATTGTTATGATGATATAAATATTGTTATTTGATGAGCTCAGTAGTGAACTGCAATTACATCTATACAGGTTTTTGTTTTTCTTGGAGTTAATGATTCTTTTGCTTTTTTTTTTTTTCATTTTTGCCTAGCTATCTTTGATCCGCTTCCTATAGCCCTCAAGAGCTATGTAACATGCTCTCAATACAATTTTCTACATGGTCTGCCTCATTAAATAATTTGTCATTTTCGTTTTTTCCCTAGAGACATCCCCAGCGGCTCCATCCTCCTTCTCCATCCCTGACTGGTTGTTCCGTAAGCATGCCATAGAGCTGGCATTCTGGGTTTTCTCTTCAACACCATCCTGAGAATTCCCTTCATCCCACTCCTTGGCTGGGATTCTTTCCTTTCTTTCTTTCTTTCTTTCTTTCTTTCTTTCTTTCTTTCTTTCTTTCTTTCTTTCTTTCTTTCCTTCTTTCTTTCTTTCCTTCTTTCTTTCTTTCTTTCTTTCTTTCTTCTTTTCTTTCTTTTCTTTCTTTCTTTTTTCTTTCTTTCTTTCTCTCTCTCTCTCTTTCTTTCTTTCTCTCTCTTTCTTCCTTTCTCTTTCTTTTTCTCTTTCATTCTTTCTTTTTCTTTCTTTCTTTTCTTTTCTTTTTTTTTTTTTTTTTTTGAGACAGGATCTTGCTGTGTCTTGCAGGCTGAAGTGCAGTGGCATGATCATGGCCCACTGCAGCCTCGACTTCCCTGGGCTCTGGTGATCCTCCCACCTCAGCCTCCTAAGTAGTTGGGACTATAAGCATGTGTCATTGTGCTCAGCTAATGTTTTTTATTTTTTATTTTTTGTAGAGGTGAGTTTTTCCATGTTGCCCAGGCTGGTCTCAAACTCCTGGGCTCAAGTTATCCATCTGCCTCGGCCTTCCAAAGTGCTGGGATTACAGTTGTGAGCCACCGCACCCAGCCCTCTTCCTCTTTCTTGAAGAGCAAGTCACCTAAACATCTCTGTCATGTTGAAAACAGCTGTTGGCCTTTTTTAAAATGAAGTTCCTCAAAATCGGCTGAAAGTGCAAAGTCAAAATGGAGTCGAGTAGAAGCAGTTTTACAAAACAGCTCCCTGAAGTGTGGCATAATGCAAAGATTGAGAATATTCTAGAGCATCATCTCTTTCCCATCATGTTCAGTGGGAGGCTAAATGATTCCAGAAACAAAGGTTATGAGGTCAAATTAAATTTGGATTCTTTGACTTGAGTTGGAGGTTTCTTTGTGGCAGGCTTTCTCAGTCTTTAAAATGATCTGAGCAGGGCAAATCCTCAGAAGGAGATTTTGGGGATTCTCCTTATTCTGCCTATTCTTTGCAGCATTTCCCAAATATATCTGATGGTAGAAACTTCTTTTTTTTCACAAAACATCCTCTAGGACCAGTGATGCACAGCCCCAGTGGTAGCTAGAACACAAATCTGAGCCAGTGGTTCTTAAGCATTTGAAGTCACAAGTTCTGAGAACCTGACATGGGTTAGTCAGTACTCTCCAGAAAAAGACACATAAACACATATCCACACAATTTTACATTCAATTTTACTTGATTGCATTATAAATATATTTATTTCCCATAAGGAGAATACACAAAAAATCTTGTTTTTTTCATACAAAATGTGATGTTCCCTTAAAAATGAATTAAAATGATATTAAATTGTATGAATAAAATAAAAAGTAACTTATCGTCCCAGAAATCAATTTTAAGGGACAGCTCTGCTGTTTTGCATGAGTTCTCCCAGCATGGAGCAGTCTTTGACCTCACATGGCACACACTGTCTTGTTAACAACGTGTGGGTGATCACGAGAAAGAGAAATAAAATCTATAAATTGAAATGCAGCGAAATTCATTTCTTGTTTTAATAAAAGCAAATGTAGAATGTTTTACCCATTCAATGAAAAACTAGCTGGGAAAAACACTTTAAGAAAAAACTTTTAAACAGAAATCACCAGCTGGACATGGTGGCTCACGCCTGTAATCCCAGCACTTTGGGAGGCCGAGGCAGTTTGATCACCTGAAGTCAGGAGTTCGGGACCAGCCTGGCCAAAATGGTGAAACCCAGTCTCTACTAAAAATACAAAAATTAGCCAGGCATGGTGGCACACGTCTGTAATCCCAGCTACTTGGGAGGTTGAGGCAGGAGAATCGCTTGAACTGGGGAGGCGGAGGTTGCAGTGAGCGGAGATGGTGCCTCTGCACTCCAGCCTGGCCGACAGAGCGAGACTCTGTCTCAAACAAACAAACAAAACCCAGAAATCACCAAATAAGGTGGTAGAAATATATCTGCTGTGGCATAAATGTTTGTGTCCCTCCAAAATTCATATAGTGAAATTCTAACTCCCAATGTGATATTACTAAAAAAAAAAGGTAGGGCTTTTGGGAGGTGGTTAGGCCAAGAGGATGGAGACCCCATGAATGTGATTAATGCCCTTTTAAAAGAGGCTACAGGGAGGTTGCCTTCCCCTTTCCACCATGTGAGGTCGCAGCTAGAAGGCACCATCTATGAACCGAAGAGGGAGACCTCACCAGACACCGCATCTGCCAGTGCCTTGCTCTTGGACCTCCCAGCCTCCAAACTATGAGCAATAACTTTTTGTCATTTATAAGTCATCTAGTTTATAATTTTTACTGTAACTGCCCCAATGACTAAGATAATATCTGAATATATCTATAATCACAATATCCTTAAATAAAATAAGTACCTATTAAAAGAAGCATTATTAAATTGAATAACAAAATAAAATCCAGCTATATGCTTCTTAAAAGATAAACATCTAGGCCTGGGGTGGTGGCTCACACCTGTAATCCCAGCTCTTCGGGAGGGCGAGACAGGCGGATCATTTGAACCCAAGAGTTCAAGACCAGCCTGGCCAACATGGCGAAACCTCATCTCTACTAAAAATATAAAAATCAGCCAGGCGCGGTGGCATATGCCTGTAATCCCAGCTACCTGGGAGGCTGAGGCGTAAGAATCACTTGAACCTGGGAGGCAGAGGTTGCAGTGAGCCAAGATCACGCTGCTACACCTCCGCCTTCTGGGTTCAAGTGATCCTCCTGCCTCAGCCTCCCTAGTAGCTGGAACTACAGGTGCCTGCCACCATGCCAGTCTAATTTTTGTATATTTTTAGTAGAGATGGGGTTTCACTATGTTGGCCAGGCTGGTCTCAAATTCCTGAGCTCAAATGATCTGCCCGCCTCAACCTCCTAAAGTGCTGGGATTACAGGCATGAGCCACCGCGCCCAGCCCAGTGTCTGCTTTTGTGATCACATCTTCTCCCACTCCCTGAGCCCCCTGCCTGCTTCTTATAAGGAGCCTTGTGATTGCATTTGTCCCATCTGGATAATCCAAGATCATCTTCCCATCTCAAGATCCTTAACTTAATAATCACACCTGCAAAGTCCATTTTACCAGATAAGGTAACATATTCACAGCTTCCGGAGATTAGGACAGGGACCTCTTCATGGTGCAATTATACGGACTGCCTCAGCATCTTCGCATACGCTGCTCTCTCTGCCTGTAATGCTTTTCCCCCGATCTTGGCACAGCTTCTTCCTTCTTCACGTCAAATGATACCTCCTCAGACAGGCTTTTTCCTGCCCATGCAATCTGCAGTACTGACTCCCACACTGTCATCCGCTACCCTGTTTTATTTTCCTGATAGCACTTTTTATTATCTGAATTGTGTGGGGATGCCACATACTGTTGCCCAGGCAGGGCAGGGCTTAACCCAGGGGGCAGCTGTCACTTAGTCTACAGTGGGAATGGCGCCTGTGCATAGTCTCACAGCTGAGCGTGGCTTCTTTGAATTATGAAGTTATCCTGTTTTATTGATTGTTTTTTTCTTTCCTGTCTGTAACAGAACTTGAGCTCCATGACAACAGGGACCTCACCTGTATTGCTCATTCTGTGTCTGGCTGGAAAAAAGCTCTCACTGTATCCCAAAAGAATGGTGATAATTCTAGATTCTGGCTGTGATGAAATCAACAACCCCATCTATTTACAAGGTACCAAGATTATTATTCCAATGAAAAAGATTCTGGAAAAGAAACTTTTCACCTTTTCAAAACCATTAATGATACACGACGTTTCTAATGAAGCTCACAGAGTAGGAAGCTTTCTTGATGCTATTAATGTGAGCACAATGGTTTTGTGAAAAGCTGGAAATGGCAGCATTGAGAATCTCTGGTAATTTCATTTAGCTATGCACTGAGCTTTTATTTTCTCTATGCCTGGTTCAGAATATTAGAAGAGATGGCAATGATTCTGGAGTGGATTACACCATTTGACTGAGGAACTACTGGAATTTTCTTCTTCTCTAAGCTACACACAAGCATGACCACTTCCAATGAACAGGCCTCACCAAGAACTCTCCAAACATGTGAGGCTTCTTTAGTTTATCGATGAAAGAAGCAGCTTCATAGGATGCTTCTGAAATGCTGCTGCTGTGATAGAGCAAACCAAGTTTTGATAAAGTTTATTCTCTTCTGATGGAGCCTTCACCCAAGGTGCTTTCCCAGCCTTGCTGGCTTCGTGCTTCTGGGATTGAGAAGCTCGTCACCAAGCATCAACAGGCCTATTTTGCAACGGAAAGCCAGAGAACGCCTCAGCTTCCTTGTGTTCTGTTTGCCCTGACATTACTCAACTTCAGCAAGACCCAAAGTTAACAAAAACCCCTGTCATGGGCCTAATGGCAGGGTATGTTCTTTGATTTCTGTTAGTGGAAAATGAATGTAACACAGAGATGATGTGGGCTGTGAGGCCCCCTGTACCCTTCAGCACCCTTTCTTCCTGGAGCATGAATCTGGAGGGAAATGGTGCTGTATTAGGTTTGTTTTACAAAGATGATTTTCAAAGAGGAAAAGGATCAAAACAAACAGAAAAGAACGCCCAGCATGCAGGCCACAGGTGTGTGGGTGTTAAAACTGGATGGGAAGGAGGGGGAAAGGCCTGGAACTCAAGGAGGCAGAACCGTGGGGGCTTCATTTTCCCCAAGGCTTTTGTAGGAAAAAAGCAGATCAGCACAGATGGGAGGAGAGAAAGGGCTCTCACAGCAAACTTGGCCGGCTTTCCGGTTTTTCCATAGATCAGGCCCCTTTCTGGCCTTTGCTTAGAACCATCAAGCTTCCTCTTAAGGCATCCAGCACAGCTCTTTCCATATATGTGGTGGTTTTTTGTTTTGTTTTAATAAAGAAACATGTTTATAAGCATTGTACACATTGTATACTGGAAATCTGCCAAGAGAGTAGGTTTTAGGTGCTCTTACCACACATACCCGCCCCCCACACACACAAGAACATGGTCATGTTAATGGTTGATGTAATATGTTAACGGTATGTTAATTTGCTTGTCTGTGGTAATCACTCCGTATATGTATATCAAAACTTCTTGTTGCATATCTTAAATACAGACAATAAAAAAAAATCTTGGCTGGGCATGGTGGCTCTTACCTGTATTCTCAGCATTTTGGGAGGCCAAGGAGGGAGGATCACAGGCCAAGAGTTCAAGACCAGACTGGGTAACATAGTCAGACCCCATCTCTACAAAAAAAAAATTTTAAAAAGAAAATCTTTGAAAAGTTAAAAGAGAAATATTGAAGAACAGTGAAAACAGGTGTTATAGAAATCATTTTAGTTCTATATAAAAACTTTTATTTGTTTGTAAATAAAAATATTTGATGTTTACAGTCCATCGTTATTAAATGTTGTATCTTTTTCTGACAGATGTGTATGTATTAGTTCATTTTCACACTGCTATAAAGACATACCTGAGACTGGGTAGTATAAAGAAAACAGGCTAAACCTCTTAAACTTTGGCTCGTGGTTCTGCAGACCATACAGGAAGCATGATGCTGGCATCTGCGCAGCTCCTGGGGAGGCCTCAGGAAACTTACAATCATGGCAGAGGGCAAAGGGGGAGCCAGCACTTCTCATGACCAGAGTAAAAGGAAGAGGGCGGGGGGCGATGCCACACTTTTAAAGAACCAGATCTCACGAGAGCTCACTCACTATCACAAGAACAGCTCCAAGGGGATGAGGGTGCTAAACCATTCATGAGAAATCTACCCCCATGATCCAGTCACCTCCCACCAGGCCCCACCTCCAACACTGGGGAATTACAATTCGACATGAGATTTGTTGGGGACACAGATCCAAACCATAAAGACATATTTTTTGACAACATCTCCTTATTCTCACAGCCTTTTGTTTGGGCAGATTTTGAAGTGGGTTTTCCCTGGAACTGTTGTTTCTGATTCATAGACAGAAGCCCAGGATGGAGAGTGTTCAGGGCAGGAAAAGCGCCCCCAGCTTCTCCCTGGGAACACCCCCCACCACCACGGAGTCCCACCTCCAATTTCCCGATGCTCTCAGGTTTGGACTCAATGGGGACGGCCAAGCACCTGCTCCCTTAAGAAATCTTTTCAAAGGATTCCATGTCCTTGAAAATTTAGAACAAACCCGTGGCTCCTTGCCTTGTTTTAAAGGAAACTCATCTTCAGGCCTCTCTGGGATTCCAAAGTGGGGTGGCTTTCAGAATTTGCTTCCAATGAGCAACCTCACGGAGATAGCAGAGCTTGACTGAGTATTCAGAAAGGGCATAGCCCAGGAGAGCCTGCTGTCCACATCTGGAGAACCCCTGCCAACCACAGTCTCATTTATTGTCTTTCAAACCTCACTAGGCAGGGTGTTTACCATAGGGTCCCTTTTGCTAGGGCCAGAGAAAGAAGTGTAAATCTCAGGCTGTGGTGTTCAAAATGGCCACACTGTGTCCCCACTGTGCTGCCGAGTGTGCCTGGTTCACAAGCAGCAGTCAAAGTCCAGACGTGTCACCTCTGCAGTGACAATGAAAACCACCCACATGTGTTCTGGGCAGGTGGCCCTCCCTCCACTGCCTGCAGCGGCTGCCAACAGCCCAGAGAAAGGCTTTGGAATTTGCTTTTCTTTTTTCCATTTTTTTTTTCAAATTTTAGAGAATGCAGGATACAACCATTTTGTACATTTCTCTCTTTTTAAGCTATTTTTTCAAAGAATTATAGATTCACAGGAAATTGCAAACATTTTGTGTGTACCCTTCACCCAGCTTCTTCCAATAGTAACATGGGACATAGCTATAGTATAATATCAAAAGTGGGAAATTGATGCTGATACAATCCTTGTGGCTACATAGACCACAGACCGTATTCACATTTCACCATCTTTACATGCACTCATTTGTGTGTGTGTGTGTAATTTGATGCAATTTTTTTTTTGAGATGGAGTCTCTCTCTGTTGCCCAGGCTGGAGTGCAGTGGCATGATATGAGATCAGGCAACCTCCGCCTCACAGGTTCAAGCAATTCTCTTGTCTCAGCCTCCCAAGTAGCTGAGGTTACAGGTGCCCGCCACCACTCCCAGCTAATTTTTATATTTTTAGTAGGGATGGAATTCTACCATGTTGGTCAGGCTGGTCTCGAACTCCTGACCTCAGGTGCTCCACCTGCCTCAGCCTCCCAAAGTGCTGGGATTATAGGTGTGAGCCACCGTGCCCAGCGACGCAATTTTTTGTGTGTAGGGGGGACAAAGTCTTGCTCTGTCACCCATGCTGGAGTGCAGTGGCATGATCACAGCTCACTGTAACCTCCAACTCCTGGGCTCAAGCAACACTCCTGCCTCAGTCTCCCAAGTAGGTGGGACTACACACATACGCCACGACACCCAGCTAATCTTTTGTGATTGTTATTTTTTGTAGAGATGGGATCTTGCTAGGTTGCCCAGGCTGGTCCTCAACTCCTGGTGTCAAGCGATCCTCTCGCCTCGGCCTCCCAAAGTGCTGGGATTATAGGTATGAGCCACCACACCCAGCCTTGATATAATTTAATCTGATGTATAGATTTGGGAAACTACCACCACAACCAAGGAACAAAATTGCTGTATCACTCTTAAGAAACTCCCTAGTGCCACCCCTTAATAGTTGAACCCTTTCTGCAATCCCTAGGCCATGGTAACCACTAATCAGGTATCCCTTCTATAAATCTGTTATTTTGAGAACGTTAAAGAAATGAGAACAGACAGTAGGCAATCTTTTGAGATCAGCTTTTCCTCACTCTATATAATGCTCTTGACATCCATCCGAGTTGTGTATATCAGGAGCTACTTTCGTTTTATTGCTGAGTAGTACCCCATCATATGAATATTTAACCATTAAATATCTGTTACTCTGAGTTATTTCCAGTTTTTGCTATCACAAATAGAGATGCTATGAAAATTCATGTACAGGTTTTAGTGTGAACATATATTTTCATTTCTTTGAGCAATCTCTGGGTTACATAGCAGGTACATGATTAATTTTATAAGAAACTGCCAGATGAGTTTTCCGAGTTGCTAGACCATTTTACATCCCTACCAGCAATGAATGAAGATCCAGCTGCTCCAAATCCTCACCAACAAGGCTGTGCTTTTTGTATTCCTTGGTCATGAACTCTTAGGATTCAAGAATGTTAGAATTAGCCAAGGGTGGTGGTTCACTTCTGTAATCCCAGGATTTCAAGAGGCAGAAGTGGGAGGATCGCTTGAGCCCGGGTTTGAGACCAGCCTGGGCAACGTAGTGAGACTCCTGACTCTACAAATAAAAATAAAAATTAGCCAGGTGTGGTGGTGCATGCCTGCGGTCCCAGCAACTCAAGAGGCTGATGGAGGGAGAATCACTTGAGCCCAGGATGTCAAGGCTGCAGTGAGCTGGGCTTGCACCACTGCACTCAAGCCTGGGCAACAGAGCAAGACCCTGTCTCAAAAAAACAGCGATATGGGGCCTTAAAGATGATCTAGTCCAGCCTATTGATTCTACAGAAAAAGGAACCAAAATTCTATAAGCATCAATTCCTTCTTTAAACGTTCTTAGTATTTAGGCTGGGTGTGGTGGCTGACATCTGTAATCCCAGCTGAAGTGGACAGATTGCCTGAGCTCGAGAGTTCAAGACCAGCCTGGCCTATATGGTGAAACCCTGTCTCTACTAAAAATACAAAAATTAGCCAGGTATGGTGGTGCACACCTGCAGTCCCAGCTACTGGGGAGGCTGAGGCAGGAGAATCACTTGAACCCAAAAGGCAAAGGTTGCAATGAGCCGAGATCGTGCCACTGCACTCCAACCTGGGCAACAAAGTGATACTCTGTCTCAAAAACAAAACAAAACAAAACAAATTATTAGTATTTTTCACTACCTTCCCTGTTTGCCCAGTCTCAGAAAGAACTGTCTCCTCTTCATAACATCTGTGGAAACTTGTCAAAGGTTGGGCAGGAACTTAGGTCCTTGTTCGAGCCTCTGGGAAAGGTCTTGCCCAGGAAACTTGACCTTGTGCTCTGCTTCCGTTAGAGAGCTCAGGCTCCAGCAGCACTTTCAGACTCTCGTGTGTCTCCACTCTTCAAGCAACCCTGCGTTATCTACTCTCAGGAAATTACTGACGGCAGCAAAGTTCAGGTGCAGTCTGAACCTACAGCCCACAACCAGCACTTTCAGGTTCACCCTGCCCATCAGTAACGTCAGCAGCCATTGCTACTGGCTCAGCTACTCCCATTTATTGAGCAACTCCTGAGTGCCAGGCAATGTGCAAGAAACTTTATTTATTTATTTATTTATTTAAAGTAATAGCTTCTTTAAAAAAAACTTATATTTTAGGTTAGGGGGTACATGTGCAGCGGTTGTTATATAGATAAACTTGTGTCATGGGGGTTTGTTGTAAAGATGATTTTCTCACCCAGGTACTAAGCCTAGTATCCAATCATTGTCTTTCCTGCTCCTCTCCCTCCTCTCACCCTCCACCCTCAAGTAGGCTCCTGCATCTGTTATTCCCCTCTTTGTGTCCATTAGTTCTCATCATTTAGCTCCCACTTATAAGTGAAAGCACGTGATATTGGGTTTTCGGTCCCTGTGTTAGTTTGCTAAGGTCAATGGCCTCCAGCTCCATCCATGATCCTGCAAAGGACATGATCTTGTTCTTTTCTATGGCTGCACAGTATTTCATGGCGTAAGAAACTTTATATACCATGGCTGTGGTTCTATGCCAACCCTGCAAGGTAGTTACAAAGAACCTCATCTGACAGCTGAGAAAAAAAGGCTACAAAAACTCATACTCTGAATGAAAAGTTTTGGACAAGAGAACCCAGGTTCTTTTGCACAACTCATCACAATTCAAAATGCAAAAAATACTGCTTTTGGTGATAGAAATGGCCCTCTGCTGCCTTTTTTTTTTGGACAGGGTCTCACTCTGTCACCCAGGCTGGAGTGCAGTGATGCAGTCACGGCTCACTGCAGCCTTGACCTCCTGGGCTCCACAGATCCTGCCACCTCAGCCTGGCACGCGCCACCATGCCTAATTTTTGTATTTTTTGTAGAGATGGGGTGTCGCCATGTTGTCCAGGCTGGTCTCCAACTCCTGGGCTCAAGCGATCTTCCTGCCTCGGCCTCCCAAAGTGCTAGGATTACAGGCATGAGCCACCGCGCCTGGCCTTCTGCCACTTGCTAAACTTAAAATGCGGGATGTGTTTCTCTTTTCCTGGGTTCTGTACCTGAAATTTGGGTAGCTGCCGCCAGGTGGCGCCAAAGCTGAGCTTTATTAATCCAAGGGACCGGCTACACTTTCCCAGAGCCCTCAACTGATCTGACCTCACGGTGCATGCTTCCAGACTAACTATGACATTTCTAGCACAGTAAGCTCTTTATTAAAATAGCAGACATCCTTGCTTCCTTGAAAATCATTAACTATTAACATCTGCACGTCTTTCTAAAAAGGATACACTTTAGAGCAACCAGTAAAGAAATACAACATCTAGGTATAACATAAAACCGTTCTTACTAAACATTATTTTAAACTGCTGCTTATTCTAACTTCACCTTTTCTGAATACAGATGCTCTTGGGAAATGGATGTGTTCAGACCCTGACAGCATTTGGAGTGATTAAAAGCCATGCATTTCTTTGCAGTTCTCTGTGCAGATGAAGTTAAAATGTATCAGTAGCTTTAATGCCAGGTTTGTTCGAGAATGATTTAAGAATGTAAGCCCTTTTGTTTTGATTGTCAATGCCCATTTTCTCATAACTCATTAATTTCCCTCTATTTCTTTCTACATGGGTAGATTATTTTCTTTTTCTTCATTCTCCCATAAAAGGAGAAAAATAACTGCTCATATATGCTTCATGTCCCAGTGACCTCTCGTGGTTGTTTTTCCTAGTTTGGATAGTTCCTATACAGGAGCTTTTCTCCCTCGTTCTCTTTTCTTTGAATTTTAAGTAGGGTGACCAATTTGCACTAATTTGCCTGAGAACTTTCCCATCCTGTGTCCTGAGTATCCCCTTAGTCCCAGGCAAAGCAGGATGGCTTGTGACCCTAGCTTTCAGTTAGAGCAAAAGTTAGCCTACACTGAATTTAAGATTCAGATTCAACTTCAACCACTGTAACAGGCTTCATTGTCAGTCACAGACCTATTTTTCATTCATTTCTTCAGCAAATCCACTCTGCCATACCAAATCCATCTCAGTGACTCTTAACATGTCCACCTTTCATTGCAGGTTTTTTGTTTGTTTGTTTGTTTGTCTGTCTGTTTTTTAAGATGGAGTCTCGCTCTGTCTCCCAGGCTAGAGTGCAGTGGCATGACGTCGGCTCACTGCAACCTCCACCTCCTGGATTCAAGCGATTCTCTGTCTCAGCCTCCCGAGTAGCTGGGATTACAGGTGTGCACCACGATGCCCGGCTAATTTTTGTATTTTTAATAAAGATGGGGTTTCACCATGTTAGCCAGGCTGGTGGTGAACTCCTGGCCTCAAGTGATCTGCCAGCCTTGGCCTCTCAAAGTGCTGGGATTACAGGTGTGAGCCACCTTGCTCGGACTTGCTGCAGTTTTTTGACACCTGTGATTTGTGTTAAACATCTTCTCAGGCCCACAGTGCTGAACAGAGCATCTAATCTCACTAGGTGCTTCATTAATGGCTTTTAAATGAAAGGAAAAAGTGAGCACCCCTCTTTTCCTTGGGGCTGCTGCTGCCCTCACTCTAGGGCCTTAAAAGCCCCTGCTGCAAGCTCAAGACAGCCCCTGGGGGAAGTGGAAGAGGAGGCCAGCGGAATGTCATGATGTTATATGGGGTCTCGGCTCAGATAGGGACAGCAGTGTCCAAGAGTTTTTAAAATCTACCTCGAACTTCAAAATTCCTTGTTACCCTTCCGGGAATAAAATCTCCCCAAATTGGTTTTCCATGAGGTTTATATTTATATTTATAGAAGCTAGCATTTAGGAGGGATTCACAATTCAGAAGGGTCTTAATTTTGCATCAGACCTCAAAATTGAAGCTGAGGAGGTAGCGGTGACTAGGGTGGGGGGAGAGGAATTTGCCTGAGAGATTGTCCTCTATTCCCAAATAAGTTCGGTCTCTCTTTCCCAGCCAGACTCTCTATAAAAGGGAAAACTGGACAACAGGCAGTGGGAAAGAGAGCACAGCCTGGCAACTTTCTGTGAAACACGTACACCATGCTGTTTACAAATTCCTGTAGCCAGCCCCGGAATCCAAATGTAGACAACTCTGTTTATGTAACGAAAATAGACACTCCTGCCATGTGATTAAGGTGGCTACTGGGAGTTGGGCCCCTGCAAGGGGACATTTGCTGCAGCTGGGGCCGGAGGGGAGCATGGGACACGGGATCCCCTGGGACCTGGGGCAGGTATGAAGCTTTTTAAAGATGAGTTTTCTGGTCCGGAAATCTCCCAGGATAGGCATGTCTGAGATGCAGCGGGGAGCTGACAGAAGTCCAGGCTGGCCCTTTCTTTGCTGCCCATCCCAGAGGATGGAATTCTTCATCAAAGGGGAACTAGTCCAGCAAGCCGCAGCATCACCCCTCCCAGCAGGGGACAATAAGGGGTCCGAGCCAGCCAGCTCCTTTCTCAGCATGGGGTTTGGAATGAGGCCCCTTCCTGCCCCACCACAAGACTTCCAGCATATGGTTCCCATCAGCCACCCACTGTCTGGGTCAGTAAGGAGGCTCGAATGTTCCAGGGTCAGGAGATGCACAGCCCAATAAAACATTCCCTCCGAACCCTGATCCTGAACCCACCATTCCTTTCACACCTCTGCACCCCCGGTCTTGTGACTCAGAAGGCCTTCATCCAAGAACCTCATCTTCAAGATGCAGCTCAAATGGCATTTCCTGTCCAAATGTTCTCCAACCCCTTCCCATCCAGGAGAAGCCATTATTCCCTCCCCTGGGCATTGTGGTCACCCGTCTCTAGGTCAGTCCACTCTGTCCACTCCACTCATAGTCACCTCCAACCCTGGAGTCAGGGCTTAGGTTTCATGATCTTTCCACCAGCCTTGGCCCTGGTATAGTATTCACCACAGGCAACCCCACTGTTGCGTGGCTTATCTTTCTGAGTCATTGGAAGATGATGTCCAGGGGCCAAGTATTTGGTCCAGAAGACAAGAGCAGGAGCTGTGGTGCAGTGCTCAAAACTGGGGATGCTCAAGTCATCCCATCGGTTCCCTGCATCCTGAAGAAGGAGGCCAACATTCTTATCCTGGCTTCTGAGGCCAGGCATGGCCACCTGGCACCCGCCTTAGCTCATGCTATGCTGGGCTTCTCCTAGCTGTCTGCACTCCAGGCCTCTTGGATTTCTCAGTTATTAGAAGGATCCCTGTGCCTTGGGGACTTCTACCCTGTTTCCTCTCCTGAGCCTGCTTTCCTGCCCCTTCATTTCTACTCCCTGCTGCATCTACTCACTGTTCAGGTCTCCACTTAAACCCCTCTCCTTAGGGACAACTTCCTGGGTAGCATCTCCCCCTCGGTTAGATGAAGCCCCTCCTTATACATTTGCACCACATGCCAGGGGCTGCTCTATGTGACTTGTGTGCAGGGGACAGGGACAGGGTCTAATCCGGGGAGCCCAGCCTCGGCTCCCCGTGCCCCACAATCAGCACTCAACCATTTGCTACTTTCCTGCTTGACTCCTAGAGGGCAAGAACTCCATCTTTTCCTCCAGTCTTCCCAGGGCCTAGGAGTGAATGAACTAATAAATAAACCAATGACTCGACCGAAGGGGCCCTAGAAGAACCCAGCAGGGAGAGCCTTGAGCAACCAGCATTGATGTCACCTTGAGGCAAGACCAAGCTAGAACTCAAAGGTGGCCCACTACAAAAGGGGCTTCCAGGGAACAAAGGGTGACTGTTCTCTCCCCAAACCAGCGGGATCTTGCAAGGCAATTGGGTCAGAGGAGAAAAGGCCACAGAAAAACCCCACAGTTTTAAGCTGAGTGCTGTTTTCTCTTATTCCTTGGAAAAAATAAAAGTGTTTGTCACTGAGTTCCTCAGGCGCATGCAGGGGGCTGCACATGTAGCAGAAGGAAAGTTCCTGACAGAATCTTCGATCTTAGGCAGACTCAAGGAGAAAGAGGCCCCACTGAAGTCACACTTGGATGCCAAGCTCACGGTGCAAGGGAGGGCACTGTGGCTGCCAGGCCTAGCCCGGCACACACAGAGGGCATTCACAGCGCCGTGGCCACAGCCGGCTCCCACCCGCCCGCCCTGCGCACCCCCGGTAGCAAACAGAACGCTCTGTCTCGGTTCCTGAGTCAAGCCTGCACAGAATTAACTGCAATAATTGGCAGGTGGGCCTCTGGCTTCTGGGTTTTAATTCACCAGGGGCCCATGAAAAAAAAAACTGGATGTTTTGCAGCAGCGGTGTTTAGCTTGGGATCCGAGAAGTTTCAGCTTTCCATGTCAAGAAATGAGCTGTGTGGCTGCAGCTGCCCTCAGCCAGCAAGAGCTCCAGAACAGCCTTGGAGAAAGAGGCCCCCTCCCACCAATCATTGATTCCTTCCCGGGGAAAGAGGAGGAAATAGCCCTTTTCTTTGACCTGCTGCCACTCTTGGGAGCACAAGATAACGCAGAAGAAAGGAAGGAGTCTTTCTGGAAGGATTTATTTTTCTGGATGGACCTCCAGAGACTGTCCAGGCATGAATTCCCTCGTAATCATTCCCATGAACACGTGTGATAACAGGGATGCTTATCCCAACCCTTAGCTGAGCCACCGTTTTAACAGGAACTGCTGCCCACGCTGCAGGAGTTAGCCACGGCCACTGCTGCTCCTGCTGTCTGCCCACTGCAGGCATTGGTTATCAACAATGGTTATCTTTTCCACTAAGCCTTAGACTCAGAATCCTTCTCAACCCTGTGGTCCAAGAAGGCACAGCAAATAGAAGCTGGCATGAGAGCTGAACAGGATTGGCCACTTCAATTTAGTAACTCACAAGAGGCCCAAGTTATAATATCATCAGAAAGCTTCTGGCTGGGCACAGGGACTCATGCCTGTAATCCCAGAACTTTGGGAGGCCAAGGTGGGAGGATCACTTGAGGCCAGGAGTTTGAGGCTTCAGTAAGCCATGTGCATCACTGTACTCCAGCCTGGGTGAGAAAGTAAGACCCCATCTCTTAAAAAAAAAAAAAAGTTCCTCAAAGTTAAGAGCGAAGTGCTGCTGCCCTACTTCAGGACTGTGGCTTTGATGCCAGTTACTGCCCAATGCCGAATCTTCAGGATAGAGTTCAAATGGCGTTTCTACCCCCTCCCCATCCAGAAGCAGCCATTGCTCCCTCCTCTGGTCATTGTGGTCACCCATCTGGGTCAGTCCACTCCACTCACAGTCACCTCTGACCCCAGAGTCAGGGCTTAGGTTTCTAATGATGACCACTGGACAGGATTTCACTGGAGACCCAGGCACGGTGGCCCAGGGCTGGGACAGCCACTGCCAGGGACTCATCCTTTCTGCTCACCCCAACCCACCCTTGAAACTTGTCCTTCAGTTGGAGTTTTTGCCCCCAGTTGGCTACAGCAGGGACAGAGCCAGCCACCACCCCAAAGTCAGCTCTGAGAGGCAGCTGCCCCCTCCGCAGTGGCTTCCTGCCAATGCCTCCTCATCTCTCTGGCTCAGCAGGCTGAGTCTGGGCTCTTTATTGTTGGAAGCTAATGGGAAGTGATGGCATGAGAGGACTGCAGCCTCCAGGGCTGGGAAATGGTGAAGAAGTGGCTTCCCTGGGGTCAGGCCCACATTCTCCAGAGAGGAGAAGGCCCTACATTCAGGCACCAGGTAATACCAGCTATTCCTTCATGGACGATCATCCTTGCAACGTTGGGCGTCCTTCCAACGGGCTTTAGGAGGACGTCTCCTTCTAGATTCCCTTACCCACCCTGTGTTTCCACATGTTAGAGACAAAAGCTGGAAGCAATTATAATAGTGCCGCCCTCTTTTCAGCCCAAGGCCAGGACGGAGCACCCTGTGCCATCCAAGTTGGGTGCTGTGCCCTGAACTCTAACCTATGGGCCTAAGAAGGAAGGAAGCCTTGGCAGCTCCCTCCTTCCCTCCCACCTCGCTGTGTGCTGGGACAGCTAAGTGCTTGCGTTCCTGAGTCAGACTTTCTGGGATTTGGGCTGTCCCTTGAGCTAAGTCTGTTTCCTTACCTGCAAAATGGGAATAATGATATTATCTCCTGGGATTGCTGTAAGAACCAAAACAAATAGTCCACACAAAATGCCCAGCACATGCTGAACACTTACTGAATGCAGGCTATTCTTAATATGAGGTCAATATTTCAGCGATAGCATCCTCTGTATGGATTTTTTTAAATTGTGGTAAAGTACACACAACTTCACATTTACTTTTTTTTTTTTTTTAAGATAAGGAGTCTCCCTCTGTCGTCCAGGCTGGAGTGCAGTGGCACAATCATAGCTCACTGCAGCCTTTTACTCCTGGGCTCAAGCCATCCTCCCAGTTCAGCCTTCTTAGTAGTTGGAACTACAGGTGTGCATCCACACACACCAAATTTACTATCTTGAAGTGTGCAATTCAGTAGCTTTGAGTATCTTCGCAATGCTATGCAACCATCTGCTATCTAGTCTCAGAAGTTTTTCACCACCCTCTAAGTCACTCCCTATTTCTCCCCTGGCCCTTTCTCCTGGCTACCACTAACCAGCTTTCTGTGTCTGTGGATTTGCCTGTTCGGGACATTTCATATAAATAGAATCATATCGTATGTGGGCTTTTGCATCTGGTTTCTTTCACTTAGCATAGTGTTTTCAAGATTCCTCCATCTGTAATATACATTGATACTTTGTTCCCTTTTATGGTTAAATAATATGTTATTGTATGGATAGGATATACCACGCTTTGTTTATCTATTCATCTGTTGATGGACATTTGGGTTCCTTCCAACTTTTGGCTATTGTGACTGGAGATACTATAAACATTTGTGCACCTGTTTTTACTTGAACACCTGTTTTGATTGTAGGGGTATACAACCTGGAATTGTTGGCTCACATGGGAATTCTGTGTTTAAATTACTGGGACACCACCAAACTCTTTTCCATAGTGACCATTTTACTTTCCCACCAGCAATGTTACAAGGGTTCTAATTTTTCCATATCCTCACCAACACTTATTTTCTCTTCTCTCTTTTTTTTTTGAGACAGAGTCTCACTCTGTCACCCAGTCTGGAGTGCAGTGGCATGATCTCAGCTCACTGCAACTTCCGCCTCCTGGGTTTAAGCGATTCTTCTGCCTCAGCCTCCCGAGTAGCTTGGATTACAGGCACCCGCCACCACGCCCAGCTAATTTTTGTATTTTTAGTAGAGATGGGGTTTCACCATGTTGCCCAAGCTGGTCTTGAACTCCTGGCTGCAAGTGATCCACCCACCTCGGCCTCCCAAAGTGCTGGGATTACAGGCATGAGCCACCGCACCTGGCCGTTTTCTCTTTTCTAAAAAAAAAAAAAAAAAAAATGTGGCCGTCATCGTGGGTGTGAAGTGTTATCATACTGTTGTGGTTTGGTTGTGTATTTCCCTAATGACTAATGACATGGTGCATCTTTTTCATGTGCTTGTTGGCCATTTGTTTATCTTCCTTGGAGAAATGTCTATTCAAGTCTTATGCTCATTTTCTAGTGAGCATTTTCTCTTTTTGCTGTTTTTCCGATGCATTTTAGGTCATTTGCTAGCCAATGGGGGCTGGAAAAAGTAAAAAAAAAAAAAAAAAAAAAAAAAAAAGGCATGAAAGCATGGGATAGGGGACAGTTGCAAATTCCAACTCACAGTGCAACCTGGATGTGCAGGAAATAAAGCCAAGTCCCTTTATTTTGTCTAAAACTTATTTGTCTTCTTTCTGGGTCTTTACTGCTAGTTAGTAGGAAAAAGAATTTTTAGTCCTATCTGCTTTATAACTTAGATCCTAAATTTAAACAGCTCTCGCAGTTATGTTCAGACTTTCTAGGAAAAACAAAACAAACACAAGTTCTAAGTCACTGAAGTTTTTCTTCCCTGGCCCGAAGGTGGTCACAGCCTCTGAAAGTGTTGGGTGGTGGTGGGTTCGGAACCTCAAGTCAGAGAGGACGCCTGAACCTCTGTGGTGCAGGGACTTCTGCCTCCTCCTCCTCCTCCTCCTCCTCCTCCTCCTCCTCCTCCTTCTCCTCCTCCTGGGCCACGTCCTGTCTTCTGACTGCATCTTGCCACACTGCAGATGGTGTTCCAGAGGCTGTGGCTGTGTGCTCAGTCTTTACTTGGCTCTGTCAGAGGCCTCCTATTCCCCAGGACTCTGCCTCCCCTTAGAGGGACTCTGGCTGTGACTTCCGCTGGGCTCTCCTTGCCAAGATCCCACCCCAACCCCAGCCAGATCCTCAATTCCCCTGGGTCCTACGTTCACCACAGATAAACCAAGGGCAGCTCAGGAAAGCTAAAGCCTGGGGGTCTTCCTGCAAGCCTGCAAAACTCAGAAAACGGGCTGAAAAGAGGACGATCACTGTGGGGCAGTGAATTTGAGGTTCAGAAGATCAAGTAGAGGAAGGAGTTCACGACATAAAAACACAAAGAGGTGGAACCCAGGAGGGAATGATAAGAGACTTAAAGGACAAAACGAGAGACATGACATTCAAATGGCAAATGTTCCAGAAGGAAAGAGAGAAACAGAGAACAGATGGAAGAGAAGTGCTATTTAAAAAATAACAGAGGAAAATTTCCCTGACCTGCCAGAAGACTTTAGATTGCATATTGAAAGGCTCAAGTCCCAGACAGGGTTATTTTTTAAATGACACACACCTAGGCATAACTTGGTGAAATCTCAGAATTCAGAGGAGAAAGAAAATTGTTTACCTGGGTGAGGGAGAGCGAAGGGTCGGAAGGGAAGTACAACTTGTTCTGATTGCATCTTTGTGTTGTTCTGATGAGTACTGTGAAAATGAGTGCTCATTATTTTAAAATTTTTTTAAGAAGAAATGTCATCAAAATGCCTTTCCATGATTTTCTTCTGCCAATGGCCCTCTTAGCCCAGCATCTACAGAAACTCACCACCCCGGGCCCAGTGCCTCCCTATCCTGGTCCTCTGGCTCTGCTTCCTACACCTGGGCCCGACACCTTCAGGCTGAGCCCCTTCAGGGCAGCCAGCGCTTCCTGGGCCTTGACTTGGAGCCTGGAACTGTGCTTGGTGTTGAAATGCAAACATGAACAAGGCTTGATTCCTGCCTTCAAGGAGTGTAGGGTCCTCAACCAGGTCACGTGTCTGGGCTTTGCTCTTTTTGCTCTCTGCTGATTCTCAGAGGCATTGATGGAACCAGAAAAATTCGTGCACTTTTCCCCCGTCAGCCTATCTGCCCCCTCCTCAGCTGTGAGGAGGGTGGCCTGACATTTTAAACTGTGGCTTCCATGGTGACTCCCGGATGCCACTTCCCGTGACCCAGCTGAGGTCCTTCTGCGACATGGTGGGGTCACTTGGCCTACCCCGACCCAACCCACGTCCCTTCCCCTCTCCGTGTGCCCACCCTCCACACATCTGTGCCCCACACCCTCGCCAGCCACACTGTAAGCGGGGATTTCTTTATTCCGAGGAACATGTTCTATATTTGAATGCTGACTCACCTCTGGGGCTTGCTTTCCAAAGACAAGGGAAAACAGGCCCCTAAGGCGAGCTACCTTGAAGCAGGGTCACCCAGGTGGGACCAGGGAGTGCTTGAGGTTAAGAACCAAAGACAGAGGAGTGAAAAGAGGGAACTCCCTGGATGGGAGGGTTTCCTCCCTTCTACTCTGGTGTCTTTCTGGAAAGGGAAGAGAGAGCTGGAGATAGAGAAAGCTGTAAGAGAAGCCAGCAGGAGACGTGGCAGGCAGGAGGAGGGAGGCAACCCCATGGAAAGAGCTGCTGCCCCAGACACTGACCTGCAGTGCCAGGACCTGCCAGGGAACAGCCCGGGAGGGTGGCAAGTGATGCTCAGTAGACGCTGAAATGCCACCATATGGGACAAGGTAGAGTTTCCCTCACCATACGTGGCTGAGAGCCAATGAATCTATGTGTCTGCAGGTGCTTGGCTGGACATGACGGTATCCTTCCTGGGTGCTCAGTGACTGAGGGACATCGGATACACCTATCGGATACGCCTTTAGCACAGGGTAATAAACACACACTCCCTGCTTGCTTGCCCTCTGCCCCCAGGCCCCCTCACCACTCCAAAGCCCACCTCCGCGATTGCCTCTCTACCTCTCTGGTCAGAAACTGGCCAGGGCCTGTGGCTTGGGACTCTTCCTAACTCCAAAGCTTCTTCCCAATTCCAGAGGCTGAAAAACAAGACCATAGGCTACCTCTCCTTCATGCCCCCTGAGATACACGGCTAAGTTGGAGCAAAGGCCCCAGAGTCCCAAATGGGGAAATGTCAAGGAACGCCAGGGCAGCTCGAGGCCACGTTGCCAGCACTGGCCAAGGTCTCAGCCAGAGGATGTAAAGACGCAGGCTTTCCATGGAGAGTATCTTCAAGGATTTGCACTCCTGCCCAACTAACAAAAGCCCCAAAGTGCCGGCCCAGGGAGGGGAGGGGCAGCTTTCTGTTTAGTCTGGCAGTGACCAAACGAGCCTGCAAGAATCAGGAAGCTGCTTGGTATGGATTTCAAGGCCCCTGAGTCCTCATGTTTATCTTTAGGCTCAGTTCCAGGAGCTCAGCAATGTGTCCATTTCAAAATAATAATTACAATCGCCTGTCTTCTGTATGATGCAGACTTTGGAATCCACGTCAAAGTACAGTAGAACAAAACACCCTAGTGAAAGCAATTTCACCTGATGACTCTAGTGCACAAAGGATGGAATTTATCATCATTATCAGAATGCACGTAAGTCCCAAACACCTCAGTTAGAACAGGATGTGAACATGTTATAGCTGAAGGAGATAATTATGGAAATGCCAGAGCAGAATGTTTTACAAAATTGGATGTTTCAGCTGGATCTGGTCATCAGACAATGGAAGGACCAGCATTCAGATATTTGATTACCTCCTGATGCTGAGGACTAGTTGAATATATTTGGTTCCGGAAATGTCCCAATGAAGCAAGAGAAAAATGGGAGAAAAGGCTGTGGCTGAGGCCAAGCCATTCTCACAGCTGCAGAAATGAAAGACAAATCCCAGAGCACCCTCCACTCCACCCCCAGGCCCCACGTGGCTTTGAGAGACTGCATGAAGCAGAATTTAACAACAGCCTGCACCAGGCATGGTGGCCCACGCCTGTAATCTCAGGACTTTGGGAGGCCGAGGTGGGTGGATCACTTGAGGTCAGGAGTTTGAGACCAGCCTGGCCAACATGGTGAAGCCCTATTTGTACTGAAAATACAAAAATTAGCTGGGCATGGTGGTACGTTCCTGTAGTCCTAGCTACTCGGGAGGCTGAGGCAGGAGAATTGCTTGAACCCAGAAGGCGGAGGTTGCAGTGAACCAAGATCGCACCATTGCACTCCAGCCTGGGCAACAAAGCGAGACTCTGTCTCAAAAATAACAAAAACGAACAAACAAACAAAAACACAACAGCCTAGCCAGTGAGCATAAGGCATTTGCAAAACCCCCAGGAAGACCCCTTTTGTTGGCCCATCCTACCCCTAAGGCACACCATCTCTGTCTCGCTAACAATGAAAAACACCAAAGCAACCTTTCTGACCATTGGCACTGGGCACCCAAGCCCCAGGTCACCTGGGCACCTAGGCACCTAACTATCTGCTTTCCTGCGTCCTTATGAACAAACACCAACCTCCCAGCCTCACACTGACATTTCTGGCAGAATCAGCCTTATTATTCCACCTGAACCAACAAGAAACAAAGCCAGTCAAGACATTTGCCTATTGGCATTGCAAAGCTTTGAATGCCATCAGTCATGTGGAAAATGTTGAGCCGAGCCTGGCAGAGTCACCCAAGGCCTTCACGCAAACAACAAAAGGCTGCTGGGCACTTTGGAGCCCACGTGGAGGAGGAACCGCTCATCACAAAGCCAGGCACCGGCCTCCCCTGATGGCCCTAATGAGGACCAGGTGACCACGATGAATGCGACCATGCTGTGTTTGTCAAGTCTGAGATTACTGCAAAGCCTGGAATGAATGAGTCTGCAAACAAGCACATCTATCTGCCCAGAAGCTGGAAAGAATAGGATGTGGAGAAGGCGGGGGCTGGGGTGGGTGGTGTCATCAATTACTTGTGGTTCTCGGAGAGCCAAGGAATATGCTTGGAAGGACAACTTCTGAGCGCCTGGAGAAGTCTTTAGTCAGCACCCCCAGTCTTCTGGATAATATCAGAGTCTTTCAGATCATCCAAGCCAGGCCAGATGGAGGCAGTGTTGTGCAGTGGGCCAACTTGTCTCTACCTTTCTCTGACCTTCTCCTAACTCTTGCCGGTCTTCCTTCTGGTCTGCCTCACACACACACCCCCACACACAAACGCACATACACACATGCACCAACAAGAACAGTTTAGGGTCTTCCCTTCTCTCCTGCCAAACCCTGTTCCTAGGAAATGATCTGATCACAGGTCAAATGTTAATATATTTATATTATAATGGGAGTAAATGCCATCAGATAAAGGGTTGGAATTCTCACTGTGAAAACTAAAGAATGAGCTGGGAGCAGGAGGCAAGAATCACGCTGATGTGTCAAACAATGCTTTGGAGGAGGGCGCTGGGAGAGTCGCTCAGCTCTGCCCCTAACTTGCTGGGGGTGCCTTGGGCATTGGGCTCCTTGTCTTGGCCTCAGTTTCCTCACTGGCATAAGGAGGGACATGACTTAGGTGACTGCAGTGTTCCTCCATTGGTACCTAAAGAGTGGAATTTATCTAAGAATTCTCAGAATGCATTTTGGTCTCAAACACCTCAGAAAGAATAGGATGTGGACCAGGTACAGTGGCTCATACCTGTAATCCTACCACTTTGGGAGGCTGAGGAGGGAGGATTGCTTGAGGCCAGGAGTTCGAGACCAGCCTGGACAATATAGCAAGACCCCCACCTCTACAAAAAATTTAAAAATTAGCTGGGCATTGTGGTGTGTGCCTGTAGTCTCAGCTACTTGGGAGACTGAGGCCGGAGGATCACGTGAACCTAGGAGTTTGAGGCTACAGTGAGCTATGTATGATTGTACCACTGCACTCCAGCCTGGGTGACAGAGCAAGACCCTGTCTCAGAAAAAAAAAAAAAAAAAAAAAGGATGTGAAGACGTTATAGCTGAAAGAGACGATTAGGGAAACGACTACACCATAATCTTTGCAAAATTGGGTGTTCGGAGAATGCACCTTCCTGTTTCTTGACCAGTCCATGGGCAGCAGGGCAGCAGGAGCTTCCTACGAGCTCCTGAGAAGTAACTGAGCATGTTCTTGGAGATGTGGAGATTCCATAGCTAGCCTGCTTCTCAGGCCCCGAGCGATATTGCTTTCCAGAGAGGCCAGCCTTGGAGATAGGATGGGCCCTAGGGGACAGGCCGTTGTTTAAAAACAGTTGCACTCATGATGCCCTTGGGAGCATTTTGGGGTCATATAGGCGGTTTGGTAGTATAGATGCTGGGGATTCTCCATGTCCCTAAGGAAGCCACCGGAAAAATAGACTTCCCTGCCCAAATTCCTCAAGCGCCCATTCAAGTCCTAACCCCTCCACGAGACACGCGCAGTCTCAGCTCACGTGCCCCCCGCTTTCTTCCTCTAGAGGTTTTTGCTGTGCCTGGCTCAGGTTTACCTTGGTGTACTCCCCTGCGGGGGCAACATTCACACTGCAGTTTAGATAACTGACCTGGATGAAGGATGCCCCCTGCCACAGTGGGAGCCAGTGGCCCTGCCTTCTTTAAATTGTCCCCAAGCAATAGTGCACATATCACAGGGCTCGACACTGCAGACATTTTCGGTTTGCTCATGGTCTTACTCCGGTCCCCAGCAGCACCTCAGTCCTGTCACAGCAGGAGGCTCAGCTCCCTCGCCTGCAGCTTCTCTCTTTGAGACTCTCACACCCCGTTGACTTGACCAGACTAGAAGTCTGGGCCACAAATGACCGTTCCTTGTTATTCATAAGCTTTGTGGGGTTTTTTTTTTTTCATATGAGAGGTATTTGGGTGCTGGGAAAGAGTTTTTAAAACAACTTTTTATAGCTAATGAAGAATTTTTAAATATCACTTAGAACAAAAGGCCTCTTTGAAGCCCAGTCCCCAGAACATTGTCACAATGGACTCCCTGTTTACTGGCTACAAATTGTTTACTTTGCTACAAATTGAATGCAGAGAGAGGGCTTTGGGGGCGTAGGGCTGCATAGATCTCAGCCTCTAAAAGAATTCAAGGAACCTCAGGCCCATTCCACATGCTCCACCTCAACTATGCGCTAAGGAATGGTGTTGTGTTTGGCATGGTTCCCCATCAGCTCCGATCTGGCCCTGGTGCACAGCGGGCGCAAACGGGTCTCTCATTATAACTCTGGAGTTTAGGTTCTAGGCTGAAGGAAATTAACTGAACCATTCAATACTTTTGACCTATAGGGAAGACTGATGAGTTAGTATGGGATGGAAGGAAGGAGTGCAGGAAGGAGAGAGACATGGTTTGTCCTCCTAGCCTCATGTGGGTGCTCTTACCTTTAAACCTCCCCTGCCCCAGACCTGGCTTCTGAGAGGGGATCTAATGAGACTTGATGACCACCTTAGTCCCATTTTTCTCCTTAGTTCATCCTACTTGCTGTCTGAAAGGGGCTGAATTGTATCCCTGAACCCCACCCCTCCCAATTTATATGTTGAAGCTCTAACCCCAAGTAACTCAGCATGTGACTATATTTAGAGATAAGACCTTTAAAGAGGTGATTAAGTTAAAATGAGGTCTTTAGGGTAGGCCCTAATCCAATCTGACTGGTGTCCTTATAAGAGGAAAATTGGACACACAGAGACACACCTGGGATGCACACAGACGGCCACCTGCCAGCCAAGCTGAGAGGCCTCGGGGGAAACCAGTCCTTTCAACAGGTGATCCTGGACTTCTAGCCTCCAACACTATTAGGCAATCAGTGCCTGATCGGTGCCTGTTGTTGAAGCCACTCGGTCTGTGATACTTTGTTATGGCAGCTGGAGCAGATCAAGACACTGTATAAGATCAGAGATTCTGACTCCCTCCAAGCTTTATTTTCCTGGTCTATAAAATAGGAATATTAGCTCTAATTCACAGGCTCTTGTAAGGGTTAAGTGTGACAGGGCACATGGCACAGGATCTGTGCACAGAGCAGGCACAGGCTAAATAATTGTGATGATTAAAATTGCCATTACTGCTATTAGAGACCAATGGATGTTCATACATTACTTACAGATCTGTAGCAAATGCTATCCCCAAAGTCTCTCCATTGATTCGATGAATAAGTACTAAAGAATTCAGTGTTTTGGATAGCCCTGGAGATTCTACACTCTCTCTGGGCCACTATGTCACACAACTCTGGAGGGCACTCTCAGAGGTGCGTTGCCCCTAAACCAATTCCCTCTTCATGACTGTACATCCTCACCAATTTTAAAGCATGATTGCTCTCAATTAGTCATTGTCAGCTTCCAATGGCCGGTCACTCCACTCCTCATCTGCAAGGCCCTCGTCTCCTTTGCAAAACTTCTTGAACCACCACTGCTCTGCACATTCCTTGGCAGTTCCTGGGCCAAATGCATTGCTGATGTCGCCAGTTTTCTCCACTGCTTTATGACCCGTTTTGAACTTGAATAAGAAAATCACTCAAATTTGCTTTTTGTCTAACATCATTTCCATAGTGTAAAATAAACATAAACAGCAAGTAACGTCATTAGCAAAAAAAAAGTGAGAAATGCCCATTAAAATGATGTATAACATAACTACATTTACTGAAGAATATATTCCAATATTAAACAGCAAGTTGCAATAATGCAAAAACAGCAATTCCTTTTGCACTCACCTAATAGCTTCCAAGAAGCAGAAGAAAGGAGCAGGGATCCAAGTTGATTGCCCAGGTCCAGTCCTGGCCCTCACACTTATTCTCTATGTGGTTTTGGGCAACTTACTGAACCTTTCTGTGCCTCGGATGCTGCATCTACAAAATGGAGATGATAATAGTACCTTCCTCCTACAGAGCTTCCGAGGATAAAGTAGGATCTTATAAGCACAGAACAAGCATTGCCATCATTATTTGCACTCATATGGTCCCAAGGAAGTATCCTTTCTCTTAGAGGTAACATTTTAGTATGAGGCTCTTAAAAGTGGAAATCACTAGTTTAAGAGCCAAAGAAGTATATCTCTAACAGGGGAATTGCAGGCACTGTGGAAGGCCAAGGGTCCTTCCTTGCATCCTCCAAATCATATCCCCCAGGCAGTTGCCCACATGTGCTGGCCACACTGAGGAGCCCAAGGAACAGCCTCATGAGCTGGTTTTCGCAAAGTGGCCAGTCACCTCTCACCAACACTGAACTCAAGGTTTTAATTCATTAGATACGCAGTGGGGGTTCCTATGCTGTTTAAATTAGCTCAGTGAAAGACTTATCTCTGCAATGGGGACCATCATCTCAGAAATGGCAACAAAAGAGAGGCTGGGCCCCTGGCCTCAGGCCTACAGAACGAGAGGGGAATTGCGTGGTGGGAGAATGAACAGCTCTGGGGGTTTTGCTGTGCACAGTTGGAGCTGTTACCAGCCCAGATCACGACGCCCTGTTTATTGATTTCACAGGCTCACAGACCATAATATGATGAATATCACTTTTCCACTGGGGCGAAAGTCACACAGCCAAAGAAGCGAGGCAATCATCCAGAAAACAGAACTGTTTTTGTCTGAATGTGCCATTGGAGACACTGAAAAACAAGCTCTTCAGGTAATTACCGAACTTCAGCAAAGTGAGGCTCCTGCGTGAATTATCTGCGTAATTGCCTTCGCTCTCCAGTTAGTCCATGAAGACGTGACCTCGGCAAATCACCCACTCACCTAAGCCAGCACATTTGAAGTTGGGCAACAATAGTAATGATGATGCCGATGTAAGAAACGAAGAACCAGGCTCTGCTGAGCAGCAGAGGCTGCCACAACTGCTTGATGTTTAAGGACTTGTATTTAAGGACAATTCCTTTGGCGGTGGGTTTGATTAATGTTTTTTTGTGCTAGTTGTCTACAATAATGCTGGAAGTTGTAATTCCCACCTTGAGGATCGTCTTGGTCCCCCAGCCAAGCTTGTCGTCTTGGATGCCTTTCCATGGTCTCCTGGACCCTCACTCCTGGGGGTGTCCGCAGCAGGCCTGTTCCTGAGGCAAGCCTTCCGGGCTGTTCTGACCAAACTGGACACCATCTTATAAAATCAGCACACTCGCAGGGAGACACCCTTCCTGTCCCCGCCCTCTGCTGGCCAGTCAGAGTTAACCTCCTTGGGCGTCCAGAGCACTCGAGCACCTCTCTGCCTCTCCTAAACCCCTCACCATCATCAGGATCCCAACAGGAAACATGTGGCATGGCAAAACGAGATCATTCAATGACGGAATAATTACAAAAATAGGAGTGAGTGTAGCGAAACCACCTGGGGTGGCAGGATATGAGGGTTAGTAGTGTTGGCACTGTTATGAATCCATACAGAAGAGACAAGGAATGTGAAATACCCAAACATGGTATGGGAGGGTCACGCACAGCAGGCCACCTTGAGAGGAGCAGTGAGGGACACAGCCAGCCTAAACCACTCTACGGGAAGGGACCAACCCTTGACACCTCCTGCCTGCCTCTGATCTCACGTTGGGCACCCCACTAGCTGAACCCAACCAGAAGGCAGAGTCTCCATAATCCCATATATGCATCCATACAGGGCAGGCTCCCAGGACAGAGAACAGGGGCACCAAGCAGATGTAGGAGGGTAGAGAGAAGATATGCAGCAAACACAGAAATCAAAATTTAACTTTAAAAAGGTTCCCAGCTGAGAAGTTCGGAATTAAGTTTCCTTGGATGTTGTAGCCAGTACACCCTACATCCTAAGAAGAGCCAATTGATATAAAACCTAGAGCTTGCTTCCTTGACTAGGCTGAGACCATGCTTTTACTTTGGGTCTGATAAATTATCATAACCCTAGTGATACAGTTTGGATTTGTGTTCCCGCCCAATTCTCATGTCAAATCGTAATCCCTGATATTGGAGGAGGGGCCTGGTGGGAGGTGATGGGATCATGGGAGTGGATTTCCCCCTTGCTGTTCTTGTGATAATGAGTGAGTTCTCACAGGATCTGGTTGTTTAAAAGTGTGTGGCACCACCCCCTTTGCCCTCTTCCTCCTGCTCCAGCCATGTAAGATGTGCCTGCTTCCCCTTCACCTTCTACCATGATTGTAAGTTTCCTGAGGCCTCCCAGCCATGCTTTCTGTACAGTCTGCAGAAATGTGAGCCAATTAAACATCTTTTCTTTATAAATTACTCAGTCTTAGGTAGTTCTTTATGACAATGCAAGAACAGACTAATACACCTAGGAAGGTATGGAAATTTTTGTCTTATATAGTCACTGCAAGTTCAGGATCAGAAAAGCATAAAAATTAGTAAAAATATAATGAAAAAATCAGGTCCATAATACTAGTACCTTTATAATTGTTTTAAATGTAACTGTAATGAAGTTTCATTATCATTGTGATAATATCCAAATGGTTTGAAGCATCTAAATATTAGACTTGTGAGTTTAATTGAGTGATTAGGAAAATTTTATTAAAGAAGTTTGTAATTAATGTTTAAATACTGAGGAATTTTTAAATTTGTAAATTCATAAGTTTTAGTTGGGTGTGTTTAAATTTTTAGAACAATATTTAATAGGCTTATGGGATTAATAAGTTATGCATTAAATTAAGTATACATAGTATGAGTATTGGTCAAAGCCCTTGGATGTCCACAAGGGTGTGTTGATGTTACTATGGACCTAATGACATAAGGTCCAACCCAAGCATCATCATGTCTGTGAAGATTTCATTGTTCCCTGTGGGGATTTCTCATCTCTCAATTCTTTAGCTGCTTAGACCCTTTCTGGGGGTTTCTGCTGCAAAAGCAAGTTTTTGCTGTTTGTTATTTGGGGTGTTTATACCTTGAATCCCAAGGCTGTTAAGTCTTTGGGAGACAAGCACGTCCCCTGAAACAGTCTTCACTTTTTTTCCATTTTCCATTTCTCCAGGCTCAATATTAGACACATATTAAGGACTCGTGTATGACACGAGCCCGTCTTTTGAGGAGCCTTCAACCCTGTTAACAGAATTCATCAATGTTTTAAAAAGCTTGTTTTTAAAAGTTTGGTGCATTCCTACTGTGTGTCCAATGCTACAACAGGCCCTGGGGACACAGCAGTGAAGGAAACAAGGTCTCTGCCCCTTAGCAGGTCACAGCCTGCGCAATATCTCACAGAACTACAATTCTGAGCAGCTTGTCCCTAGTGACATGTGCACACATGACAGTAAGTGCTACAGGACTTGAGAAGGAAGGCATTACCGAGTGACAGTGGCAGAGTGGCAGGGTAGACCTTAGGGAGTCAAGAGGGTGGAGGTGGAGGATGTATTCTTATTCCACATAATAAGAGAGGTAGACATTGATTTCTGTTCTGGCTATGTCACGTGTGAGCCACCATCCATTAGGGATACTGCTGAGAATAGAACCCTACAGAGGTGATGTGGGGAGACCAGAGCAGAGTGAAGACACTCTTGGAATTTCAGAGTGTCACCGGTTGAGGATAGATTCATGAGTTGCATCAAAATAATATTAAGTATTAAAAGTAGTATTTTAAATTCTAGACATTCCTTTCTGCTCACCAACTTCTCCCATTCTATAAATGAGGGCATTGCAAAGTTAGGACTTTTCTATCTGATACAACCAAGGTTGGGGTGATATGGAGATATACGAAGGGGAGGGTGGAGAGCAGCAATAGGAAGGACAGAAGTGCCGGAAGAGTGTGGGGAATCTTTCTTAGGAAAAACTACTTCTGAGGATTCCTGAAAGGGGGCAAGCCTTGGAGGGTGTCTCTACGCTCTATGCCAGCCATGAGTACTAGAGAAACAAAAACTGGGGGGCACAATTGTCCAGGCAGACAATTCAATAATGTTTCAACTTCCCTGACCCACATCAGTGCTGAGAGTAGCCAGATGTCTCCCAGCTGCCCAAAGTTGCACAGAAGCGATAGAGAGTGTGCCAGCTCTTAGAAGCATTCAGGGCCCTGGGAGGATGCTGCACTGACATACATTGCTGAGGACAGGGACCTGACAAGAATGACAGAAGCCTCAGGGTGCACCAGGGTATGGAAGACAATGAATGGTAACCTGGTGCCAGCATCCGGCTCCCCAACCCCCAGAAGTCATCAGCATTCCAGAGGAAGGGAGAACAGGGCAGGGAGGAAGAATCTGAGATGACTCTGGTTCACCAACATTTTAGTTTTCACCATCTAGCACAATAAGAGCTTGTAACAGAATGTAAAATTGGTTATTTTAAAAATTAAAATAATGAACATTTCTGAGTTCATGACCTGAGATTTGTGCCACATATTTAAGACTAAAAGGAAAAAGTAGAGACATTGAAACAGGCCAAGAAGGTAAGACAAAAGCCAGGAGAGGGATACGGATGTCACAGAAGTCAGAGGAGGAAAGAAATTCCTGAAGTGTGGGTGGCGGTCTGGGATGCCAAATGCCACAGGGCCAGGGATGAGCCACAGTGTCTACGTCGTGAGAAATGAGGCAGTGGGCTTTCAAGGGACAGACGCCATAAATACTAACAGTCAATGCTTCTCTGGACTCTACCAGCTGCCTCTGTCTGCAGCTTGTCATGCATCTTGAACTTGAGGAGATATGGGGGCATGCACTTTTTTTTCAAGGAACCTGCCACTCTTGCTCACAGACCATTTAGCCCTCTTTTGAGCCTGATACAGGCTCATGATCAGCAAATGTGACCAGACACAGAACATACATTTATAAGCATAGATGAAGAGGATTCAGCCCAGTTTCATGGTCCTAGAGAACTTCTAGTCATCATGATCCATCAAGACCAGTATGGGAAGCTGCCTAAATGCAATGCTTTAAAGTGGAAGGTGCAAGGAGAGGTCAAGTAAGCCTAGGACAATCATTAACTGATCCCGTACTGTGACCAGATTTGGTCACTGTGTTGACCAGGCCAATGAATACACCCAGGTCGAATGTCAAACAGACACCCATTGACTATCTGTATAACACTGGAAAAATCACTTACTTCCCTCGGTTTTCTCTTTTGTAAAGGAGCCATTCTGCATTCTCAGAGACTTCTGCTCTCCCATCTTCAGTGCTTGGGAGCTGTCTGTTGGTGTATTATTGTTGAGTCCAAGTTACTATAACCATTGATTCCAAGACCATAAAGAAATGTTTTCCAGTTGGTGTGGGTTTGGTAAAATGAAAATTCCTATGCACTTCCTGGGGAATGTGATTCTGGAGGAAAATTTGGCAATAAATATCAAAAGCCTTGATGATATCACACCTCTGACTCAGTAAACCCCTTTCTAGACATTTATCTAGGACGGGGTGTCCGATATTTGGGCTTCCCGGGGCCACATTGGAAGAAGAATTGTTCTGGACCACGCATAAGATACACTAATGATAACTGATGAGCTAAAAAAAAAAAATAAAAAAAAAAACTCGTAATGTTTTAAGAAAGTTTACAAATTTGTGTTGGGCTGCATTCAAAGCCATCCTGGGATGCATATGGATTGGACAAGCTTGAGCTAGGAAATCATCATGGATATATGAAAACATATGAATAATCATGGACATATGAAAACATATGACAAGGGTGTATGTTTATTGCTATGCTGCAGACAGTAAGAGAAAACTGGAAACAACCTAAATGTCCAACAATAGGAGATAATTACAAAATTATGATACATTCATACAACAGAATACTATGCATAAAATTATACTGTAGATGACTATTTAATGACATGGGTAAATGTGTACACTATGATGATGGAGGACAGGGGTTACAATGAGATCTGATCTTTGGAACATCATTTGTTCCATTTATATGAATAAATATAAAGGAAAGGATGTGGCCTAAATGTTAACAATGCTGTCCTCTAGGTGTTGAGGTTAGAGGTCATTCTAATTTTGTTCTTTGTGCTTCTCTATGTTTTCTGCAATGAATGTGAACCATGTCTGTAATCAAGGTTTTAAATATATATTTTTATATAGGGCATTTTCACACAGCCCCTTTTTATATTCTGATGCCAATGAATCCTTCAAAAATTATCAGTAAATGTTCAAGACCAGCCTGGCCAATGTGGCGAAACCCCTTCACTACAAAAAATACAAAAATTAGTCCGGCGTGGTGGCATGCACCTGTAGTCCCAGCTCCTTGGGAAGCTGAGGCAGAGAATCACTTGAACCTGGGAGTCAGAGGTTGCAGTGAGCTGAGATTGCACCACTGCACTCCAGCCTGGGTGACAGAGACTCTGTCTCAAAATATATATATATATATATATATGTACACACACACACACACACATATATATATACACACACACACATAGGTATGTATGAGTAAATGCTTCATCAGCAAAGGGTGTTTTGTTTCTGTCTGGCTCTGAATCTTTTGGATGTTGGGGAACTTTAGGTGAGTTCTGTCCAGATAGTTGGGATGTTTTCGGTAGAGAATGGTGAGAGTAGCTGAAGGTCATTGCATTTGATTGAAGGACGGAGGGAAATGAGTTTAGTAGTAGTTCATACTCTTCTTCTCTTCATCTGTAATGCAAACAGTCTACAATCAAGTTTATAATAATAATTATCAGCTATACAAACAGAAGTCAGAGTGGGTATCTGTCCAGGAAGGTTGCGTAGTGGATGATGTCTTTGTAAATAAAATTAAAAAGTGTTATTTCTACATGCCAACCATGGAAATAGTTCTCCTCTCTAGTGGATTGTTGGCTTTTTGCATCCCAAGATGTTAAAATGTAATTGTTCTAGAAGAAAAAAAAAGAGGGGAACACTTTGTAACTGCCTTCTACTTTCTAAGACCCAATTAGTGAAAAAATAATGAGCAGCCACTCTGCCAGTGACCTTGTACTAAAAATCCTGGAAAATATAAAGACATGCTGTTCCAGTTATCTCACGCTATGTAACAAAAAATTTCAAAATTCAGTGGTCTTCAACAATGATTTTATTATGTTCTGCATTCTGTGGATCAAAAATTTGAATAGGACTCAGCGGTGATCATCTGTCTGTGGTCTGTGATGGTCTTGATCATCAAGATTTGATCCATGATGGTGTTGAAGCTGGACTCACCTGTAGGCTCTTCACCTCTGGACTGGGTTGACTGAAAGCCTGAGTTCGGTTGGGACTGGTGGCCAGAGCACCTACACATGACCTCTCTACATGGCTTGGGCTTCCTCACAACATGGCGTTTGGATTCCAAGAGGGGGCATCTGAGAGGAAGTGTCTAGGAGAAGCAGCAGAAGTTGCATGGCCTTGCCTCTTCTAGCTCCAGAAGTCATGCAGCATCTCTTCTCCTGCATTCTTTTGGTAACAAGCAAATCACCAATTCTAGTCCAGATTCAAGGGGAGAAGAATTTGACTCCATCTCTTCATGGCAGGGTGGTATCTCTTGATGGCTCCTCATTGCAGACCATCACAGATGTGAGATGTGTTGCATGTGTCTTTGGTGCAAGGCCTTCTTGACAGTAACGGTTGCTCCTGAACTTCTTGTAGCTGTTAAGATGTGGTTATATTGGCCAGGCATTACTAGAGCTTCTAATTTTTCAGGAGAAGCCTGCAAAAATGTTTATTTTTATCTGAAATCTCTCTTTTTATAATGTTGGCAATTGTATTCATTCATTTTGCATTGTTATAAGGGAATACCTGAGGCTGGGTAATTTATAAAGAATAGAGGTAATTTGGCTCACAGTTTTGCAGGCTGTACAAGCATGGTGCTGGCTTCTGCTTTAGTCAAAGACCTCAGGAAGCTTCCACTCATGGCAGAAGCCAAAGGAGAGCATTCCTGTCACATGGTAAGAGAGGGAGCAAGAAGAGAGCAGAGAAGGTGACAGGCTCTTCTAGCAACCAGATCTCATGTGATCTCATGAGCAAGAACTCTCTCATTACCTTGGAAAGGGGATCTGGCTCATTCATGAGGGATCCGCCCCTATGACCCACACACTTCTTACATTGGGGATCACATTTCAAATGTGAGGTTTGGTGGAGACAAACATCCAAACCACATCAGCAAGTAACTCCAAACATTCTAAGGATGCTTCCAAGCTATTGTCCAATGTCACTTCTTCCATAAAGTTTCCACTTAATTCCTTATTAGAGTACCTATGCTTTCTTTAAGTGGTGGCACTTTTCTTTACCCTATTAAAAAAAAGTTTTCAACTTTTGGTATGGAATGTGAAAGAGAGAAGGTGAGAAATAGAGTGTCACTTAGGGAGTCAATGCCGGGAGCAAGGTGAGGATGACATTGATGGTTCTAGGAAAGAAGCAAGGGAAGCACCAGGGTTTTAGAAGAAGAGCATGACAGGGCAGGGGGAGGTCATTCCTGACTAGGAGAGACAGGCTGTGTCTGCTTCTCTGAAGGGGAAGGAGGGAGGAGAAACAGTGTGCACAAGGGGGCTTGTCCAATCAGAAACAACAGTGTTGGGCACAGGTTATGAGCCAGGCATCATCCCGGGTGCTCTTCGAAGCACTGGGGACATCAGTATATGCATCATGATCCCTCATGGTGATTCTAACCTGCTAGTGGGTTGCACTATCTTCTAGTGGGCCCAGGCATCGCTGAGAATAAGATGGGAGGTGGTAACCACCCAGAGGGCCCAGGGGAGCCCTGGAAGCAGGAGTAACCGCCATGGGCAGTGAACTTGAAGCTCTCTGGAGTTGATCATCAGTTGTGCAGAAATTCCAGCCTTGCAAACAGGCACCCATGAGCAAAGTCCTTCTGAGGCTTGGAAGGAGGGACCTGCTAACAGTTAAGGTGCTCCTGAGTTGAGGATTAGGGCAGAGGAAGGCAAATGGAGTGAGCTGTGGGTGGCCTTTAAATGGTGGGGCTCCAGGAGAGCTCAGGGTGGGGACAGACCTTCTAGGGCACCAGTTTCTCACAGGAGGTTTAGTGGAACAGCTGTGACACAGCCCAGAGGCCGTGCCCATCTGCAAGCTGTGCCAAGGGCCAGTGTTGTGCCTGCACTCTGGCAGGCTGGAGGACAGGTCGGCCTTGTCACGAGATCATGTGGGCCCATCCCTCTGAGAAAAATGTTAGCTCCACAGGCAGTCAAATCACATGTTAAGAATGTGGTAGAGGCCGGGAGTGGTGGCTCACGCCTGTAATCCCAGCACTTTGGGAGGCCAAGGTGGGTGGATCACGAGGTCAGCAGATCCAGACCATCCTGGCTAATATGGTGAAACCCCATCTCTACTGAAAATACAAAAACAAAATTAGCCAGGCGTGGTGGCAGGCACCTGTAGTCCCAGCTACTCGTGAGGCTGAGGCGGGAGAATGATGTGAACCCAGGAGGCGGAGCTTGCAATGAGCCGAGATCGCGCCACTGCACTCCAGCCTGGGCAACAGAATGAGACTCCATCTCAAAAAAAAAAAAAAAAAAAAAAGAATGTGGTAGAAAACTGATAGTGCTAACGAACTCTTCATTTAAAATGAGAAATAAAATATTCTTGTGACTTTTATATTTGGTCCAATTATTAAGGACCAGAAGGAAAAGTAACAGCTGCAATTCAAATGTGTGCTTTCATATTCTGTAGCCGTATAACAAGCAATTATTTTTCTCAAGGAATTTATTGAAAATGTTGGTTGTTTTTAAAAGAGGTGAGCACTTACAACCAGACTGTAACAGGACCTGCAAAGATTCATAAGGAAGAATATTAGAATGTATCAGCAAATGAACAAAAAAGGGGCTAAACATGCATTAAAATTCAAAACCAAGAGAAAAACTTTTCTGAGCCTACAGATACTGGATAATCAAATTAGATCCATTTCTGTGGGATTCCTTATGTAAGAGTATTCAAAAAGTTGTTTAGTTTTTGTGAAATGAGGCATACCTTCCCAAATTTTATTTCCAAACTTAAATTTGAACCTGGAATAAAATTCAATTCCTCACTCACCATGCTATGCATCTATTGGAAGAAAATTTGAAACAAGTTTTCTATTGTACAGCAAAATCAATGCCAATTCATCCTGGTGTTTCTAATCAACATGTCTTATTTTCTTCTCTGTTCCCATAACTTTTAATTATTTGTGGTACTCTCCCAACAAACCCTTCTGTTCTTCTCTTTAGTGTCTCCTTCTGGCTTACGATTTATAGATGTGGAAGTCATTTGAGGCTGGCTATCACTGATCAATTACTAAGCAGTTTTTTGGGTCTTCAAGACTCCCTGACATTTTAAAATGCAGAGCCCTGTCTTGTGGGCTTAGTAGTTCAGGCAGACTCTTTTAAAGAAAAGGTTATATTCTTAATTAAAAGAGAAACATGGGACCACACAATTTCTTCACTTGGACTTGGAGAAAACAAATCATTGTCTTAGTGCCACTATCCCTGCTAAAATAATTTCCACAAATGCTGGAGGCCTCAAATATTTGATTGTTGTCCAATAGTTTGACATTGGCATCTTCCCACCTGGGCTTTCAGCTTCAGACTGCCTCTTGTCCAGCCCTGCCATTTCCCATTCTTGATCTCTTTGGGGTTGTTTAAAATATGTGGGTATATTTTCAGCTTCAAAAATATTGAAAACACTTCCAATAAGTTTTTATAATTATTGAGGTTTGAGTTTTGGAGAGCAAACTTCTCAAATGGAGACCAGACCAGAGACATTCTGGAGAAACCAGCTGGTATTCATGCACCTGAAATGCTGGGGCCAGAATTGGGGCTGATGCTTTAATCCCAAACTAGAAACTTCCTGCTTGCCTCCTTCTCTCCCTTAATCAGAACGACACGAATTCAAAGGGATAGAAGCCCAAGAACTAAGGAGCCAGACAATCTTCACTGCTCAATTTAGACAATTATGTGTTTGAATCCAAAGATAGCAGAAAGACACAACAAACACTCAGGTTGAATTAATCCATTACGTATTAGTGACTGGTTGAAATCTCTTTTGCTCCCGGGCTGTAGTGGATCCAGGTGATGTGAGTTGGTAATATATTTTTCCATGACAATTTTTCACAGCGCTGAGTAGAGAAATGTAATTTTGTGGTCTCTCAAACTATTCCACACCATTGCTTTTTGGCAAACAGGGAAATGCCTCCCCGTAGCAGTCATGTCTGTGTCCCACTGGACTGAGTTTGCACAACAAAACAGAAAAGCCCCCAAACACGTGCGATGCAGCAGGCCCTTAGGTTTCATTCCGGCTTCAATCTTTCTCCATCGGAACTCCAAAAATGTCAAGGAGTGTTGTGAAATCTTCCAAACAAAACTGATTTTAGTTCACTCTAGTCAAAAACAAACATACAGCACTGGGTGGGAGAGCAGTGAGGGAAAAGTTGTAAAATAATTGTCTTCCCTTGTAGGTGATCAGACACCCCCAAATTTAGGGATGCTGTCTGGGAACTATCACCTAAGATGTATTTACCCTCCTAGAAAATGTCAAGATTAGGAAATTGATTCATGACTGAAAGGAGAGGCAGATAGAACCCGGCAAGGCAATGAGGAGGGCTGTGCAGTGGATGTCCTATTGGAAATGGTTTTTGGGTAAGATGGCAACAGGTGGAGATGGGAGATAGGGTTTAAAGAAGAGACTATTCTCCAAAGATAAAACCATGGGGCTGGATGTTATGGGAAGAGAGAGTTAAAGGATGTTTGCATCTCCTCTCTTGACTCAGGACACTGAAGGACTTTAAGAAGAAGCAAGTTTTGTCAGCCACCTCAAAATGTAGAAAAATGAAGCCATCCCTTCCCCGTATCTATTCTCCTTTACTTTCTTTTGCATTCACAGTCAGAGTTGAAGTGATTTCCTACAAAAAGTTTTAAGAAGAAATGGCTTCATACATAGAATATAATTTCAGAGAGATCTACTGGGAAACAAAGCCATTTTTCTAAATTTTTTGAGACAGGGTCTCACTCTGTTACCCAGGCTGTAGTGCAGTGGCACAATCATAGCTCACTGCAGCCTCTGCCTCCCAGGCTCAAGCAATCCTCTCACGTTAGCCTCCTGAGTAGCTGGGACTACAGGCTCTCGCCACGATGCTCGACTAATTTTTGTATTTCTTGTAGAGATGGGGTTTTGCTATGTTGCCCAGCTGGTTTTGAACTCCCAAGCTCAAGTGACCCTCCTAGCTTGGCCTCTCCCAAAGGGCTGGGATTTCAGGCATGAGCCACCATGCCTGGTTGTAAACAAAGCCATTTCATCAAAGAAGACAAGGACAATATAATTAGTTGTAATTTAATTGAGCAGTGCTTCTTCTGTTTCACCTTTGAAAGCATCTCTTGGACTCTAGTTGGTGATGGTTGTGGGTGGGACAGGTATCTCACCAACATATGCCCATAAAGCAGCTGGAGTCCATTTTGACTGGTTGGTACCAGTCATTAAATATTTTTCGTATTTGCTATTGATGCCTTTATAGTCTCTGTGAGAGTAGTGAGGTTTAAACAAAACAAAGAACATTTGAGCCCAGGAGGCTGAGCTTCGATCCCTGTTTCACTACTAACAGGAGAACATGAGCTTCAGTTTCCTTTCTTCTTTCCTCTTTCCCACAATGATACACAACATCTCACATAATTCAGACACACCATCAACCAATCACTTCTCTAGAACGGAGTGCCAATAGCCTTTTTCATTCATCGGTTACTTCTCAGGCAGGTGAAAAGGAAACAAGCCGATAAACAGCAACCCAGTGGGGAATGTGTCCCCAGAGCCTACCTCTAAGTCAAACTTCATTAACCCACCTTAGCACTGAAATTGGCAAGCCATTGTTACTCCCTTATAAAATATGCAGTGTCATTCATAAGGAGATCATGTAGCTCCCTCTTATGTCTGTTGAGGTATCAGTTTCTAACCAGGCATCCCGTTCCCCACTGTATCTTTCCCTTTGGAGTCTGATAAGCATGGCTCATGAATTATGTACTTCTCCCTCCCAGGGAAGACACCTCCAACTCCAAGACCAGAGAAAAATCCACTACCTGATATGAGCCTATCTTTCTGTGTTCTCAGGTTAATTTCTTCCATATTTACCAAAGAGAAGTTTAAAAGTTGAATTTCACAGCCGTTTAGATATTTTAGGGTGATTTCTCCATATGAGGTTCATGAGTTTGCATTTGTGTAAGAAGCCCTCTACGTTTTTAGATCCAAAAACTTATTAATGCAGGATCGAAACTCAGCATCCTGGGCTGTCTTTACATTTTGAAGGACATTGCTGTTAAAGGAGCACTGAACTTGATCTGTGTTGCTCCAAAATTAGAACCAAGGGGTGGAGTCTACAGGAATAGATTTCTTCTGAAAAATAAGGAAGAATTTTCCTTAATAGGTTAAGCTGCCTAAAAATGGAACTCCCTGCTTCAGGCCAGTGGGGCCAGTTACTGGCCCTGAAAAACAGACACCTGTAACAGTACTTCAAGAGAGTGGAGGCATCCATGGGCGAGGTGAAAAGAGAGGTTCAACACAGAATAGCCCATATGGTTCTCTCTAACTCAAAAGCCAGTGAGGACTCTCAACATTGAGGAGTCAGTTTATGATGCCAGGAAGTGGCTGGCTCTCTGGAAGACAGTGGATGCAAAATAATCCTTTCCTTCACTTGCTTAAGTCATCTTTGCTTCCTTCAGTAGAGTTTTTTTTTTTTTTCAACTTTTATTTTAGAATCAGTGGGTACATGTGCAGATTCATTACAAAGATATATTGCGTGATGCTGAGATTTGGAGTACAAATGATGTCCTGCAGTAGAGTTTTATAGTTTATGATTTTATTTTTATAAATACTAGGGTTTTTGTTTGGTTTGGTTTCTGCTTTCTGAAATTTAGAAGTTACCATAAAATTTTAAAAATAACTTCCATATTCCTACAATTTAGAATTAACAAGTGCTAACTTTTTGCCGTATCTCCTTCTTGTCAATTTTTAGGAAGAAAAAAGGAAGAAAGGAAAGAAGGAATGGGGGAAAGGAGGGAAGGAGAGAGGGGAGGGGAGGGAAGGGAAGAGGAGTGAGGCAAGAAGAGATATTAGCTCATGTCCCCTAAACCACCAACCTCAACACCCACTCTTCTCTGCATCGCCCCAGAAACTAAATGATCATGTATCCATTGCATTCCTTAAGAATAACTTTTTTCTAGATACATATGCATTAATTAAAACACATGTTGTATGATTCCTTTTTTAAAAATATACATGTACATTGTCTGTAAATATCCCATCAATTTGCATCTTGCTTTTTATACTCCACCTAGTTTTTTAAATCTATTCAGGCTGATATAAACTTCATATTTATTATCAATTGTTATGCGGCATTTCATCACAGGAAAATACATTTTATTTATTCCTTTCTATATCAAGGGATCATTTTTTCCCGGCTATTACCAAAAATGCTGCAACAGACACCATTGTGTATAGGGCCCTCATGGAAATATGCAGAAGCTTATTCAGTGTGTATCCCAAAGCATAATTCCCAGGACATAGGATAGGCACATTTTCCATTTTCCTAGATGCTGTCAAATTTCTCTCCAATATGCCTTTACCGATTTACATTTCCAACAACAATTTATGAGAGTACCATTTCCCCTAGAACCTTGCCAACAGTTGAGATCATTTGACAACTTGATTTTACTAATACCATGGGTGGGATATGGCCTCTCTCTGTTCTTCTTCTTTCCCTTCCCTGACCTTGAGCGTCTTTTTGTTTTTTATTGGCTATTCACATTTACTATTCTGGCAGCTAATTTATTTTTTCCTACTTTTATTTTTCTTATTCTGTGTTTTATATACAAATTCCTAGTCTATTTAATGTGGCTCCAAGCATCTTTTTTAAACTTTTGCCAACGGAAGTTTTTTTTACACTTTCTGTACAGAATTTTTAAGTTTGAAGTGGTTGAATGTATCTCTTTTTCTTTATTCTTTGGGCTTTGTTAGCTCTTTTTAAAAAAAAGTTTTCTCTATTTTAAGATCATGTAGATATGGTCCTTTATTTTCTTTATTCATTTTGAAGTATGTTTTTTACATTTTGGTCTACTGGTGTAAGGTGTAGTGTATTTTCCTATGTGTAAGGTGTATGGTATGAGGTAGGGACTCAGTTGCATTTATGCTGCCCCTTCTTCCTCAGTCCCCTACCCCCAACCCCGTAAGATTTTTATGAGAGAGTTTCTGCCACTCAAAGAGCTGGCCTGTCCTCATCTTAGCTTAATGGCCTTTGGAATACACTTCCTCTGGGCCAGAAGGTGACTAAGTGATATAGTTCCAATTGCTGCATATTGCAGTAAACTTGAGTGTAAACCTGGATAATAGACAATAGTCCTGACACACCACTTAAGTAGTACAGTCCTTTCTTCTTGGCTTGTACAGACCTCTCTTAGCTGTACTCAACGTAGGTGTTATGAGCTGAAATGTGTCCTCTAAAACTAATATATTAAAGCCCTAAACCACAGTACCTCAGAATTTAATGAAAGATGGGGCCTTTAAAAAGGTAATTAGGTTAAAACGAGTCCATTAGGTTGGTCACTAATCCATTCTGACTGGTATCCTTATAAGAAGAGGAAATTTGGACATACAAACACCAGGGATTTGTATGTGCAGAGGAAGGACCATGTGAAGACACAGCAAGAAGGCAGCCGTCTGCCAGCCAAGGAGAGAGGCCTCAGGAGAAACCAACCCAGCCAGTACCTTGATCTTGGACTTTCAGTTTCCAGAGCTGTGAGAGAATAAATGCCTGTTGTTGTAGCTGTCTAGGCTGCAATATTTTGTTAGGGCAGCCCAAGCAACCTAATACAATAGGATAATCCCCAGCAAAGATAGACAAAGATGCTTGGAGTCAGATGCAGTTAGATTTAAACCTCCTAACATGAACGTTTCACTTAGCATAGTGAGGAATATGTGTAAAATTCATACTACAAGCTCACCTGAACAGAGAAAGGCAACCAAAGAAACTATATGATGTCCAATGAAACAATTCATTTATTTCTCAATAAGTTGGTCTTTTTTTCAAGTTAGCAGGCAGGATCTGACCCATACCTGATAGGCTGTATTAACTTCCTACTGTCATTGTAACAAATGACCACAAATGTGGCTTAAAACAACACAAATATATTATCTTACAGTTCTGGAAGTAGGAAATCCTGAAATCAAGGGTTTTTTTTGGTTTTTTTTTTGTTTGTTTGTTTGGTTTTTTTTTTGTTTTTTTTTGGAGACATAGTCTCACTCTGTCACCCAGGCTGGAGTGCCGTAGCGCAATCTCTGCTCACTGCAACCTCTGCCTCCCAGGTTCAAGTGATTCTCCTGCCTCAGCCTCCTGTAGCTGGGATTACAGGCAACTGCCACCATGCCCAGCTAATTTTTGTATTTTTAGCAGAGAAGGGATTTCGCCATATTGCCCAGGCTGGTCTTGAACTCCTGATCTCAAGTGATCTGCCTGCCTTGGCCTCCCAAAGTGCTGGTATTACAGGCATGAGCCACCATGCTCAGCCTTGAAATCAAGGTCTTCACAGGGCTGTCTTCCTTTTAGAGGCTCCAGAAGAGAGTCCATTTCTTTGCTGTTTCTAGCCCATCGAGGATGAGTGGAGTCCTTGGCTCATGGCCTCTTCCTCTGTCTTAAGAGTGCATCACTCCAACCTCTACTTCCAGGGCCTCATCCCCTTCTCTGACTCTCCTTCTTCCATCTTTTAAGGACTTCTGTGATTATACTGGGCTTCCCTAGTTAATCCTGCATCATCTCTCATCTCAAGATTCTACATCACATCTGCAAAGTCCCTTTGGCCATGTAAGGTAACACACTCACAGGTTCCAGGGATTCAAATATGGAGTTCTTTGGGGGCCATTATTCTGTCTACTGCAGTTGCAAACCAGTTCAGTGAAATAATTTTAAAAGAAAATAATCCTATTATGTTCAAAAGCAGAGAATTTGAAAAGAATGGAGGCATTGAAAGGCTTCTTGCTTTTTAACTCAACAGAAGAGCTTTTAAATTGGTTTTTAAAAAGCTGTCTATTAGTACCAGAAGTTTTTCAAACTAGTTTCTAAGTCCTTGTTAAACTTAAAAGGTGTTGTTTTGGTTAATGTTCTGTTTGGTTTGAGCCCTCTGTGGAGGAGCTTTTTTCCACATTCAGTTGGATTCCATCTGCCAATGTGCAAATGGGCCTGTTTCCACTTAGTGCTGCCCCAAGGAAGATGTGTCCCAAACTACTGAAAATGCCACCTGCCCCCAATTTCTCTCCCACAGCTTATGCAACAACTGAGAGGAAGGCCCCAAGTCGGAAGGGCAACGCTGTAGGGGGCATAGGGAAACATAAGCTCCTATGGCCCAGCAAGATTCAGTTCCTTCACTGCTTCTGTTGTTGACCCTCTTAGGCAGCATGGGCAGCAAGTTCTCACCACCGAAGACCTGCAGTGTCATGTGGATAAAGTGAATGTCATGAACTGACAGCACTATATTACAACCTACCTAGAGCACCGAAGACACATGGGTGGGAAAGCTGCCTGCAGGCACACTGAGATGAACACACCTGTGCATTTGCCAGAAACCATACTGGGAGCTTCAGACACAGACAGAGCTCCATCAAGTGCAGCTGAGTGATGGAGAAGGGAGGGCTAATTGTTCTGGAAGAGTGTTGCATTCTCAGGGGACACATGTTAGAACAATTTGCTCCCCAGGCTATCAAGAGGCCATGTTTATCTGCAGCTACTGCTTATGCTGTACTTCCAGAATGGCAAGCTGCCTTGATCATCTGTGTGTGTTTCTACAACAGACGTGAACTCTGAATGCATACATGCATCTGACTGTGCATGTGTGTGCCGGTATGTGTGTGTCACTGTATGCCTGTTCACCTGTTTAAATCTGTGTGTTTTCTCATGTATATGCTAGTGTGTCTCTATGGGTAGGTCCTTCTTTTGCAAAGATTCCAGAGATGGGATCTTCCAGCTGCCCTTCCAGCCTCTCCAGGCTCTCTCTTTGTTGACTCCCAGAGGTGCAGGTTTTGGTTCAACACCAGCCTTCCCAGCAAACCATTCCTGCAGTGCTTGGGGAGGCAGGAAATGCCAAAGGCATGAATTCCTTTCTTCCTCCCCTCTGGCCCCTCTGCAGTGGGCATGCCCAGGCTTTCAGAAGTAGGTCCTCCTTCCATTCCCTGCCCTCTAAGCCCCAAGAAGCCATTGCTCCTGCCTCCATCCTGGGGCCTAAAGTCTCTTCTCCAGCCAGGCAGGGATACACAGAGGGGCAGGCGCCTGGCCTAGACCTTGTGTGTGATTTGAACTTGATTGTTTTTCTCGGCGAATAACAGCTACTCCAGAGAGGTAGCCAAGGTACCATCTCATTCCATTCTGCAAACTCCTTTATTTAAAATTAATAAGCTATATTTTTTAGAGCAGTTCTAGGTTCACAGTAAAATTAAGTGGCAACTTTAAGAATTCCCAGACACCCCCTGCCCCGTCCATACAATATTAATATCTCCACCAAAGCCATCTATTTGCTACAATGACCGTACAATGACACATCACTATCACCCAAAGTCCATACTTTACATCAGGGTTCACTCTTGATGGTGTACATTCTACGGGTTTGGACAAATGCATAATGACATGGATCCACCTTATAACTTCATACACAACAGTTTCACTGTCCTGCAAATCCTCTGTGCTCCACCTATTCCTCCCTCCCTGCTAACCCCTGGCAATCACCGATCTCTTTACAGGCTCCATAGTTCTACCTTTTCCAGAATGTCATGTAGTTGGAATCGTACAGTATGTAGGCTTTTCATATTGGCTTCTTTCACTTAGCAATATACATTTAAGGTTCTTCCATGTCTTTTCATGGCTTGAAAGCTCATTTCTTTTTATTCCTGGATAATATTCCATTGTCCGGATGCACGACAGTTTATTTATCCATTCACCTACTGAAGGACATTTTGGTTGCTTCCAAGTTTTGGCAATGATGAATAAAACTGCTATAAACATCTGTGTGCAGATTTCTGTGTAGACATAAGTTTTCAGTCCCTTTTGGCAAATACCAAGGAGCACAATTGCTGGATTGTACGACAAGAGTTTAGTTTTGTAAGAAAATGCCAAACTGTGCAGATTCCTTTTCAATTTGGCATTTCTGCCTCACTTTATTTTTTACAAAACTATTTATTAATATGCAGTAATAGTAGTAATAGTAGGCGCTTGAAATCCTCATAGGATAGCACTCTTGATTCTTCCAGAATTCCCCAACTCAAGAATGTGGAAAATTTGTACAGGCTCCTGGCGCCTTCCTGAATCATATTTCCATCGGGAGTTAAGTGCTTCCTCAGCATCTCATACACTGCAATCTAGCTGCCTCTTCAACTCACACAAAACATCTAGCTCTTGCTTGAGAACTGCTTTTCACACACATGAAAATTCTAAGTTTTATAATTTCAAAAGACTTTTAGTAGTCAAGGAGAGGAGATCCACACACCACACTGGGATGAAGATGGAGGGTGGTAAATGATTTGTTCCCAGTACAAGCTTCATGGTGTAATTAGCTCATATCAGTGCCTCAGCCAAATGAGGGCTTCTGAATCACACAGGGAAATTCGAGACTTCAAATTATAGGTCCACAAATTCTATACAGTACCTTTTTAAAAAGATCTTATGAAGTCGGTTCATATTGTTAACCTGATCTAATCTGAGAAACATGGTAATAGACTATCCTCCACATTGCATAGTGGCATAGTGACAATAAACAATAAGAATACTGAAAATAGTATTAAAAAATACTGATTCATTCTTTAAAAAAAAAAGTATTGAAGAAGCATTTCTGGTTCTGTTGGTTTCTCCATTCAGAGATGAGGAAGCAGAAATTGGAAGTGGTTGGTTGCCTACTGGTGTCCCTGGTAATACCATGCCACCATTCCCAAAGAGGCCACTCAATATACTATAGATGATATTTAAAGAAAATAATTTTTTTAAGCACAGTTGAACTGGCATCAGAACAAGTCATGCCTAGGAGGTCAGAAACTTTGAGAAAGCATTAATCTAGAGAGAAGAGCTAATGCTGAAGGCATTGGTCACCAAGTGGGGCATGGGCCATATCTTACTGGCCTGTCCCAGGTTTCAAGGGATCATGAGGGCACCAGGGATCGAGGAGATGGCTGGAGACCCCTCACAAAAGGCTAAGACCACTAAAAAGCAGTACCTTCAGGAACTGAAGCAGAGACCAAGTACCTGCCCCTCCTTGCCTGTCAAGAAAAGAACTTGCCTGTCTCCACCTTGGGAAGTAGCAGGAAAGAAATGTGTCACCTGACAATTTCTAATAGCAAACAAAAATTCACACTACTTGGGGAGCTCTAAAGCCAACAACTTATATAAAGAAGCATCCCCGGGCATCCAAAAGAAACTATCGCACTGCCTTATTGATAATAGGCCTCAAAAAATTATCACAGATAAAGTTCCAAGGAATTAGAGGTCAGGATCAAAATTTACTAACCTCATGAAGAAACAGGCCATCATGAATAAAATGAGCCATCATGAATGAAAATCCACGGAATCATAAACTGCAGAATCAGACCTTCGAAGACCACAGATATTAGAAAAATCAACATGGAATGTGAAATAAACTCATATGAAAATGTTTCAGGAAATAAATGAGGTGATTGAATAAATGATGAAGATACAAGAGACTATCAAAATATGCAGACTTGATAAGGAGCCAACAAGGACTACTAGAAACAAAAGACAGACATGAATGTGGCACAAAGAGACACAGGTAGAAAATATATAAGCAGCTAAGAGGCACGGAGGATAAAGTGAGACAGTCTGACATGTTACCAGATCTGAGTTTCATGAATTGGTAATAGAAACAATGTAGAAAAGGCAGTATTTAAGAAGATGATAACCGTGAATTTTACAGAATCGATGAAAGGTATCAACCCTCAGATTCAGAAAGTCCAAAGAGCACCAAATTAGATAAGTACAAAGAAATCCTCACTTAGAGACATCACTCGTGAGACTGTAGAACAGGGGTCAGCAGATCCTGCCACCTCGATGAAGTTTTATGGGAACACAGTCACGCTGTTTGTTTAGGCATTGTTTATGACTGCTTTCATACCACAATAGCAGAGTTAAGAAGTGCAACAGAGACCGTATGACCTGCAAAGCTAAAAATATTTATTATGTGGCCTTTTACTGAAAATGTTTGCCTATTCCAGTTGTAGAATATTAAAGAGGAGATACTGATTATTCAAATCATATGACAACTTAGCAGCAGAGTTAGAATTTCATCTTAGGTCTCTTGACCAATGATTCTCAAAGTTGGTCCCAGAATAAAGACCAGCGGCAACAGCAGCACCTGGGAACTTGTTAAAGGTGCAACTTCTTAATCCCAGCACTTTGGGAGGCCGAGACAGGCGGATCACTTGAGCCCAGGAGTTGGAGACCAGCCTGGGCAACATAGCAAGATCCCGTTGCTACAAAAAAATACAAAAATTAACCAGACATGGTGGCACACACCTGTAGTTCCCACTACTAGGGAGGCTGAAGTTGGGAGGATTGCTTGAGCCCAGGAGGTCGAGGCTGCAGTGAGCTGTGATTGCGCCACTGCACTCCAGCCTGGGCGACAGAGCCAGATTCTGTCTCGAAATAAATAAATAACTTCTTGAGCCCCACATGCCTCTGGAAAGATCCTGATGTGCGTGAAGGTTTGGAAACTAATGCTCTTGACTAGTTTACTAGACCAGAGGTTCTCAACTTTCTAATGATTTTAAGAGTTCTCCATTAGATCATCTGGGGAGCTTTGATAACAATACCATTGCCTGGCCTTACCTCCAAAGACTCCCACCAAATAGGGCTGGAAGCAGGCCTGGGCACTGGTATTTTTAAAAAGCTTCCCAAGTGAGTCCTGTCTTCATTCAGGTAAGAACCACTGCATTGCAGGTGACTGCCTTCCTTATTTTATCACTGGTGAAACAAACGTGGAGAAAACCTGACAAATTCCCAAAACTTTGTGTTGGATATGTTATTTTTGATTATGCAGACTAAATGAGAACAATTTGGGGGTGGGGAGGACTATTTTGCTGAGTTCGTGGAACCACCTAAATAAGTCAAAGTCAGATAAGTCAAAAAAAATCCCTCCTTTCCTTTCATCTCCCTCATCTCCCTCCTGGAAGAGGAGCTGCTGGGCAGTGAAATAACCAAATGGGAAGCCATCTGAATGGATAGGGAAGCATACTTCATGAACAATCCATTTTATTGTAAACAATTGTCAGATAACGCAGGGTTTTGGTAATGCCCACCTACATGAGCAAAGGATAAAGGAACTGAGAAAGCTAAGATTTGGCCAGGCGCACTGACTCACACCTATAATCCTAACACTTTGGGAGGCCAAGGCGGGAGGAACACTTGAGCCCAGGAGTTTGAGACCAGCCTGGGCAATGGAGCAAAACTCCGTCTCTACTAAAAACACAAAAGAAATTAGCCAGAAGTGGTGGTAAGCACCTGTAATCCCAGCTACTTGGAAGACAGGCGGGAGGATGGCTTGAGCCTGGGAGGTTGAGCTGTAGTGAGCTGTGATCATGCCACTGCACACCAGCCTGGGCAACAGAATAAGACCCTGTCTCAAAAAAAGATCTATGATTTGATGGGTTAGGAAACCTCAGCCCAAAGTCTTCTGCCGTGTAGGTGCACGGGATGAGGGCAGTGGGGGGCAGAGTACTTCTGCTAAAGTTCTCACAGATGTGGAGGGCTAGCAGGGGAAGGCAGACACCCTCCTGTCTGTTCACCCCTGATGACACTGACCTCTGCAGAAGGATACATCTCTTGGGGGCACAATATCTATGAAGGCCTGCCCTGCCCCCACCCACCCTCATTACAGGGTCACTGACCTCCTGACAGGCAACCTGAGAACCAGGTGACACCCAGTCATCATTGTCTTCTTGGCTTTTAGGTAAATGGGGCTATCGGATCAAGTACTTCCTTGAGAGAGAATAGTAACCCTCAGGGAAAGAGAAAGAAGGGGCTGAAAACACTGCTGCTTCTCGAACTGGAAATACGAGACCTGAGTCACCTCAGGATCTTGTTAATCTCCTGACTGGTTCAGTAGGTCTGGGTGGGGCCTGAGACTCTGCATATCTAGCAAGTTGCCAGATTAAGGTGATGCTGCTGGTCGTTGGACCACACTTTGAGTTGTGAGAAGCTAAAGTACACTCCTCAGGCCAGGACCCTCGGGAAATTTCTCTCCACAAGCTTCCTGCAGCCTCTAGCTGCTGACCGCAAGAGCGTGCCGCAGCGGACGCCAAGGTGTGCCCAAGGCTGGTTCTCTGTAGTTTCCACAAGTGTCCGGATCAATTGCGCTTCCCAAGCTTGGTAAAATTCCACTGGTGTAAACAGGAATGCTGGGAGTTCATCAAGTTTTTCACCTAAAATTTCAAAATTGCATAATGTTGAACCACCATAAAAACGAGTGGTTGCTATAATAGAAAAGCCCACAAAATGGCCACAGTAATTTGCATCTTCATAGTTTATAGGCAAGAAGTCTTCAACTTGAATTGAGGGAGAAGTAAAATAAATAAACAGCTGGGGTTCTTTTTACCACTCACCAGGATACTTATGCACTTACAAGACTGATGCCGGAAACCACATTTTCTTCTGCTCTGAGTTTTCACCCACTCCCTGGGAGCTAAAGTTGGTGGCCATCATGGCACTGTGAGTGTTTGTTTAAAGCTCCCCACACACTTGTGGGGACCAGATCTGGTTCCTTGTGGAAACCTCGGATGAGACAATTGTGAAAAACGTCATGAGCAAACTTGGGCAGGAAGGGGAATGAGGGGGCTGGAAAACACCAGAACTGAAAGACAGACAGACCCCTAGGATGAGGGGAAGCCATGGATCTCTGCTTGGGGGACTCCATACCAGAAGGCCAGGGAGCCTGAGCATGGACAGCTGATCTGAATCTGAATTTTAGCCTAAGGCAGAGTTCAGGATGGCAGTAAGGGGAGCAGGGGTCATGCAGGATGATCACTCACTGGGTTGGGGTAAGCAAAATGTCTGGCCTGGGGAGCAGGGTGAGGAGAGAGAGCTGGTCAGGCAGCAGCTGGGATTGGATCACCGATTCCAGGAGGCAGGGGGGTAGCTGCCAGGTGACCTGTGACCTGTCCCTGAGAAACTAGATTCTCACCTTGGCAGCTCCACCAGAAGTCCATTCTCTCTGGGGCTTAAAGAAGTCCAGACCACCATGGCCATGGACCTGGAGTTCCCTTAGCCCCTCTCTCCAGCACTGCTACGTCCTATTGGTGTCTGACGAAGCCCCCATGGGGAGGAAGACAGGTGCACAGGTTTACACTGGGGATCTGTCTCATTGGGTTAGACCAGGCAACAGGACATCGTGGAGACGTGGCCACTGGGGACTGGGAATTCACTTCCAGAAGTTCATTCCCTGAGAGGTGGGATACAAACTGACAAGGTTCATGCTGTCACCCTGGCTGGGCACTGGAATAGTTCAGGGGAGTGTTTAAAGAAATCATGATTCCCTAGCCCTATGCCCAGAGATTCTGACTTAATTAGTCTGGGGAGGGTCTCTGGATGATCCTAAGGCCCAACTGAGGCTGGGTTAGAGGAGCATGGGGAAGTGAAACAGGCAACCATTCCTATGCCTGTCACTCTCCCTCCCTTCTCTTTTTATGGTAAAGCCATCTGTGATTGTGTAGTGTTTGGCAGTCTTTGAGTTTTTATCCATAGATGAGGAATAATAAGCCTTGGGTTTATTAATTACTTTTTCCACTAAATACTTTTGAACGCTAAGTTTTTAAAGTCTTTTTGCCCATTTGGCAATGACTAATCACTTGCGCTATACAAAGTGCTGTTCTCCAAGGGAGAGGCACGGAATGTCAGGAAATGACAAGAGTGAGGAGAAGAAATGTTGAATGCCCACTCAGCGATGGGCATCGTCACCTGCTCACAGTTGTGTGGACGCGGGTGCTGGTCCTGCCCTCTTCCTTGAAAGCAGATGTCTTCCTGGGGACTGAGTCATTTGGTAAAGCCACGGGAAAATTAAATAAAATATGTAAAGTGCTCAGCCTCATACTTAGAACACAATAAATGCTCATAAATTATGGTTGTTTATTTCCAGGGCCCTTCATATGTCAATCCAGCCCGCCACTCTGTTTTCCTACCATAGGAAGGTAAGTGAAAGCTGTCAGCAGCTTCGAGACGAACATTGAATAAGTTGTGAGGAAATGTAAAAAGAGTCAGGAGATACAAATCTTTAGATTTTAAGAAGATTCTGGCTAAAAACAGATGAACAGTTAGAAGAACCTTAATCAGTTGCAGGAAAGTGTCATGATTCTGGAATGACAGGCTTCTCTGGTTCCTGTCAGGGACACCAGAAGCACAATGACAGGAATTTGGAGAAGAGGTGGAATTAAGACACTTTCCAAAAGACATTTAACAACCAAAAAAAAAAAATGAGGAAGAGGAAATATTTGTAGTCAGCATTTTGGTGTGACTTTGTCACGTTCAGTCATTGGTTTGATCTGGGCTATAATTTCTGTGAGGGCGGTGGCATTATCTTAGGGATCTTTGTACATACAATGTCTGCCACATGGGAGAGAACCAGTAAGTGGTGAATCAGTGCAGGAGACATTACTTGGTATTTTTCCCTCACCTTACCTATCAATTTAAGCATTATTCAAATTTTAATTTAGCATGGGTAAGTCAGTGGATAGCTTTTTAAAATTAATATTGCTTTCAATTGACAAATCATATACATTTGTGGGGTACAATACGATGTTTTGGTATATGTGTACAATGCGGAATGATTAAATCAAGCTAATTAATACCTCTATCATCTCACTTTTCATCTTTTCTGGTGAGACATTTGAAATGGACTATCTTAGCTATTTTGAAATGTACACTATATTATCATTGACAATAGCTGCCCTGCTGTGCAATAATCTCACTTATTCCTTCTATCTAACAGAAAATTTGTACCCTTTGACCAACATCTCCCCATTCCCCTCAGCCACCCTTTCCCCCAGCCTCTGGTAACCACCATTCTACTCTCTACTTCTATGTGTTTTACTTTTTTAGATTCTACATATGAGTGAGATCATGTGGTATTTGTCTTTCTGTGCCTGGCTTACTTCACTTAGCATAATGTCCTCCAAGTTTATCCATGCTGTTGCAAATAAAAGAATTTCCTTCCACAGGTTGGCCCTCAATCAGAAGGACTTGGGCCCTCCACGAGTGGCGCCAGGGAGTGGGAGGCTGAGGCGAGTGGATCACGAGGTCAGGAGTTCAAGACCAGCCTGATCAAGATGGTGAAAATCCATCTCTACTAAAAATACAAAATTTAGCTGGGCATGGTGGCAAGTGCCTGTAATCTCAGCTACTTGGGAGGCTGAGGCAGAGCATTGCTTAAACCCGGGAGGTGGAGGTTGCGGTGAGCCAAGATCGCGCCACTGCTCTCCAGCCTGAGCCACAGAGTGAGACTCCATCTCAAAAAAAAAAAAAAAAAAAAAATCATGAGTCACATTTATTTGTGTATATATGTCACATTTTCTTTATCCATTCATTCACTGATGGACACTTACATTGATTTCATTTCTTGGTCATTGTGAATAATAAACATAGGAGTGCAGATATCTCTCTGACAAACTGATATATACTCAAAAGTGGGATGGCTGGATCATAGGGTAGTTCTATTTTTAATATTTTGAGGAACCTCTGTATTGTTTTCCACCATGGCTGTGCTAATTTACTTTCCCACTGAGAGTGTGCAAGGGTTCCCTCTTCTCCACATCCCTGTCAACACTTATTTTTCGTCTTTTTGATAATAGCCATTCTAACAGGTGTAAGGTGATGCCTCATTGTGGCTTAATTTGCACTTCCCCAATAATTAGTGATGCTGAGCATTTCTTTTGATGAACCTGTTGGCCATTAGTATGTCTTTTTATGAGAAATGTCTGCCCAGATCTTTTGCCCATTTTAAAAATCAGGCAAATTGTTTTTCTTGCTATTGAGTTGTTTGGGTTTCTTACATATTTTAGATATTCACTCCTTATCAGATGTATGGTTTGCAAATATCCTCTCCTACTCTATGGGTGTCTCTTCACTCTATTAATTGTTTCCTGCGATGGCTTTTTTAAAATGAAAACTTCTTGTCCCTAGTTTGGAGCCCAGCTATTAAATTCCTCAAATTGCTAAGAAACTTCATTACTGTCGATGACTCTACAGTCACCTGGTGTGGAAATGCCAGGAAGACATGTGGTCATGCATTTGGAAGAGTTTTATAAACTAAATAAAGCATCATCACTCATCTCCCATAGAATACGCACTGATCATTAAAGGAGACTTTTTAAAAATCTTTAATGAGAGCAAGATGATTGAATATACTTCATTATTTTTGCAGGTCTTAGTTTTATTATTTGTGAAACAACAAAATGCTGGTTTTAGAGACATGGTTTTACAGGATATCCTGGCTAAAAAATTTACTGTCCAAATACAAGAGATCCATGCACATATCTGTACGTACTTGTTGGGTCAGAATGCTCATTATCCAATCCTTTATACTAACCACCATAAAGGTTTTCTTGAAATTGGACTAGTCATTTTCTTTTTCCCTGATTCAGTAAAATTTTCTTGCAATCTAGTCAGAGGACAATGACATTTTAATATTTTTAATAAATACATTAAAAACACTCTAAAATTCTTCCTCTGGAAGCTTTTTGAGCAGACTAAAAATTGTTTCCCATTTGAAAAATACGCAGATGATGAATTTTTATAGTAACACGTCATTTTCAACAACAATACAGCAAAGTAGTAGAGATATTTCTAAGCATTTTGTTTCTAAAATGCTTTCTCCATAGAGTGATTTACTCTTGAAAATCAGTAACATTCTTACTCAAAGTTAAAATATCCCCTTTACCTTTATAGATCATGTCTATTTATTACTTCAAAACTATCTGCCACCTCACTGACAGCCACATGCCACAGATGGCATCTGTGAATGTGCAATGCTAGTCATAGTAAAATAAACTAGATACCTCATCTCTAAGTTGGGCAACCCTTTCAAGTATTTTACAACAGATAACTAGCAAACTTCTGTGTGACACAAAATGTCTTCACCATTAAGAATTCTCATTAATTAAGTTAAGGGTGTAACTAACACCCTTCTGTTACAGAATACTCCAAAATGTATTGCATATGTTAAAGTTTTTTGTGTTTATTTCATTGGTTCATTTTGTTTTGAAAGTTAGCCTCTTCACTGTCGTCCTCTAAAACTTTGTACCCCCTGGGGACAACTTCTTCGTAATGATAGTTTGCCTGTGAAAGGAATAGGAAATGAAAGTCACTTTGGACCTGTCTCTGTAGGATTACACTGGGATTCCTTTTATACTCTGGTCAAATTGGCTGCCACATCTAGGGTTGCACTAATACTGTTCTCTCATAGACCATTGTTCTTGTTACAGAAGTCACTTTGCATTAAAACTATCTTCTCCAGTCCATCTTTCTTTTAGAGGTTCACAAGGAAAGTAGTCCTGGATGTGTTTCATTACTGAGTGAAATTAGCAAATTCCAAAAGATGTTCCTAACACCTTCCACATGTTAGAAACATCACTACATCAATCCAACTATGGAATGAACCTCCCACTGTCTCATTGCTCCCAGTATTTATTTCTTCAACTCTTTAGTGATGTTTTCAAGGCATCTTCCAGCTGCATTTGCTGACTCAAGAATACATCTTAGTTGACTCATCAGTTTGCGTTCTACACATTAGTTTGTAGCTGTTGCCACTACAACAGAAATAACAAGTGATGGCTGGGCGCAGTGGCTCATACCTGTAATCCCAGCACTTTGGGAGGCCGAGGCGGGCAGATCACCTGAGATCAGGATTTCGAGACCAGCCTGGACAACCAACATGGTGAAAACCCATATCTACTAAAAATACAAAAATTAGCCGGGTGTGGTGGCACGTGCCTGTAATCCCAGCTACTCAAGAGGCTGAGGTGGGAGAATCGCTTGAACCCAGGAGGCGGAGGTTGCGGTGAGCTGAGATGGCACCAGTGCACTCCAGCCTTGGCAACAGAGCAAGACTCCTTCTCAAAAAAACAAAACAAAACAAAACAAAAACAAAAAACAAGTATTTCCTTCATAGCATATAGCTTTTCACCTTTTACTATTAAATAAGAAATTTTTTTCAATACAGGCTTCAGTGATCATCAAATTTATTGTGATTGTGGTAAAGTGCTGGATTGAAAATGATTAATGAATGGCTCTAAACATTCAAAGAATTATAAAAGTTTACTTTCATATTCTAGGTAACACATTTTTCAATGTTTTGCAAATAGTGTTCACTTCACACCAGCTTTAATTGATAGCACAAGTTGCAATACATATTTAGCTTGAGTTTCATTGTTAATGGTAGAGAATGTAAATTCATATTTCCAGCAAGTTTGGGGGGGGTTTTTTGGTCATTTTAATTCTTGTGTGTATGTGACTTTTTGCCAGAACAGATTCTATTCATATTGTTCTGCCTCATAATGTGGCCAAAAAAGAGCGTGCATCAGTATCATCTGGAGCAAGCGGTTTCTCTACAGGTTTATTGAAAGCTATTCATCCACTTCATGGAGGTTGGTTTTGTTAAAAACAAGATGAACCCACTGACCCAAGCTCACAGATTTTGCAATTTGTCAAAAGGCTCTGAATGCAAGTGAATGATTACAGGGGCTGCTGTCTTCCCCTGCACACAAGGGCACATTCTCCCCTCAAGGTAATTCATGTGTTGGATGAGACATGAGACCAGTGACATAAGGATCAAATGTAAGCAGCAGTGTCATTCCATATTCTGAATGTCAGCCACACTGAAGTTCTTTCTTATTGTTTTAGATTTTTAAAAAAGATCTTTTAATACACTTTTCTTCATAGCAATGGATCATCTTGCACACCTGAGGTGTGCCTACCCTCCTTCAGAGACCACCATTCCTAACTCAGCTCCCTCCCTGATAAATAAATAGCAATATATGAATTATTTATTCCACAAATATAGACTTGTTAGCTACAACCCAAATCTATTTCTTCTCCTTCCTAACACTCAGGAACTACATTTCCTAGTCTTCCTTATGGCTTATGTGGCCAAGAGACTTAATTCCAGCCAATGGAATGTGCCCCTTCTAGACCCAGGCCATGAAACCTCCCATGCCATCTTCCTCCCCATTCTCTGTATTACTACATCTGCTCTCAATGTCTAAAGCAAAGTGGGAAGCCATATTTTGAAGATAACAGATTCTCCATCTGTTTGGGCCCCTGAATGACTCTGTGGAGCAGAGCACTACTCCCACCCCTCTGTCATCAGCTGAACTTTACAAGAGTGAGAAATAAACTTGCATTACGTTAAGTCACTAATATGTTGGGAGTCTATCTGTTACAAAAGCCAGAGTTACTTTAATTAATACACTTCTTATGTTTAAGATGTTTTGATAGATGTTATGAGGGCTGCAAAAATAAACAGAAATAATCTTAACCTCAAGAATATAACTAACACACATATGCAAATAATCATATTATGAATCAGTCCAGAGCACAAGCACCATGTGAGTGGCCCAAATTAAGCACAATGGCAGTTTAAGCAAAGAGAACAATTGTTCTAGCTACTGTGGTAAGAAAATGTTTCATGGAGGCCTTTGCGATGGCCTTTGGAGGAGACAGAAGATTTCAGTAGACAGAGCTAAGAAGGGATTTTCTCAGAGAAGATAGGTATGAATCTCCTCTTTGAACTGGAACCTTGAATACCCAAGCTAGGGTGTTTGCAATTGATCCTGCAGGCAATGAAGAGCCAACAAAACATTTTGAGCTGGGGAAGATGTAGTCCCAATGGTACATTAGAGAGAGAAAAGAAGGTAGACTAGAGGAAGCACAGAAGACCTGTGTGTTTATGAGATTGATTTGGAAGCAACCACAGTGGTCAGCCTGGTGTTAACAGTTAAAAGCTCAAGCTGTGGGTCGGCTGACCAGCCTGTGAATCCTAGCTCTTCCATTTGTCAACTATACAGACCTTGGATAAGCTACTTTACTAAGCCTCAGTTTCTCCGTGTGCAAAAGGTGGATAATAATAGAAGGTACTTCCTAAGATTAATATGAACGGTGAGATAATGCATCTAAAGTATGCAGCACAGTGCCCGGCCAAGAGTAAACACTTCATAAACAATTGTCATTATCATTGGTATTCCCAATGTGAGATAATGGGGACCTGAGCTAAATTTCTCAGTGGTCATGGAAAAGAGGGTTGAATGCAGAGACATGCAAAGAAGGCAGATGAATCAAAAATAACTCCAAAGTTTGGTCTCAGTTGCTTAGAACCTTCTCTCACTGGAAAGATGGACTAGTTTTGTAAGGCAAAACATAACTGCATTTTTAGACAAGCCAAGTTTGAGATATGAAGGGAAAGTTTAAGGCATTTGCAGACAAAGTGGAATAAGGCACTTTACTAAGTGGAAGAAGAATTTGAAGAAGTGAAATGAATTGTTGGAGAAAGATTCCAAATAAGAAAGGAGCAGATGAGACCAATACATAGGTTAGGGTCTTGTCTGAAGGGAGATGAAGACACATACTCCTCTTTCCTTCTTCTGAGATAAAAGAGAAAGAAAATAAAAAGGGAAGGAAAGATGTAGAAAAACCATGATATATGAAACAGAAAAGTTGAAGTATCTAGTGGAACCTGACCTTGGCTTTTCCTGAAAAACTAGTGGTGTGGTCAACTGCTTGTGGTAGACATGGGGGCAGAGATCTTAGCACAGGAAGCAACCACCAGTTAACACTCGCCACGTTCACTGTTCACCGATGACCCGTGCCTATAAGACCCTGGGCTCTGTGCTCTGCAGAGAGAATTCTTAAAGGACACTGTTTTTAATGGGAGTTGTTAAATGACCAACTGCTTGTGGCTTACAAGGATGGCAAACACTCACTATCCTCGAAAGACTGGATTTAAGTTAAAGGTCCAAATTGGCTTTCTTTGCTCTGATGTTGATGGACAGAATAAAGCCCAAGGGCATGGCCCATCAGAGTGTTTGCCAACTGAGACCATGCTGTAATTGTATCTCAATGATCCCAGGGAAGCTACTAAGGGACTAAAGGCTAGTTTGCACAATTGGTACTTAAAAAAATAAAAATTAAATTTAAATTAAAATAAAAAAAGATGGTGGGCTGGTGAGCACACCCATAGGGCAAGCCCCTGCCTCCCTGCACCAGCACACCTGAACCAACACCAGTAAGCCCATCACTGACTTCTCATACTCTAGGCTGCTCCAATGCATCCTTTCACTTGATTTCATCTTTGGACAATGTGATTGAGGAGAGAGGGAGGTGCCTGTGGGATAGATACCCTTAGAGACGGTCCTGCCTGGCTGCCAGAGCTAAGTTTCAGCCAAAGTTGAGCTTGAGCAACTCAACTTGGAAGCTCCTACGTTGAAGACCTCCAGCCAGGAGGAACAGTCACCCCACCAGGAGACACAGGTCACATGAGAACCTTCCTAATGAAGTGAAGCCTTGTTTATTTTTCCCTGGTGGAGGTAATTGCATGTGACATTTCTCTGAATCATTTATTTATATTTTTTCTTCTTCTTCAGCATAAGAAATTAAACAGATGGGAAAATCATGCTTAAAGAGTTTTCTTATTACTCCTGGCAGTCTTTGGCTTTGAGCAACTGGTCAGCATCTTTCCCTGGCTAGAAATAATGCCTGGAAGTGTTTATGCTGCCTTCAGCTTCACAGAGGGCAAGCAGGGACTGCATTTTCCCCATTTGTTCCCTTCATCAAAGTCTTTGTCCAAGTCCTAGTATAAAGATGTGTTCTTGAGGCCCTGGACCCCACTCAGAAGCTTTTTTGTTTAATTTGATTCTTCTTGTTGACATTAGGAGTGCATTTAAACACGTCTCTGTCCCCATCTTCTAGCTGGAATCCAGAGTTCCTTGTTAGGAGGTTGGACATGGATGAAAACATCCCTGATGGTGAACACAGCTGGGAACATGTACAACTGAGGAGAGGACAGATAGGAGGTGGGGGTGGACTAAGAGAGGGCAGTTCCTTCTGCCATCATGGAGGAGATGCCAGATGGTACAGCATGTTGTACCCATATCTTTATAGGTGCAAGCCCCAGGAAGATGCATCTAGGGGCTGTCTACGGAATCAGGAGCCTACTGTGACTCCCAAGAGGATCAGCTTCTCCAAAGCTCAAGCCAGACCTGAACCCCCAGGATATGCCACCCTTGAATATTTGTTCTCTGCTGCAAGGGTAGAGTTTACATTCAGAAAACAGAGTTAAGAAAGGTGACAAAACAGGAAGAAGAATGGGATGTGACTTGGGCACGGAGACTTTGGGAGTTCCAGGTATTGATTGAAGTTCTGGTGGCACCAGGATTGAGAATGGGGTCCAAGGGGACATCCCATCTCCCTACCCCACATCCTGCTTCCTATCTATGAAACTAGGGTTCCCTGTCCACGTCATCATCTTCTGTCCCCACTGAGAAGGAAAGCAACACCACAGCAGTACCTTGCTCCCTGGGGTACTCTTTCTGTCACCCTCTGATATTTGACCAGAATTCCCTTATCATACCCCACATCCCAGCCTGGGTACTGTGTACCTTTTTACAAACTCCCACAGTACCCAATACTTAACACACATTGTGTTGTAATATACCTGCTTAGGTCTTTCTTCATCACTAGACTATACACTCTGAAATCAGCAATTGTCTTTTGCTGGGCTTAGCACATCTGACTCATAAGAGAAGAGAGTTGAGACCTCCAAGTCCCACACAGGCATATGACATGGCAGACAGGACTCGAATCGCTGTGTCCTATGCTGTCCTTCCTGACCCTGGAGGTTCCAAGTATTTGATTGGAAAGCAGACACGTTACTTTCAGCATGGCACACCCCATTGGCTCTCACACCTGTCTTTTCTTTGTAGTTGCTCCCTTGGACAATTTGAAGCCCTCTCTCCTCCAAGGGTTCTCAATGGATCAGAATCATTTTAGCAATTCGTGTGCTTCATTTGTCACAATGACTGGTGGATGTCCTACTGATATTTATTTGGCGGGGGCAAAGAAGGCTCGACATCTTGCAATGCCTGGGACAATCCCCTGCAGAGAAGAGTCATCCACATAATGCCTGATGTTCAAGTGTTTCACCAGGGCTTCATGTAGGTAAAATCTCTGTTCTGTTTTACATACAAACACAAAGCATTCCTTGGAAGGTTTTTAAATATGCTGAATTTTCCAGGAATGTGACTACCATGTCAACAGAGGGAGGGTTGTATTTTGTTTGCCAAGAGTCAGTCACCATTTGGGACACCACGTTACTGACAGCAGTTCCCCTTGTTCAGTGTTTGAGTGGCCAACATAGCTCACTTGAGTAGCTGCATTTCTATCTGTTTCTTTCGCAGGGAGGTGGCATAGTGGCCCAGGTATCAAGTTGGGCATCATATTTTCTGCTTTATTCCTGCCTGAGCATTTACCTATGGAAACACATACTGTTTTATTATAAATAACTTTCCATTTATTTTTAAGTCAGAGCATTATGTCAACCTTTTAAAAATAGTATGTGTAGAGAGGTTATATGATTAGTTATAATCTCTCTATGATTAATTACAACAGAATTATAATTCTGTTCTGGGTTGAGTTGTGTCTTCCAAAAAAGATATGCTGAAGTTCTAACCCCCAGGACCTCAGATCATATTTATTTGGACATTGAGTCTTTACTGAGACAATCAAGTCAAAATGAGGTCATTAGGATAGGCCTTAATGCAAGATGAAGGGTGTCATTATTAAAAAGGGAAATTTGGACATAGAAACACACATAGAAGGAGGATGGTATAGAAAGACACAGGGAGAAAACAGCCATCTATAAGCCAAGGAGAAAGGCCTGGAATAGACTCTTACAGCCTCAGAAGAAACCAACCTTGATGACACTTATGACAAGACTTATGGCCCCCAGAACCTTGAGACAATACATTTCTGTTGTTTAAGCCAGCAGTCCCCAACCTTTTTGGCACCAGGGACTAGTTTTTTGGAAGATAATTTTTCCATGGAATGGGGTTGGGCAGGGGATGGTTTGGGGATGAAACTCTTCCACCTCAGATCATCAGGCATTAATTAGAATCTCATAAACAGCGTGCAACCTAGATCCCTCACATGTGCAGTTCACAATACGGTTTTCGCTCATATTAGAATATAACGCCACCACTGATTGGACAGGAGACAGAGCTCAGGTGGTAATGCTCACTTGCCCACTGCCTACCACCTGCTGTATGGCCCAGTTCCTAATAGGCCACGCACTGGTACCAGTCCATGGCCCAGAGGCTGGGGACCCCTGGTTTAAGCCACCCAGTCTGTGATACTTTGTTATGGCTGCCCAAGCAAACTAATACAATTTCATTCCAGAAAAGTAAGGAGGTGTGAAATGTGTTATACAAAGAGGACACTGGGTATGATGTGGTTGAGAACAATTGCTCTATTCAGACTGTCAGGCAGAGCTGCTGAAAATGGCCCCAAACAGCAATAATAATACAAAAATCAGGCTTGGTTTGGCAAAGGACAACATCGTAATGGGTAATTTCAGTGTCAGAAGTAATCAAAGTATTAAATATCTAGCAAAAGAAAAGAAAAGTAAGCCTCCAACTATGGAGACTTCCTGAACTTGAGAGGGATTGACCACAAAGTTATTAAAGTTTTAAAAGAAAGAAAGAAAAGCTATTTCATACTTAGAGAAAGCTCTTAAAACTCTTCTTGCTGTGGACAAACAGCCCCACTTAATGTGTGTATGGATTTTCACTATTTCTGAAGCACTTCATGTACTTTGTTCCATTAAACTGTTACAACAGTCCCAAGAGGTAGGCAGAGCAGATGAAACTATTCTCATTTTATACATGAGAAATCTGTGGCTGTTAGAGTGATTTGCTCAATGTCAAATAAACATGACATTTTTCTTTATTAACTAAAATTATTTTGGCTGCAAGAAATAGCCACCAATACCAATGTGAGTAACTTACACATAAAATAATTTGATACTACAGATACCCCCAGTCAAGGAAGCCATGAGCAACTGGCCTTGGGAAGACTGGAGCCACAGTTCTTCCAGGGCTTTCTTCATCCATGCAGCTGCTATGTAGATGACTCCACAGCCCACCTCCAAGATCTGACTCCCTGATTGAATTTCAGATTTCCAGATGAGAATCTGACTGATCATTCAGGCATCTAACCCTGTGCCAACCAATTGTGCCCAGGGCAGGGAGGTCATATAGTATCAGCAAGGCCTATAGGGTTTTGATCTTATGGTTTAGGGGGAAGTTTCTAGAGAGAGGAAAATCCTTATGTAGCTGAACAAGTCCAGAGAAAATCCATCCTTTTGGGCACTCAACACACTCTAACCTTCCTATGTATCCAGATATGCCCCCGGGTAACACAGCGCAGAACAAACAGGTACAAGCACACACACCCACTTGCTGGGAGAAACAACTACAGGTACATCCAGCTAACAGTCCATCGATGGGCTAACAGTTCATCTAACATCACTCCTTTTCTTCCTGGGCTCACAGATTAGCTCTATTTCCTAGTCTCTGGGGACACTAGATGTGGCCTGTGACCAAGTTCTGGCCAGCGGAATATGAGCAAAAGTGTTGAGCATCACTTCCAAGTCTTATCCACTTTGCTCTTTCCCCTTCACAGACTTGACGCATATTAATATAGTGACCTTGGCAGATTCTGTATATTATGGGAAAAAAAACAACATTGAAGGAGCCTGGGTCCCTGAGTCACTTCTTGGAGGAGAGGCGCCAGCAGATCAGGTACATATTTGGAATTTAGGAGAGCAAGAAATAAATTTCTATGGTGTTTGAGCCCTAACACATTATTGGGTTTGGTTTTATGGCAGCTAGTGCTACCTTAGGCAATGCAGAGGATGATGCTCAGAACACACTTTTCAGAATGTTACCAAACTCCAGTTTGTGTTTGTTCCTTTCCCCTCATTCCAACACAGTCATTTCTCCCTACTAGAAACCCTATGGACTCCATCACCATCATTATAAATCATATAAAGAAATAGGGAGACAGGAAGAAGAAACAAGCCTAGATATGAATCAAGAGACTGAGTTGCACTCCTGACTTGGTAACTCTATATCTTTTGCTCTTGGGGATTCCTTTTTCTCTGGGAACCACAGAAATGGACTGCTGGCAGCCATGTTTATCTTGCATGAAATTGCCTCCTGAGGGCTGACTGGTATAGGAACAAATTCCTGACCTAAAATGGCCAATCAACTTCTCTCTTCTAGGAATCTGAAATTTGAATGAGAGAAAGAGATGATGAGATGAGGACTAATCACATTAATAGCAAAGTTCCTGAGGAAAGATCTATTAACTCCTGAGGCTGACATCACTAGAACAGCATAGATACTGTCTTTCTCCAGTTGACCCATTCAACTCTTCCCTGAATTAAATGATTTGCCAAGCAACCTTCTAATAAATTTCTGTTAATGCCTAAACTTTTTGAGTTTTTTTTAAATTGCAACAAGAAGAACTCTATCTAATGAAGAAAGTAATTCAAGAAGGAGGGATTTGTTGATCTTCACAGTACCCAAAGGAGGTGCTCTTCAACCATTCGCTCATTCATTCATTCATCCATGTATTTAAAGAATATTTATTGGGCTCCTACCATATGCCAGGCATATTGTGCTAGATGTTGAGGATTCGATGATGAATCTGGTCTCTGCCCTCCTGATGCTTGCAGCCTAGGAGGAAAAGGAGCATTGGTTGGATAATCTCTCTCATGAACATGCAGGTTTTGAGAGAAAGATTCAGGTCTATGAAAGAGCATAGCAAAGATGGAATCTAGACTTGCAGACATGAAGAAACAACACTTGAACTAACTACTGAATACCTAGTAGGCATTGACTCCTAGGAGAAAGCAATACTTTACCCAAATCTTTACAAAACTCTGTGATGGGAGTTTAAATAGAAGTACACAGGGAGTACCATGTGGCCCAACAGAAGTATTTTAATTTCTCTGAAAGCAATGGAAAAGGTGTCTCACAGTAGATAAGATTTTAGTTGAGGACAAAAAGGTTTTCAAAGAAGAAAACGGGGGAAGGACATTCCAAGCAGAGGGGAAAAAGCATGTGCAGAGGCATGAAGGTACCGAAGTGTCAGAACAAACAGTTCCGTGTGGCCATAGGATTCAGGTGAAGGATATTTGAGAGGGAGCATTTCAGTAAGGAAGCTCAAGGGCCAGGTTATGAAGGGCCTCATCTAGGTCATGCTAAATCGGTACGATTTTATCCTGTGGGCAGTGGGGAGCCCAAGAAAGACGAACACAGGGAAGCGTTACAATAAGATGCTTTGGAAAGTTTATTCTAGGTTTTCTGAAGAACAGATTCAACCTGGGAGAGAATGGAAGATGACAGGACAATTAGGAACTATGAACTGCCTCTGCTGTGTGAACAGCTGTTACCTGCTAAATGATCCACTAGAGGCCTGAGGTCTACTATAATCTCAGCATTCATTGGTAAAGAAACAGTTTGAAGTGTCTCCCCAAGCCTTCCTCTCCTACCTCACTCAGTGCCGCCATCTTGGTTGGCCCAAACCGCCTCAGGTGTGGCTTGTTCTGTGGCTCCCAACTGGTCTTTCTTGAAGTAATCTGCCCTTTTAATCTCTCTTCTCATTGCCAGCTGGTTATGCTCCTGGGACCTCTCAGCTGATCATGTTCCCTCAAATCAGGGAGCTATCTGCTGCCTAAGGGTCAAGCCATAGTCCTCTCTTCCCCACCACTAGCCTCTCACCCTTTGCTCACTAACACTGACTCTTCTTTACCTACGTTGTCTTTTATTCTCACCTCACCCCCAAAGGAAACATTATTGTCCTTATTTTATAGTCTCAGATAGGCCCAGTCACAGGTCACAGATAAAAGGCTACAGGCTGGTAAATTGTGGAATCACATTTTGAATTTAGACCTAGCTGACTCCGAGGCCCATGTCCTTTCTATTTGGGAATGCTAACACTGAACTCCTGTTCTCCAGAGAAACAGAACCAGCAGGATACAAGAATTGGCCTATGTGATTATGGAGGCTGAGAAGTACCAGCATCTACTGTCAGCAGGTTGGAGATCTGGGAAAGCCTATGGTGTGATTCAGTTTGAATCCAAAATCCTGAGAACCAGGAGAGCTGATGGTATAAATCCCAGTTCAAGGGTCAAAAAGATGGGATGTGTTATCCACACTAAAGCAGACAGGCAGGAAGCAAAAGAGACCAAATTCCTCCTTCCCCTTCCTTTTGCTCTGTTGAGGCCCTCTGCAGATGAGATGGTGCCCACCCGCATTGGGGAGTGCCATCTACTTTATGGAGTCCATCAATCCAAATGCTGCTCTTATCTGAAAACACCCTCACAGACACACACAGAAATGATTCTTAATCTGGGTATCCTGAGGCCTGTCAAATTTACACACAAAATTTTCCACCACAACTCCAACCCTTGTCAACTTGGACACCCATACACATCTCCTTAAACCATACTTAATCTCCAAATAAAGGTAATAATGAGGTCATAATTCCACCTAATATGATACAATCATCCTGCATACAACCAAAAATACACTGACCCCTTCCCCAGAAGAGGAAGTAAAGTCCTTGAGTGGTATTTACTCTTTCCCTTGATACCCCTAATTTAAACACTGTTGTGTGAAATTAACAATACTTACATACTATGACAAAAATCAGTGGATCTTATGTTGCATGGTAAGGGAAGAAGAGAGGAAAGAAAACAAAGATACACACATATGCACACATGTACACACACACACACACACATTCATAGCAGAATGAGGAGGAAATATTTGTGACCGTTAAGTCCGTTTCTATAACTAGTTACATTGTTGTAGCTGGTATTAATAATCACTTTCTTCCATTACCCATTCTGTTTTCCCTTTACCTTCAGCAAGCACCTGAGCTGGTTATGGTTCTTTATCCAGTGGGGTGGCCCAACCATTCATTCCCCAAAGGTCTGGGCCATTACTAGCCCAGCCTGGATTGGACTGTTGTCATTTTCCATTGACCTTAATCACAGGATATAGTAATACTAAGAGATACCAGAAGGTATCTCCTATAATCCAGACATGCTCTTCCTTACCTTCATTGTGGAGCTATAGTACAATTTCCCCTGGTAATCAGGACCCATCACCCAGCCAATACCACAACTTCCTTGCCTGTGGTTTTTGAGGCATGAGGAGCCCAAAGTGGCTAGGTGGGAGTCTTGACTTTCTATTCAATGGAATCATCACCGTGTCTCTTGGTGGAAGCATTCCTTCCTCCAGAAATAAGACCTCTAGCCCAGCAGAGCATAAAGTCATAAGAATAAGAAGCAAAATTTTGCTAGTAGGTAATAGTGAGTCACTCCAATTTCCTTGGACCCAAGAATCCTGGCTATCAGAGAAGTAGTGCCATGTAATGGATGCTGATACAAAGCATAGAGAGCCTTCTGGAGAACTTTGCCCTAACTCTGCAAGGTATTACCACCTGGCTGACACTGTAACTGCATCTACAAAAGGCCATTCCACTGTTCTATTAAGTTAGCTGCTTCAGGATGGTGGAGAACATGGTAGGAAGAGTGAATTCCATAAGCATGGGCACATTGCCACACACCTTTTGCTGTGAACTGAGTTTCTTAATCAGAAGCAATGCTGTGTAGAATATCATGGTGGTGAATAGGCATTCTGTAAGTCCATGGACGGTAGTATTGGCAAAAGAGCTGCATGCAGGCAAAACACATTTGTATCCAGAATAAGTATCTGTTCCAGTAAGAACAAAATGTTTACCCTTCCATCATAGAGGCAGTCCAATGTAATCAATCTGCCATCAGGTACTTGGCTGATCACCCCAGGGGATGATGCCATATCAAGGGCTCAGTGTTGGTCTCTGCTGCCAGCAGACAAGGCACTCAGCAGTGGCCATAGCCAGGTCAGCCTTGGCAAATGGGAGTCTATGTTGCCGAACCCATGCACAACCTCCACCCTTGCCACCATGGCCACTTTGCTCAGGAATTCACTGGGAAATGACAGGGGTGGCTGGAAAAAGGATGGCAGGTATTCATAGAACAAGTCATCCTACCCATTCATTTATTAAAGTCCTACTCTGCTGAGGTCACCCTTTGGTGAGCATTCATATGGATACAAATATATTCGCTTTTTTCACCTATCTATAGAGGTATGTCCACCTATGTCTTCCACATATTTGTCACTAATCTTCTAATCATGTTTCTTCCAAGTTCCTGACCATCCAGTCAGGATGACCCCAGCCTATGAATCAGTATATAATTGCATGTCTGGCCATTTCTCCTTCCAAGTAAAGTGAACCACCAGAAGTGTGGCTCAGATTTCTGCCCAGTGGGAGGATTTCCCTTCACCACTGTCCTTCAGGGGTGGCCCAGAGAGGGGCTGTAGAGCTGCAGCCATCCACTTTCAGGTGGTGCCCGGATATTGTGCAGAACCATCTGTAAACCAGGCCTGGGTCCTCTCTTCCCCTCTCAACTGATTCCCTGCATGAAGCCACAGGGAAACTCCCATGAAGCTGGGAGAAAAGGCATAACAGGTGTGGAACCACAGGCATTTGGGTCACTTTTTCATATAACTTACTTGTGTTTTCAGGGCCCACTTGGGACCAATCATATATACCATTTCATTTGATCATGGAGTGTTGCTTTACATGCCTGACTCTATGGCTTGATGGGTCAGACAATATCCAAACCATGATGGGCAGCTCTGGTTTCATGGTAACTTGGTGGCCCGTGGTTACATGTTCAGTCTCTATTAAGGCCCAGTAGCAGGCCAAGAGCTGTCTCTCAAAAGGAGAGTAGTTACCTTCAGATAATGGCAGGGCCTTGCTCCAAAATTTTAAAGCCCTGTGCTGCAATTTGCCTACAAAGGCCTGCCAAAAGCTCCAAACAGCATCCCCATCTGCCACTGACACTTCAAACACCATTGGATCTGCTGGATCATATGGCCTGAGTAGCAGAGCAGCAGGCACAGCAGCTGGGATCTAGTGAAGTGTTTTCTTTTTCTAGGTCCCACTCAAAGCTAGCAACTTTTTAGGTCACTTGGGTAAACGGCCACTATCTGGTTAAATGTATCATAATCCACTGTCATTCTCTATGATCTGTCTTTTGCACAGGCCAAATAGGAAAGCTGAATGGAGGATATAGTGGGAATCACTACCCCTGCATCTTTCAAGTCCTTCATGGTGGCACTAATCTCTGCAATCCCTCCAGGAAAGCAGTATTGCCTTTGATTTATTATTTTTCTAGGTAGAGAACATTCTAATGGCTCTCAGCCTTTCCTATCATAATGGTTCTCACTCAACATGTTCAGGGAAGCATTGTGAGGATTCTTTCAGCTGCCAGCTGGCAGAATCCATTCCAGTGAATTCTGGAACTCGGGGAATAACCACAGGATGGATTAAGAGGCCTACTGAACCCAGTGGAAGATGGACCTGAGCTAAAACTCTGTTGATCACTCGACCTTGACAATCCATACAGAAGTTTGGGGTCTCTCCATTCAGAGCCAATGATATGGTTTAGCTGTGTCCTCATCCAAATCTCATCTTGAATTGTGGCTCCCATAATTCCCACATATTGTGGGAGGGACCTAGTGGGAGGTAATTGAATCATGGGGCAGGTCTTTCCCATGTTGTTCTTGTGATAGTGAATAAGTCTTAGGAGATCTGATAGTTTTATTAAGGGGAGTTCCCCTGCACATGCTCTCTTGCCTGCCACCATGTAAGATGTGACTTTGTTCCTCCTTCCCTTTCTGCCATGATTGTGAAGCCTCCTCAGCATGTGGAACTGTGAGTCAGTTAAATCTCTTTCCTTTATAAATTACCCAGCCTTGAGCACGTCTTTATTAGCAGCTAGAGAACAGACTAATGCAGTAAATTGGTACCAGTAGAGTGGGGTGCTGCTATAAAGATACCCGAACATGTGGAAGCAACTTTGAAACTGCTAACAGGCAGAGGTTGGAACAGTTTGGAGGGCTCAGAAGAAGACAGGAAAATGTCAGAAAGTCTGGAACTTCCTAGAGACTTGTTGAATGGCTCTGACCAAAATGCTGATAGTGATATGGACAATAAAGTCTAGGTTGATGTGGTCTCAGATGAAGATGAAGAACTTGTTGGAAACTGGAGTACAGATCACTCTTGCTGTGCAGAGACTGGCGGCATTTTGTCCCTGCCCCAGGGATCTGTGGAACTTTGAACTGGAGAGAGATGATTTAGAGTATCTGACAGAAGAAATTTCTAAGCGGCAAAGCATTCAAGAGGAAGCAGAGCATACGAGTGTGGAAAAATTTGCAGCCTGACAGTGCAATAGAAAAGAAAAAATCATTTTCTGGGGAGAAATTCAAGCCTGCTGCAGAAATTTGCATAAGTAACAAGGAGCCAAATGTTAATCACAAAGACAATAGGAAAAATATCCCCGGGGCATGTCAAAGACCTTCATGGCAGCCCCTCCCATTACAGACCTAAAGCCCAGGAGGAAAAAGTGATTTCCTGGGCCTTGTCCAGGGCCCCCCTGCTGTGTGCATCCTATGGACTTGGTGCCCTGCATCCTAGCTGCTCTAGCCATGTCTAAAAGGGGCCAAGGTACAGCTCAGGCCATGGCTTCAGAGGGTGCAAGCCCCAAGCCTTGGTAACTTCCACATGGTATTGAGCCTGTGGGCACACAGAAGTCAAAAATTGAGGTCTGGGAACCTTTGCTTAGATTTCAGAGGATGTATGGAAATGCCTAGATGTCCAGGCAGAAGTTTGCTGCAGGGGTGGGGTCCTCGTGGACAACTTCTACTAGGGCAGTGCAGAAGGAAAATATGGGGTCAGAGCCCCCACACAGAGTCCCCACTGGGGCAGTAGCTAGTGGAGCTGTGAGAAGAGGCCCACTGTCCTACAGACCCCAGAATGGTAGATCCACTGACAGCTTGCATTGTGCCCCTGGAAAAGCCACAGATACTCAACACCAGTCCATGAAAGCAGCCAGGAGGGGAGCTGTACCCTGCAAAGCCACAGGGGTGGAGTTGCCCAAGGCCTCAGGAGCCCATCTTTTGCATCAGCATGACCTGGATGTGAGACAAGAAGTCAAAGGAGATCATTTGGGAACTTCAATGTTTAATGACTGCCCTATTGGATTTCAGACTTGCATGGTGCCTGTAGCCTTTTTGTTTTGGTCAATTTCTCCCATTTGAAACAGGTATATTTACCCAATGCCTGTACCCTCATTGTATCTGGGAATTATCTAACTTGCTTTTTATTTTACAGGCTCGTAGGTAGAAAGGAGTTGCCTGGTCTCAGATGAGACGTTGGACTGTGAACTTTTGAGTTAACGCTGAAATGAGTTAAGACTCTGGGGACTGTTGGGAAGGCATGATTGGTTTTGAAATGTGAAGACGTGAGATCTGGAAGGCGCCAGGGGCACAATCATACAATTTGGCTGTGTCCCCACTCAAATCTCATCTTGAATTGTAGCTCCCATAAATCCCATGTGTCATGGGAGGGACCTGGTGGGAGGTAATTGAATCATGGGGATGGGTCTTTCCCATGTTGTTCTCATGATAGTGAATAAGTCTCACAAGGCCTGATGGTTTTATAAAAGGGAGCTCCCTGGCACATGCTCTCTTGCCTGCTGCCATGTAAGACATGACTTTTCTCCTCCTTCCCTTTCTACCATGATCGTGAGGCCTCCTCAGCATGTGGAAGTGTGAGTCAATTAAATCTATTTCCTTTATAAATTACCTAGCCTCTGGTATGTCTTTATTAGCAGCATGAGAACAGATTAATACAGCCAGTGTCCAGCAGTCCCCAAAAGTTCTGATTATCTCCTTTTCCCTAATATAATTACCCTTTTAAGGCTGTATGTTCCTCTGGGGAAAGCTGGGAAAAAGATTAACAGTATAAATTTTCTATAGTATAATGAGGGCTCTTCCTGGAGTGGGCCCAGCCTCACTCAAGGGATTCTGAGTCTGCAAAAAGCTCAAGTCTGGGAATTGATTGAAGGGTCATGAGTCTGTTTTTATGATTCAAATTAGACTTTCGTTCACTTGACCTATAACTTTTCTGCTTATACAGAGCAAATAAGAATTTAGTAGGCTTCCTATCTATTTCACTTATATGAACACAATGATCAATTAGCTAATTCCAGAGTCTGCAGGAGTAGACTGTTCTGACTGCTGCATTGACTCTGCTGTCCATTACAGTAACCCTGCCCACCTCACCTTTGGCTGTTTAGTGCCACTACCTGGTCCCTGCCACCCAATAATCTATTTATTCCCATTGTGTTTAGGTTCCCCAATTCAGTAACTGTGGTTCTTATTGTGAGGTCTGGTCTACAGAAAAGAGCAATCACAGAGGTCTTCAAGAATGCTGTGGCTCCTCTGACAAATTTACTCCTCACAGTATTGGTGAAATGTATGTCTTCTACAGCCTCGCAGTGTGGGTGAGTAGATCCTAAATGACAAAACCACTCTAACATTCCAATCTCCCTAAGCCTTTGATTCCCTCCCTCTACATTAAACTAAGGTAGGTAGGTCATTTCCAATTTGCTCGCAGTGGTACACCTTTGGATCTACGTTTCAGCCAATCAACCAACCAAAGAAACTGTTAGAGCCCTTTCTAACTCCATGATCTGCAATATTAGATGCAAAATCTTTGCTTAGTGAGCCCATGTCAATAAATTCAGCCTGATCCAATTTTATGTTCCTTCCACAATTATCCCACACTTAGTATACAGCCCTACACATGTTCCATGGACTTCTGCCTACATTAATTTAAAAACTCAAGCAGTTCTTCTGACTGTAAGTACTCTCTTCAGTCACACATGGCTCACCTTTAGGGGCCTGTTAGAACTTAAGTCAAGTTATAGGTCTGGAAGCAAAGAGGGATGGTGGGAGTGGGTCCTGAAGAGAATCAGCATTGTCTTCCAAGGCAATTGCCTCAAGTGAAGTCATTACAATTTCCTCAGGCAATGCAGGGTTAATCCTCCTGAGACCCAAGGGGACAGGCTGATACCACTGGAATGATGATGCCATTACCTGAGAGTGGGAAGGCCATGGCCACTGGGGTTGAGGAAGCCACTTCTGCTGGGGGTAAGGAGGTCAATTCCACTGGAGATGGGGAGACATCTGCCACTTGTGAAGCAAAATAATCAGCATTTAGGGGCTCAGTGTCCCCAGCTTCATCAAGGTCTTCCCACACCTTCCTATCCCAATTTACAGGATCCCATTCTTTCTTAATCAATGCCCTCACTTTTACCCTGTGAGGCTGGGAGCTTAATTTGTGTTGTAATTCAGTCAGCTGAAAGATAAGGTTCTGTGTTTGATTTTCAGCAATTTCAGCTCTGTGGCTACACATGATCAGGGTCTTTTTTAGGGCACACCAAGAAGCTCTTAAGTCATTTATGTAGCACTTGAACTGGGAGTCCCTGTTCAGCACTTCAAGTCCCTGAGCTCAGCTCATTAGGAACAACTAACCAATTCATTATATTTGTTCATTTTCCAGAAATATTTGTAAGTATTATATACAGATTCACCTAGATCCTTGCTTCTCATAGTTAGTTAAGTGTATTCTATGCAGCTATTTTGTGCATTTCTATAAACAGTTTACACCATGGATTGTCATTGCTCTCTTTACTACTGGAAATAGCATCATTAGTGCCTTTAAATCTAATCAGATTAGAGATTCAATTTCAGAAACTCCAGAACTTATTTTAGAAAATTCATCTTTAAAATTCTGGCCCTCTAGAACCACTCTCAGTATCAAAATCTGTATTAGGGTTCTCCAGAGAAACTGAACTCTCATGAAGGTCCCCTGGAAAACTCCAATATGGATTTTGATACTGACGTACATATATAGACTTATTATGAGGAGTTAGCTCACATGATTGTGACATTGAGAAGTCCCAGGATTTGCTGTCTGCAAACTGAAGACCCAGGAAAGCCTCTAGTGTGATTCCATTTGACTCCAAAGGCCAGAGAACAAGGGGAGCTGAAGGTGTAAATCCCAGTCAGAGGGTCAGAGAAGATGAGAGAAGCTGTCCCAGGTCAAGTAGGCAGGCAGGAAGCCAAAAGAAGCAAATTCCTCCCCTCCGTTTTGTTTTCTTCAGGCCCTCAGGGGATTGGATGATGCCCATCCACATTGGGAGGGCAATCCTCTTTATTGAGTGCACTGATTCCAACGGTAATTTCATCCAGAAACATCCTCCGGACTCTGCCAGGAACAATGTTTAATCAGGGCACCCTGTGGCCAGTCAAGCTGACACATAATTAACCACTGCAGCCAAGTAGCCATGTTTAGTTAGGCCATGTTTTCCAAACTATGCACCCCCTCTGCATCCCAATATCTCAAGGGTTGAGCCAAAGTATTGCTCAAACAATATCAACAAGTGCTAATACTGCTTTTTCCCCAAATCACAGTAAATAACCAAATTTTAAAAAATTTTACATATGTGCCCTTTATAATTTTTAAAATGTCTCTGGTCCCTGTGACCACTTGTCTAAACTAGAATTTAGTAGAGGACACTGACTCTGCAGTATTTATATAGTTATTTTAATTGACTGTCTCCTAAATAAGTTTGAAATTTACTGAAAAGACCACATGGTTAGTGGAAAAGTGGGAAATTAGGCTGACTATTGACATACACGAGGTCCTGAAAGCCTGGCTCAGTACAGTAGTGGTGTGCTAAGCACTGGGGAGACTTGAGTGGCTTTTGAGCTGAGGAGAAGCCCAATTATAGCTGTGCCATAGGGAGACTTCTTTGACCACAGGGACCAGGAAAGATAATAGCAGAACTTCTCAAAATGTGGTCCTCTATCAACTGGATCAGAACCCCCCAGGAGCATTTTAAAGTACACAGGGAACACCCAAGACCTCCAGTCAGAATTTCTGGGAGCAGGACCCAGGAATCTACATTTTAACAGTCTCCCAGATTTTAATGTACATTGAAATTTACAAATCAGCAGGTGGGAGATATGAAAACCAGTTCGGTGGCTGCAGAGATTCTGCTAAAGAGAGGTGATGAGAGAATAAACTAGAGGGATTTGATCTAGAATGAAACAAGTAATGAAACATGAAGGAAAAGCCAGCAATGGACAAGCAGCCAAGGGCTTCTGACCAGGGTGACCGAAGGATGGTGGGGCCTTTAGCAGAAACAAGGAGGGTAGGAGAACATGCTAGGAGGGTAGGAGAAACACATGAATTTGGTCGAAGGTAATATATATGTTTGGGTTTGGCCACTGTAAAAGTGAGGTGCTGGCAGGACGTACTAGCAGGCACGTGGGATGCTCTGTCATTAGCAGATATCTGTGTGGCATTGTACACCTATGGTCGACTTGTATGCCTAGAAACTGAGAGACATAATGAGGCTCGGGCCATGGGGCAGGTCTTCTGGGAGTCTATTAGCTTTCTCTGCTTGTGTCCAGAGATGACACCCATTGCCCGACAGCTATCTGCAGATTAGTCCATTAGTCACACAAAAGTGATGAGAACTGGGGAGAGGAAGATAAACTACCTGAAAACCAGCTCATGTTTCCCACCCCACTGGGGCTACCTGACAACAGCATTTTCCAAAAGGTACCACAGTATTATTACTCTTGAGCTCTGGTCGGGATCTCTGTGCATGTCCTCATTGCAATAGTGCACCAGCAGTTCACTTTCAAAGGCGGCTTCAAAATCCTCACAGCTGTGTTTTAAACCCGGCCAATTAGATTTCACTGGAAAGTCAGTCGGGGCCAAAACCTGGGAGTAATTTCAAGGACACCTTTTAAGACCAAAAGGCAGCCTTTCAGAATTGACAGTTTCTGTAGATCCAAGTTACACAGAGCCTTTCATCTGCACATTAGCAGATGCAGGACTGGGGGGAAGGACTGGAAGGACTTATCTGACACTGGAATCATCAGGTTTCCTGAAACACGCACATTTTCTTGTTTAGCTTCCCGTCCATCAAGGGGGTCATCTGGGGAATATCACTGCTGGAAATACACCTACAGGTTTTCAATTAAAATAAATTTCCTCAATCTTTGCAAATTGTACAAGAACTGTCACTGTCATCCCAAGGCCACAAACTCATTCTCAGGCAAGCTCCAGGGTGACAAACTTCAGAAACCACAGATGGGGAATGAAATCCCTTGGATGCTCACAGCCTGCCCTCTGTGACCTTCTGAATGGAGTCACAGTGCCTGGTCCCCATAAGCCCTCATAAGCAGAAGCTGTGGAAAATCCACCCAGGTGATCAGTCCTCAGGCCTGCTTTAGTCTCCGGTTGCCCAAGGTCTTCCCGTCTGTCTCAGAGGACTCCTAGGGCCAGCTTAGGGATCGATGGCCTCACACATCCTTTCTCCAATCCACCAAGCCTAACTCATCTCGAGGACAGTAAGCAACCCTCAAGCACCTCCCATGTCCAAACCCTCCCTGGACTCTGATCTTTATTGCCATCAGACTCTCCTGGGGACACAGAACAAGCAACACACATTTATGTTGCTTCCCATTCTAGATCATAAACTCACGTGTTGTGCTTTTCCTTTCTGGAATTCCCCTGCTAGCTCTACAGCCCCAAGTGAGGAAGTGTCCAGAGTTTGGATGAGTGACACTTGTATTGCTTACAGACTTTTCAAGATGTGAATATATAAGACGATTCAGGACTATGCATGGTTACACATGCCTATGTCACTATATTAGTCTGCTAGGGCTGCCATAATGAAGTACCACACACTGGGTGGCTTAAACAACAGTTTTTTTGTTGTTTGCTTTTTTTTTTTTTTTTTTTTGAGATGGAGTCTTGTTCTGTCGCTCAGGCTGGAGTGCAGTGGCGTGATCTAGGCTCACTGCAGCCTCCGCCTCCCCGGTTCAAGCAATTCTCCTGCCTCAGCCTCCCAAGTAGCTAGGACCACAGGCGTGCACCACCACGCCCAGATAATTTTTGTATTTTTAGCAGAGACAGGGTTTCACCATGTTGGCCAGGCTGGTCTCAATCTCCTGACCTCGTGATCCACCCAACTCAGCTTCCCAAAGTGCTGGGATTACAGGTGTGAGCCACTGCGCCCGGCCAAACAACAGTTTCTTGTTTGTTTTGTTTTTAATACAATTCTAGAGGCTGGAAGTCCCATATCAAGGTGTCAGCAGGGTTGGTTTCCTTCTGAGGCCTCTCTCCTTGGCTTACAGATGGCCACCTGCTTCTGGTATTAATATTTTCACATGCTCATCCCTCTGTAAGTCTGTACCCTAATCTCTTTTTATAAGGACACCAGTTGGATTAGATTAAGGCCCATTCTAACAGCCTCATTTAATATTGGTTACCTCTTTAAAGACCCTATCTCTGAATTCAGTCCCATTCTGACGTCCTGGAGGTTAGGACTTCAAACATATGAATTTGAAGGGACACAGTTCAGCCCACGACCGCCACACAGCATGCACCCAGTGGAAATCCAAGCCCCCTGCGCCTTGCCTCAGAGCCAGACTACCCACCGCCGCATTCCTCATGAGCTGGAGTGATTAGGGAAGACAGAAAGTTCAGTTAAGTCAGTTGCTTCTGGTTCACAGCTCTGGTAGAAAGTTCACTGGGAGGAAGTGTTGGAAATTAATAACTGGCAGGCTCTGGTCCTCACCTGTTTAGACCCCCATCTCCCTTGTCGATGGGCATCACCTAGCGACTTTTACTGATCAGCTACCCTGGCTCAAAGCCATGGTCCCCCAGCCTTCAGAGAAGAATCTCACAAAGGATTCACACACACCCCAGGTGACAGACATTGCTGTGCCTGCAGTGCTCTAGTTATGTGCGGGACCCAAGCACTTGGTCCAGGCCTGCTTGGAGCACTTGTGATCTCATCGGACAGAGGACGCTGCGTGGAAGGCCCCATGTGGAGACGGGCCAAGGCACTGACCAGAGCCTGCTGGAGGCTGCGTGCAGCTGTTTGAAGAGAATTGGTTTGATCCTCACAACGGAAGAGCCAAAACAGTTCATGAAATCTACTCTAAAAGGGCAAAGATGCCTACATCTATGTCAAAGAGAAGCACTGCTATTTGTGAGAAAGCACTGCAAGATGGAACATGATGGGGTGCCGTTTAGAGGAGGGTCTGGCCCGGGTGGGAAACGCTTGGGGGAAGGTGGCCATTGAGCTGAGTCTGGAAGGCTGCGGGCAAGTGGGAGGGCATCCCAGAAGTGGGGGGCCCAGCCTGTACAATGACCAGATTCCAGGCCTGTTCTGACCCAGGCAAAGGCGAGTTTTCCAATTGTATCCCCAGAGCTACATGCCCCAGAAAGAGCAGGAGCTGGAGGCAGTGCCTGTGGCCAAAATAGCGCCTGCAGACAGCGGGAGAGGCCAGCCTGTTCTCAGACTCAGCACCCCTTCTGTATCAGAACCAAAAACTGGCTCTCCACTGTCAGCATTATTGCTTTCCAGGAATCTCCTGTTTTGTAAAGTATTTTTGCCAAGATGTGATGTTTTGCAAGCCCTGCAGCCCATCTCCCTCCTCCTCTGTGAAACTGATGAAACCATTCATCTTCCAGCCCCAGGCAGCCTTACCCCACCCCAGCCTTACTCCCCAACTCACCCCAGAATCTGGCTAAGATCCAGGAGTCTCAGAGGCAGTAGACAAGCCCGTCTGTCTTAACCAGAACTGGCGACATGGAGGGGCTGTGGTATCCTTACTGCCCGGTGAAGACAACTGCCTGTTGGCAGACACTCCCAAGAGGCCTAAAAATCTCCAAGACAGCCTCTGCATTTGGCAAGAGACAGGGTCGGATCCTTTCTGAGTCTATTTTGACATGAATTAAGGGCAAGGGGCCCTTTCTGAAATATTTGCTAGAGGGCCATATTTTAAACTCATTGCACTGCTCAGTGACTCCTGCTCCACATAAACTAATCAATACGGTAAATATTTATTCAGATTCCCATTTATGAGGCCAAAGGGAAAGTAGGTTGACTACAGAGGAAGTGCTTCATGCATGTTGATACCTGTACCCGGAAATCATTTATCCCAGCCTTGCAAGGAAACAGTAAATTTCACCAGGCCACTACCATGCATCAATCCAGGCAGAAACATCTTAAGGCTGGATGATATGTTATTAATATCGATCAAGCTATGGGACACGCATTGTTCTAAAAATTGTACATGTATTAATGTACATAACCTGAAAGAGACTTCTATTTTACCACAAAAATATCAAAAATTCTACATTAAAAATGTAATACATTTTAAGAACATTTTTAAATTCAAAACCACACACCTGGGACTCTTTATGTCAGCATCCTGAGTAGTACCTCATGGTAGTATCGCTCCACCATGAATACTGATGTGATAACAAACTGTACCTTTAATACCTTAAGACTTTAGGCCTAAGGACTAAACCCAGATGGTTCTATCTCAGCGTTCCTGGGAGCCCTGTGAAAGCTAAAAGCTAATTCGGGATTTAGTCTATATAGTGTAGAAAATTCCCAGCTGCTGTTTGAGCCCTTGGTGAGCAGCCATGCCAAGAAATTACCCCAGACCTTTCTGGTGACCTAGCCAGGGCCCCGGAGAGAGAGAGGGTGGACAGGTCACTTTGTCTCCACTCTAGTTTAGCCAGGACTAGGGTCATAACCTCCCCAGCAACAAGCATGAAGCTTTGGGAGAAATAGAAAAGTAATCCAGTAAGAAAACACTGTAGGAGTTTAGAGGGCAAAATAGCTGCCACAAGACCTAAATGATGTCGGGATGCTTTTCAGAAAGTCTACTCTGTTCCCTACTTCTGGTGCAGTAGGAAAGACGTGTAAGATTGCAAAGTCATACCCCTGAGGGGATGAATGCCCTTAGCCCATGCCCTTGACGGGTGAATGCAAACTATTATGTAGTTGGACGTATTTACTTTATATGCATTTGTGTGTGAGTATGTGTCATGTCCGTGGGGTTTCCTCCTCTGTGGACTAGGGAGTGTTGAAAGTTTCCCCTCTCTTCCATCCTTGAAGGAATATGTGACTCTAATAGTGAGGCTTTCAGTCATCCTGTCTAACCTTTGTCAGCGAAGGGAAAATAGAAACCTCCAATAGAGCCCCGTAACCAGCCAATTTTTCACCTTAGCCTAGGACAACACTAACTACGAACAGCAACACAGGTTAGGCAGTTGCCACTTTTCAGAGAAGCTTGCAGGAGGGTGGCATCCGGTCCAAAATGTCTGCTGAGGGAGAGGAGACACAGAATGCAAATATATGGAGACCATGAATTTATTCACATTACAACTCAGAGATTCAAAGAAACTATTCTTTATTGTCTCTATAGCTTCATCTGATATTTCTCATGAGATGCTAGGCTGCTGGGCAGTAGGAGCTACTAAGACTGGCCAATTGACGATAGTTCAGGGTTTTTCCAATTTAAACTGCCTCCTTTCAATTTAAACGTTGAGTCTATTTATTCAAAGTTCAATTCCCTTTAGGGTAGCTCGTATTTTAATAGCCTGTATAGGACAGCTCAGATTTCCTCCTGTGGTTGCTTTGTTGCTTCCCAATATGGCAGCCAGTGTTGGAGGAAAGATGGAATTTTCATGATTTTGAGGAGGGAGGGAGTCATCTCTGAACCCCCCTACTGGAAAACTCCCCTAGCCAGATAGCCTTATCAACTTCTACCTGACGCTTTGAGGGCACCCAGGCACTTCTGTTGGTCCATTTCATACTGGCGTTGAAGGCATCTAAAGAGCCTAATCTCTGGTGTTCCTTCTGCCTGACCCACTGAATTGATATGTATTGCCCAGGCTGGTGCAGGGACAGTCTATGAAACAGTCTCTTGCTAGAGTCCTAAATGGTGTTTCTCAGTTTATCCAACAGTCCCTCACCACCATCAACTCTAGCAGTGTGATGATGACAAAGGATATTAGGGCTGGGGCTTGGTCTCTTGCCTCCGTTTTTACTGTCAGCCCTCTGCCAATCCTTCCGTGGCCTATGGAAGTGGCCAAAAGCAGGGGTCCTCCAAGAGGTCTGAAGCCCCCCGCCCAACTTCATTTTTTTTAGACGGAGTCTCACTCTGTCGTCCAGGCTGGAGTGCAATGGTGTGATCTCGGCTCACTGCAATCTCTGCCTTCAGGGTTCAAGTGATTCTCCTGCCTCAGCCTCCCAAGAAGCTGGGATTACAGGCACCCGCCACCACGGCTGGCCAATTTTTTTTTTTTTTTTTTTTTTTGTATTTTTAGTAGAGACGGGGTTTAGCCTTGTTGGCCAGGCTGGTCTCAAACTCCTGACCTCAAGTGATCTGCCCACCTCGGCCTCCTAATGTGCTAGGATTACAGGCATGAGTCACCATACTTGGCCTGAAGCCCCTTTTTATATACCTATGAAGGCATGTCACTAGTCTTGATTTTTTGGCCTTCTCATGGCTCTCTGGATGTTTCTGGTGGCCCCATGGGATACAAGTTTGTGATCGAGATCCCTGATCCTGACCCAATTGTCTTCCTTTTTCTTTCTTCTTTGCACTTACAATTCCAGGTCCACATAGGGTGGCCTTCAAGCTCTTCTCCTAGATCGCAGCTTTCCTCTGCCCAGGAGCAACAAGCCTCAAAGCCTACTTGCCACAGGCTGAAATCTGTCTCTTCCATAATTATGGAAAAATTTTAGAATATGAGTCTTCCAGTTCTGGGTTTTAAAATGTTAATAAATTTTGAAAATCCTCTTCCTCTCTACAAAATCTGGATTTCAAGACTATTGTCTTCCTGCAAAATTCTATTTTGGATGTCATAAACTTCCTTTCTCTGTGCATCCTGACATAACAATTCTGATTATTTCCCAACCTCCCTGAGGGGCAACAGATGGCTCAAACTGCATAAGGAGAACTGGGGGGAAGTTCTGCCCACAAAAATGCCAAAGGGAAAATCACATGAGTAGTTTGCAAAAACAAAAAGCAAACAACCACAAAACAAAAAATCCTATCCCCATTTCATAAATCTATTACTGAGACTCAGTCAAATGCCTGTCCTCAGCCTTATTTGCTCCTGTTCTCAGAACTACACGTACAGTTTAGTGGATGAGAATGGGTTCACCAGAGGCCCAAACCCTGCCCCATCTGGTGTCTCCACGGAATGATTACTCATCTCTGCCTCTCCTACTTCTCAAACTGTCTAGTCAGACCCTACAACAGTCACATGACCCCACCACAACGAGAATCAGGTACTTATGACTATGACAGGAACTTGAGGGACAATATGATGTCTTTTCAATGTCAGAAATGACAAATGGGGCTTGACTTAACAGTTGTACAAAGTTACCAACTTATGGCTGATCTCTTTTGCCACATGATGAAAAGGTGTTCAGACAAACTGCCACAACCGTCTTAAAGACTCTGCAAAGGAGAGAACACAGGCCAGGTGTGGTGGCTCATGCCTGTAATCCCAGCACTTTGGGAGGCCAAAGTGGGTTGATCCCCTAAGGTCAGGAGTTCGAGACCAGCCTGACTAACGTGGTGAAACCCCGTCTCTACTAAAAATACAAAAATTAGCTGGGCATGGTGGCGGGCACCTGTAATCCCAGCTACTCGGGAGGCTGAGGCAGGAAAATCGCTTGAACCCAGGAGGCAGAGGTTGCAGTGAGCCAAGATCACGTCATTGCACTCCAGCCTAGGTAACAAGAGTGAAACGGTCTCAAAAAAATAAAATAAAATTTAAAAAGGAGGGAACACAACTGTGTGGATTTCTCAATGCCCTTTGTATGGACGATGCAGTCACGAAAATTCAGGGAAAACCAAAGAGAACAGAGCACAAGTACAATGCACTTGGATCTTTTTCATTCACCAACTTCTCTAGGAGCCACTTCAAAGAGACAGAACGATTGTTATTTCTTATGTAGTCCTGTATGCATGTGGCAACTTAGTTTTCAAAGGACTATCACAACTACTAGCTCCTTTTATCCTCTCAAAGCCCCATGAGGTGGGTACGACAAGTGCAGTCATCTCCTTTGACAGATGTGTCAGCCTCTTGGGCACACCAAGGTGGTGTGAGATGCTCCAAAGAAACCCAGGTGACTCCCAAAGCGAGTTCTTTACACTGTGTCGCAAAGAGGCAATTGGACCTAAATCTTCATAGAAAGATGGAAAGTTGGGTGATGTTGCTGAATGACTTAGAGTGAGACAACAGGTGTCTATATATTTGTGATAGACCTAGGTTCTCATCCTGGTTCAGCCACTCAATGGCCATGCTAATTTCAGAAAGTCATTGAACCTCTTCAGCCTTAGTTTCCTTGACCAAAAAATAGGAATAAAAATAATATCTGCCCTACTCTCCACGAAGGATGGCCAAATGCATCAAAATTAAGCACCTGTGGGTGCTGTATTTATGGAGGAATTTTTGGACACAATCAACCTTCAGAGGTGGGGCTATGACTACCCAACACTGATAACTACAACAGGCCCAGGCTTCGGTCTTTTCTAGTCAACATTTTATATATCAATCCTGGCTTTCTGCTTCCTTACCTCAGGAAAGAAAGAGGAAAAACATGTGTGTAATCAATACAAATTAGTCCTTTTATTCTTGCTTACAGATGACTGGAGGAAGAACGTAGCATAAATATGGTGAAGGATGCAGCTATTGGGGTCCTTGGTCTGTATATTAGAAGAGCACTTTACAAGCACTTTTACATACTTTTCTGGCAACCAAGTCAGTAAGCAGGACAAATAGCATCACTTGGATAGCATCACTTGGATGCAAAGACTGAAGAATGGAGCTGAGGACTAGTGTGACCTGACCACAGGGCATTGAACTCAAGTCTCCCAAGCATTCCCTAGTCTCTCCTCCTCCCCTTGTGCTAGGTTTGGGGTTGAAACTTGAGCACTTGAGACAAAATATTTGAGCAACTTGAATGAATGCATTCTTTCTGAAATTCAGCCATAGTCACCATCACTATTCCTTGAGCACCTGGTATTTACAGAGCGTCATGTCGATTTACAAACATATGCTCATCTCCTGTTAGCGGCTCAGCATTGTGCTAGGGCCCAAAAGCGACGTTGAAGTACAGTGATTGGTGGCTTCCCATGGTTTATGAGTGTATTTGCAGAAGCCCCCCAAATATACAAAGTAGTAATAAATGGTTTGGGCCAGAACTGAAACCAGCACAGGGCATGTCACTCACTATAAGGAACGTAATGAAATAACGAGATTGGACCAATCATTTAAAATGAATTAATGAGAAACATACTATGAAGGGCTAGGTTTTGTGGTTCGTGATATCAATGATAAAGGGGTTTGGATGGAAAACAGACCAATTAAAGTGACTATCGTTAGAGGAAGTGTCATGGAGAAGGAGAGACTTAGCTGGATATTAATAGATCAGTAAAAATATTATGTCAAGGAAAAAGGTGAAACTATGCTTGATAGGAAGAAAAAAAGAACAAAATCCCAGAGACAGGATATGTATGAGGCATGCATAGTACAGCGGTGTGCTGGTAAAGGTTCAGCAACCCTCTCTTGGTGGGTGAAGGACTTGATTAGTAGCATTTGCCAATTTCCAAGGCATAAACACTCCCAATATGGAGAGTTGCTGCTGAGAGAAGGAGCTGACCTGAACATCAGAGAAAAAGTAATGGAATTTAATTCCACCTCGTGAAGAGAAACCAAGTCCACTACTTGGGGCAGAAGCTGTTCTCCTGGCCTGGGTTACCTGGAAGGTGCCTCAGTGTTGTACCTCAGTGTGCTATGGAGGCACAGGCTCTTTGTTCCGAGGAGGGGCACCCAGTCAGTAAAAATGTGTGTTGGGAAATCTCGCCGCACTAAACATGTTCCAGAAACTTCTCAATAGTCAACAGTTTAAAAGCCTGAGATCATAGAAGTTAAAACTCTAATAAGCAACTAAAAGGAGAGTACAGTATATGCAGCCTTAGAGATATTTTTTCTACCCTAGGAATATAAAATTGCAATTTGTGAAATAATCTGGTAGCGACCTTGATTGCAGTTGTTTCCTTTTGGAAGATTCTCCGTGAAACCTAAAAATACAAGTCTCGTTCCTTTAGAGGAAATCTTTTTTAAATGTCCAAAAATAATAAAGTATGAATACAGCAGTCCTCTTGAAGGAATGTGCTGTATACATCCATTGTCTGTTACAAACGCCAGAGGTACCACATGAGGTCTTTAGGGATTACTATATAAATAATGAACACTCTTAAAAATGCAAAATCCAATTCAATAGAGCTTTCATTGCTCTTATTTTGGATTATGTCTATTGAGAGAGAAAGCAGATTTCAAGCCAAATAGAGAGAAAGATAATACCCCATATATTGTGTTTAATTCAACATATTTAACAGAAATAACAAAGACAAGGCTTACTCTACAGCTTTACTTTTTCAGATTTAGTAATTCCAGTAATGTTTTTGCTTCATGAAGTGCTGAAAATAAAGCAAGAATATTTACATTCTTGTTTTATTTTATACAATGCCTCTCATCATTTCCCTGTTTGTGTAGTCTTAATGTATGTTCTTTCTTTTGTTCCTAACCCTTTATAAGGACAACCCAAAAAAACCCTATTTTTTTTCATTTTTGTCCTTGAATGATAGAATGTTTCTTAACTCTTTATGATATATATTAAAACCACCCACATATTGCTGCACCAGGCTTTAATTAGGGGAAGATTTTTTTCCTGATTGCATCTCCTTAGCTACATGTATTGTGCTACAATCAGGAGAACAACAGGGGAAATGAATAAAAATGACAAAATTGTTTGTTGACAGGGCTTTGGGGAAGAAGACACACTCAGCTTTGCTGGTGACACCATAAATTGAAAAAAGAAATCATTTCAAGAGCAATTTTGCAATATGTGACAAGTCATAAAAATTATCCTACTCTTTGACCCAGTAGGGCTCTTGGAGAAACATGTTCCAAGGAATAATTCCAAGGAAACAAAAATATTTGTAAAAAGATGTGTTGAGCCCTTCCATATAGTAAAATGAATAATTGGAAACAGCCCCGGTACCCAACCGTGAGGAAATGGCTTAGGCAGACTGTGCTCTATTAATATAATGGAATATTAAGTGGTCACTACGAATGACAATTATAGAGAAGATTATGCAATCTGAGGAGTATCATGCAAAATCATTTTAAATGGCAAGAGGAAAAAACACAGCAATGCACAGAGTGAAAGACAACATTTCCTGCCTCCATAGGAGGGTGTGTGATGTAAAGAACTGGGGATGAAGCAGTTCAGTTACTGGAATTCCTCAGCTTTTATTTCACCTGCCTTTTAGATGGGCCTGTTTGACCTCCATTGCTTAGTTTATAAATTCTACTATTCTCAACTTGTAGGCTGCACACTCTCCTGAGAAGGGAGAGGCAATACTAGAAGGTGGAGGCATGCATAGTTTAAAAACAATGCAGTGTTTTGCCCAATCGTTTGTGTGTGTGTGTGTGTGTGTGTGTGTGTGTGTGTGATTATGTATAGTTGAATTTGAAGCTCAAATAATATTTTTAAAGAATGTGAGCTTTGTATGTTTATCAAAAGCGAGGCTTTAAAAGGTTGAGAAAAAGTTCCCTCTTTTAACTTGTCCTAGGTATTTATGAAACTATTTAATGCCGTGTAAGTTGGATCTGCAGATATTCCATTGAAATTGCCCATATTGAAGCAGTCTAGCCTTCCACAATGATCTTGAGGTGCAAGGAACACACAAAAGAATTGCCTATCCAACAATTTGCTAAGGAAGAGGGTTTACATGAGATAAACAGGCTGCTGGTCTGTCTCGCCGAGATGGCAATATGGTCATACACTCAAAGACAAATTTTTAAAGGGAATTTTAAAATGTTACTGAGGGCAGTGGACTAAATGGAGGACCAAATATTCTGAGTGTATGACTAAAAAGTCTCATTATTTTCTTACACACTTAAATGGAACTTCTGCCATATCTGTGTACAACGAGCCCTCCCTACATCCAAGCTCTGGGACTCAGCCCACCACCTCCTCTGAGTCCTGCTTCATCAGGGTTCCATCTGTCGCTAGCTCCTCCACTGTCATCTCCAGTGGCTTCTTACTCCATTGTCCTTAATCTAAATGAAACTTACACTGGATCTTTCCTTTTCCCTTCAGACAGTGGTGTGCCAGTAAATGTTTAACAACCAGCTCTCTGGAAAGAAGAGCTCTGACTTACAGCCTTTGCCAATTGCCGTGGTTTAAATACTCCTACCATGGTTGAGTTCAAGCTACCAACATGACATCGCCGAATACAGAGGAGAAAAGGTGCGTAATCAATAGCACAAGCATCATGTAGTATTTACACACAGGGACAATAAAGTATAGATAATAGTAAAATGAAATAAAATCATTAGAAAATGAGGAGTTTTGAATATTTATTATCATTGTTTTTAACAAAATGTATTTAATTGTAAGCTTATAAAATTTAATTTTAATCTAATCAAAATTTAATTGTAATGAATTACAAAATTTAATAATAGCTCATGAAATTCCTGAAAAGTTAATAATCAGCTCTTGAAAGCCAGCCCTAGCACATAGCTCTAACACACCAGCCCATCTCTCCATCAAAATTTGGATCATAAAACTATTGTGTCAAAGGATTTCATGGTCATTTGACACTGCCCTCCTTGAAGTTTTCTCCTCCTATGGTTTAGGGCAGCCTGCTATGGTGGTTTTCCTTTGACACTTCCAGCAAGCCTTCTTCATCTCCTGCCTCGGTTCCATCTCTCTCCTTTAACTCCCTTTGCATATTTGTGTGCACCCAATTTTCATTCTTTTTATTTGCTGAGCCAGGGTCTCACTCTGTCACACAGGCTGGAGTGTGGTGCCATCACAGCTCATTGCAACCTCCAACTCCTGGGTTCAAACAATCCTCCTGCCTCAGTCTCCTGCATATTCTCATTCTCCACCTGGGTCTCTTCCCTGAGTGATCTCATTCACATCCACCAACAACATGTTAATGACTCCAGCATGATTCCAGCATCTGCAGCCAAAAACCTGACTTGTCTCCAGGTGCAAAATGGCCCATGGATGTCACCACCTGGATCTTTATTTTTATGCTTTCTTTCATACCTCTTTACCCAAACTTGATATTCTTCCTGCATTCCTTATCTAGGTCAAAGAACATTTCCACTCATTCATTAATTCAGTCGCAAATACTGATTGCATATTTAATATCAGCCAGGTACAGTTTTAGCCATGTATTCATGAAATACAATAGAAAGAAAAGTCACCAAAGGCCTCAGGAAGACAGTTAACAAAACAAACAAGCAAACAAAGACCAGATATATCTTATAATGTCAATGACAATAAACACGGTGAAAGGCAAGGCATTTTAAAGTCATCCTCGGTTCCTTTCTCCTTTACTCCCTGCATCTGCATGGATACTAAGACCTATCCCTTGACTGGCTCAATATCCCTTGAATGGAAGCTTTCCTGCCTCTCCAAATTGGCATTGCCTTAAGTTGGGCATTAGCACCTGTGACTTCCCACCCCTGACTGCCATGTTACAGGTTCTTGCCTGATCCATCCTCTGTATTTTCTCTGGTGCTTTTCAAAATTATCCCCTCTGCTTGTTAAATACCTCATGGGGTCCTTTAAGCACTGTAGGATAAATTCCTTGACATACTATAACAAGGAAACTAATTTCACTAGTTATTTACCATGTGTGAAATGCTCAGTGAACATGTGTTGTGCACACAGTGCATACACAGAGAGTTTATTTACATGTATACATATATACTATACAGTTATACATAGACACTATATATGTGACTATTTGGAATACAGATGTAAATATATACTATATGTGACTATACGGAATATAGGCATAAATAAATTCTTTATAGTAGAATAGACCGATGTATTCCATATAGTCATAGAAAGGATGCCATTATCCTTCTGACAGCTTGGTGAATCCACATCATTCTTCACTTTGTACAGGAGCTAGACCTTTTCATAATCTGGCCCAACCTTTCTCCCTGAAGTTTCCTCTCCTGCCCCACCCCCGGCTCACCTAAAATCCCATCTCAGTGAACTACTTTTCCATCTGACGTCATTTTCACACCTTTGAGCCTTTGCTCACGTTGTCTCTTCTTCCAGGGATGCGTTTGCTTCACTTTCTCCGCCCGGCGAGACCCAACCATCCAGACGCCTCTTCTTAGGGAAGGCTTCTTCCATCCAGCCCTCACCACCATCCTTTTGCCCAGGAAATCTCCCCCTCCTTGCCACTGCCACAACCCTTTGCTCATAACACCTTTTTGTTGAGCACCTACAATGTGCTAGGCACTATTCCAGAGACTGGGAATGAGTGATGAATAAAGCTAAGTCCCTGCCCTTGTGGAGTTGATACTCTACTGGAAAGAAATGGAATAGAAACACCATAATTTCAAATAGCAACACATACTGAAACAAAAATAAAATAAAGCAATAGGTAATGAGATGTGGGGGGTGAGTCCGGGTGTATCAGTCTGCTCAAGCTTCCATAACAAAATACCACAGACCAGGTGGCCTAAACAGCAGAAATGTATTGTCTCACACTTCTGGAGGCTGGAAATCAAGATCAAGGTGTTGCCAGGGTTGGTCTCTTCTGAGGTCTCTCTCCTTGGCTTGCAGATGGCCGCCTTCTCACTGTGTCCTCACATGGTCTTTTTCCTCTGTGTGTTCACACCCCTGCTGTCTCTTCATGTGTTCAAATTTCCTCTTCTTGTAAGGATACCAGTCAGATGGGATAAGGGCCCACCCCAACCATCTCATTTTAACTTAATTGCCTTATTCAAGGCTCTGTCTCCAAATATAGTTACAGTCTCAGGTGCTGTGGATCGAGGCTTCAACATATAAATTTGAGGGGGACCCACAATTCAGCTCCTAACAGCCAGGAAACCGCCCTTCCTCCCCAGGTGGGGACAATCACAGCACATTATCAAGAGGTAGCATAGCCATCTGTGTCCACACTCATCTCCCACATGAGTCGCTGTGCAGTGAGTGTAAGGATCATGTCTTACTTCTCTTTGCCCTATATCACCTAGTGTATATGCAATAAGTGTTTATTGAATAAATGCATAAACCAATTGGCTTTTAGAGACAATTCGTTTTGGGCTCAGAATCCAATCAGTTGTCCATATTTCAAATTCAAAAAAAAATCACCTGATAGCTTAGTAGAAAATCCTAGTGACACAATAGAGTGCCTAATTTTAAAGCTATTCATATCCAAGCCACCTGAATGGCTCACACTTTTCCCATTCGTTTTTCCAGTGGGCATTGTACCACATCCAGCCATCTGACGAGGAGAGTAAATTGCATCTGATTTTCCAATTTTGAAAGCTTGAGGATTATTTCTGGCTTGGAAGCAGTTCAGTCCCAAGAATATCGATGCCAGCATCTGTACTAAAGTTAATTTGTTTCTCCATCTGTGCTATTTGTGAATCTACCCATTTGAATACTTGGGAAAGGGAGGTAGCTGGGTGAACCCTACAGTTAGAGAAGACAGTAAGCAGGTGGCTTCCTCTCAGGGAATGCACAGAGCAGCACCAGAGGGAGAAACACAACTGTGAGACATCAAATCATTCTTGACACTCTCACAGAATACATGCAGCAGATGGAGAGGGAAAGGGATTGAGAATTTTCATCCTCCTACCTTGAAAGTAGAGTAGTGACTTAGGCAGATCACAGGCACAATCACATTTCACATTATATGTGGCTCCGTAATTAACATTACTTTTGTTTCAGTGGGAAAATAGCACATATTCTTTTATCACTAGTACAAGAAGAAATATTATTTTAGGCTCTAGTTCTGTGTTCTCAATTCCAGTCTCCTTACCCTTTATAGATTTGCTCTCAGTGAATTCAGATTTGTGTGTGCGTGCACGCATATCTATTTTATTACTTAAACAGCCTACCATTTTGTCCAAAACGTTTTAAGCAACTTATAAAACCCCTTAAAATATAAGATTGTATGCCTTAAAATTGGATAAAATTTTTGCATATGGCCTTTACTTGAAATGAGATAGACTTTTTGTACTAGATCTTTCTCACTGAGATTTGCTAAAACATAATTAAATCCTTCTGTATACGTATTTGATGCTCCAAAGAAAATAATGCTGCTAACAGAAGCCCAGCATAGTATCTCTGGGAATAGGGAAGATTATGTTCCATGTTTCAGGCACATTTTTGCACAATAAATGAAAGGGAATTGTCTTGTGTGAGGAACAGTCATGAAGTTCTACATGCTTTAGTTTCTCAACCTTGGTGTCAAGACCTCTCAATTCATGCACATGTACAGTCCAGCATGTCTCCAATTACTGTTATGATGGGCAGGGAGGGAGGTGGGGTAGAAGACTCAGAGGTTAGAACATTCTCTGAAAGGAAAGCTACTCCAGTTTTATTTCATATTGGACTGTTAGGGAGTTGTGAGAAGTGGGGAGTAGTCGGAAAAGAAGAGAAACAATAGGGGATTTCACAACAATGAAACACTGAACCATAACACCAAACACTGAGGACCATGGATGGTAGACTGGTGGCAGGATATGATGTAGGAGTTAAGAACACAGGTCTGGTTTCAAAGTGGCCGGGTTCTAGCATCAGCTTTGCTGTTTGCTAGCTGTGTGACCTTGCCAAAAGTCACACACTTAACCTCTTTGGATCCAACTATACAAGGTGTTTCTTATTCTTCGCTTCCTTTTTGAAGTGAGTCAGGCTAGAAGAGCTCTTGAGAATATTCCTGTCTTCTTCTATTCAGTGTTGCTATAAAGGAATTCCTGAGATTGGGTAAATTATAAAGGAAGGTTTATTTAGCTCATTGTTCTGCAGGCTATACAAGAAGTATGGCACCAGCAACTGCTCTACTTCTGGCAAGGGCCTCAGGCTGTTTCCACTCATAGCAGAAGGCAAAGTGGAGCCTGTTGTGCAGAGATCACATGGCCAGACGGCAAGCAAGGGGGAAGGTGCCAGGCATGTTTCAATAGCCAGCTCTTGAGGGAACTAACAGAGAAAGAATTCACTTACCCCCAAGGGAGGGTATTAACCTGTTCACAAGGGATCCACCTCCATGACCCAAACACCTCCCATTAGGATCCACCTCTAACACTGGGGGTCAAATTTTAACATCAGGTTTGAAGGGGACTAGTATCCACACCATAGGAATTCCCTTTCAGTTTTCAGCAGCATAACATAACAAAGAGGTGCTCAAGAAGCTGGTGGAAATATGCTGCCCTCCTGGGAGCTGGCTGGGGAAAAGTTTATTCTGTTTACTTCTGTTTATCCTGTTATTCAGTGTGGGCCCTGGGGCGATTAAGCCAAGGCCTGGGCCTCCAGGGGCCTATCTAGGTTCTCCATTAGCTTGTCAAGCTTTGCCCTGAATAGCTCATTACTAAAAATGTTGACAAAAAGAAGACTTTGTGCATCGTTTTGGAATACCTGGTTCTCTCCCTTTAGTGTTTTACAAACTGTCTTAGTCCTTTTGGGTTACTATAACAAAGTGTCATGGACTGGGTAGCTTATGAACAACAGACATTTATTCTGCACAGTTCTGGAGGCTGGAAGTCTAAGACTGGTGTGACAGCCTGGTCTCGTCCTAGGGAGGGCTGTCTTCCAGGCTGCAAACTGCCAACCCCTCCTTGTGTCCTCACATGGAGGAAGGAGAAACAGCACCCTCCAGAGTCTCTTCTCATAAGGGCACTAATTCCATTCACGAGGGTGCACCCTCATGACCTAATCACCCCCAACAAAAGCCCCACCTCCAAAGACCATTACACTGAGAGTTAGGGCTTCAACACAAATATTTGGGGAGATACAAACATTCAGTATATAGCACAAACCACCATCCAAAATTTGTAAAATTGTATTTGCTGTTGGGAAAAGCAGAGAGATATGGCCCTAAAGTGTGAACCCTTTGAATCCCTTTAGAATAAGCCAGCAGCCATGAAGCAAAAGGCCCTCATCAATCTTTGCATTTTTCTTTCTAATTTTCTATAAACTATTGTTTTCAAACCCATTATTAAAAGTTTCCTTCACATACGAACTCTCCAGACCCACGTGAAAACATGAAAACAAGCCAATTAAACAATTGCAGCTAGGAACAAGTAAGCACATTTTATTTTACCTCCTGGAAAAGGAGCCCAGCCCAAAGGAGCTCAGCTCCAGCAGTCAGCTAGAGATGAAGAAGGACTTCCTACCAGTAGCTGCTGAGTATCCATGGAGTTCCCCCATGACACTCAACCTGGGGGCTCCAGAAATCTGGAGAGGACAGGAAATGAGAGCAGACCTGCATCTCCTTGGAGGGTGTGGTTGGGGATTTCCCCAGCAGGATGCCTGGAACCACGAATGCATAGACCTTAATGGATTAACAAGAGGACTTCCAACAGGACCCAGAAGAGGACCTAGCTAGGTGGCCAACACCCATATTTCTGTGGATTCCCTCTCCACTCAGCCCTTTGCTCGGCTTTCTGAAATTTGTGGTTATGGATGCAAAGATCATTCTGAGAAACGTACCTCTCTCCCCACCTGCCGCCAGTCCATGACCTTAATATGGTTAGACTCACCAGACTTTGGATAAGTCCTTTGGATTTTCCAAGATATGGATTTTCACTATATTTCACAATGCTTCGAGCAGTTCTTGAGTTTTTTCAGGTATTTATTTTTTTCCTTATCTAGAGTGGACACAGGTGAGGCTCAGTGGGTTTTTCCTGGTGGCAGCGATCATCAACTCCTTGAAAGCAGTAACCATTCCATTTTTAAATTTATGGATTCAACCAATATTTATTGAGGATGTACCAGGCACTGATCCAGTTGCTGAATTTCTAGTTCTGAGCAAAACAGATAGGGCCTCGATCTTTAAGGAACTTAGAGTCTGGTGGAAGGGACAGGTGTCGAATTCACAATTACAACAATAAATATAAAAGTACACACTGTGATTGTACAGGAGACTGACAGACCAACAACTGGGCAGGAGTAGAGGGTTTGTGTGTGGGAAAGAAGAACCATGGAGGTTGGAAAAGAAGCACAGGGTGCTATGAAAGAGTATAACGGAGGCCTCAGTTAGGTTAGGAGGGGGTCAGGAAAGGCCTCACAGAGGAAATAGCCTGAAAGATGAAGGAGCCTTAGTCAGGGAATGATTTGGGGACTGGTGGGGTCTGACTGAGCCCAGTAAGAAGTGGAGACAAGGGCATGCAAGGAGCTGGAAGGTAAAGAGGGGTAGATCCACAGGGTCTTCAGGAAGTGTGAACACTTCCATTTTAAGCCAAGTGCAGTGGGAATCCATTGATGGGTTTGGGGCAGGGTTGTAGGCTGATTTGGTTTCTACTTAGAGGAGATCACTCTAGCTGCAGAAGTGGAGGCCACAAATGGATGTGAGGAGACAGGTAGGAGGCTAATGGGGGGTGGGAGACTCTAGGTGAGAACTGTTGGTGCTGGACCTGGCAGGGCAGTTGAGATGGAGAGAAGTAGACAGATTGCAGACATACTGAGAAGGAGGAGCCAACAGGCTCTGGTTGTAATGTAGGAGATATTACTGCAGGAGCAACTAAAATATGTGGACAGTGATTTTGTTTTTGTAAGGGGAATACACTGGAGGGTCAGGTTTGAGGGAAAGGTCAGGAGATCCACTTTGGAAGTGTTAATGTTGAGGAGTTTGGGAGAGCAGCAAACAGAGATGGCAAGGAGACAGTTAAATATTAATGTCCTGGAGCCCAGAGGAGAGTCAAGGCTGCCTTCTCCATGTTGCCTGGCAGGGCTCTGCATCCACTAGACAGGCCCAATGCATGGCTGTTGACCTAAAGCAATCATGGGACCCTAAATGCTCACCTTAGTCTGCCACTTACCCTGGGGCTCCCAGGAACCCTCGTCTCAGGAAGACTTAACAGTCACTGTCGCCACATTTTGCAAATGTTAAAGTCCAATCACAAACACTTCAGATAATTGCCTAGAGGGAACCAAAAGAGTTAAATGCATAGTAAGTATTAAAATTACTCTATTTATCCTTAAGCTTCCTCTCATCTTAAAGTTTGTATACTCAAGTCCCAATATAATAAAATCTGGATTAAGCTGTTGTAGAGCTTAATGGAGCCAAGTGCCTATGCCAAGTCTCAGTTAATACATTTTAAATGAAAACACACCAGCAAGATTTAGAACAAGGGTCAGGAATCATAAAATAAATACCACAAAAATAATTCTCCATTGTGAAATGACGGGTGTCATGCCCCTGGGAGTCTAAAATCTCTTCTGAATTAAACAATCTTTTCACTTGGAGACAATTAGCAAACTGTTGGCAGGCTCTGCTCTTACCTTGAGAGAGGGAAAGAGAAAGAAATTCAGAAAGTGAAGCCAGAACCTTGTCTACCTCTGTTTCCAAGCTTGGCTCTAAACACTGTCAAAATGTTATTGCTCTGGTTCGAGGAAAGAGACTGACAGACCAACAACTGGGCAGGAGTACAGGTTAGTGCCTGGGAGAGAAGAGCCAAGTTGTGCAAACATTTAGAGCCTTCTAGAAGCTGTATGAACTTCTATCTCTGGGGATACCTTTGTTTTCTGAGGGTCACGGGTGGTGTAGTAAACTAATACTGTTTCCCATCCATACCTCTAACACCAGTCTCATCTTGAATCCTGCCAGAGAACCTCGTGCTCCTCTTAGGGAAGTAACTGAACTACAGTCTTTGCTCTGGTGATAGTGAAGGATGGGTCTCATCACCTGCGGGGGCTTGTTTTGCCAGTGCCTGCAGTCTTTTTCAAACCTCTGCAGGCACTTTGTATTCCTAGCTAACACTGGAGTAGTGCCCACTCCTGAAATGCTGAGCCATAGGCCTTCTTTTCAGCTGCAGAGAGCTCTGTGCCCCCACAGAGAATGCCCTTCAGTCAGGCAAAGGCAGGGGCGAGACGCCATGTTTAAATTCAGACCTGCCTCAGAGTCTGTCCAAACGCGGAAGGCTTCTCTTTGGGAGGCCTTGAGATCTGCATGTTTCTCAAAGGGACACATCCCAGCAGGAGGAATTCTTGTTGGTGCCACTATACTGGGTCTTGCTGAGTTTTAGCCTCTATGCTCAGCCTGTCATGCCAGTGCCCGCACATGGTGACTAAAATGCCCCTTTCACATTTCCAAACACTCCCCTAGAAGAGGTGGTACCTGGTAATAACCACTATCAGGGGAAACCCCAGAACAGAAGGAGTCAGGGACCCAGGGCTGTGTCTTTCTTCTACCTCAGTCACACCCAGGTCTAGGACAATCAACAGGAACCAGTGCACCACTGTGTTACCAGCCTCTAAGCTGCCTCCCTCCCATGTCGCCCACCCTACCCAGCTCAGTCTCAGGTGGGCTGAGAGGGGCTGGCCGTGTTGCCATCTTCCCCACCTCTCATGGCTTCAGTGACAGCACCTGTCGTGGCTTCGGCTCCTCACATGATAATTGGAGACACCTGTTCCTTTACAGTAGGACCCAGAAACAGCCATTATTAACAAATGCCCCAATGGGCTTTTACATTTCTTGAGTGTGAGGATATGAGGGTGAATGAACAGTTTAATTATGTGAGCAGGGGGCTAGGAGTGGGTGCTGACATGACTGGTAGCTCAGTTATTCTCAACAGACATATTGCTGCCACCCGACCAAGGCGAGAGTAAACACAGCCACACATCTGAACTGAATTTTGACAAGACCCTGTTTCCAGACTCTTCTTTGTCAAAAGCAGCTGTATCTACCACAAAATGGAGGGTTTGTCCTTGAAAAAATAATGTCAAAGAGACAAGGGATGGCCAGCTTGTGAATGGCATAAACACAGTGGTCTCAAAACGACAGGTGATCCCAGGTGGTCAAGATGAAGGAAGAAAGAGTTCACTTTTCTGAGGGCTCACGCAACCAAGCATGTGTGAAATTCAGAGTTAACTCACAGGAGCACATGAGTGGCCCAGCATGGGTGATTCCCAATCTCACAGTGGGGCAAATGGACCATATAGCAAAGGTCTCCAGGCCAAAACATGAGTATTTACCCTAATTAAATCTACTCTGCAGGGGGCCTGAGGCATGGCTCTCATGCCTTGTGAGAACCTTTGGACAGCCAAGCAACTTGTAGCCATTATGTCTGGCTCAGAGAAAATAAACAGCAATCAACATCTTGGCCTAGATTATAAACTTAAATTTTTAGGGAAGTTATTTTCCAAGGTTGGATCAGTGTTTCACTTCATTATTACATATATATGTGTATATATATATATATATATATATATATTTCATCTTCATGCACATTGCTACTACTGGCTTCTGGCCAGGTCTACTCTGCCAAGAGTAGAAAAACTATGAGAAAAGCTTTTTTTTTTTTTTTTTTAACATTTCTAAACTGACTAGAAACAGAAGGTGCAAGGAATCTAGACAGTGGTTGGCAAGAGGAGGAAAAAAAGGGGAGATGTATGATTTGGAGGCCAGAGTAGAGAGACATTGCAGAGGAAGAATATCTAGCACTCAAAAATGAATCTTACTGGTATGGGGATGAAAGACGGAAAAAGAACCACAAAAGGAAAGCCCACAGTTCAAATCCGAAGTCTGGAAGAATTCTGGAAGCCTCAGTAGACTTGGGGAGTCCATATCAGTTTGGTGCTTTCAGTGATTCCATCCAAGCTCATGTTCAAGTTCAAAGGAACACCATGAACGGGGCTTATATCCAGAATTTCACCAGCTCAGAGTTTTCTCGAGTGCCTGCTTCCCACCTTCCAAACTCTTTACTCTTTTTTAATCTCACAGAATTTCATTTTGCTGTTTTTCTGCCTAGAATCTCCTACCTGTCTCACCTCTGTGAATGGGCGACACCCTCAGGTAGCCTGGCCATCTCTGATTTGTCATCATCTCAAAACCCATTTTCTATTATCCACTCTCCACCCCCTCCCCTATGTTGCAGCCCACTCCATGCTCTGCAGTTTCGACAAGTGAAACCCAACTTTTCATCTGAACAAAGGCTAGAATGTGCCACACAGAAGGCTAACTCAAGGTTCCAGTTGTCTGGGTCAAAAGGGAACAAAAGGAAGAAAAAGGAGTCAGGAAGGGAACTTGGGGAGAATACAAGCTTGTTTTTGTACATGTTAAGTGCAAACTGGAAGTTGGATCTGGAGCTCAAGAGCTAAGAGAAGGAATACATTTTGGGAGTCAGCATAAAGGTAAAAGATGAATCCATGAAAGTGCTTTGTGTGAGCAATTTCCATGGCCACCTACAAATTCACCTACATTTAGACTCATCCTTATATTATTGTCCCTCATATCTGTATTCAAGATGAATCCCCCATCTACAGTAGTAAGTCCATTCCTTCCCACCTCCTTGGGAACATTGTTCCAACAAGTAACTCCTTTCCTGTATCTTCAACTGTCTTTTACCACCAGCTCTTAATATTCAGCCTACAAACGTGTCCAAATCTCTCTTGTCTTTAAAATAACAACGAATTAATTAAGAAAAAAGAAAAAAATTCCCTCCTCTGGCCCTGACTCTCTCCAGCCACTGCCCTGTTTTCATGTTTTTTGCTTTCCCAAGAAGAAAAGAGATTTGCCTGGAAGAGGAATAGATACTCACTGCCTTTACTTCCTCATTTCCCATCAAATACTCACTTGCTAAAGTCACCAGTAATCTCCATGTCTCCAAATCCAATGGATTTATTTCAATCCTTATCTTATTGGACACCTCTAGATACAACATTGTTGTTCCTTGAAATTCTCTGTTCCCTTTATCTCCATGGCTCCTCTTTCCTGGTTCTCCTTATTCTTCTTTGATCTCTTCTCATTGGCCTTCTTTGAAGAGTTCTTCCTCTACCACCACTACATTGGTATTCCCCAAAGTTTTAATCTTGGACCATATTTTCTGTCCTTCTGCATGTTCCCCATGGGCAATCTCTGTGATAGATTTCTAATTTAGTTCCATTACCACTAGAGAACACATTCTGTATTACTTCATGTCTTTTAAATTATTGAAACTTGTTTTATGCTTTAGCATATGATCTTAATGAATGTCCATATGAAAATTAAAAGAATGAGTGTTCTGTTTTTGTCCTGGGGAGCTTCCTATAAATGTCAATTATATCACATTGTTCATATATTGTTCTAGTCTTACACATGCCTGTTGATTTTCCTCTCCTATCAATTAGAGAAAAGAGTGTTGATATCTTCAACTATAATTGTGAATTTGTCCATTTATCCTTTCAGTTATGTTAGTTTTTGCTTCATGTATTTTGAAGCTCTGTTAATGATGAATATACATTCAAAATTGTTTTATATTCCTTATAAATTGATCACTTTTTCTTTATGAACTCTCCTTTTTCATCCCTGTAATAGTCCTTGTTCTGAGTCTACTTTGTCTAATACTAATATGGACAATTCCGCTTTCTTTGGATTAGTGTTAATAGAGTATATATTTTATATCCTTTAACTTTTAATCTATCTGTGTCTTTATATAGTTTTTTGCAGGCAGCATATAATGGGGTCTTGCTATCCGATCTGACAATCTGCCTTTTAATTGGGATGTTTAGACCACTTGTATCTAACTTAATTATCCATATGGTAGTATTCCAGTTTACCATCTTTCTATTTGTTTTCTATATGTCCTCTCTATTCTTCACTCTCCTTTCCCCTATTTTACTTCCTTCTTTTGAATTAATTGAGAATTCTTTATGATTCATTTTATCTCCATTACTGGTGAGCAACTAAGAGGTAAAATCTGGTGAGTGTGGTGTCGTGAAAGTCAACATAAAAGAATATTTCAAAAATAATTGAAGTTATCAACACTATGTTAAATGCCTCTGAGACCTTGAATGAATATAGACATAAAAATGACCGTAGGGTCTTGCAACATAGAGGTCAATCTGGTGGCCTCAGTAGAAAAAACCTCAGTCAGCTGGTGAGGTTATAAACCCAGTCTAACTGGGATGAGGAGAGAATAAAAGATGAAGACGAGAAACAGGTACCATGAGCAACTCAAGAAGTTTTGCTATGAAAGGGAGGAAAGAGAATGTGATGGTGATTCATAAAGTATATGACATCAACAGGAATTATTTGTTAAGAAGGGAAATATTAGAACACATTTGAGTGCTGGTGAAAATGATGCTGTAAAGAGAAGAAGACTGATAGATTGATGTTAGAGGAGCTAGAGGGAGCAAGTACCTTATCAAAAGAAGAAAAGGTAGGTTCTAGAACGCACGTGGAGGGGGTAAACTTTGATAGGAAAAGAGTCATATTGTCATTTGTGGGAAAAAAAGCAGCAAATATGTGGGGCAAACATAAGATTGGCTGGTGATTTCTTTTTATGGAAAGAGGAAGGAATTTCTATATTACCCCGTGTTCTAGAAGATGTGTAAGTAGAGATTATCAGCAGAGGATGTCCGTACGTAAAAAGTGCTATAACAAAAAGAGTTCTAGATTACAACGTGTGGACATAGAGGTTAGTTCCAGATGAAGAATCAGAGAGATCTTTTTAGAAGTGGTATTATTTGAGCCTGGTTTTGAAAAATGGGTAGAATGTAAATAGTTGTTCATTTGTTGGCAAATATCTACGGAAATATCATAACCACCCATGAGCTACGCCATCAGCCAGACAGGGTCAATGCCCTCAGAAACTGCTAGAAAAAACTGGGAAGGGGTTCCCAGGCAGAGGAAAGAATAGGAGTAAAGGGAAAATAATTGATGAGAAATAAGGGAAATGGGCAAGTGATAACCAAAGTGTGGAAGAACATAGGTGGAAGACTAAGGAGTTACTGAAGATTTTTGAGCTGTGAAGCACTACTAATCAGAACTATCTGTTATGGGGAGGCCAGGAAGCCAGGTAGCAGAGGGCAGGGTCCACATTCATAAACAATCTTAAATGGAAATTTTTGACATTATCTCCAAATGAGCTCATATACCAAGTCATAGCAATACATTGATAGAATTGAGAGAAGACAATGTTTATTCAGCAGATTTTAAACTTATGTCCTAATATTGGTCTACATAACCTATAATATCTATGAAATCCTACTTTTTATAAACCCTATCATTTTTGTGGGTGGCACAATTATATTCAACTTGGATTTTCATGTTAAAAACATTGATTTGTTAAATAGAAATGTTTAAAATATTCTACCATTTAAGGAACTTGGAAACTGTGTGTGTGTGTGTGTGTGTGTGTGTGTGTGTGTGTGTGTGTGTGTTATATAGCAGAATTCTTAAAAGAACGGAAGTGATAAAGATGCAACCACTGAGAGGTTCTGCTTGGAATCACAGCATCATTACCTTTCATGAACTGAAAATAGCTTTCTTCTTTCTGTAGTCTTTTATGATATGCTAAGAAGCATCAGCTGATCAAACAGATGGTAAATTATTACAGTTCTTTTATTAATGTCAACTCTGGTCTCATCATATTAGCAATGGTTGCATATTGCAACTCATTCTGCCTTTGCAGGCACTCTGTACCAATTAATAGAATTTAATTCCAGTCCATTGACATTTTAAAAAGGGTTTCAAAGTAAAAAATTTGATACAATGTAATTACGATGTTTTGAAATTCAGCTAAGATTAATGGAGTTAAAGAAGAACATACATAAAATTCTTGACAGACACAAAGTGATTACTAAATGAAACTATCATGAGAATACAAAAGATACTTATTTGAATTTCAATTAGCACTGAGAAATGAACCCTGTATGCAAACAAAATTAGAACACACATTAAGCAATGCTGAGGGTAGAAACTGACATCTCCAGAACACAAGAATCCATATCCTTCACTGTCTACCTTCTCCACAGACCCAGGCTAAAATATGGATAGAGTCATTAAGTATCTACACAGCATTATGTGAAAAGAATTACAAAAGTACAAATATTTACTGATCAAGAAAACCTCTCTTGCTATTCTTCTATTAAAAATTTATAACTTTGGTTAAATATTACCCTGTTTTTTCTTCTTTGTTAGAATCCAAATACTTTTGGGCAGGAATTCACCTGACCCTGGGGAGCCACATTCAAATCTAGGTGAGAACAAAATATATCACTCAGGGCTCCTGGACTTGCAGCTGCTTATAGTAACTATGTGGATTTTAACTTGACTGCCTTTGGGAAGAGAAGACATATACATTTCATTAGGAAAGGCTAGGTTTCTAGCTATAAATGTGGGAAGATGGATGTGTGCATGTGTGCTGTGGGACTAAGAAGTGGAATACTGTGGGCATCTGTTTTTGTGTCTGTCCTGCACCCCATTTCCTTTGTGGGACCTTCTCCTCTTCCATACCAGTCATACCTGTGATTATGGACAGGGAGATAATCCTAGTAACCCAACACCATCTCTCAGCACAGAACAGGGCAACCGACACAATCCGTGATGATCAAAGTACCCGATTATTCTAACTACAAGGGCTGGTGCAAGTGTAATTCCTTCTCTAGTATTTTTCAATTGAAGCTGGGATAAAATCATTTTAGAAGTCAGAAGATCCCAGGATGAAATGCGCAATGTAGGAGAATAAGGTACAGTAACTTTGGAAGTGAGTGGAGTCTGTAAGACTGAAGGTTAAGGAACTGTACATAAGCCCAGCACTGTACTCTAGCTGATAAAGTCGTTTCCCATGAGGGTACAGTTAACAACTTTGAAATCATTATATATGTATACTGAAACTGAACAATTAAGTAAATGGATAGCAGATGGTAAGAGCTAGGTTTCTTACTGTTAGAGTGGAAGGTTACAGACAGGAAAGGGGAAGAGGCTAGAATGATCTATGTAGTAATAGATTAGAGTTGGAGACATCAGTATGAACACATATTTGGCTTAATATAGATACACGTAGTTACACATAAAAATATTTAAGACATGTGTAAATACACAAGTCAGTATACCACACATACATATATCCTTACTCTGTCAGTTGAGGGGGCCTAGATTCAATGACCACTCAGTTGCAACGAGCACACCTACCACCCAGATCTTGGTTTCTAATAGCATTCTCCTATAAAAGGAACCAGGCCTCCTTAGAGAAATGGCTGCTTCTAGGACTGGAGCAAGAAATATACATACAAAATAATCCTGGGACATCTTGTAGGGCCAAAAAGTAAGAAAGTGCTCAAGACAAAAGCAAGAACAAAAACCCCACATTTCTATGTCAAAGGGACACAGGAACTAACTGAAAGAGCTCTCAATGGCCAAAGGTGGAACAATTTGAGCAACAAAATTAGAAAGTAGTATTGGATGATAACCCAAGGTATAAAATAAATATCAGTCAGATCATACTAATATAAACAACTGCCCAGATCAATACATGGGGGAGAATGAGTAAATCTCTTGTGCAGAAGAATTCCAAATAATTTCTGTAGGGTGGAGTACACCTCAAGAAGGTAAACAGCTCTCCATTCCTTAAGTGTGGGCTGTACATAATGACTTCCTTCCAAAGAGTGCAAAATGGAAAGGGGAGAAAAAGAATAACTTTACAATGTGCAAATATGTAAAAAACACTGCCTCAACCATGTGGTCAAGGTTAAAATCGGCAGTGATAAATCATGTTGATAGTCTGTACATCTGATATGATATAATGAGAATGGTATTTTACTTCTGTGGTCTTCCTCCCCAAATCCAATAACCTTAGTCTAATCATGAGAACAACATCAGACAAATCTCAGCTGAGGAACAGGCTACAAGACACCTGACCAGTACTTCTTAAAACTGTCAAGGTCGTCACAAAGAAAATCTGAGAAACTCTCACAACCAAGGGGCGCCTAAGAAGTCACAATAATTAAATGCAATGTGGCATCCAGGATAGAATCCTGGGACAGAAAAGAGACGTTAAGGAAAAACTAAGGAAATCTGAACAAAGGGTCGACTTTAATTAAAAATAATGCCTTAATATCTGTTCATTAATTGTGACAAATGCATCATACTAATGTTAATTAGTGAACATGTAAAATATTAATAAGAGGGAATGTGGGGCACATAGAAACTCTAGGCTATCTTCACAACAATTCCACAAATCTCAAACTATTCTAAAATTAAAAGTTTATTTTAAAAAATAACCCAATATCAGCAGAGCCAGCTCTCTCTGGTGTGGCAGCTCCCTGGTGTGGGAAGAGGGGAGGAGAGGTCGGAGCCCTCCCCAGCTGGCCATGACCGACCTGACTACTCCCCCATTCTTCTTGGCCTCTGTTGTTTCCAGACTTCCTGTTCAAGGTCCCCCAGATCTGTTCCTTGGATCCACCTGGGTTCCCCTTCTTCCACCACTCTTTGGCACAAGACCCAGCTGGGACTCCCCTTGTCCTTCACATCATTTTCTCCAGGTGTCCCAGGCATGACGTTCACGGTTAACACGAGCCCTCACTCAATGCCGGTAAATACTTAGAAATATTGTGTTGTGACACACCCACCTCTGCTCCCCTCTGCTTCTGCCCATTTTAGTAGAAGGAGCTATTTTTCTACATAAGACACTGAGAGGGATTTACCAAGAAAGAAGACCTAAAGTTTTCTCAGACTCTGAAGACCTAGAACATTCTCAAGCTCTAAAGTTCCAACATACCCCTGACCTTCCCCCAAGGCAATGCACAAGGATCCTTTCTCATATACAGCTGCAAATCATGCGTTTGGCCCATAAAATTTGTTCTGGCTCTTGCCTCATGCCCTAGAGTTTCCCTCTCCCTATTTCCTAGCTCTACTGCCATCACTTCACTCTGTAACCTAAAGCATCAACTTGGTACTACAAAGACTCCAGTTAGATAGGATCTTCAACAGGGCCACAGCCATGGGTTTGCATCAGCTGCTGCTGTGTGCAAGTTGTTGCACCAGTATGCATCAGTCAAGAGGGATGTGTAGAAATCAGAAAAAAAAAATGGAAATTTCGTAAACTTTATTCTGGAAAAATAGCCAAGACATCTGGAAAAGCACTAAGGAAAGGATGCATAAAGGAAAAGGGATTCAATAGGATATATTTTGTTTCCTGTGGCTGCTGTAATAATTTACCATAAACTTGGTGACTTAAAACAACTGAAGTTTATTTTCTCATGATTCTGGAGGGCAGACTTCTGAAATCAAGGTGTCAGCAGGGCTGCACTCCCTGCAGAGGTGCTAGGGGAAGAGCCTTCCTTGCCTCTCCCATCTTCCAAAGGCTGCAGGCATTCCTTGCCTTGTGGCCCCATCACTCCAACCTCTGCCACCATCTCCACGTGGCTATACCCTCTTCTCTGTGTCTCTGTCTTATCATTTTCTGTCTCTTATAAGAGCATTTGTCATTAGATTTAAGACCCATGTGGGTAATCCAGGATGATCTTATCTCAAGCTGCCTGACTTTACTTAGTTATATTAATAAAGATTCTTTTTCCAAATAAGGTCACATTCAAAGAATCCAGGACATTCACATATATTTTGGGGGACCACCATTCAAACCACTTATATTAGTCTGTTCTCATGCTCTTAATAAAGACATACCCAAGACTGGGTAATTTATAAAGAAAGAGGTTTAATGGACTCACAGTTTCACATGGCTGGGGAAGCCTCACAGTCATTGCGGAAGGTGAAGGAGGAGCAAAGTCACATCTGACATGGCAGCAGGCAAGAAAGCATGTGCAGGGAAACTGCCCTTTTATAGAACCATCAGATCTCCTGAGACTTATTCACCATCAAGAGAACAGCATGGGAAAAACCCACCCCCATGACTTGGTTACCTCCCACCAGGTCCCTCCCATAACACATAGGGATTATGGGAGCTACAGTTCAAGATGAGATTTGGGTGGGGACACAGCCAAACCACATCACCACTCCATGGAACTTCAAAGAAAAGAGTTAAGATAACTGCCCCTCTTAAGCATGAAAAAAACCAAACACCCCCAAGTGTGGTTGTTTGATGGTGAATGGGTATTTTGACACATTGGCCACAAGAAGGGGCATGATACATTTGTGCTTCATTGGATTTCAACCTTGTTCACTTGAAAAAAAATGCAAAAGCCCAGGCTTCACTCCAGACCAACTGAATACAAATCTCTAGAGGATGGGGCCTGGATATTAATATTTTTCAAAGCTTCCCCAGTGATTCTAATGTGTAGCTAGGGCTACGAACCACTGGGCCAGGTGAGACAGGAAGAGTTATAGACCCCATTGTTTTTGTTGCAAAGCTCCCAACCCACCCTGGGAGCAAGTGGAAGACAGCCCTGTCCCCCTTTAAACCTGCTGCCCAAGCAGGCATTTCTCAGCATTCAGCTGCTAGAGATGTGTCCTAGGGACCTGCCTCTCCAGAACTGGGTGGAGTTGACTTTCTCAGCTTCTCTTTTGCCAGTATCTGTATGGCCTCCCAGACCCATGTGCACACACATCGTTCTCTTACCATAAGTGATTCCTCCCTTTTTCTGTATTTGAGATCCTCCTCCCCAAATGGGGATATTCCAGACAATGCTAGGAATCCCTACTAAGAATAGCATCATTTTCCTGAAAGTTCTCCCCCCAATGGAAACCACACCTTTACCTCATCAAACTGTTTCTTTTCTAATTAGTGTGTACATGAAGTGCTAGATCCAATGAGAAAGACAAGAGTCAGCTCATTAGGGTTCTCAGGTTTATATTGAAAGGAAAATTAGATCTGCATTTATCTAAAGCAAATACATACTCTCGGTCAGATAATGAAAAATGCACCAAATGGCTTTTTAAATGGAGCACAAATATGCTTTGATTGTTCTTTTTGTTTATGTTTTGTTTTGTTTTGTTTTTGCGACAGAGTCTCGCTCTGTCACCCAGGCTGGAGTGCAGTGGCACAATCTTGGCTCACTGCAACCTCCACCTCCCAAGTTCAAGCGATTCTCCTGCCTCAGACTCCCGAGTAGCTGGGACTACAGGCACCCGCCAAAAAGCCCAGCTAATTTTTTGTATTTTCAGTAGAGACAGGGTTTCACCATGTCGGCCAGGATGGTCTCGATCTCTTGACTTCATGATCCGCCTGCCTCAGCCTCCCAAAGTGCTGAGATCACAGGCGGGAGCCACCACGCCTGGCTGCTTTGATTGTTTTTAATGACACTCTCTTTTACGCAAGTGACATCAAAGGAAGCACCAGTTAACCAGAAGTGAAGCCAAAACTGGCTTGCCTTTGAAAGGGAACAAGTAACTCACTATCCTGTAATCACCACTTAGTTAGGTCCATTGACATTTTGGCTCAAAGTGACTCCTCAGGCTTCATGCCAGTTAGTCTGAAAACTGCAGGAAAACCCAAGAGAGCAATGCCTGGGCATTAAGAATGGGGAAAAGATGATTGGATGCTTCTCAACGTTGTCATTCTGACTTAGCAAAAAGGAAAAGGGAAGACAAAGTAAGAAACACCCCCAGTTAATGCTGATCTTGGGTTGGTAAAAGAACAGGAAGAAGAGGAAAGGCCATATCAGAGTTCCACTGGGTAATGATGTGAGAACGTAACATTCCCAGAGAAAAGCATCAAATAAAGAACATTATACTCTTCTCTCTGGATCACTGCATACCAAAAGGCAATAAAAGGATAAATAGTCAATTTATAAAAGAAAATTCACAAATACTAAACCATGATGTGATGGTCATTAGTTCTACCTTCTTGGTTTTTCTGTATCTTCTCTTGGTCCCATGATAGAATCAAAGGTCCTTTGCACTTGAAGTAGGATATGGCCATGTAACTTGCTTTGGCCAATGAAATGGCAGGAGTAACAGGTGTAACTTCCAGCCAGACTGTCTAATAACCTATATGTAATTTGCTACTCTCCCTTGTCTACTGCCTCAGTGACCAGCAGCATTTCAGATGGTGGCTGCCCCACTGTCTGGCCCCTAGAATGAGGACAGGAACAGGTCAACTCACAGTGGGAATCTAGCATGAGCAAGAAATGAACCTTTGTCATTTTAAGTCACTACAATTTTTTGTTGTTGTTGTTAGACAGAGTCATGCTCTGTCACCCAGGTTGGAGTGCATTGGCACGATCTCTGCTCACTGCAACCTCCACCTCCCAGGTTCAAGCAATTCTCCTGCCTCAGCCTACCGAGGAGCTGGGACTACAGGCGTGCACCACCACACTCGGCTAATTTTTGTATTTTTAGTTTGATCTCAAACTCCTGACCTCAGGTGATCCTCCCGCCTCAGCCTCCCAAAGTGCTGGGATCACAGGCGTGAGCCACCATGCCTGGCCATCACTACAACTTTTGAGTTATTACCACATCTTAATCCAATGTAACTAGATTTGTTTATACGACATGAAAGAAAATGTTCAACTTCACAAAATTCAAGTACCTGTGAAACTAGCAAAAAGGAATTAAATGATCAAGAAACCAATGCTAGGAATGCTGGGTATTAAAAAAAAAACCTTGTTGATAGTTATTTGATTTGATAATTTCTGGAGTGTGATCTGGTATTATCTAAAAAGAGTAAAAAAAATTCACATCTTTTAGCCCAAATCCCCTCCTATGAATTTATTTTGTGGAAATAATTCAAAAGAATTATTAAAAATTAATTATACAAAATTGTTTACAGAAACTCTCTTCATAATGGTCAAAACTGAAAATATCAAAATGCCCATCAATTAGGCAAGATTAAGTAAACTGTAGCAGTTAAATTGTTTAATACTGGAGTGACTAAAACCTATGCAACAGTACATATGACATAAATTCAGTGAAAAAAGTAGCCCACCTCTGAACACTAATTATAACCATAGAGATGTTTAGCTCCTGCAGAGTAAGTACATCTTTTCACTTGAATACAAGCCCAGGTGGGGAGAAATTTTCTGGATCTTGTGCTCCACCGTTCTGAGTATCTGGAATAATACTTGGGACATGGAAAACATTCTGTTATGTATTTGTTGAGTTGCTGAATTAATTAACCAAGTAATTACTCTTCATAAAAATTAATCTTCATAAAAACCCTCAAAATCAAACACAATGTTATTATCCTCAATTTATAACTAGAAAAAAAATGTGGTTTTCAGAGGGGGTTTTGTTTTTGTGTGTGTGCATATTTTTCAATGATATCATTTCAGAATTTTTAAAGAACCCCCTCTGAGGGGAGCCTAACTCCTCAGCTCTCCTTCTCCAGATGGTCTCTCCTGAGAAGTGTTTCTTCTGTGGTACCCAAGAGGCAGGGTGAGGCTCAGAGGTACACGGAGGCTTAGAAGCCAGGCAGGGGCAGGAGGGTGCTATGCTGGGAATCTCTTTCTTTTGTCTGAGTTTAGGTCCTGGCTCCAGCAGTTCTTTCAACTCCTCTGAGCTCAAACATAAGTATGTCTTGGGAGAGACCTTGAACGTAAAAGAAACTGTAAACAATACAGAGAGTTACACCAGCCTTGGAGACTCAGTTTCCTCATCTACCTGCATCCTAGGGCAATTATAAGAATTCAAAGGAGAATGTACATGGAAGTGCTGTGTATAATTTAGAGTTTTCGGTCAAGATTTATTTTTTGGTGAGGGAATCAGGGTACCTGAATGGCAAGAGCATGAGGTAAAACTTATTGGGTGGCTGTGGCTCCCACGAGCCTGAATGGTCTGTCTCCTCATCCAAGTTCAGAATGGAGTAGGGAGACAGGGGCTTCAATGGCCAGGCCAGTTGTCTACACCCTGCTGGTTGGTCCAAACTCACTTGCCTTTCTGCCACCCTCAGACATCAAGCAAAACATACACATTCAGTGCACACCCAGGAACCACCAGAGGGGCTGGTGAAAGCCTGCAGATTGGCCAAGGCTTAGTCCATCCGAGCACCTCAGGTGACACCTAGAGGAGGAGATGGGTCCCAGCTGCTCCTTGCATTAGTTATCTAATGCAGTGTAACCAATCGTCCCAAAGCTTAGCAGCTGAACACAACAAACGTTTACCATGCCACAATTGCTGCCAGTTAGGAATCCAGACACAGCTTTGCTGAGTGCCTCTGGCTCAAAGTCATGCATGAGGTTGCAGTCAAGCTGTCAGCCAAGGCTGCAGTTTCATCTGAAGGCTTGACTGGGGTCAGATAGATTCATCTTCAAGCTCACTCATTCAGTTTTTGGCAGATCTCACTCACTGTGTGGGTCTCTCCACAGGGCTACCTTACAGCATGCTGGCTGGATTCCCCAAGGACGAGTGATCCAGTAGAAAATGAGTATCCAAGATGGAAGGCACTGTCTTTCCTCAGCCTCCCAAGTAGCTGGGACTACAGGCGCATGCCACCTTGCCCAGCTAATTTTTGTATTTTTAGTGGAGACAGGGTTTCACCATGTTGGCCAGGATGGTCTTGATCTCTTGACCTCATTGTCTGCCCACTTCAGCCTCCCAAAGTGCTGGGATTACAGGCATGAGCCACCATGCCCGGCCAGCACTGTCTTTTTATAAGTCCATAGCATTTCATCATTTCTGCCCCATTCCATGTGTTAGAAGCAAGTCACTAAGTCCAGCTGACATTGGAGGAGAAGGATTTACACAAGGACATAAATACCAAGACCTGGGGATCACAAGGGGCCATTTTGCAGGCTGCCTACCACTCTCCTTCTCCCCAACATTCACTTGGTAAATGAAGCAGTGCTGTTACCTCACCCTGAGGCCACACCACCTACCAGGGCTCAACAACACACCACAGATCCAGTCCTGTGACCTGAATGCCCCACATTGGCTCAGAAGTTGGCAAAATCATATCAGATCTGCACCCAAGAAGAATCACCTAGGAATCTGCATTCCAGGCACATCCCACCTCTAACACTCACTCACTTAAAACAGAATGATGAATTTGTTAAGAGAACATAAAGAATAGTGGTTAAGGGTGTGCATTTGGGCACCAGACTACCTGTATTTGAATCTGACTTTGCTGTTTCGTTATTGTGTGACCTTAGCCAAGTTACTTAACCTCTTCTCTCAGCCTTGGTTTCCTCATCTGTAAATGGGAACTTATCTCATAGGATTGTGCTGAGGATCAAAGAAAACAATAGGTAATGCATTTAGAACAGTGTCTGGCACATAGAAAACTCTCCATACATGTCTATATTCTGTTTGTGCTATTTGTTGTTGGAAATTAAAACAGAAAATCTATCCTGAAAAGGGGATAGGGGCTGATTATTTGCCCAAAATTCCCTCTCGGTAGTCATGAACTTCTGAATATGGTGTTCAAATATTTTTCAAAACAAAAAAGATTTTTTCCAAAGAAGGCCAAGTTCCATTCACTGCATGTTAATGCTCAGCCATCACGGCTTTGCTTGGGCCGTCACAGGCCGTGGAAGTGCAGGGACACAATAGTTTGTTTTGTGTGTGTCTCTCTTAATCTGCAAAACAGATGCAGCTTGGTCAGGCTTTCCTCCAAGCCATCTTCAGGAGGAATGATGCTCCACCACTCTGGCACATAGTTCTGCATTCCCGGTGGATGGGATCCCCATAAATCAAGCAACTGATTCCAACCCCAAAACCTACAGCACAGGGGTTCTTGGCAGAAAGCTCCTATTTTGTTAGCGCATGACTTTTTGACCAATTGTTGAATCCTGTAAGATCCACATTGTATGAAGTAAGATTGGGTATGACTTAAGAAAGGATTATTTTAAATACGACTTTTCATTCACCCTGAGTGTCTCATCCCTTGGTGAGTTCAAAAGCAAGAAGAGCAGGTTATGGTGAATTCTTCGTGTTGGACTCCAAGTCAAAGTAGGACACCAAAACCCAGAGTGGTTAGACAAGAAGTGTAGACAGTCTCACAGCCCTCTGCCTGCCTGGACCCCCGACAGAAAGCAACAAGAACCTGGGAACCAGCTCAGCCTGGCCCCTCACCCCTCAGAGGTAGCAAGCCTGACACCCAGCTCCCCTGCAGCTACAAGTCACAGGGGCACCATGGCACCCACAGTTTGCCTCTTCATCTTTCAAGAAGCATGTTCATGTCACTGGTTCTCATTCTCTCTGGGGACCACTCTTTCTATGTGTTCCCTGACCCCCAGATTTGAGTGTCTGCAAAATAGCTGGACACCTCAAAAAAATATCAGCACTGGCTAAGTGAGCTTGGCAAAGTCACAGCACCTCCCTGAATTCCAGTTTTCTTCTCTGTCAAATGAGGAGGAAAGATGAGCAGCAGGTGACCTCCGTGGACTCCTTCAGCTCCATGTTTTCTGATTCTATACATGGATGACGGTAAGTTAAAAGCAAAAGCTCCCTGAATCCCACTGATAATTCAAGAGCAGAATATCCTTGCAGGAAAACTGGGGCCAGGCCTCAAATCTTGTTTGAATTCATCCTCCCTTCCTCCTCCCACAAGATGAGACAGAGCCCTTGAGCCGCTTTCTCCAGCACTAAGAAGAATGAGCCAAGAGAGTGGTTAGAAGCCTGCAGCAGCAGGGGAGGCTGCTTGTCACCAAAAAATAAATGAGTAAATAAACTAAAACCATGTGTGTATGGGTGTGTGTGCACACAGGTGCGTGAGTGTGCATGTAGCCAAATCCACCTTTTCAACAATTGTTGACACTAAGGATAAAAGGTCTTTACTTGGGAACAGAAAAGAAAATTACTGTAAAGGACATTTTTGGGACATTGGTTAAATATGAACTTGGACTGCATATTACAGATTAGTACTGTGTTAGTGTTGAAATTTCCAAATGTAATAACTGTGTTGTGATTATGAAAATGAGTGTTCTTCATCTTAATGTTTAGAGAATGAAGGATCATGGTATCTGCAACTTATTGTCAAATGGTTCGGTAAATGATAGTAATAAGTTTCCATATGAAAAGAGCTAGAGACTCATGTGGCAATGTTAACCATTGGTAAGTGTAGTCAGGAGCAGGCAGATGTCCATTGCACTATTCTTGCAACTTTTCTGCAGGCTTGAAAATTTTCAAAATAAAAAGTTTAAAATAAAATGAAATCAGAAATGTAAAAGCAAAATGTCTAGGGATTTTTAAAACATCTTCGTTTGGGATTAAAGGCAGCAGATGCAGACAAGTAAGAGCCTCTGGCTCTAATTAAGTTCACCAACTCTCTTGGGTTTCAGTGCATCATGACAAGGGCCAAAAAGCTGAGCCTGTCAGCCCCACACAGCTGAGTTTCACTAGAGAGGACCCAGTGAAGGGACCTGATCTGCCCTCCTGTAGCTCATGGTCAGCAGGGAGAGAAAGACAGGCCATGGGCCATTACCCACAGTGATTAAAGGCCACCCAAATGCAATAGGTCACCAAGATGAGTGGCTCCTCATCCCCAGAGGTGGAGGGGCTTGCTTCCCAGGGGCGTCCAATCTGACTTCAAGTTCCAAACAGAGCTGCCACTAGGGCAAATCTCCTTCCTCTCTTTCCAGTAAGCATCAACATTTTTTCCTTTCTTAACCTCTGGATTCGGTCATTGGTAAGGACGAGGTCAGCCTTGGGATTCCCCAAAGCTGAGATGGACTGGGATGCCCCAGAAGGCAGGAGCACTGGCCCCTTGGCCACCTGTGCCACATGGCCCAAGTCAACACCTCTGCTGACCACACCAGATCTCCAAGGATGTCAAGGAGATCCAAGACTTTGGTCCTGTTACAAGGAATTAGACAACCACAGGTACTTAGAACGCCATTGCTTGCTCTCAAATCATTGTAATTGTTCTCATAAGGAAACATCATTACAGTCTGCAGAAGAGTGGGACTCTGCTGCCACACTGCATAGGAAGAGGGTGTCCCTGGTCATTTTGGATAGGGTCATGAGAGCTGCTCATAAAAAGAGGACATGGAGGATAAAGCACTCCTTGCCTGGCTCTTTCCAAACATTTTGTTCCTTCTACCAAAGCGGCAGTACTAGTTAGCCCCTGAGGCTCTAGAGTCTTCTGCCCCATCTGCAGTTGCTTCATTTTCTTGGTCACTTCCCCCAATTTTCAGGTTTCCCGTGAATTCCCTTTGGTCTAAAATATCCAAGAAAGAGTCAAACCCAGGCTCCTCTTCCCAATCTTTGTTTGCTTCTTGTCCGGAGGTGGCCTCACACCTGGAAGCACCAAGGTGGCCTCTGAAGGCTCCCAAAATCCCAGCCCCTCTCTCCTTGGCAAGAGAGGACCAAGTGGTTTCCCCAGGAGACCACAAGAAGGAGACAGCTTTCTCCACCAAACTTGGCAGCAGGAATGCCTATCTACCCAACCATGTGCCCAGCACAAGTGCTTGGTAAAGAGATAAATAACTTCAGAAGGCATAAAGGAGGAAAGCCAGCAGTCATGGGACCTAGTCATGGTCCCCAGAAAAATCACTCCCACTGTGTCCTCTCCCATTTTCTGACTACATATAAATTCCCAACATAAATCAGCACTTTGGATTTATTACTGGATCCATCCCAGATTTCAGACTCGAACCTCTTTCATTTTGAGATCCAAAATGTCTTTTACTGGACCCCATTACTGGCCTTCTTTTTGCCTTCCTCCTCTCCCTTCCTTGTCTGCACAGTAGTGTCCCACTGACGTGCTAAGCTGTGGCAGCCAGTGACCCAGCTGGCACCTAGCACTTCCCTGACCTGGTCCTACCCTCATGCTTGGACGACACACCTCTTTTCCTTGCCTCCATCCAGCTTGTCTGGGCTGCAGCCTCAACACCCACCCCCAGCTCATTCCACTGGTGAGCCCCAATCCCCACCCTCGCCCTATCGCTATCTTTGAAGGAAAAGTGTGTCCTTGACCACATGGGTGCCTCCTGCCGGCTATGGGAGTTTGAGAATGCGGGGCACACTTCTTCCCCAGGTCTTTGCTGCATGTACTCTGCGCATAGCATTCACCATCATTTAACACACTCCAGCTTCCACCTGCCCCAGAGGATGGTCATGAGGCTTACAGGAGAAAATGTTCTTAAAAGCACCTTGAACTGTGGAAAAATATTAACAGAGGTTTGCTAATATTATTTTTAATAATTGATCTTAGCCAAAAGGCTGAGAAGCAATTAATATTATTTTCAAATGGACTTTCTTTTTTAGGGCAGAGTTAGGTTCACAGCAAACTTGAGTGGAAGCTGCCAAAGAATTCCTGTCTATCCCCTGCCCCAACACGGGGCACAGACTCCCCTACTACCGACATCCCACACCAGAGTGGGACGTTTGCTACAAACAATGAAGCTACACTGACACCTCACTATCACCTAAAGTCCAGGTTTACATCAGGGTTCCCTCTTGGTGTCGTACATTCTGAGGGTTTGAACAAATGCATGACATGAATCCACCATTGTACTACCATACAAAGTATTCCACTGCCCTGAAAATCCTCTGTGCTCCACCTATTCATCCCTCCTTTCCCAGCCAACCTCTGGCAACCACTCATCTTTTTTACTGTTTTCACAGTTTTGCCTTTTCCAGAATGTCATATAGTTGGAATCATACAGTAGAGTCATGCATTTATTAATTACAGACAAACACTGTGAGAAATCAGCCATTAGGTGACGCAGTTGTGTGAACATCACAAAGTGTACTTACACACACCTAGAGGGGTAACCTACAACACACCTAGGCTATATGGTACATAGCCTATTGCTCCTAGGCTACAAACCTGTACAACATATTACAGTAGGGAATACTGCAGGCAATTGTAACACAATGGGATTTGTGTATCTAGACATAGAAAGGGTACAGTAAATATGCAGTATTATAGTCCTATGGGATCGCCATTGCGTATGAGGTCCGTCATCAACCAAAACATTGCTATACAGTGCGTGACTGTATACAGCATTTTCAGATTGTTTTCTTTCACGTAGTACCATGCATTTTAGGTTCCTCCATGTCTTTTCATGGTTTGGTAGCTAATTTCTTTTTAGCACTGAGTAATATTTCATTGCCAGGATGTATAGTTTGTTTATCCATTCACCTACTGAAGAGCATCTTGGTTGCTTCCAAGTCTCAGCAATTATGAATAAAACTGCTATAAACATTTGTGTGCAGGTTTTTGCATGGACATAAGTTTTCAGCTTATTTAGGTAAATACCACAGAGCATGATAGCTGGATCATGTGGTAAGAGGTCGTGCTCTCATTAATTCCATTTTCAACCAAAATTCCATTTTCCTCAGCTCCCAGCACCACAAGGGACTTTAAAAGCCCGGTGCTGGGGTCGCTGCCCTCAGTATCTACAATTGCTTGACTTTTTTTTTGAGATGGAGTCTTGCTCTGTCGCCCAGACTGAAGTGCAGTGGCGCAATCTCGGCTCACTGCAACCTCCACCTCCCAGGTTCAAGTAATTCTCCTGCCTCGGCTTCCCGAGTAGCTGGGACTACAGGCATGCACCACCACGCCCAGCTAATTTTGTGTATTTTCAGTAGAGACGGGGTTTCACTGTGTTAGCCAAGATGGTCTCGATCTCCTGACCTCATGATCCTCCTGCCTCGGCCTCCCAAAGTGCTGGGATTATAGGCGTGAGCCACCATGCCCAGCCTACAATTGCTTGACTTTTTAAAAGCTTTTCATTTGGGATAATTATAGATCATATGCAGTTGTAAGAAATATTTCAGGAAGATCCCTTCCCCCAGCTTCTCCCAACAACAGCACCCTCTTGCACAACTATAGTACCATGTCACCCCCAGGAAATTGACACTTGCATGGATGGACCACATTCTGTTTAACCATTCACTCACCGCAGGACATCGAGGTTGTTTCCAGGTTCTGACTATTACAAGTAGAGCTGCTTGGAATATTTTTGTAAAGGTGTTTTTGTGTGTGAACGTAGGGTTTCATTTCTCTGGGATAAATGTTCAAGGGTGCAAATGCTGGGTCATATGGCAAGCACATGTTTAGTTCTGTAAGAAACTGCCAAACTATTCCAGAGGGGCTGTACCATTTACATCCCTGTCGGCAACGTGTGAGTGATCCAGTTTCTCCATATCATTGCCTGCACCAGGTGGTATCACTAGCCGTTCAGATAGGTGTGCAGCGATATCTCATTGTGGTTTAAATTTGCAATTCCCTAAAGGCTAACGGTGTTGGGTACCTTTTCCTGTGCTTCTGCATATTCTCTTCAATGAAAAGTTTTGTTCGTGTCTTTCCCCAATTTTCTAATTGGATTTTGGGGGTTTTTTACTGCTGAGTTTTGAGAATTCTTTATACAGTCTATACAAGTATTTTGTCCAATATGTGGTGATATGGCTTGGATGTTTGTCCCCTCCAAACCTTATGTTGAAATGTGATCCATGGGGCGTGGCGGCTCACGCCTGTAAGCTTTTTCAAAGCTTCCCTGGTGATTCTAATATGCAGCCAGGGCTAAGAACCACTGGGCCAGGTGAGACAGGAAGAGCTGTAGACCCCATTGTTGGGAGCTTCTCAACAAAAACTTTGGGAAGCCAGGGTGGGCGGATCACCTGAGGTTAGTAGTTCAAGACCAACCTGGCCAACATGGTGAAACCCCGTCTTTACTAAAAAAAGAATACAAAGAATTAGCTGGATGTGGTGGCACACACCTGTAATCCCAGCTACTCGGGAGGCTGAGGCAGGAGAATTGCTTGAACCCAGGAGGCAGAGGTTGCAGTGAGCTGAGAATGCACCACTGCACTTCAGCCTGGGTGACAGAGTGAGACTCTGTCTCAAAAAAAAAAAAAAAAAGAAAGGAAAGGAGAAGAGAGGGGAGGGGAGGGGAGGGAATCCCCAGAGTTAAAGATGGGGCCTGGCAGGATCGTTTGGGTCATGGAGGCAGATCCCTCATGAATGGCTTTGTGCCCTCCCCATCGTAATGAGTGAGTTCTCATTCTATTGGTTCCAGCGAGCATTGATTGTTTAAAAGAGTCTAGTACCTCCTCCTCTCTCTCTCTCTTGCTGCTTCTCTTGCCATGTGACACGCCTACTGCCCCTTTGCCTTCTGCCATGATTGGAAGCTTCCTGAGGCCTCTCAGAAGTAAATGCCAGCACTGTGCTTCTTGTACAGTCTGCAGAACCATGAGCCAAAGTAAATATCTTTTCTTTGCAAATTACCCATCCTCAGGTATTCCTTTATAGCTATGCAAAACAGACTAACATATGTGGTTTGCAAATATTTTCTCTCAGGAGGTAACTTGTCTTTTCATTCTCTTCATGGGGTCTTTCTCAGAGCAAATGTTTTTAAATTTTTTTTAATTTTAAGGAGACAAAATTTATCAATTTTTTCTTTTATGGATCATGCTTTTGGTATCAAGTCAAGGAACATGTCATTGATCACTACATCCCCATAACTTCCTCTTATATTTTCCTAAAATTTTTTTTAAACTTAAGTTCATGACATATTTGGAGTTAATTTTTGTCTAATGTGTGAGGTTTAGGTTGAGATTCATTTTTTTGCAGAGGAGTATAAATTGCTCCAGCATGATTGTTGAAAAGACCATTTTTCCTCCTCTCAGTAACTTTTGCATCTTTGTCAAAAGTCGGCCAGGTGCGGTGGCTCACGCCTGTAATCCCAGCTACTCAGGAGGCTGAGACACAAGAATTGCTTTAACCCGGTGGGGCAGAGGTTGCAATAAGCCGAGATCATGCCACTGCACGGCAGCCTGGGCGACAGTGAGACTCTGAAATAAATTTTTTTTTTCTTTTTTTTTGAGACAGAGTCTCGCCTGTTGCCCAAGCTGGAATGCAGTGGCGCTATCTTGGCTCACTGCAACCTCCACCTCTAGGGTTCAAATGATTCTCCAGCCTCAGCCTCCCCAGTAGCTGGGATTACAGGTGCACGCCACCACACCTGGCTAATTTTTTGTATCTTTAGTAGAGACGGGGTGTCACCATGTTGGTCAGGCTGATCTTGAACTCCTGACCTTGTGATCCGCCCACCTCGGCCTCCCAAAGTGCTGGGATTACAGGCGTGAGCTACCAGCAGATAAAAAAAGTCAATTTGACATATTTGTGTGGGTCTTCACTTAACTTTCTCTCATCGGTTTTCCCTTACAGAAACTCCTCTGCCTGACAGAATGGCAGTGGTTGTGCCTGTCTGAAGTCCCAGAGACTCGGGATAGATAGATAGTCACTAATTCAAGCAGCCTGGGCCAAAATTCTCACCCAGTTGCAAAGCAACAGGTCTGTGGCAAATGGCATTCTAACTTAAGCAAAGCAAGAGCTGAAGATGGTTTGGGGAAGGGAAAGTGTCAATCATCCCTTCATTAGATCTTCTAAAAGTGGAAACCAGCAGTATAGGTCACTTTCCAAGAAGGAGGCAAAATGTGAGTAAGTTTCCCTGCCCTAAAACACTGAGTGATTCTGAAGTCCTGAGGGTCAAGAGGAGGACAGTGTCACCAGGGTGTAACCAGATGGGTGCGAGACAATCCATTCCCAACCAGCTGCGAGGGCGAGGGCTGGGGATCATCTTTTTACTGAGTGTCTCGCAGTGTCTTGCAGTCTCAATGTGGTATTTCTTTTCAGACATGCTTATTCTTTATTTTTTGTTTAATTATAACTTTTATTTTTGGTTCAGGGGTACATGTGCAGTTTTGTTATACAGACAAACCGTGTGCACAGGGGTTAGTGGACAGATTATTTCATCACTTAGGTAATAAGCATGGTACCCAACAGGTATTTTTTCTGATCTTCTCCCTCCTCCCACCCTCAAGTAGGCCCCAGTGTCTATTGTTCCCCTCTTTGTGTCCATGTGTTCTCATTGTTTACCTCCCACTTATAGGTGAGAACATGCAGTACTGGGTTTTCTGTTCCTGCATTAGTTTGCTTAGGATAATGGCCTCCAGCTCCATCCATGTTGCTGCAAAGGACATGATCTCATTCTTTTTATGGCTGTGCAATATTCCATGGTGTATATGTACCACATTTTCTTTATCCAGTCTACCATTGACGGGCATTTAGGTTGATTCCATGTCTTTGCTATTGTGAATAGTACTGCAATGAACGTACACGTGCATGTGTCTTTATGATAGAATGATTTACCTTCCTTTGGGTGTATACCCAGTAATGGGATGGCCAGTCAAATGGTAATTCTGTTTCAAGTTCTTTGAAGAATCATCACACCACTTTCCATGGTGGTTGAAATAATTTACATTCCCAATAGCAATGTATAAGCATTTCCTTTTCTCCACAACCTCGCCAGCATCTGTTATTTTTTTGACTTTTTAATAATAGCCATTCTGACTGGTGTGAGATGGTATCTCATTATGGTTTTGATTTGCATTTCTCTAATGATCAGCGATATTGAGCTTTCTCTCACATGCTTGTGGACCGCATGTATCTCTTCTTTTGAAAACTGTTTGTTCATGTCCTTTGCCCACTTTTTAGTGGGGCTGTTTGTTTTTTGCTTGTAAATTTGTTTGAGTTCCTTTTAGATGCTGGTTATTAGGCTTTTGTCAGATGCACAGTTTGCAAATATTTTCTCCCATTCTGTAGGTTGTCTGTTTACTCTGTTTATAGTTTCTTTTGCTGTGCAGAAGCTCTTTAGTTTAATTGGGCCTTGTTTGTCAATTTTTGATTTTGTTGCAATTGCTTTTGGTGTCTTCATCATGAAATCTTTGCCAGTTCCTATGTCCAGAATGACATTTCCTAGATTATCTTCCAGGGCTTTTATAGTTTTAGGTTTTACAATTAAGTCTTTAATCCATCTTGAGTTGATTTTTGTATATGGTGTAAGGAAGGGGTCCAGTTTCAACCTTCTGCGTATGATTAGCCAGTTCTCCCAGTACCATTTATTGAATAGGTAGGCCTATTTCCATTGCTTGTTTTTGTCAGCTTTGTAAAAGATCAGATGGTTGTAGACGTGTGGGCTTATTTCTGGGCTCTCTGTTCTGTTCCATTGGTCTGTGTGACTGTTTTTGTACCAGTACCATGCTGTTTAGGTTACTATAGCCTCATAATGTAGTTTGAAGTTGGGTAACATGATGCATCCAGCTTTGTTCTTTTTGCTTAGGATTCTTGGCTATTCTCTTTTTTGTTTCATATGAATTTTTAAATTGTTTTTTCCTATTCTGTGAAGAATGTCATTAGTAGTTTGATAGGAGCACAGATGGGCTTTTTTTTTTTTTCCAGAGTCTCGTTTTGTTGCCCAGGCTGGAGTGCAGTGGGGCGATCTCGGCTCACTGCAACCTCCACCTCCCGAGTTCAAATGATTTTCCTGCCTCAGCTTCCCGAGTAGCTGGGACTATAGGTGCCCACCACCACGCCCAGCTAATTTTTTGTATTTTTAGTAGAGATGGGGTTTCACCATGTTTGACAGGATGGTCTCGAACTCCTAACCTCATGATCCACCTGCTTCAGCCTCCCAAAGTGCTGGGATTACAGGTGTGAGCCACCGTGCCTGGCCCAGATAGGCTTTTAAACTTTTTTTCTGGTTCTTCTGGAAGTGTCAGGATGGAATGCCTTCTTAAGAACCTCATCTGAAGCTGGAGAAGCCCAGTAGATTTAGTTCTGAGCTGAACCCAAAGCTCTTCTCTTCTGTTGCCCCAGCCTCTCCCTCATCCTACCAAGTCTGCCATTCATAACCCATTTCACCCTAAAGCTCTACAGGGTGGGGAAGGTGGAGGGAGGGCAAACATTATAACCAGAAGCCTTGGAATGTGAGTTCATTTCATTCCAGGTCTGCATTAGAGAGGATACGCCCATCAGCACAGAGCAGTACCCCTGCACCGCAGGCAAAAGCTAAAAATCACAGTTTAATATCTTTGCTTTTAATTCCAGAATGTCAAAAATTAAGACAAATTTCTCCAAAAGCAGAATATTGGTTCTCTACAATCCCCTACTCAGGCCAAATCTCCAAACCACCTTAAAGAAATCCAGGGCTTTTCTCTGAGTGCCTCTGCATCTCCTAGAAACAAAGGCTGTTCAAGACCATGCACCTGAAGCACATTCACAAGCTTCTTCCCGCCTCTTCCTGGACCCAGAGCAGCAGAATACCTGGCAACCAGTGTTCTTGGGGCAAAAGCTTCTAGAACATCACAGAGCAAAAATAATACATAACAAAGCCATCGGCCCTTTCGATCCCCATCCTCCCCAAGTTGTGTTCAACAGAACATCCCAGGGTGAGCTCTTGTCACAAAGCAATCTCTTCTTGCTATTCACAAGCTAGGAGGGCAATCATAACTAGATTGCCACAAACACACCACAGTTAATAAGTGACATAAATAACCATATAAATGTCAAGCTGTGAATCTGAAACTTGACAGGACATTTCAAATCCAACACAGCTTGGCACCAAAGATCATTCTCTGAATTCACACATAATCTGCTTTGCGCAGCTCTTTTGAGAAAGAGCTATTGACCCAGTAAGCATGTTATTCTCTACCAGAGATTATAGTCATTCCAAGTCAATTAACTGCATTCCAGAGAAAACAGGAGGAACTTAAAATACAAGATTTGAAAGTTTGGAAGTGAGACAGAGAAGACAGGAAGGGGTCTTGTAAATTGCGGTTATTAATATGTTGACATTGTCCTGGAGCTCTGAACAGCAGAAAACATCAAGCCATTTGTTTTTGTTTTTGTTTTTAAATCCATGTCGTTGCTAGAATTTTCACATGACCAAGTTGGTGGAGGCTGCCCAGGCTGATTGTAGGGCCTTTGTTACACTGGATGGCACCAACTTGGAGACTGAATCCCTTTCACATATGAAGCCATTCCTGGTTACTGAGTCCATGTCTCTGATTCTCCAAGACTTCTCCTTCTTGCTTTACATTTTAAATGCAGGTAAAATTTATACAACTTAAAATTAGCCATTTTAAAGTGTCCAATTCAGTGGCATTTAGTTCATTCACAATGTTGCACAACTACCGCCTCTATCTAGTTCCAAAACATCTTCAGCACCCCGAAAGAAAACTCTGTCCCATTAAGCGGTCAATCCCCATTCTCCCCTCCTCCCAACCCCTGACAATCACAAATTGGCTTTCTGTCTCTGGATTGAGCTATTCTGAGCATTTTGTATAATGAAATCATACAACACGTGACCTTTTGTGTCTGGCTTCCCTCACTTAGCATAATGATTTCAAGGTTCATCCATGTTGTAGCATGTATCTGTGTCTCATGCCTTGTTACGGCTGAATAATATTCCACTATATGGATTATCCCACATGCTGCTTATCCCTCCACTGGTGAACATTTGGAATGTTTCACGTTTTGGCTATTGTGCATACTGCTATTATGAATATTCATATACAATTTCTTATTTGAATACATTTTCAATTATTTGGGGTATATGCCTACGAGTGGAATAGCTGAGTCATAAGATAATTTCATGGCTAACTTTTTGAAGAATTGTAAAACTGTTTTTCCCCCTTCTTGTTTACAGCTATGTCTTCACTTAAAACTATGTCTTGAGCTGGACATGGTGGTTCATGTCTGTAATCCCATTACTTTGGGAGGACAAGGCAGGTGGATCACTTGAGCCCAAGAGTTCAAGACCAGCCTGGGCAACATGAAGAAACCCTGTTTCTACAAAAATTTCAAAAATCAGCCAGGCAGGGTGGTGTGGACCTGTAGTCCCAGCTACTTGAAAGGCTGAGGTGGGAGGTTCACCTAAGCCCTGGAGGTTGAGGCTGCAGTGAGCCGTGATCACACCACTGCACCAGCCTGGGTGATAGAGTGAGACCCTATCTGGAAAAAAAAAGTTGTGTGGTACACACAACTTTAGTATTATTTCTGACGTTCAGAGCAAGGGAGAAGATGGAGAGGAGGCAAGCCAGTGGCTCACTTGGCTATCCTGACACCAGAAGTTTCCCATTAAATCAATCTTCTGAAGATCTCAGGGGGAGTTCCTACAGTCCTGGTTTACTCCACACTGGTATTAGTCCATTCTCCCACTGCTATAAAGAAATACCCAAAACTGGGTAATTTATAAAGAGGCTTAATTGATTCACAGTTCTGCATGGCTGGGGAGGCCTCAGGAAACTTACAGTCATGTCAGAAGGGGAAGCAGTCACATCTATAAGGCAGCAGGCAAGAGAGAGCATGTGAAGGAGGAACTGTGAAACACTTAACACCATCAGATCTCATAAGAACTCACTCACTATCACAAGAACAGCACAAGGAGACCCACCTCCAAGATCCAATCACCTCCCACCAGGTCCCTCCCATGACACATGGGGATTATGGGGATTACAATTCGAGATGAGATTTGGGTGGGGACACAGAGCCAAACCGTATCAACACCCCACATCCCCCTGCTCCTAGTGAGAACTATGGGTGAGTGATCATAAGGGGAGGAGGAGGGCCAGAACTGATGAGGCAGTGGCCTCCATAGGAAAGTACATACACCCCGTGGCAGCAACAGACCACTCTCTGTGGGATGCCAAAGGAAGCCATTAGAACGTCTATTTCTGTTTATTTTATCTAGAAAGTTGAAAAACGTGAGCTTCACAGAGTGTTATAGGTTGAACGTCGTTCCCCTAAAAAGCATATAATGGAATCCCAACCCCCAGTACCTCAGAGTGTGACCTAATTTGGAGGTAAAGTCTTCACAGAGATGATCAAATGAGACCAGTAGGGTGAGGCCTAATTCAATATAACTGATATCCTTATAAAAAGGAGAAATTTGGACCACACACACATGCACACACACACACACACACACACAGAGTTAGACCACGGAAGATGAAGGCAGAGGTGGGGGTGCTGTGTCCACAAGTACTATAGATTGCCAGTAACCTCCAGAAGCTAGGGGAGTGGGACCTGGAACAGATCCTCCCTCCCAGCCTCAGGACCAACCCACTCAGTGACACCCATGATCTCAGACTTCTGGTCTCCAGAACTAGGAGAGAATATGTTTCTGTTGTTTACACCACCCAGTCTGTGGTACTTTGATAGACCAGTCCTTGCGAGCTAATATACTATATTTTATATGAAGGTGCTCACAGGTCCCCTCACTTAGTCCCTCACATGCAGGACTTGAAGCCTCTTAGGGAGTAGAATGGCCACACCTCAGAGGGACAGACAAGCCCCTCCTGGTCAGAGTGACCAGAGCAATCTACCTGCAGGCAGGTAAGTGGAATTATAGATTAGACCATCTCATAGTAATGTAATCAATTCTCATGCAATGAATGGGTGGATTTAGTAGATTAGTATTTTAAAAGTTGATTGGGGATTATACTGACCTGGCCACCACAGGAAGCAAAAAGAAAAGGCGATGCTAACTTCTCTCCTCACACTGAGACAGGGGAACCTCCTCTGAGGCCATACAAGGCATTGTGGGAGGCCGAGGTGGGGGGATCGTTTGGGCCCAGAAGTTCGAGACCAGCCTGGGCAACATGGTGAGACCCTGTCTCTGCAAATATATAAAAAAAAAATTAGCCGGCATGGTGGCACACACCTGTGGTCCCAGCTACTCAGGAGGCTAAGGTGGGAGGATTGCTTGAGCCCAGGTTGAGGCTGCAGTGAGCTGTGATTGTGCCACTGCATTCCAGCCTGGGTGACAGGGCCAGATCCTGTCTCAAATAAATAAATACACAAAAATGCATGGAGCTATTCAGATCTGACAAGAAGCCAGTCAAAAGAAGATAGAAATTCACAAGAAGACTACTTCAAATGCATATCTATAACCCTTATCGTTAACGATGAACCTTAAATCTAAATGTATATTATGCCTTCAGGTACTAACGAATGGTAATACAAAGCTGTCACAATTAATGGCACTCAAAATATTGTTTATTTCATCTTCTTCATCCTTTTAGTTTCAATTGTATGTATGTCTTATAATTTACATAATATATAATTGATAAGTAAACCTATGTGCCCCCCAACATTTTTTTTTTTGAGACAATGTCTCACTCTGTCGCCCAGGCTGGAGTACAGTGGTGCAATCTCGGCTCACTGCAAGCTCCACCTCCTGGGTTCACGCCATTCTCCTGCCTCAGCCTCCCTAGTAGCTGGGACTACAGGCTCCCGCAACCACGCCCAGCTAATTTTTTGTATTTTTAGTAGAGATGGGATTTCACTGTGTTAGCCAGGATGGTCTCAATCTCCTGACCTCGTGATCCACCCGCCTCAGCCTCCCAAAGTGCTGGGATTACAGGTGTGAGCCACCGTGCCCGACTCCCCCACCCAACATTTTACTAAGTGTGTCACCTAATGAGATAGGTTTGCAGACCACTGATTTAGGGCATGGGCTGCAGATAGATAAGTGACATTAGCCACCCAAAAACAGGGGGTTCTGGAGTCCTTATATCTGATCTTCAGCCAGAGACAGATGCTGTTGAGCATCAGAGACATTCTGGACAAGAAAATGCCTCCAGGGATGAAGTGATGTGATCATGAGGTCTGAGAAAAAACTTCTGAGGCAGAGGAACCAACGCTGACATTTACAGAAGGGGCTGGGAGAGTTGCCCAATACGCCAGGTGACATGCAGCAGCCCAGAGCTTGAGAGGAACGTGCCTGGTGAACGGGTGCGCAACACAGCAGTATGGACCCATGCACTCAGGGGAGGAGGAAGGAGATACTTCTCAACTTTGCAAGGGCACGAAGATTTCTACCAGGAAGAGCATGCACTAGAATGGTGTCCCCTATCTGTTGCAGTGAAAGGGAACTCAGATGTTAGAAATGAACAAGTGAAGGTGACTTTTTAATGTGTTTGAAGGTTGGTGAGGAGTGGACACTCTTCTAGCAAGTGCTGCCTCACAGGCTCTGGCGAGTCTCAGCAAGAGATGAACCTTGAAGTGCAAGACTTTAAGCATCCAGGGTCGGGGTGGAGCAGAGGATGGAGATAGTCAACTGTCTTCCAGAATCTAGACTCTTTGATCATCTTCCTTTTCTTCTCCATCTTCCTAATTGAAGCCCCTCCACCCTCCTCTGATGCAAAAGAAGAATTAAATGGGAAAGAGCCAACCAAGCAAAGAGTTTGAAGAGTTCCAAATGAAGAGGTTAGGGGCAGGTCCTCAGGCAAGGAAGATAGATGTAAGGGGCTCCAGGGAGGATGGAGAACTTCATAGAACTTGCAAGTAGTTGGGGCGCAATGATGAAACCCCAGAAAACTCGGGAGGTGTGCACAGTAAACCCCACACACTTATTCTCAAGCAAAGGATGAATTGGCTGGATGGGAAGTGCAACCCCCATTAACTCTGTACATTTAGGGATGTGACTCTGGGGTCCGAGGTCAAGAGGAGGTGGAACCTTCTTCATGGCATTCTGTGTAGATTTCCTCAGCACCCATCCTTTCCAATGGTGCTTTAAGCAAACTTCAGTAATGAGGACGGAAGCCAAAGGGTATCATATTGCCAGTCACTCAACCAACCCACTAATAAGACAGGCTTTCCTGACCATTTTATCCCTGGCAGTCAAAATAGGGGAGTCAGACTTCTTCAAAGCAGTCAGGTTCTGTTGATCCAAAAAAAAAAATCTAAAAAAATTTTCATTTTTTATTATGTTAAAATAGACATAAATAAAATTTACCATCTTAGTCTTTTTGTTTTTTGTTTTTTCAGACAGAGTCTCACTTTGTCACCCAGGCTGGAGTGCAGTGGCGTGATCTTGGCTCACTGCAACCTCTATCTTCCATGTTCAAGCAATTCTCGTGCCTCAGCCTCCTGAGTAGCTTGGACTACAGGTGTGCACCATGATGCCCAGCTAATTTTTATATTTTCAGTAGAGGCAGGGTTTCACCATGTTGGCCAGGCTGGTCTCAAACTCCTGGCCTCAAGCAAGCAATCCACCTGCCTCGGCCTCCCAAAGTGCTGGGATTACAGGTGTGAGCCACCATGCCTGGCCTCATCTTAGTTATTTTTAATTGTACAGTTCAGTGGTGTTAAGTACAGTCATGCACTGTATAGTGGTATTTTGGTCAACAACAGACCACATATAAGATAGTGGTATTGTCATATACAGTATTTTTTTCATATACACTATTTTTACAGTGTTATAATCTTATTTGTTTAGATACACAAATACTTATCATTGTGTTACAGTTGCCTCCAGTATTCAATACAGTGACATGCCATATAGGGTTGTAGCTTAGGAGCAATAGGCTTTACCGTACAGCCTGGGTGTGTAGCAGGCTATGCTAACTCGGTTTGTGTAAGTACGCTTTATGATGTTTGCACAACAAAATCACCTAACGGCACATTTCTCAGAACATATCACTGTCATTAAGTGACATATGACTGTACATTCATTATGTTGTGCAACTGTCACCACCATCCATATCCAGAATTTTGTAGAAACACAACTCTATATCCATTGAACAATCAGTACCTCATATAAGCGCATTCATACAGTTATTTGTCTTTTTGTGCCTGGCTTATTTCACTTGGCGTAATGTTCTCAAAGTTCATCCATGTGGTAGCATATGTGAGAATTTCCTTCCTTCTTGAGGCTGAATAACATCCCATTGTATGCATATGCTACATTTGGCTTATTCCATTCATCTGTCGGCAAACACTGGAGTTGTGTCCACCTTTCAGCTATAAAATGTGGGCATACAGATATCTCTTTGAGACCCTACTTTTGGGTATACACCCAGAAGTAGAATTGCTGGATGCTGTGGTAATTCTATTTTTAATTTTTTAAGGACTTGTCTTACCATTTTCAGCAGTGGCTGCACCATTTACATTCCCACCAGCAGTGCACCAGGGTTGCCTCTACATGCTTGTCTACACTTATTCTTTCCTTCCTTCCTTCCATCCTTCCTTCCTTCCTTCCTTCCTTCCTTCCTTCCTTTTCTTCCTCCCTCCCTCCCTTCTTTCCTTCCTTCCTCCCTCCCTCCCTCTCTCCCTTCCTCTTCCTTCCTTCGTTTCTTTCTCCCTCCCTCTCTCCCTTCCTCTTCCTTCCTTCGTTTCTTTCTCCCTCCCTCCCTCCCTTCCTTCTTTCCTTTCTTTCTCCCTCCCTCCCTTCCTTCCTTCCTCCCTCCCTCCCTTCCTCCTTCCCTCCCTTCCTCCCTTCTTTCCTTCCTTCCTTCTTTTTTTGACAGTGGCCATCCTAATGGGTGTGAGGTGGTATCTCATTGTGGCTTTGTTTTGCATTTTTCTAACGATTAGTGTTGTTGAGCATCTTTTCATGTGCATATTGGCCATTTGTATACTGAGAATGTATAATGTTAGTACATTTCTATGGAGAGCAGGACATCCCAAGTAGCCTGGAGAGCATGTCTACTGCCTCAACATGCTCTGGGCTCTCCCGGTGAGGCTTCTGCTTCTGCTGTTAGTCTATCTGATGGTTAATACTGAGTGTCAGCTTGATTGGATTGAAGGATGCAAGTATTGATCCTGGGTGTGTCTGTGAGGGTGTTTCCAAAAGAGATTAACATTTGAGTCAGTGGGCTGGGGAAGGCAGGCACACCCTTAATCTGGTGGGTACCATCTAATCAGCTGCCACGGAATATAAAGCAGGCAGAAAAAGGTGAAAAGGCCAGACTGGCCTAGCCTCCAAGCCTGTATCTTTCTCGGGGGCTGGATGCTTCCTGCTCTCAAACATTAAACTCCAAGTTCTTCAGTTTTGGGACTTGGACTGGCTCTCCTTGCTCCTCAAGCTTGCAGATAGCCTACTGTGGTACCTTGTGATAGTGCAAGTTAATACTTAATAAGCTCCTAGATAGATAGATAGATAGATAGATAGACAGACAGACAGATATCGCCTATTAGTTCTGTCCCTCTAGAGAACCCTCACTAATACAGTCTAGGAAGCCCAAGTATGAACCTTCCACCACGTGGCTGTCTGCTGGGGACACTCAGGACCAACTCAGGCTTAACGTTGGAGTGGAACCACAGATGCCCTTGAAACAGATTAACCTGGACCACAAGAGGCTGGAGGCCAGCAAGGAGGCCAGACTCCCTCAAGGCCAAGCTGGATAAAATGCCCTTATGCCCCAGCTGCTCCTAGCTTTGATTTGGCATGGTGTGCTGGAGCAGACACCCTTCGCCATCCTCTCCTGCGGCTCAGCTATGTCTGAGTTTGGGAGAGTGACAACAGTGCTTGCTGCTCTCCTGACCAAACTACAAGCTACAAGCTCAGGAGATGAAATTCCCCTCGGGCACCTTCTCCTCTGCTCTTAGGGAGGCGTCCTTCCTGGAGGAGCCTCAGGGGTCTCAGAGGCACCTGGTCCAGCCTTGTCCCTTCATGGCAGGACCTGGATGAGGCAGCTCGCAGAGGTGGAGCAACACGACTGTGCACCTGGTGGCTTCTCCAGGCCCAGTCCCATCTGGGTTGATTTTGAAAGAAATATTTACAATAAAGGGCTTAAGCAGAGGGAAGAGTTCACTGCCTCTTATCTCTCATAGTTTAGAAAAACAACCAACATTTCATGAACGCATGACCCCGTGGCGCCTGTGTTTACGGCTCACTTCTCTGGGGAGTCTCCTCTTCTCAGAGCCCTGTCCTGGCTTCCTTTGCACCACTCACTTCCTCTTGGACTCCCAGGGAAAAATACGATTCCCATGGACATGCCACATCCCTGATAAGGTTCCCTGAGCGTTCCAAGTTATCCATACTTGAGACTGACATTGCGCTATGCCCCATCTATGTAATGGCAGCTCCCAGTTCTTGTCCTCCAGCCAAAACATCATGAGTCACTCAGCTCCAAGGAGACCTAGAGACCCTCCCAAACACACAACTCCTACATGCAGTACAACCAGCTCAAAGCCATGTGACAAGGCTGCTCACACTCATGCCCAGCCCTGCGAAGGCCCTGCTCTCCTATCCCTTGCCACAGCCCACCTTTGTACGCATGCGCTCCCCAGAAGACCTCAAGGCAAAGGGCCTCCAGCTCCACACCCCACCTCTGGGTCTTCCTTTCAGGCTGAAGCAGACTTCTCTTATGCCAAAGCACTTATCCTTCTCCAAGGAACCAAGTGGAAACCTAGAGTGGGAATTCCATACCCATCCATCCTCTCCCATCATACCCTCTCCCATCTTCCTCTCGACTCAATCTGCCATCCCTCTCTCCCTCCTGCCTCCCATGCTGCTCTCCAAATTCTTGCTCCATGATTGCAAACTCTCTACCTTTGCATCTCGGCCATCTCATTGAATGTTCCCTCCAACTCTTGGCTTAACTTAGTGATTCCCAGCCCTGGCTTCACATCAGAATCCCCTGAGGAAATGTTTAAAAAGATACTCCTGCCCAGACAGGGCTGGCTACCTAATTTCTCAAGCCAAGTACAAGACGAATATGCAGGCTTTCTTATTCAACAAACATTAAGGATTTTCAAGATGGCAGCAGCAGAGCATTAAAACAAGCACAGGGCCCATCTGAGTTCCACTGCCCAGGTCCAAGGCCATGGAGCAGCCCTGTGCCCAGGTACTTGCCCTAAACCTTCAGATTTAATTAGCCTGGGTAAGGCCCCTGGAATCTGCATTTTAAAAGCTCACCAGGAGATGCTGAGGAGACCCAGCTGCCCCAGGCTGACCAAGAGATACTGCGTCTGTTGCAGCCCTCTCAAATGGAAACTTTTGGAACCGGAAGTTGGACTCCTGTCTTCCTGGCTCCATAGAGTCACTTCCAGACTTTTTCTCTGTGTGGTCTGGAAATTACAGTCCTGCAAATTAGCTGCTCAACTAGATCTAAAGCCAATCTTGGATTTTCACTGCCCTTGTCTAGGACGTTTCTGGACTTCTCTTAGCACCTTTCCTCATCCAACCAATATTTAGCAAATAGTTCACAACTTTCTCCACCCCCATTCATGTTGTTGCCTCAGCATCCCTGTGTAAGGCCCAGCCAAGGTCCTGGCCCCTCAGCCCCTTGTCCCCCCCATGATCAATGACCACCTCTCTTCTTCCACCTCAGCACCCACTCTCATGCTCACTGCTGGGATCTGGCCAAGACTCAGAGCTCCTTCACTCCTAAATCTCAAACCCAAGTTCCCCACTCTCTGACCACAGCATCCTGTCCTAACCTCTCTCTCACCCCCACTGAGGCCTTCAGTCCAGTGACCACCCCCCAGATATTCCTTAGCTATTACTTTTACTCACTTCACCTTCCATTTTATCCTGCTTACATTCAATGGTCCAATCTTTTAATTACTCTCCTCCAAATACAGATGCTCTTAGACTTACGGTGGGGTTACATCCTGATAAGCTCATCCTAAGTTGATGATATCGTAAGTGAGAAATGCATTTAATACATCTAACCAGCTAAACATCCTAGGTTAGCTGAGCCTACCTTCAATGCACTCAAAACACATTAGCCTACAGTTGGTCAACATCATCTCACACAAAGCCTATTTTATAATAAAGTGATGGGTATCTTGTAAGTTATTGAATACCGTACTGAAAGTGAAAAACAGAATAGCTGTATGGGGGCTGGAAGTACAGTTTCTACTGAATGTGTATCACTTTTGCACCATTGCAAAGTCAAAAAAATCATAAGTGGAACAAGTCAGGGACTGTCTGTACTAGACATTCCCTTCCTGTCTGTCCTTACATCTCACCTATCTAGCAAAATTCAAGCCTTGGGTGGACATCAGCATCCACTTTCTCTACACCTGCTATCGGCCAGCAGATGGCTGCTGGAGGGACATCCCAGAACGCACAGCCACCCATCTTGGCTATGCCCTCAGGACTGCCTGGTAATTGGAACCACAAAGGGCTCCTTCGGTCAATACAGGCTCTTACTTTGCACAATTTATACTTCAAACCTTCTCCTATCTCACCATGTCTGAAACCACTCCTTCCTTCCTTCACATTCAGCAAATGACCTTGTCTTCTACTGTACTGAGAAAAGAGAACAAACTGTCCCACCAAATCTACAAACAGATGTCCCTGAGTTTGCACCCAACTCTCCCTCCTCCTGCTGAGATGGCCAGCTCCTTCACAGATTCCCTCTGTGCCCTGTGCCCCTTGCTTTCTCGAGGGCCTGGTGCTATCAGCTATCCTCCCTAGCTTGTTCCTTCCATCTCCTCCATCGGCATTTAAATCACCTAGCTGCAGGTGGGCACAGTGGCTCATGCCTGTAATCCCAGCACTTTTGAAGGCTGAGGTGGGCAGATCACCTGAGGTCAGGAGTTCGACACCAGCCTGGCCAATATGGCAAAACCCCATCTCTACTGAAAATACAAAAATTAGCCTGTGATGGCAGTGCACACCTGTAATCCCAGCTACTCGGGAGGCTGAGGCAGGAGAATCACTTGAACCTGGGAGGCAGAGGTTTCAGTGAGCCGAGATCATGCCATTGCACTCCAGCCTGGGCAACAGAGCAAGACTCCGTCTCAAAAAAATAAATAAATAAAAATTACCATAGCTGCAATCTTTGAAAAAGGAAAGGGAAAAGGAAAAGAAAAAGAAAAGAGAGAGGGGAGAGGAGGGAAGGAGAGACCAGAAGACCCCCCTCTTCCTCCAGCTCCTATCTTCTCTTACTGTCTTTTTTTTTTTTTTTTTTTTGGCAGGGTCTGCACTATTGCCCAGATGGGAGTACAGTGGTGTGATCACAGCTTACTGCAGCTTCAACCTCCTGGGCTCAGACGATCCTCACGCCTCAAGTTCCCAAGTATCTGAAATTACAGGTGCATGCCACCATGCCTGGCTAATTTTTGTTTTTTGTATCTTTGATATAGACGGGGTCTCACCATGTTGCCCAGGCTAGTCTCAAATTCCTAGGCTCAAGTGATCCACCCACCTAGGCCTCCCAATGTGCTGGCATTACAGGCATGAGACATTGTACCCGGCCTCTCTTACGCTTGCCTTTGTGGCCACACTCCTTGTGTCTCCCTCAGCTCCCACTGACCCCGGACCCCATTCCCACAGACTTTCACTACATCACTTTAAGGAAACAATTCTTAATAAGGTCTCTAATCATCTCCGTTTTAAACAGAATGGCTACATGTGGGGCCTCATCTTACTGGACCTCTCAGCGTCACAGAAACGGGTCGACCACTCCCTTATTTCTCAAATACTTTCTCCCCTTGGCTCCTTCACACCGTTTTCTCTTCCTATTTCTCTGGCTTCACTCCTTGGTCTCTTTATGGGTTCTTCCTCCATGCTGTAAATATTACATGGTGGAGCTCTTGCGGCTCCATGCTAGGCACTGTTCTTTTCGCTCTCCATTCTCTATTCCTGGTTGATCTCAACTATTTCCATTTCTGCAAATATCATGTAAGTGCAGACTCATTTTCTCTCCAAAGACATGAAATTTCAATGGCTATTTCCCTCTCCCATTCCATAAGCATCCTGGGCTGATAGTGGACTCTAGGCTCCCCATGTCTTGCTGCTCTGCCACCCCTGGGATATTGCATTCATCTGCACAGTCAAGATAACTCACCACCATGTCTGCACTACAGCCTTTGGGAAGAGGAAAAGTGGCAGGGAACAGACAGACCCTTGCCCTTTGAGGACACACCCCAGAAGTTGTATACATCACTTTTGCCAACATCTCATTGGCCAGAACTTGGGCAAATGGCCACATTGAGCTCCAAGGGACACCTGGGAACTGTAAGCTTTATTCTGGATGGTCACCTGCCCGTTTAAACTCCTCTTAGAATGAAAAAAGGAGAAAGCAAATATGGAGAGAAAACTACAAGAATCGGCCACAGGGCTCAGCAAAATTTACCAACTTCTTCTTTTGTCAAATAAAAACCTTTTTTCTAAACCTATCATGTGTTGCCATTATTTCATGAAAGGACACTTTTAATGCCAAAATTGGGGAAGACATACTCTCAAAATAGAGAACAGTCTTTTAAGTGAAATGAATTTAGACGTATGGAAGAAAGCATGATCTCATTCTTGTTTTTCTCACTTCCCTTGAAACTGGCACGGCCGCCAAGCCTTGGTCTCCTGACCTGAACTGGGAGCCATGTTTGAGGAGCGGCTGTTAAGAGTGTTGCCAATGTCATCTTCAGCCCCCTAAGCCAATCTGATTTACGGGGTGACTACGAGAGCTCCCAGTGTTATTGACTCCCAGGCTCCACCTGGTACTAATATAGAAATCCATGCCTCCATCCTCTCAGGTCCCTTCCCATTTCCAAATGCCCAGGGTTGACCAGGTCCTGTGCAGTTGGGACGCACTGCTGTGGCTGCCCTCCCCATCCCACTTTGGGCCTTTACATGACATCAGGGGTCTCCAGAAAGTTCAACCACAAGGCTGCTGCTGCCTCCCAAGAGTATCCCAGACGGAGGAGTCTCCCCAGCAGAGATGATGATGTCTCTTTGTGGCCAACCTTGAAGGGTCACACCCTTGTCACTAGCATTTCTTCTTCCTGCTTCACATACTTCCATGGAGGACGCGTCCTCAGGAGACCATCCCTGAGACTCCCTGAGAAACACTGGGTAGTGCCCCCTCTTTCAGTAGCCATATTAATCAAGGGAGGACTCAGCGTCTTGCCACTTTCAGGTGGGTTTCTCCGGAGACGGACACCTTTGGCCCTCCCTTTGCACTGAGAGTCATCCTCACCCCCACCCTCAGACCTCTCCCCATTTCTCTAGGAGGCCTGAGGAACTTCTGCAAAAAGGACTGCTGGCCTGCCCCACATCCCAGAGTCCTCCCGGCAGCCACACAAATTAGGCCGTGGACTAGAAGGAGCGAAAGAGCTAGGAACTCTTCTCCCCCAGCTCCGGGAAGTGGAGGAGGCCTGCTTTGCACCCCCTGTCTGCTCCTCCACTTAACAGGGTATATTCTGGGGGTTCACAAGCTCTCATCTGTGTTGTTGGAAAGGGAGCTTTGGACAAGCTGGTTTTCTGACCTACTTTTCTTGTGTTCTACCTTTTAAAAATGAAATGTTTCTCTCACCCATGGAGCTCTTCACTGCATATTCACAAATCCTAAAACTTGAGATTTTTTTCAAGTATCTTCTCCATGTTTTTTTTTTTTTTTGGTTAGACATTGCTAGATTTGAGTCCTAGAGTTTTGGTACAGGATAGAGCCTAGAGATTATCAGATCCAATGGCTTCATTTTATGGCTGAGGAAACTGAGGTCCAAAGATGTTAAATGGCCACCCGAGGTCACATGGTAGCCAGCCCCGGTGTCCACGTCATGTGACGAATCCACAGGTACCTTGCAGGGGCCTGGCCGCAGGGGATGAGACGTTGGACCCTGGCAAGCCCGAGGCAGCCTCCCCTTTCCTGCCGCCGCTGAGTCTCTGCCCTCCACGCCAAATGGAGTTAAGAAACAGAGACAGACTGCACAGGAAATTCTCACAGGAGGACTTTTCAAGATCCGTTAAGAAAATGTTCTCTTGTTTACAGCTGAGTGCATCCTAGATGCAATGCCAACAGCATTCACTCTGTTTTGTTTATTTTAACCAAGAAGGGAAATTAGTGGCAAAAGAATATTTTGATAATGAATGGAAAGTTAGTCATGACATTTTTGAGGGGGGAATACGCAAATAAACTTTAAAAAATGAGAGCTGTCTCAACGGACAACAGAGGGGATTCATGGATCTCTGCCAATTTCAAGAGATATTTGGGGTGTCTAGAGTTTTCTGTTTCTTCCATGCACATAGCATAAGCCTTTGGGGTGGGGGAGGTGTGTGTGTGTGTGTGTGTGTGTGTGTGTGTGTGTGTATGTTCTCCTAAAGCAATCCTAGTTAATGGAAAGATTTTCAAATATTTGGAAAGGGATCTCAGAACTTTACAGAATGCGACCGTATCTATTTCAAAACAACCTGGGAGTATTTGGTGTCCACTTTGGCCTGGTAAATTTCCACTGCGGGCAGCGCTGCACAATTTTTTCATTCCAACTCAACTCGCTTCAAGTGGCGTGATTTGATTAAGCATTTCTTCACTTTTAATGGCATGCCAAGGCTCCAGGGCATCATTTTTTGGGTGGCCCCAAGTGGGCTGGGGTGGGGGCGGGAAGACATTCGAATCTATAAAGGTTTGTGCCTGACCTTGTCCTCCAATGTAAGTCTACCTGGTGCCTGGCAAGCCTTCCCATATTAGAAACAGGCCTGGCTTTGCTGATCGTGATTTTTCTATGGTGAGAGGCAAGAAGCATCCAGGGGGGAGTCAGTATCTGAGGAGCTCAATGAAAGGTGCAGGGGACAAGTCTCACATTGCACTTGGCTGAAGTCCCTGCACCAACCAGGAAGTTCTATCCCTGGGCTGCCCACTGGCAAACTCTATTATCACAGTATTTCACAAAAAGTTTCATTTAACAATATCAAAAGATCTTGACCTTTGAGCACAGTCTTTTCCTCTGTAAAACCAGATAATAATATGACTTCATTGCTGAGGTTGAGGGGGTGTTAGAAATATTATAGTCCTGGAACATCGTGAAACTCCACAAATGGTATTTATAGATGGTGCCTTTGATTGTCATGGTATCCATTATCGGCATCCTCCTTCTTCAAAGAACCCCCATTTTGTTCAGATATCTGCTCCACTCTCATGCAGCTGTGTGCCCAGGCCAGGGCCTCAGGGAAGAGCCTGAAAGGGCCCAAGATTCCTCTATTCCCACTAGCCAGTGATTTTCTCAAGATAAGCCTAAGGCACAGTGATGGCCATTACGATGTGAATAGAACCTGCAGTGGGGGTACAGTGAGGACTGGGAATGCCTTCACTTCTGAGAAGAAGCCACAGGAAGAGTGTCCCTGACTCCTCAGGATGTTATTTCTTAAGCTGATGCTGTCATCTTGAAGCCAGCTATGAGGATGGGGCCAATACCAAGCATGACAGAGCAGAGAGAAGGAAAGAGGCAACACCATCAAGGTGAAGTAGCTATTAAATGACTCCAAAGCCCATTATTTCTGAGCTTCTCAGTAGCCCCCAAAAGCAGTATCCCAGGCCACTTAAAGTCCCCAGACAGGGAGACGTTGCAAGCCAAACACACTCCATGTGACCAGTCTTCTCCAAATCTTCTCTGGCTGGAAATACTCTTTGCCTCCCAAGTAGTGAGTGAGCTGCCTCTTCACTCCCCCACACCTGTGAGCCCTCCCTTTACCCCACAGTGGTGAGTCGTCCTTCCCCACAAACAGGAGGCTGAAGGGAAGATGAGTGCAGGGAGGGTGGTCTTTCAAAAGAGTGAGAGCTGAAAGGAAGGGGAAACTTCAGCCGAGGAGAAAGGACTGGCTCACTACAGGAGAGCCACAAGGACATTTCAACTCGAAGATTTGCAAAAGAGCAATGGATCTGTGTGTTTTAGATTCTGCTCTGAGGCGTACAAAGAAGCCATGGGGCTTCATGGGGCTTTGGCAATATTGCTACTCCACCTACTGGGAGGCTTTGGCTACAAATAACAGAAACCCCTGCTTGAACCAGCATCATCAATAAGATAGTGCATTCTCTTATATAATACAAATGCTCTGTAGGGGAGTTTTGGAGACAGTTGAATAAGTGGTTTAAGAACGTCAACAATGATCCAGTTCTTTCCATCTCTGCTTTTGGTGTGGGCTTCATTCTCCATCTGGTATCAAGACCACGGTGGGAATTCTAAGCATTTCATTAATGATCTCCACCAAGAAAACAAGTGGCTCTGCATTCTGAGCCATCAAGTACTACTGACTACAGACGGATGGGCTTTGAGGGAGGACAAAACCCAAGCTCCCAATACCCAAAGTGACATTTAGATCTAAAGAGACATTTTATAGGCCATGAAAAGATAGTCTGCTTGCCCTGAAGTCACCAACAACAAAAAGGAGGCTCCATATCATAGTGGCCTTCAAATTGGAAAACAATATGCTTCAAACCCCAGGGAGTTTCAATCCAGCCTCTATCCCAAATCACTAGGCAAGTGGCCACATTTGAGGCGGATCCAATAGCAAGAAGCTTTAGAAGCAATCAAGGCAGCAGTCAAAGAAGCTTTACCCAGAGCCCCTATCTCCTTCGGATTCTATAAAATCTCAGTTGTCCATTAACAGTCTTCCCTAATGGGGCTGGACAAAGAGACTCCACCAGTATTGCTAAACCTCTTAGGACTTGAGGGCATCCTCCCCCTAGTAAAAGGCAACGCTGAACTTGTAGCTGACTCACAGGTGAGAAGTAAAAAGATAAAACTTGACTGTATATCAAATACCTTTTTCAAAAAGAACGACCAAGAAATGGCCAAAAAACTGAGGAGAATATTTGCAACATTTATGACAGAGGTTTGATATCCTTATTTTATCACGAACTCTTACAGAGCAGTCTTTAAAATATGAACACACATATAAAGTGTATACAACTCACAGCATATAAAAAACACTAAAATGCTGCCACTCATGAGTAACAAAAAAAGGAAAGTTTAAAAAATAGATGCATTTGTTTCTTTTTTCTTTTTCTGTTTTGTTCACTTATTTGCTTCATCATAAAATGGTGACGAACACCACGCAGAGACGGGAGGTGGCACTGGGACTGTTATGTGCTGCTAATGGCGCTAGAAACCCACGCAAACTTTCTAGAGGTCAATTTAGCAAAATAGAGCAAAAAGACTTTAAAATGTACATAAACTTTAAAGTCATGGTTCCATAGCCAAAAATGTATCCGGAGGAAAGAAATGAAGAATTACCTGAGGTGGTACTATACACTCAAAATTATTCAACCTAGTGTTATTTTTTATATTAAAAAATTAGAAATTAGGGCAGGTGTGGTGACTCATACCTGTAATCCCAACACTTTGGGAGGCCGAGGCAGGCAGATCACCTGAGGTCAGGAGTTTGAGACCAGCCTGGCCAACATAGTGAAACCCCGTCCCTACTAAAAATACAAAAATTAACTGGTCATGGTGGTGGGCGTCTGTAATCCCAGCTACTCAGGAGGCTGAGGCAGGAGAACCACTTGAACCCAGGAGGCAGAGGTTGCAGCGAGCCGAGATCACACCACTGCACTCCAGCCTGGGCGACAAAGTGAGACTCCATCTCAAACTAAATAAATAAATAAAATGCTAGAAATTACTAAAATGTCTAATAATATTTTAATTAGCTAAATGAATGATGATACATGCATTCCATAACATAATATGCAACAACACAGAAGAATGCTTTACCATAGGGACAATGTTGAGTTAAAAGAATTACAAATCATTAAGATGAGTATAAATTTTGGTAACTATCTGCATGGAGTATCTTTCTAGCTTTACTTCCAAACCTTCTGTATCCTTATCACTGAAGCATAGCTCTTGTAAGCAGCAAATAGTTGGTGCAATGTATGGTTTTAATTATATTTAAAAGTACACAAACTGGAATGCACACTTAGAGGGCAGTATGCACCAGTATGGACACAGAGGGTGCTAAAATATTAAAAACAGGGCTGGGTGCGGTGGCTCATGCCTGTAATCCCAGCACTTTGGGAGGCCAAGGTGGGCAGATCACCTGAGGTCGGTAGTTCGAGACCAGCCTGACCAACATGGAGAAACCCCATCTCTACTAAAAATATTAAATTAGCCAGGCGTGGTGGTGCATGCCTGTAATCCCAGCGACTCAGGAGGCTGAGGCAGGAGAATTGCTTGAACCCGGGAGGTGGAGGTTGCAGTGGGCTGAGATCGCACTATTGTACTCCAGCCTGGGCAACAGGAGTGAAATCCCGTCTCAAAAAAATAAAATAAAATATTAAAAACATTTCATAATAAATGATAAATAGTCACTTCCTAAGCCACTCCCCAGTCCTCCTAACTCTCCTACCACCCAGGACTTCCCAGACCTTCCCATGGTCTAGAACCTAATGGTACACCCAGTACAGCAAAAGCCAGCCTCCCAGACTCCTGCCCACCCCATTGGCCAGTGCCCATGCTGAACCAGCTGTTATCATGCCTATGTGTAGGGTGTACACATATGCATATGCACCCAGAAGAAAAAAACAAAAGGCCATATTTTGCTGTACTGGGTGTGGACCTATTAGTTTCTGAACCATAAGAAGGTCTGGGAAGTCCTGGAGAGGGGCTGGGTAGCTGGGGAATTAGGACAGCTGGGAAGTGGCTCAGGGAAATGACCAAACACAGTGTTTGTCTCAGCATTGGAATTATTTTTATTAACTGTCTGGGGTATCAGTTACCCCACATACAAAGTAGTTTTATTTAATTAGCATTATTTAATTACCCATGTATCAGTAGCTTTATTAACTACTTTGTGTGTTTTCATATTTCCCCCTTTTTTAACAGTGAAAATATCTTACTTATCAAAAAACAACAATATGTGTTAAGAAATAAAGAGTTTTGTGAATCCATGAATAGATTGCTTTTTCATCCACTGTCCCCTACGCCCCCCCACCAGCATCTGGCCCATCCCTGATCTCCATTTGGAATACCAAAGCCACTCAAGCAACCATATCCCTCAAAATCAAGCAGCATCTGATCTTGATACCAATAACCAGATTTTTGTTCTTGACAGCCAGTTCAGCTTCGGGAGGAAGGGTGTCAGACAGCAACATCCCTGCATGCTTTGAGGATGCCAGGCAGGCAGAAAGGACAAATCTGGAGGCTCCTTAGTCCTGCTCACTGGGTGGGTCTTCTACTGTTTCTGGGAGTGCAAATTGCTGCAGCTTTTTTTGGAAAGCACTTCAAACTTGTCCATCAAAAGCTCAAAGGCACATACCTTTGGCCCAGCATTTAACCTACAAATCTGCTCACACACTTAACAAAAAGATGTCTGCACAAGTATGCTCCCTAAATTGTTTTCATAAATAGCACACATATGGGAAAGAAACCCTACATCTATTAATCTACAGGAAATCCACTACAGCTGCTGAAAACATGAGGGAAGGCTACATGTGCTGATATGGAAAAATATCCAAAATGCATTGATGAATTTTTTTCAATCTGCAGAACATGTATACTATGATTTCATTTGGTTTTTTTAAAAAAAGAAGAAATCTGTATCTACAAATATAACATTTCTGGAAAGGTTTGTGAGAAGCTGTTAGCAGTGAGGACTTATGGGAATAGGAGGGGGAGAATGGGAGACTGGTTAGGGCTCTTTTTCTTTCCACTTTACAGCCTTTTGTAGTGTTTTAGCTTTTTGTCACGAGTAACAATAATTTTTAAAAATCTGCTTCCTGACGTTTTAGCCCAAGCCTAGGCAAAACAACAACTACAGCCCACTGAGCCAGCAAGTGGGTAATTTACGTGTCAGGGGATTTGCCCACGGAATGACTTCCATCCTAGCAGTCAAGGTCACCTCGGGGCAAGGCCTCTCAAACTTTTCCACAGAAGTACCCCCGATGACAAAATAGAACAAACATGTAACCTCAGGGGATGAAGGCAATTGGCCCAAATCTCTGTCGCAAACAAAATTTCTTTAGTGTTCAGACTATCTTAAAAATTAAGGCAAATTTCAAATTTTTACTCAATAATAGAGTCATATATAATTTATTGTAAAAAAAATGTTCTCTTCAAATCTTACTTATGGATGTCTGGACATTATGTTGGTAAATCCCTCAATCCTATTTCACACATTAAAATTCTGGATAAAACTTAACAAGAAAAAAATGTATTCATAGCCTCCAAGGCGTGAAAAGTGAAAGTGATGATAGGAGCTCAAGACGAGGGGCGTATGGAAAAGTGGGACTTGACATAGGCTGGGAGGTACAGATTTAATGCCCACATGAGAAACGAGCCTGGGCAGAATCTAGTGTGTACACAGGAAGAGCTGTGCCAAAGAGCTAAAATTCATAGGATTTTAGGTTTCATAAACTGCTGCTTCTAACTTAAAATAAGAAACATGGATAAGAAAAATTCTACTCACCAGGATGAGAAGTCACAAGGAAGCTTGCCATCCACTTGGAACTTGGGGAAGAAAAAGAGAAAACTACTAGAAATCAGAATCCGGGCCAGCACTGTTGGGATAGTGACTTACCACTACCTGCCTAGCATGATGGCCTCAAGCCACAAATCAATGTAAAAAGTAGCTCAGAACTCAAGAAATCCACAAGGACCATGTTAGAGAAAAATGCAAACCAATTCTGTAGAGGTGATCCCCAAACCCAGGGAATAGGGCCTTACCACAAAAATATGAGCCACGCTAAAGATAAGCAGAAATAACAAACTGTTTGAGGAAATGAATCACCATGAGGGAAAATCCACAGATCCAATAAATACGAATAATTGCATATCAAGAACCAAAGATAATAGGACAATATGCTTAAATTTAGCATGTTTTAATATGTTTAAATAAAGGAAGAAATTTAATATGTTTAAATAAATAAAGGAAAATGTTTAATATGTTTAAACAGATAAAGGGAGAAACGTAAACAGAATGAAAATAAAACAGGCATATTGTCAAAAGACCAAACAGAAGTCTGAGAGAGAAAACATATATATTTTCTATAGGAAAGTGCAATTGATGTACTGAATAGGATATCTGCCATAAATGAGGACAGTATTAGGAAACTGGAAGATGGCTGGATGCAGTGGCTCATGTCTGTAATCTCAGCACTTTGGGAGGCCGAGGCAAGAGGATTGCTTGAAGTCAAGAGTTTGAGACCAGCCTAGCCAATATGGCAAAACCTCATCTCTACTAAAAATACAAAAATTAGCCAGGTGTGGTGGTGTGTGCCTATAATTCCAGCTATTAGGGAGGCTGAGACACAAGAATCACTTGAACCCAGGAGGCAGAGATTGCAGTGAACTGAGATTGGGTCACTGCACTCCAGCCTGGGAAACTAAGCAAGACTGTCTCTCCAACAACAACAAAAAAAGGAAACTGGAAGATTAGACAAAATTACCCAACATGCCTCAAAAAATAAAGGCATGGAAAATATGAGAGAGAAGAAACATGAACATTTAAATGAGAAGAACCAACATACGTCTAAGAGGAGGTCCAATACAGAAAAAAAGGAATTGGGCAATATTCAAAGAGGTAGTGACTGAGAACTCTTGAATATTGAAGTAAGATATGAACCTTCAGTTTAAAAAGTATACCAAAACCTAAGAAGGATAATTCAAAGAACTACATGCCAAAATACATCATAGGAAACTACAGGATACCACAGGCAAAGAGAGATAGACATTAAAGCTGAAAAAGGCAAGTGTGAAAACATTAACAAGGTTGAAGGAGAACTAAGTTACACAATAAATAAGAAAAAAAAAAAACAGAGACCATCTTGTCAAGCGACCACAGAACCTCAAAATTTTCGAAAAACAAAAATAGAACAAAAAAATTTGTTAATGACAATGTAGAAATAACATCAAAAATTAAAAAAACAAAAAGCCATTACTATGTGAATAATTTTAAGTACTCTTTTAAACAACTATTGAGTCAGAGAAAAAAATGCAAACATTAATACGAAATAACAGAAGGTAGTAATAAGGAAAACACTGCCATTAGTACCTATAGCCATACAGCTAAAGCAGTGCTTGGTGAAAATGCAGAGCCTTATTTAACTGTATTAATAAGCATAAAAAAATTTAAAAAGTGAATGAAACAACATAATAAATAAGTCAGAAAAAAGCAACCACATGAACCGAAGGATAGGATGGCTGAATGAATAAGTTAACCATGAAAAAGTTAGAATAGGATGATTATAAAACAGAATGGGCATAGTGGCTCACGCCTGTAATCCCAGTACTTCAGGAGGCCAAGGCAGGTGGATCAGTTGAAGCCAGGAGTTTGCGACCAGCCAGGCTAACATAGCAAAACCCCATTTTTACTTAAAAAAAATACAGAAAATTAGCCAGGCATGGTGGTACGCACCTGTAGTCCCAGCCACTTGGAGGCTGAGGCACAAGGACTGCTTGAACTGGAGAGGCAGAGGTTGCAGTGAGATCATGCCACTGCACTCCAGCCTAGGTGACAGAGTGAAACTAAAAAAAAAAAAAAAAAAAGAAATTATAAAATAGAAGACTATAGACCTAACTGATAAATAATGCAACAGCTGTTTCATTGAAAAACAAAATAACAATGCAATATATAAACTTCTAGCTAACAAAATCAAGAAGAAGGAAGAAAGTAAATATATAAAATGAGATTAAATAAATTCAAACAACCAGAGAAATCATGGAAATTAAATAAATTATACAGAATTACTTTTTCAACATAATAAAAATAAATTTTCAAATATATGGATAAAAAGGACAATGTTCTAGAATTGAGCTGTTCAATACAGTAGCCACCAGCCAAATGTGAAAACTGAACACTTCAAATGGAATTAGTCTAAACTGAGATGTGTTGTAAGCACAAAATGCACACTAAATTTTGAAGATTTAATAAAGCAAAAAAGAGTTTTTCATTAAAAATTTCAATTAATTACATGTTGAAATAATATGTTAGATACATTTGGTTAAATAAAATATTATTTTAAATAATTTCACCTGCTTTTTAAAAACTTTTAAAATATGGCTACCAGAAAAATGTGAAATTATACAGATGGTCCTTAACTTACAATGGCGTGAAAGCAATACACATTCAGTAGATACAATGCTTCAAGCATACCCATACAACCATCCTGTTTTTCACTTTCAGTATTCAGTAAATTACATAAAATATTGAACACTTTATTATAAAATAGGCTTCGTATTAGATGTTTACACAACTGTAGGCTAATGTTAGTGTTCTGAGCACGTTTAAGGTAGGCTGGGCTGTTAAAATGTTCAGTAGGTCAGGTAAGTTAAACTCATTTTGACTTATGGTATTTTCCATTTACAATGGCTTTATTATAAGTTGCCTCTGTTTATATAGGCAACTTATGTTGCCTCTGCCTATATATAGCTTTATATTTATATTGTATAATATACATATGCACTGTACAACTTTTACAGTACAATGCTGTAAAAGAAAATATAACTTGTTAAAACACACTAGAAGAACGAGAAGATCTAATAAACTAACACCCATAGAGAAACAAATAAATTTTCCCAAAAGCTTCTCCCTGCCACCCTCTGCCAATAAAAGCTCCAAACCAAGTTCATTTCTCATTACAGAGCAGTAGGTCCAATGATATTTAAACTGTGCCAGAGCATTTTTAAGAGAAAAATGTTCAAATGCTCTTTCTGAAATAATCACAATAGAAAGCCTAACAAGGACTGCACACAAAAATTCATAAATTAATTTCACTTATGGATACTGAAGCAACAAACAAACGAACCAACAACAACAAATACTAAATATAAAAGACTGATAAACAGGATACTTGGCCTTCTTGTACTCTACATACTTGTGGAATACCGTAGGTCAGAAAGATCAACAATCTGTAATAACAACCAGGTAAATGAGAAATAATCATATTCTAAAGACAGTAGAGAATCACGGAAACAACAAGGACTAGGTCAAGAAAAATTCCGGAAGAGGAAGAGCTCATCCTAGACGAGCTGAATATCACCAGCTGGATGTGAGCTAATAATCAGCTTGCCTCAAATAGAGGAACTCTACATGGGAAGAGAAGCCAGCAAAGCTTTCAGTTAGTGCAATGGATTAGAAATTACAAGAGCCCAAAATACAAAGCAATTTTTTCCCATGAGACATTTGCTAAGTTCTGGGGTGTCCAGAGGGGAACAGGGTCAGAAAAGCAGAGTGAAATATTCTTCGGTCTTGTAGGTGTTTAGGAAACGAAGTCTCATCAGAGGGAGAAGCCTGCAAAATACATGGCCAGTCTTCCCCTCAAGACATTTGCCAAATTTTAACCTTCTTGGGATGATCGTTTAGCTCAAAACCTCCAAAAGACAGGACTTTCCAGGCAAATCAGGGGTGAAAATCATCTACTAAAGTAGAATCCAGCCTCAAGCCCACTCAGTCCCTGATTGGATTGGAACAATCCTCTTTTCATCTTATCTGCCTAAAAGAAGGAAAAGGCAACCCTCAGAGGTGGAGATATCATCTGCAGACTTTATGATTCTGAAAAAATATGAAAAATAAGCCAGGCATGGTAGCTCATGCCTGTAATCCCAACACTTTGGGAGGCCAAGGTGGGCAGATCACCTGAGGTCAGGAGATTGAGACCAGCCTGGCCAACAGGGTAAAACCCCGTCTCTACTAAAAATACAAAAACTAGCCTGGCATGGTGGCAGGTGCTTGTAGTCCCAGCTACTCAGGAGGCTGAGGCAGGAGAATTGCTTGAACCTGGGAGGCGGAGCTTGCAGTGAGCCAAGACTGCGCCACTGCACTCCAGCCTGGGCGACAGAGCAAGACTCCGTCTCAAAAAAAAAAAAAAAAAAAGCAAAACTCCATCTCAAAAATATGTATATATGAAAAACGTGTTAAAGAAAACAATTAGAATCCATGAATGTAACAATTAGAATATAATCAAGGGAACATTCCACAGCTAAAAATACAAAGGCCGAAATTAAGAACTTGTTGGTTTTGAAAGAAAACTATATAAAGCAAAAGACAGGATTAGTAAACCAAAAAACAATATAAAGCACAGATAGAAAAATGAATGGAAATAACAAAATAAAACATAAGTGAAATTTGGGACACAGTCAAAAGATCTAATAAATGCCTAACTGGAGTCAAGAAAGAGAGGATAGAGAGGTAAGGGCACGGCAATATTTGAAGAGATAATAGCCAAGAACTTTCTAACACTGATGAAAGATGTCAACCCATTAATCCAGAGTCTCAGTGATCCATAGGGAAGATAAATAAAAAGAAAATCACACCAAGACATATCTGAGCTAAACAGCTGAAGACCAAAGATGAATAAGAAAACATTAAAGGCAGCTAGAAAAAAAAAGTAGGCCAGGCACAGTGGCATACGTCTGTAATCCCAGCCTTTGGGAGGCCAAGGTGGAAGGATTGCCTAAGCCCAGAATTCAAGACCAGCCTGGGCAACTGATACAGTTTGGCTGTGTCCCCACCCAAATCTCACCTTGAATTGTAATAATCCCCATATGTCAAGGGCAGGGCCAGGTGGAGATAATTGAATCATGAGGGCAGTTTCCCCCATACTATTCTCATGGTAGTGAATAAGTCTCATGAGATCTGATGATTTTATAAATGGGAGGTCTCCTGCACAACCCCTCTTGCCTGCTGCCATGTAAGACATGCTTTTGCTCCTCATTCGGCTCCTGCCATGATTGTGAGGCCTCCCCAGCCATGTGGAAGTGTGAGTCAGTTAAACCTCTTTCCTTTATAAATTACCCAGTCTCTGGTATGTCTTTATTTAGCAGCATGTGAGCAGACCAATACAGCAACATAGAAAGACCCCACTTACACACACACACACACAAAAAAAAACATTTTTTTAATGAGCCTGTGGTCCTGGCTACTCAGGAGACTGAGGTGAGAAGACTACTTGAGCCCAGGAGGTTGAGGCTGTAGTGAGCCATAATTACACCACTGCACTCCAGCCTGGGTGACAGAGCAAGACCTTGTCTCAAAAAAAAAAAGTATATTAACTTGAAAAGAGCAATAATTAAGACTGATGGTTGACTTTTTCAACAGAGAGCATGAAAGCCAGAAGACAATGGAATTATATCTTTAAAGTGTTAAAACAAAATATCAAGTTAGGATGCTATATCCAGTTAAAGGTTCTTTAGATCTGAAGGCAAAATAAAAATAAATGCAGGGGGAGAAAAGCTGAGAAAACTCATCCTCAGTGGAGAAGCACTACATGAAATACTATAGAACAATTTTTTTCAAGCTGAAGAAAAATGTTTCCAGATAGAAGCACAGAACTTGAGGAAGGAACACACAGCACTGAAAAGAATAAATATGTAGGAGAAGATTTTAAAATATTTTCTGTTTGAAGCAAAAAAGATAATAATGTCTTATGAGCTTTATGACACACGTCAAGATAAAATTATACAATACCCCAAGTGCATCAGTCTGCTCTCGAACTGCTTTAAAGAAATACCAGAGACTGGGTAATTTATAAAGAAAAGAGGTTTAATTGGCTCATGGTTCTGTAGGCTGTATGGGAAGTGTGACAATATCAGCTTCTGGGGAGACCTCAGGAAACTTACAATCATGGCAGAAAGTGAAGGGGAAGCAGACACGTCTTACATGATCAAAGCAGAAGGAAGAGAGAGAGAGGGTGAAGGTATCACACACTTTTACACAACCAAATCTGGTGAGAACTCACTCACTATACAGTACCAAGGGGGGATGGTGCTAAACCATTCATGAGAACTCCGCCCCCATGATCCAATCACCTCCCACCAGGTCTCACCTTCAACACTAGGAATTACAATTCAACATGAGATTTGGGTGGGGTCACCAAGTGTGGGAGGGAGTAATGGACTTAACCTGTCATAAGGTTATTGCATTATTATTAAGAAGTAAAAGTAACAACTTAAGGTAGAAAGTAATAAGTCAAGGATACATAATGAAATCTTTAGGGCAATCACACAAAGTATAATTAAAAAGCTAATAGATAAGAACATAGAATAGAAAAATACATGATTAATCCTCAACCATGACTGATGCTTTGTTCTTTCTTCCTTTCATTTTGTTGATTTATATTTTGAATGATGTTATTAGATGCATATAAGTTTCAGTTCTTAGATATTCTTATCAAATTGATCACTTTATTATAACAAAGCATCTCTTTTTCTCTCTAGTAATACTTCTTCCCCTAATGTGTAGTTTTCTGATATCAACATAGCCACACAAATTTGGGTCAATACTGCATGGTACAACTTTTTTCATCCTTTTATTTTCATCCTAACTTTGTCCTTATATTTAGTAAGTATTCACTGTAAACAGTATACACGTGGGTCTCAACACTTTTCATTTAATCCAACAACCTTTTCTTTTAATTGGAGTGTTTTGTATTTATATTTAGTTACTGATATAAGTGCATTAAGTCCTACCATGTTGGTATTTATTTTCTATTTATCTCATCTTTTCTACTCCTTTGTTTCTCATTTTCTGCCTTTTTCAGGATTGATCATGTATTTTTCTATACTATTTTTCTCATCTATTAGCTTTTTATTATATTTTTATACTCAAATTCTTATGTATATATTGCATATATAAACACATGCATGTATATGTGTAAATTCATATATTTGTACACTATGTATCTCTATACTTTATGTAAACTAAATATTTGTGCACTTTTACAAATAAAATGTTAGCAAATATATCAGCCAACAGAATTCATCAGCAAGTGAAACAATAATGCTCACCTTGACCAAATGGGCCTTATTCCAGGAATAGAAAGATGGTTCACCGTGAAAAAATCCAATTCAAATGATAATAATTCTAAGGAGAAAATTATGTAATCACCTCTGTACATGTGCAAACAGAACTCAACAAAATTTAAAAATCCATTCTCGATTTTTCATAGTCAATAACATAGGAACCCCTAAATATTGCGTGTGTGTGTGTGTGTGTGTGTGTGTATGTGTGTGTGTCTTAACCTCAAAAACAAAAAGTATGCTTAATCAAGAAATACTAAAAGCTTTTACCCTTAAGTCAGGAATGAGACAAGCATTTTCTCACTATCATGCTGTTATTTAATTTTGTACTTGAGATATTAGCCAACACAATTAGAAAGAGAACAAAATCAAAAATATAAAAAATGGATAGAAGGAGGTAAAACTGTCACTATTTGAAGGCAATTTGGTTTATGCTTTGAAAAAACAAGAGAAATAAGTGAAAACGACTATGGAATCATGAAGAAAATTCAATAGGATAGCAGGATATGTAAAATGAATAGAAATCAATAGCTTTTGTTTATATGATTCAAACAAATTCAGTTAGACAATATAATGGGAGAAAAGACTTCATTTACAAAAGCACTAACAAAGATAAAATATTTAAAAATAAGTTTAAAAGAAACATGGAAACTGACATTAAGAAACCTTTTAAACACTCAGAGCAACAACAAAAAGACTTGAATGAATAAAAATCCCTATCATGTTCTTAGATAGGAAGACAGCTCACAGGGATGTCAATTTCCCTTAACTTATAAAAGTTAACATTTAACTGTTATCCCAGTAAAAGAAGTTTTTATCTATACAAAGTGATGCTAAATTTTACATGGAAAAATAATAGACCAGCTATTTCTGATAAAATAAATGAGGAAGTTATACTATATATTAAAATATATTTTAAATCTTCAACAATTAAAACATTATAGTAGTGGCATATTACTTATTAGACGGACATATAGCACAGAATTGAAATACTGGAAAACATCCAAATCATGCAATGATTTTGTTTAGGATTAAGGTGGCACTCAACTATATGGGGAAAAGACAGATTATTCAATAAATGGTGTTGATAACCACCACTTTTGGATTTTGAATACGGACTTCACATTTACAGTAGAATAAATTCTGACTGTGTCAAAGATTTAAATGTAAAAAGAAAAAACATAATACTAAAACAAAAATGGGAGAATGAGGAAGGCCTTGCTAACTACAACTCAAAATCTAGAAGCCACAAAATAAATGGTGAATAATTTCAACTACATGAAAACCAAAAGCTTTTGCATGGCAAAAAGCAATTGAAAAAAAAAAAAGAAAAACACCCCAAGCAAAATCAGTAATAAGTGACAAAATGAGAAAGATGTGTAACTCACATCACAAAGGATTAATTTCCCTAGTATCTAATAAGCTTCTGCAAATTGATGAGACAAAAGGCAAACAAACCAATAGAAAAATGGGCATGGATATGGAGAGCTCACAGGAAATATACGTGGTTCTTAAACATGTAAAAATAGGCTCAATATCAATCACAATGAGAAACATATAAATTAAAACCATACTGGTTGGCCAGGCACGGTGGCTTACGCCTGTAATCCCAGCACTTTGGGAGGCAGAGGCAGGTGGATCACGAGGTCAGGAGATCAAGACCATCCTGGCTAACACAGTGAAATCCTGTCTCTACTAAAAATACAAAAAATTAGCCGGGCATGGTGGTGGGCGCTTGTAGTCCCAGCTACTCGGGAGGCTGAGGCAGGAGAATGGCATGAATCCAGGAGGCAGAGCTTGCAGTGAGCCGAGATTGCGCCACTGCACTCCACCCTGGGCGACAGAGCGAGACTCTGTCTCAAAAAAAAAAAAAAAAAAAACCCTACTGGTTTTTTCAAATTTATCAAATGGCAAAAATCCAAAAGTTTAAAAGCCAAGTTTGTTGGTAAGCTTTGAAACATAGGCACTCTCTGATACATTGCTGCTGAGAGCATAAATTGGCATACCCCCTGTAAAGGCTAATTTGGCAACATCTGTCCACATTAGAGATGCATTTACCCTTTGACTCAGCAGTTCCACTTCTAGGAATTCACCTTATGCATAAACATAATTCTGTGCTGAACGAAGAATTGCAGTTGTCCACAGCAGCATTGTTTGAAAGCAAAAGACTGCAAACAACTTAAATGTCCATTTATAGGGGATTGTTTGGGCATATTTTAGACAGCAAGCATTAGTAAAGAAAAATGAGGAAATGGTTTATGTACTACGATGAAAAGATTTCTAAGATGCACTGTCAACTGAAAACAGTGAGGTAAGGAACACTGTACTGTGTATTACCAATCAAGTAGAAAAAGAGTTGGGAGTAGGGGAAGAATATATATTCCATTTGCTTGTATGTGCAAAATTCCCACAAAACTCTAAAAGGATAAACAACAAATTAATACCAGTGGCTATGTCTTTAGGGTGGGGGATAAGAATTGGGCAGATGGGGGCTGGGCACAGTGGCTCATGCCTGTAATCCCAGCACTTTGGGAGGCTGAGGCGGGTGGATCACCTGAGGTCAGGAGTTCAAGACCAGCCTGGCCAATATGGTGAAACCCCGTCTCTACTAAAAATACAAAAATTAGCCGGGCGTGGTGGCACGTGCCTGTAATCCCAGGTACTTGGGAAGCTGAGGCAAGAGAATTGCTGGAACCTGGGAGGCAGAAGTTGCAGTGAGCCAGGATTGTGCCACTGCACTCCAACCTGAGTGACAGACTAAGCCTCCGTCTCAAAAAAAAAAAAAAAGAAAGAAAGAAAGAAAGAAAAGAATTGAGCAGATGGGAAAGGACACTTTTCACTGTGTAACGTCTTATACTTGCTGATTTTTTTAACCATACAATGCGTTACTTATCCAAAAAGTTAAATAAATAAAACGTTCAGCTATGTGAAGGAAGCATAGGACAATATCCCTCTCTCTCCCTCTCCTTACCCCAGTGCAGCCTGGCTCCTGCAGAGCTGAGGAATTGAGCACGTGAGGTTGTCTTGGTTTCACAGAGCCTGGAGTGGGCATAGCTAAGTCCCTGAAGGTTACACGACTTGCTCAGGCCTGTCCAGTGGAGTCAAGGGCAGTTCCAGAGCTGGAAGCACAGGGCTGGGACGTGGCCTCTGGTCTCCTCCAGTGAGGAGGCAGGTGCCCAGGGGCAGGGCCCTTCTAGATGGCCGCCAAAGGAGCCCACCATTGCTACATTCTAGAGCAGCTGAAAGGGATCCCAGGACCAGCCAGCCAGCTCTGCAAAGGATTCTGGGTGACAAGGCATTGTGGGATTTTCTGAACTGACTTCATGTCATTTCTCTATCCCAGATCACCCTCCTTGCCTGGTGAGAGTTGAGAGGTCTCAAGCAGGATTACAAAACTGAGAAGGGTCAGAGACTGGGAAAGGAAACTGGCCTCTCCAGGAAGCAGCTGCCCCCAGGCCCTGGCCCCAGGATTTTGACCAGCGTATTAAAGACATGAGGCTGAGGCCTGGACGCTGGATTCCATTTTTTAATTTCCCTGGGGGAAACATTCCATACAGCAACCAGCAGGGTCATTTACTTCTTCAGGAGGCCTTTTATCACCCTGTGGCTGGAGGACCATCTGCAGCAGCCCCTGCTGTGCGCTGGCAACACTGACCAGCATGTGCGCGGCTGCCAGAGGCTGCTGGCCACCTGGGCCTGGGTAGGAAAAGGACTTAATTAGTCACAAAGAGCTCCCTGAGTATGCAACTCAGAATCACTCAGTCTGTTCGCAAACAAGTAAAGCACCTCCCATGATCCCAGCACAGTCCTGGGTGCCCCTGGGGTTCCCCAAACTCCAGGCTTCCTCACGCTTCTAGGCCCTCCACACAATGCAGCTAGTGACACAAATAGTCTTGCATTGGTCACTAACTGCCTTTTGCAGCTAAATTTTATTCACAGCAAGTCTGTGGCCTCCCCAAAGCTAAGGATCCGTGTTGTATCTCCGGATATTCACAGAGCTCCCAGCGCAGCCGAGAACACACAGCCAGCCCTGCAATAAATGCTTGTTGGTTGCCTGCCAGGATCCAAGCTAAAAATGGAGTCGCCTTACGGCCAGGTAAGACCCAAGGCAGAGCTTCAGCCGTGCCCCCCCAGCTGTCAGGAACACTCACTGCAAAAGTTGGCCCTTCAGGTCACCTTTAAGGCCCTACAAACTCTACCCGGACCTGCCTCCCCATCAGCCTCTGACCCTGGCACTCATACCCCTCCAGGGACAGTGCTGGCCTTCCTGTTCCTCCAACAGGAAAGGCCACCATCTCCCCTCAGACCCACTGCACTTGCTGGCTGCCAACTTCTGGAATGTTCTTCCCCTAGAAATCCATGGAGCTCACCCCCTCATCTCCCTGTCAGGTCTCTGCTCAAAGAGTACCTTCTCCATGAGGCCTCCCCATCACCCTATTCTAAAGCACTCTCACCCCGCATTCCCCCATCCCCCTTTCCTGCTTTCTTTTTCTCTATATCACTTACCACTGCCTAAACAGGAAAAAAAAAAAAAAAAAAAAAACATTTTTCCTATTTATTTTATCACCGGTCTCCTCCAATCTAAGCTTTCTAAGAGCAGAGCTTTTTGTGTTTTGTTCAGCTGTGTATCCCTCCAGGCACAGAACAGTGCCTGCCATTTAGTAGGTGCTCAACAAATATTTACTGAATACATTAATATATGTATTTGGTTGATTAATTTAGCTGGGGCTCTTTCTTGAAGTTAATCGAATTAAAACAACATAGATTTTACATTGCTTGTGCACATGGATGAAAAACAGTTCCCTATACTTCTTTACTGTTTCACAGATGTAGTTTTATTTTATTTGGGTCTCACCAATGACCTTACTTGATTAGATGGGGCAGAAACGGTTATGACCTTGATTTTACAGAGGCGAAAACTAAGACTATGAAGAGTGAGATTTCCCCAGGACCTTCAACCGGTCACTAGCGGAACCGGGGCATCCAGGTTTTAGGTCCCATGTGCTGGGCTTTGTTTACTAAACCTCAGGGCTTTGGACTCCACCTCAGGGCTTCTCCGTGGATTCTTGCTGAAGCTTCCTACTTTGTTTTAAGAACTTGTATTTCCCCCTTTCTTTCTCTTCCCTCCTCCCAGATAGCTTGGGGCCCACAGTTCCCCACCCCTGCCCGATGCAGATGGCAGAAGAAGCCATTGTAAGTCTCCTCGAGCTGAGTGCTGTGCACCAGGTTGCATTCTAAATTTTTGGACTGCGTTCACCAGGGTCTTTCACATTTGCAAGGAGCAGAAACAGGCCTGGATCCTCTGAAATAATAGGGAGGTATTGCCATAATTCACACAGAGTTAAGAAAGATAGGATTTCCTAACAGCCCAACCTCGCGGAAAAGCTGCGGCCCCAGCTCCGGGGACTGGAACGCAGGCTCGGGGCGCCTCCCCCTTCCCTGCCTGGCTAAGTCCTGTCCTCCATCTCGCCTCCATCCCCTCCTCCCCTGCGCTGGCAGAATGCGCAACGTGTCCCTCCTCAGTGGCCCTGGAATTTTCTGTGCGTCTCTGAATCATGGCACCGGTCTTGCTCCATTGGTTTTGACTGCTGGTCTTGGTCTCTTTCCTACACCTTTGCGAACTCATCACCCTTTGCTCTCTAGGACCCACTGGCCACTCCTAAAAGGGCATCATAGTTCATAGGTGGATTGATCTAGAAAGGTGCCTCCTTCATTCTCCCCCACGATTTCTGGGTTGAAAGCCTGGTGGAGGCAGGGGGACAATTACAGGCAGGATTTATAACTTGGGTGGGCAAGCGTGGCGGTGGAGGACTGTGGCCTCTTTCTCTCTCTCTCTCTCTCTCTCTCTCTCTCTCTCTCTCTCACACACACACACACACACACACAGACACGGAGGGAGGGAGAATGTCACCATTTGTCCCCCAGCTCCATTCCCCACTCCGCAATGATACAAGCATCGCCTGCTTTCTTTGATTTGCTTCAAGAGCTTTTGGTGCAGAGAGGTGGGAGAACAAGGGAGAGCCCAACTTGTCGCACGGCGACTCGTGGCAAAAAGCCTGGACCCCGGGGCGGTTTCGCTCAGCTCTCCCCCAGCTGGTGGCCGCTCGGCGGCCCCGGGCTGCGGCATTCGGAGCGCGCGATCCCGCCAGGGGCCGCCACCGAGGGCAGCGCCGAGCGCATGGAATTTTCCACCGCTCAGCCGAGCTTGCAGAATTGCGTCTCATTGGCCGAGCGGAGGTGTCTGTCCCCGCGTGGGTGCGGAGATGAGATTAGCCAGGGAGCCCTCCTCAGTGGGCTTTGCAGGGCTCTGATTAATCAGGTCAGCGGGGCCAGGGAGGGGGGTAGAGGGCGGGTGGGAGCCTGTTTTCTAACCCAGCTCTACTGCAGCCTTTGGACGTCCCCTCGCTGCATGGAAACTGCGCCAGGGAGCTGGGAACAGTTGACAGCAAACCTTAGAATTTACCTCTTCATCGTAAAATCCCCCCAGAAACCACTGCAAAATAAGATTATCAAGCTAAACCCTGCCCCTCCCTCACCTCCTCTTAATCTCCCCCATCCCCCAGTTAAGCTGGAACTGAAACCAGGACCTTACTCTCTCCTGTCCCTGGCATTTAACCCCTTAAATTCTCCTTCTGCAGTGACTTTCACAGATCCCAATCACGACAGTGATTCAGGACCAAGTCAGTACTCCCCCACCCCCAGGGTCGAACAAGAAATGCAGAAGGTGGCAGGAAATTAGAACTAAGGGGAGTGGACCTTATTGTGCGGGCTGAAATGCCCACCTTGAAGTTAAAATATGCAGCAAGACAAGACGCCTGGCTTGGCAGCGTGTTCAAACAGAGTGTTGGCTTAATGGAATTTATGTGTGAGCCAGTCGTGTTGATTTTTGATTTAAAATAGCCCCTTGTTTTATTTGATCCTGGAGTGACTGCATTAGGAAGCTCCTTTCTGAAAGCTATGGTTAAATCTGCCACAAAGGCAGCCCTGGCCCTCACAGGATGTTTGATGAGTGAATGAATGCTGTTCCCGGCAGTCAGGGCCCTTCAATGAAGGTAGTATGAACTCCAGCTCCTCATCCTGGCTGGGTCATATACTTCTTCTTCTTCTTCTTCTTCTTTTTTTTTTTTTTTTTGAGATGGAGTCTTCCTCTGTTGCCCAGGCTGGAGTGCCGTGGCACCATCTCGGCTTACTGCAACCTCCACCTCCTGAGGTCAAACGATTCTCATGCCTCAGCCTCCCGAGTAGCTGGGACTACAAGCCTTCACCACCATGCCTGGCTAATTTTTGTATTTTTTGTAGAGATGATGTTTCACCATGTTGGCCAGGCTGATCTCGAATTCCTGACCTCAGGTGATCCACCTGCCTTGGCCTCCCAAAGTGCTGGGATGACAGGCGTGAGCCACCATGCCAGGCCTGTCATATACTTCTCCTGTGACTTTAGACAACTCATAATTTTTGTTGAGCCTCAGACTCCTCACTTTTAAAATGAGGCTAATAAATCCTCAAAAGGTAAATGGAGAATTACCCTATGAGCCAGCAATTCCACTCCTAGTCATATACCCAAAAGAATTAAAAACAAGTACCCAAAACAATACTTGTGCACAAATGTTCAAGGCAGAATTATTCACAAGAGCCAAAAGTGGAAACAATCCAAGTGTCCATCAACGAATGAATAAAGAAAATGGAATATTACCCAGCCATAAAAAAGGAAGGAAATTCTGACACTTGCTACAACATGGACGAATCTGGAAAACATGCTAAGTGATAAAAACAGACACAAAAGGCCACACACAATATGTGATGAAATATTGTGATTCCATTTACGTGACATATCCAGAACACGTAAATCCACAGAGACAGAACACAGCTGGTGGTTGCCAGGGGCTGGGGGCAGGGAGAATAGGAAGTCACTGCTTAATGGACATGGAGTTTCCTTTGGGGGTGATAAAATGTTTTAGAACTAGTTAGAGGAGTTGGCTGCACGGCATCGTGAAGGTACTAAGTGCCACTGGATTGTGCATCTTTAAAATCGCTACTTTTATGTTATGTGAATTTCATCTCAATAAAATACTTTTTAATGGGGCTAATAATAAAAACACCTGCCCAGCCTGGTGTGGTGGTGGGCGCCTGTAATCCTAGCTACTGGGGAGGCTGAGGCAGGAGAATCACTTGAACCCGGGAGGCGGAGGTTGCAGTGAGCCGAGATCGCGCCACTGCACTCCAGCCCGGGAGACAGAATAACACTCTGTCTCAAAATAAATAAATAAATAAAATAAAGAAAAAACCTGCCCAAGGAGTAAATGTGATAATCTATGGAGCGATGTTTGAGCAACTTAAAAACCCTATTTCCTGATTCTCTCTACCTTATTTCTAGAGTGGATCATTAGGGCATCACTTTTTCAAACATACAGTGAAAACTCAGGCAACCTGAGGCCCACCCAGCACCAACTGGGGCGTCAACCAGGAACAGAACCTTGTACTGTCCTGAGGTCCCTTGGCTAGGAAGCTGCAGCCATGTGGATCCATGTAAACAAGAGGCTTCCTGCTGTTAATCTAAACTCCAGGGCCAGAACCCCGCACAGCAGTCAGTCCTGCAGGCAGAAGAGCCTTGAGGCACCATGAAAACCACTTAAAACTTTTTTTTTTTTTGGAGACAGGATCTTGCTGCGACCCAGCGAGCGCAGCGCAGTGCAGAGCTGCAATCACGGCTCACTGGGCTCAAGCAATCCTCCCACGTCAGCCTCCCGAGTAGCTGGGACTACAGCTGTGCACCATCACCACACCTGGCTCCCCTGAAAACCCTGAATGGGAGGATTGGGCACTTCAACTAAACACAAAATACAACTTAAAGAAAAACAATTCAATACAGGCTTCTCAGAGGGAAGAACCACAGAACTGGTGCTATGGTAGGCTGCTCATGCCACAAGCAAGGCGCCTGGGCTGGAATCTGCCCCAGCTCTACCACCTTCTATATGGGGCACCTCGGCCAGGAGCCAATTATCTTATCTAACAAATGGGGCTTATTGAAGCACCTACCGCACAGGGCTGCAGTCAGGATTAGGCCAATAAACACATGCGCCAGAAAGAGAGTAAGTGCTTAACAAATGTTAGCTGGTGTTGTCGAGGAAAAGGTGATGGATGAAAAGAAACATTGGTTTTGCTCTTTGGGGGACCTGGTGGGGTGAGGAAGACTGGAGTCCCCTTAGAGCAGCTAACCCAGCTGGGTTGCAGCCTTTAGCCAGCCCTTTGCTACACAGAAAGTGGCCCTGCTAACCCAGCTCAGCTTAGATCACTTAAAGGAGCAAGGGGCTGTGACGTCATTTAAAGCAACATGAAGCACTGTAGGCAGGATGTGGGCAGGGGAAACTCTGGGTCAAAGGACAGTGACAAAAAGGGAGAGAGAAGGTCAAAAGGGATATTCTGAAACTAAAGCAAGGAGCAGCTGGTAGGTACTGGGGGCGGGTCAGGAGTGGGGATGACTTGTATTTCAGGGGTCTCACCAGACACAGGAAGAGCCTTCTTTTGTTGTAACAGTGAAAAGGGAGCTCTGAAATGTTGTCCCCTGCCATGAGAGCACTTGGAAAGTCCAGCTCTCAAAGCAGAATTCACCACACAAGCAGCTCCTTCCGAGGAAAACCACGAATACCGTAAACTCCACAGACAGGGACCCTCCATGCAGGCGGCCCTGACCTGCTCGTCTAGTTCCCACCTGAATTGAAAACCTCATCATGAGCATGAAGTGTTCTGCGAATCAGCAAAGACCGACAGCCTTTAGCAGCCGAAGAGAGGCCTGCAAGCTGCAGAAGTTAATAGGAATTAGGACATTATGTGGTTTTCTGTGGTGAAAACCATACTCGTCCTTTGTAATATCAACCACCGTCCTCATCATCCTACTACCCTCCCCGTGCCTGGAGCCTCCCAACCCACTACTGCTACAGTGTGGGGACCGAGGGGAGCCCCAGCTGGAAGGGCTGCAATACAGCTCCCCGTGTGGTCCGCCTGTGTCCTGAAATCCAGTTCCCACCAGCCTCTGAGCAAGGAGCCCAGTGAACTAGCGCTCTGGACAGTCCCAGAGGAAGGGGGCTTTGGGCCTTGTTGAAATGCGTCTTCGGACTGTCTTCAGTCTTCCATACACACATTTTATTAGCTGTTCACAGTAGGTCAATACTGGTATCCTGTGAAGGACAATACGAAAAAGGAAAGGTGTCCTCTACTAGAAATAACTTGAAGCTACAGTTCTACAGGCTTTTTTCATGTCTATAGTATTTCCTCCCCCTCTCAACAAACACACACACACTGTCCTCTGCCCACTCCCACCTCCACCCCTCCAACATTGACACAGGGAAAAGACTTTAAGTTGGATGGCAGGAAACTCGCAGTTAAATGGATTAAGATTCAGAGATCAGAGTCAGAACTGATTTCAGGTGCATCCGAAATTTTTATTCCAGAGATGGGGTGACTTCATTTTTTCTGTTACCCAGGCTGAAGTGCAGTAGCACAGTCATAACAGTCATTGCGCCCACCCCTGAGCTCAAGTGATCCTCCCACCTGAACCTCTTGAATAGCTGGAACTACAGACACGTACCACCATGCTTGACTAATTTTTTAAAATTTTTAGAGAAGTTGGGGGGAGGGTCTCACTATGTTGCTTAGGCTGGTCTTGCTGAACTCCTGGCTTCAAGCAATTATCCCATCTCAGCCTCTATTTTTTTTTAAATACAAGTGATACATGTTTATTGTAGAAATTTTTAAAATTACAATTATGCAGGAAAAAATAGGAAAAATTTAAGCATCCCAATCTTGCCATTCAGAAACTACTATTAAATTTTTAAGTTCCAATTTACATACACACACACACACACACATACACACACATACACATACACACACATCACACACACACACGCACACGCACACACACACATACACACACGCACACACACACACAGAGGATTGGGGAGGGGAGCCCCGCCTCCCACCCCAGCTCATTTGAAGGTGAAGGTGGAGAAAGTCTGGGAGGTTGAAGCTAGGTGCGTGGATGCATGGAGCCAGATAAGACTAGCAACAAGGAAGAAAGCATGACTACTGGCATGGCCTCTGAGACCCAGGCTGTCCCTGAGCCACAGCTCAGCCCCATGAAAGGTTGTTTATCCTCTTGGTTCTTTGCAGAAAGTGGCACAGCCTGACCCCTTGCAGGATCAAGGCATATGCGGGACAGGTGGGAATGCTGGCCAGATGGTGTCTCCTTCCAGGGCACCAGCAGGGACTGGATTGTCCTCTGACACCTCAGTAGGCCATAGGAACAATGAAGCCGGGGAGAGAATTTGAGGGTTCACGCTCCTGACACATGGGAAACACCCCTAAGGCCCTTCAGGAATAACTAGAGAGACAGAGGAAGAAAGTGCTGCTGTTCCGCAAATGAAGTCCACCAACCAGGGGAATTTGAGTAATGACGATGAATGTGACTTCATTTTTTTCAAAGAGTGTTGAAGCCTGGGAAAATTAATATTTCTATATATATATATTCTTAAATATAAAATCGGATCCTACCATAAATCAATTAGTAAGCTGTTTGCTTAAGATCTCATAAGCTTTTTTTCTCCCTGTAGATTAATAGATAATTATATAATAATGCGTTTCAAACTGTGTTCTATAGTTTTACCAAATTCTGGAGCCCTGTGAAGGTATTTCAGGTCCCCTACAGAGGGGAGAAGACATTTTGCAGATGGAAGGAAGAGATGATGAGTCCCTACTCCCAAGTCAACCTAGAAGAGCATTACTTTTTTGTATTTTTTATTTAAGTTACAAAAAAAAATTATTGGAGAAACAAGCCACAGTAACAAACAAATTTAGAAAATAAGATAAAATTCCCAAAGAGTTCTTCAAATCGTCAGATATTTGGTCAATATTCAGAGTAGGATCCAGAGTTCACACGTTACATTTGGTTGACAAGTCTGTAGGTTTCTTTTTGTAAGTCACATTTTTGTTGTTGTTGTTATAGCCATTTTCAGGGACCTTAATGACTTTAATATCTTTTTTTTTTTTTTTTTGAGACAGAGTCTCACTCTGTCACCCGGCTGTAGTGCAGTGCTGCGATCCCTGCTCTCTGCAACCTCTGCCTCTCGGGTTCAAGCTTCTCTTATGCCTCAGCCTCCAGAGCAGCTGGGACCACAGGTGCGTGCCACCATGCCCAGCTCATTTTTGCATTTTTAGTAGAGACTGGGTTTCACCATGTTGGCCAGGCTGGTCTCGAACTCCCAACCTCAAGTGATCTGCCCGCCTCGGCCTCCCAAAGTAGAAGAGCTCTACTTTTAAACAGTTCTACACACTGGGATTCTAGAAAGACTGATTATGAAAAAGTGGAGGTGTCCTTTACTAGAAATAATTTGAAACCACAGTTCTGCATGATTTTTTAATGCTGTATAGCATTTCATTGTGTGGATAAATGATAATTTATTCATCAAGCCCCTATTTCTGGATATATAGGTTGTGTGCAAGTGAGGAGTTGTGTTCACCTGCAAATATCAATCTCCTGAAAGACTGACTTGGACAAATTAGATTTTTTTATATATACAAAATAAAAAGTCAGAAAGAGGCTGCACTGACATTGGTTATTGGGTAATGGTCATCTCCAACAAGCCAGTGGGACTCCAGAGCAGGACAAAGGGGGAGAGGGGTGCAGAATTACAGGTCAGAGGATGCTGGTGACTGAGTGGATTCCCCTGATAAAGCATTTTCCTGCCTGGTATCTCCCAGTGACTTCTGCTTACATCTCATTGGCCACCCTTACCTGCAAAGCGTCCAGAGCATGTGGATTGCATTGCCCCCATCCCGCCACAAAACTGGGGTTCTGTTAGTAAGGAAGAAGAAAAGATTAGAAAAACAAACCTTTGTCATGAAAATCCTTTTCCCCATATCCTTGGAGCTACATCACAAGTTAATTTTTTCCTTAAGAACAAGTCACAGAAAGGAAATTGCTCCTTTAAAGAGCTGTTAGGCAAAGGATATGTAATTGCAATTACATAGGAGGAATAAGTTCAAGAGCTCTGTCCTGCAGCATGGGGATTACAGTTCGTGACAATATATTGTATTCTTGAAAAATGCAAAGAAAATGGATATTAAGTGTTTTCACACACACAAAACAACCTCTGTGAGGTAATTAGCTAAATTTAACCATTCCACAATGTACAACTACTTCAAAACATCACGTTGTACATGAAAAATACATACCATTTTATCTGCCAATTTTTTTAAAAAGGCAGCGCATTTGTTCTCAGACTTCTCTAACAATTTGCCCTTTAGAAACATTATACTAAGAAACATTGTATTTATATTCCCACCAGCAGTGTCTAACAAAAAAAAATCTATTTAACAAAAACACTGGGATAATCTTCTCATTTTGGTTCTTTGCTAATTTAATAAGGAAATTTTTTATAACTTTTTTCGTAATTTTTAAAAATATTTCCAAAATATGTAATAGTCCTGATTCCATTCCTGTCAGTGGGATGTGTATGCCCTGGAGTGGGGCTTCTTAAATTTTCACAGCTACACAAATCACCTGGGATCTCATTAAAATGCAGGTTCTGATGCAGCAGGGTCCGGGGTCTGCTAAGAATCCCATTTCTTACAAGTTCCCAGATGACGCAGGTGCTGCTGGCCCACAGACCACACTTTGGGGAGGGAGTTCCTAGACGCTCCACGGATGCAATTTTGTTATAAGACAGAGTTACGTCTGATTGTTGAGTGAGAACGCTCTCTTCCCTGAAGACAACCAACTTGCACACCTGAGGGTCAAACCAACAAACATCGTCAGAGTGGATTCAGGGTAAACCAAATGTCTTCTCATATGATACTGCAGTGAACAACTTAGCTCTGCACCATTCAACACAAGATTTCTCTGTGAGCTTGGAGGCCCTGCAAAAACTGACAGCTGCCTTAAACAGGTTAAAGTTTGGGGAGGGGCCAAGAAAGCCAAGTTCCTCCAAAGCAATGACCTAGACAGAGGTGAGAGCCTGGAGGAGCCCAGAAGGCAGAAACAATGATCCCTGATGGTGGGCACCTGGGGAAAGTGTCACGCTGTCAAGGCCTTGCAGGACCCTCTGTTACAATACTAATCTGCGTTCAGTTCTCTTTATTCTCACCCACATCAAATCCTGGCCGGTGGCCGAGCTTCACACACTTCCTGACCTTAGGGATTTGAGCTGGCTGAAAAGATTCTTCCTGGCTTTGGCAAAAACTAAATTCCTGGATGAGATTATGCCAAAGGCCTGGGAGATGAGAGGAGAAGGGGAAGGAAGGGAGGAAGAATCCGGAGCCAGGCAACATAAGGAGCAGCTGTGGAGACTCAGAGGGTCTGGGGAACACCCAAAGTGGGAACCAAGGCACCCAACCCAGGCAACCTGCCCAAGATGCCTGTCTGTATTAGTCCATTTTCACACTGCTGACACAGACATACTAGAGCCTGGGTAATTTATAAAGAAAAAGAGGTTTAATGGACTCGCAGTTCCACGTGGCTGGTGAGGCCTCACAATCATGGCGGAAAGTGACAGGCATGTCTTCCATGGCGGCAGACAAGACAGAACAAGAGCCAAACAAAAGGGAAAACGCCTTATAAAACCGTCAGATCTCGTGAGACTTATTCACTACTACAAGAATAGTGTGGGGGAACCTGTCCCCTGATTCAGTTATCTCCCACCAGGTCCCTCCCACAAGAAGTGGGAATTATGGGAGCTGCAATTCAAGATATTTGGGTGGGGACACAGCCAAACCATATCACTAGACGCAGACCATATCACATAGACACAGCCCAGCCACAGGGTCTGAAGGACCTAGGCGGTGTAGGGGTGAGAGACAGGGAGGGGATGTCTGCGGGGATTGTTTCGGTTCACACTGTATACCTGGAAGTCCGATTTGTCTGATCTTAAGATAGCCATTCCAGTCTTCTATGCTTCTGTGCTTAGGGTTTGCAGAATACCGCACATCCTTTACCGTCTGAGCCCATCCATGTCCTTATCTTTAAAGTGTGTCTCTTTGTAAACCTTTTTGTCATAATTAGACTGGGGCCATGGGCTACAAAAAAATAATAATAATAATAACATTTATTTGGTAGAAGAGGGATGTGGTATTTACAGGGCAGAGAACGTCCCCAAGAGTCATAAGATGAGTCATTAACATCACTGGCATCAACTAAGTATCTTCTTAATCAGTGAGAAACCAGGATACAGGTGAGAAAGAATTAGAGCGCCGATTCGAAGTTGAGGTCATGGGGACAGCAGCTTCTGTGGCTCCTGGATACCCTGCGTGCCCAACCACAGGACTCACGTGAGAGCTTTTCAACCAGGAAGAGGGTTTGAGAGTGTGTGTGTGTGTTTGTGTCCACCTGCCAGGTGGGCTTAGCCCATGCACTACCCATTTCCCTAACAACAGGGCCACCAACCATGAAACCCCTCCCAGGGGCGTGAACACTCTCCTGTGGCCTTTAGTCCACACCAACAAATGTCATGCACCACCCACAGTGAGAAACAGAGACCAAGAAAGCCCCGCAAACGTAGCTAAGAAATAGCTTTCATTTCCTGAGTTCAGTCATTTTCAAACCAGCTGCACCTACCTGGGAAGATTTTTTAAGTGCCAATGCCTGGGTCACATCCCCAGGTGACTCTGCTTCTTTGATCTGATGGTGGGGTGAGGTATCTGTGTTTTATTTATTTATTTTTATTTTTTTGAGACTGACTCTCACTCTGTATTTTTTTGAGACTGACTCTCACTCTGTCACCCAGGCTGGAGTGCAATGGCACAGTCTTGGCTCACTGCAACCCCCACCTCCTGGGTTCAAGCAATTCTCCCACCTCAGCCTCCTGAGTAGCTGGGATTACAGGCACCTGCCATCATGCCTGGCTAATTTTGGTATTTTTGTGGAGGTAGGGTTTCACCATGTTGGCCAGGTTGGTCTCGAACTCCTGATCTCAGGTGATCCTCCCACCTCGGCCTCACAAAGTCCTGGGATTACAGGCATGAGCCACCATGCCCAGCCAGTATCTGTATTTTTTGAGGCAATTTCCACTTAAGTCAATATTTCTAAAGCCTGCATAAGTATACTGAATGTGCAAACAAACCCCTTTTGCATGCTGAGAATATCCCAGAGGGGACCCAAGTAGAAAGCCACCTGTTTTAAACAGTCAGGTCTATGTTATTCTGTGGCATGGCCAATGACACCTGGGCTGGCTGGCTGCTGAGGACAACTCACGGAGTGGAATGTGACCAGGCAATGTCAGCACCCATCAAAGGCACCAGCCCACTGGGGAATGGCTTCTGACACTCCTGGTCCTGAGACTGCAGGAGGGAGAGACCCACAGCCACAGAACACCCAATGGGAGCCCTGCTTGCCCCATGGGAAATAATTAGCCCGGAATTGCCTCATTACTTGATACCTATCTCCAAGGTCAATGTGAATGAATAGGTCTCTTTGCTTGATTTCTTCCCCCAGAGCAAATGTTTCAATGATCTCTACACTCCTCCTCAATTCAGAGTCCATTGTCCAGCACATTTGAGCCCCTCTATGAAAACAAGCTCCTGTGTGGGTATAATGTAAATAAAACCATTGCCATCTGAAACAGTGTTTCTTGTTCAACCCTGCTTGCAAAAGCTTACTCAACCAGCAGAGACAAAAAGCAGTGCTTTTCAAAGTATGAAAACTACCCATTATCCCATTAGAGAGATGCCGGTTACAGAAATGCCGGTGGAAGTCGGAAGCTTCTGGCTTCAGGCAGAACTAGGGAGTTTGAAGCTCACTTTTAAAATGAAAAGAGTAATGCTCTTTTCTTCTTTGGGACTCACAACAGCTAGTTCATAGTGTGAAGCCACAAAACGAGACCTTTAAAAAATGATATTGTCCTAAGACTGGGAGGTTGGAAGAGACGAGAAGGTTTTCATTTGAAGAATGAGAGTTTTTTCTGGCCCTTTGGCCAAACTGAATCCCATCCACTTGTCCAATCCAAGATCCTCTTCCTGGATTCACTGTCTCCAGATGGGAACTTGCTAGATTTCATTCATTAAAACCAAGGCTCCCGCTTGCAGGCACAAGTTCCCATCTGCTGCCACATCTTTGCAGTATCAGCTCAGCCTTTCCTCTTCTGGCACCAGTTTATGGGCTCCTGTAGAACCAGAGGTAGGTGTATGACAGGGGCTTTGTGCCTTGAGTGAAAAACTTACTTACCCAAGACAAAAGTGCCATTCCACATCCATTTTCTGCAGACATTTCAATACAAAAATGATTGAGGTGGGAGGTGGGAGCACGGGGGAGGACTGGTGGATTATGCAGGGATCTTGTGGCTGCCAAAACCCAAAATATATTTCCCTGCTGCTTATAAACAGCAGTAGAAGGTCACAGCCACCTCCGTCTGAACTTCTGTCTGCTTGATAAGAGCAGTTGAAGATGTATAAACATTGCTTCTCCCATCTTCCACTCACTTTCAGTGAAATACTACTTAAATACAATCAAGATGACACATCTTCAACAGCTCGACTATGGCCCTGGCCTGCCAGAGTGGATACTGTGAAGACCAGAGCAGGTGGGGGAGAACACTATTTCTTCTGAACCCTGAAGCGGGGGTGGCTTTGCAAAACAGAAAGCCTTGCAAGTAAGCAGACTGAGTCATCACCTAGGATAAGTGACAGCCGTCTTAACACACTGCATGGCCTTAGATTTTACATCAGCCAACAAAGATAATGAGATTTCTGCCTTCTCTTATACAGACATTCTACTGGCCAGATATCCTTGTCCCACTCAACATGCAATTGTTTGTGGGATAATTTTACCCTCGAGGATCCACTCTCTGGATTCGCTGTCTCCAGGTGGGAACGTGCTAGGTTTGCTAGCACTTTGCTACAATATTCTCTGTAGCTGGAACTTACAGTATGGAATTTGAAGAACAGAATAATAGTAGTAGCTCCTCTGCACACCCAGATACTCAGAGGCAGATTTTTCTGCATGAAGGAGGACTGCTATCATGATCCTGGACATTAAGGACACTTTAAAAGTAAGTTAGCAGTGCCCTCCACGGCTGGCTGCTCTGTGGACACCCTGGGGAAGAAGCACTTACTAAGAAATGATTAGACCTGGATTCTGACCTTCGTCCTGAAGTGTGTGGTCTGTATGTGGGTGTGTGGGTGTGTGTGTGGGTGTGTGTTTGTGCACGTGCGTGCGAGCATGTGTGTGACTATGTGAGCATGTACACACATGCGTGCTCATTTTCTAGGTCTGGTTCTCCCTCATCTGTCAAATAGCAATGATATTACCCGACCCATCTACTTCACAGGATTGCCTGGTAGATCAAAAAGAAATTGATGTATTAGGGTTTGTATTAGTCCATTCTCACACTGCTATAAAGAACCGCCTGAGACTGGGTAATTTATAAAGGACAGAGGTTTAATTGACTCACAGTTCTGCATGACTGGGGAGGCCTCAGGAAACTTACAATCATGGAGGAAGGCAAAGGGGAAGCAAGACACCTTCTTCACGAGGCCACAAGGCAGCAGGAAGGAGAAGTGCAGAGCAAAGGGGGAAGAGCCCCTTATAAAACCATCAGATCTTGTGAGAACTCACTCACTATCATGAGAAGAGCACAGGGGAAACCGCTCCCATGATGCAATTACCTCCACCTGATCCCTCCCCTGACACATGGGGATTATGGGGATTATGGGATTTGCAATTCAAGATGAGATCTGAATGAGGACACAAAGCCGAACCGTATCAGGGTTCTTCCAGTGAGACAGGATGCATACAGAGAGATCTATTAGAAGGAATTGGCTCACAGAATTACAGAAGCTGATAAGTCCCCAAATCTGCAGGGTGAGTCAGCAAGCAAGACCCAAGAGAACGGATGGTGCACTTACAGTCTGGGTCCAAAGGCCTGAGAACCAATAGAGCTGATGGTATGAGCTTCAATCTGAAGCCTGGCAGGTTGAAAACCTAGGAAGAGCTGATGTTTCTATTCAAATCCAAAGGCAGGAAAAAGTTGACGTCCTAGTTTGAATGCAGTCAAGCAGATGAAATTTCCTCCTACTGAGGGAGGGTTGGCCTTTTTGTTCCATTCGGGCTTTCAGTGGATTGGATGAGGCCTGGCCACATCAGGGAGGGCCATCTGCTTTACTCAGTCTACCAATTTAAATGTTAATCTCACCCAAAACACCCTCACAGAAACACCCAGAATAATGTTTGACCTAATATCTGGGTACCCCTGGGCCCAGTCAAGTTGACACATAAAATCAACCATCACAATGGAGTCAGAGGCAGCACCGAGTACTGGAAAAAACACCATTTCTGGAGGTCAACAGCACAAGGTCAAGTTCCAGCTCTCTTGCTTCCTAGTTGTGTGATCTGCAGGTTACTCAAACTCTCTGAAGCTGCCTCAGTTGCCTCATCAGTAGAATAAGGATGACAGAAGAATCAGTGTCTGACACACAGCAGGCACCCAAGCATTGGCTGTTTTGGATGCAAAAAGTACTTTTCAATGGTTCCATTTGCCCTTTGCATTTAATGTGCATCATTATTTTAGACAAAAGGGGCTGTCAGACACGGAAAATATATAGGAAGAAAAAAGGAGGCCTTACTATCAACAAAGAACAATAATGAACCAGCAAGTGATGTAGACCTCATTTACACAACCTTACCCTTAAGTTAGTAGACCGGGATCTGTGGGCCTTGGAGAGACATCAGAACTGCTAGACTGTGTGGCTCAGCTCCTCAATGTGAAACTCCTCCTTTACTTTCCCGTGGACACATATTTGCCCTGGAACCTAACGGTGGGGTGGCTGTGGCCCTTGCAGAGCGTGGGCATGTTTCACATTGTATGCATGCGTGCTGGAGGATAGTGAAACCGAATCCATTTGGGACCTGACACTGTCATCCACCAAAAAAGCAAAATATTTTCCCATCTAGAATCAAAGTAGAAAACCACTCTCACAGTTGGTTTGGGTTTTAAAGGCACACCAATGGTTGAAAAATGGTTTGTGGTCCAGACAAAACTTGAGCCAACCCAACACTTCATTACAGTGCTGGTTCCCCTTCCAAAGTCCTGCTGCAGCACGTGGGCGGTGTTTAGCATCCCTCTGGAAGCTGAAATGGACCCAGAGAAGGGAGTCATGGTTACAGGAGACCTAGATGGTACAGCAAGAAATGCAGAGGCTGGGCTGGCCAGACGAGACTGCTGGGGGCCAGCATAGAGCTCTCACAGAGTGTGAGATATTTGGGGTTTGGCAAACCTGAAGAAGCAGGCTGCCAAGTCCCACAGCTCCCTCTCCCCCTGGTGTATTTCAAAGGAAATTAAATCCACATGTTTCTGATTTGCTGACACTTCAGGCTCATCCAAAGGTGGTTTTGCAAGAGTGGTTTGGACACAAGGAGCCCAAAGAAACCCTAATTATTATTGTTATTTTTCATTTTGAAATGCAGACCTGTACACTTACATAATCCATGCCATGCCTACAAAATCAGACCCCAGTTTTGCCTTACCAAAACTTTTTGTCCTGGGCCCACCGGCGACAGGTCATTGAAGTCAACTAGAGAAGAGAAACGATGACTTTAACATCCAGCCTAGAAATCCGCCTTGAAAATAGCACCTAAGAAATGCCATCGCTGGCATTCAAAAGCAAAAGCACTGCATGGATTGGGTCTATGGATCTCGTAATTTCCTTAGACTCTGGGCTAAGGGGCAAAAACCTAAATTCAAGATGGTAGGTCCTGGATGTGGGGTCTGAGGTGCAAGGATATGGAGCTCAGAACCTCAAGAGAAAGGAACCATCACAAAAGTGTTCTCTAGAATGTTCTCAAATGACCAGCCATATCTGTGAATGAAACTCTGACAAGCTGCAACCAAAATTTGGCTTCAGGGACAGAGAATCTCATTATACACTTAGAAATAATTTAGCACTTTTGGATGTGACCTGTGACCCCTCCAAGCCCAGCCACATGCAAACAACTGACCAGAGAGGTCAGGGACCAAAGAGCTCCTGTCTTCTGACCCAGGAGTGAACATTGTTCATTCCTCCTATCCCTCTCCCATTTAAGGCTTTTCCATTCACTTCAAGGGGCCTCCTCTCCTGCTATGAATGAGTTCTCCTGACAGAAGAGGTGGCTTTGTCCTGGTGCATGGCAGTGTGCTGCTCTACACGCTCGATAAACGAGCAATGAAGGCTGAGAAAATGAATTGGAAAACAACCTTCTCCAGTCTCTCCGCTCCCGGGCTGGAATTTTCAAGCTCCTGCTCTCCTGGTCCTCAGAACTTCGCATTTGTTCTCCGTTTCTCCTGCCTTTTTAAAATCCAGGTAGCAGCCCAGCATCGTGCCTCACACCTATAATCTCAGCACTTTTGGGAGGCGGAGGTGGGTGGATCCCTCGAGCCCAGGAGTTTGAGACCAGCCTGGGCAACATGGCGAAACCCCGTCTCTACAAAAAATACAAAAACTAGCTGGGCACAGTGGTGTGTGCCTGTGGTTCCAGCTACCTGGGAGGCTGAGATAGGAGGATCGCTTGAGCCTATGGAGGTCAAGGCTACAGTGAGTCGTGACCGCATCATTGCACTCTAGCCTCTGGGCAACAGAATGAGATCCTGTCTCAAAACTAAGACAATAAAATAAAAGAAAATCCAGGTAGCCCTTTCTTCTCAGGTCTCAGCTGAGATGTCCTATCCTGGGAAGGCTGCTTCTTTTCAGCCCAGCTTGGGAGGCCTGCCCCCAACCCATATTGAGCTTCCCTCCCTTCCAGGTGTGTGTACATAGATACATACTCATGTTTAGCTAATGAAGTACAAGGTCACCTGCACAGGCTGCCTGCCCACCGGACTGCTGGCCCCTTGAGGCCAGGAACCAGGGCCATCTCTGTCACCCTCTTCCCAGAGCTTGGCACTGAGGAGGTGGGAAATTGGTACTGGCCCTCTAAGCAGCTCTGCTCCCTAACCCTGCAACCAGCCCTCGCCATCAAGACGGCTCAGTTCTGTGAACTGTACAAACCATGAGTCATTAGAGTCTTATCAGATGCTTCGAGACTAGTGCTCACGTGAGTTAGTTTGCTAGGGCCGCTGTGACAAAGTGCCAAAGGCAGGGTGGCTTAAACAACAGACGTTTATTGCTGAACAGTTCTGGAGGCCAGAAGTCTGAGATCAAGATGTTGGCAGGGTTTGTTCTGAGGGCTCTGGGGGAGAATCTGTTCCAGGCCCCTCCCTTAACTTCTGGGGGTCGCTGGCAATCCTCAGGCTTATAGAAACATTGCCCCAGACTCTGCCTTCACCTTCATATGGGGCTCTCCCTGCGACTGTGTCCAAAATTCCCCCCTTTTAAAAGCCACCAGTCATCCTGGATTAGGGATCACCCTAATGGCCTCATCTTAACTGGATCATCTGCAAAGACCCCAGTTCCAAATAACGTCACATTCAGAGATACTGGGGTTCAAGACTTCAACATTTTTGTTGAGGGGGACAAAATTCAACCTGTAACTCCTCAACCTATAATACCACTCCTCCAGTAAAGAAAAAAATATTTTAAACCAACTTAAAATTCTCATTGAAATAAAGTAACCATTTAATTTATTGCCTAAACTGGAACATTTTTTGAGAATAAAAGAGAGTGCTATTGATAATTTTGTAGGGAAAATGAGCCGCCCAGTCTGGGCCACATGGCCACCCTCTGTGGCTAAGCTCATTTCTCAGCCCTTCCCATGCAAGGATGCGGTTTTACCTTCACTGCAAATCCCTCTTTGTTTGTGTTCCCCAGCAGGTCCAGTGTGTTTTATACACAGTCGCAGCGAAACCAAGGGATTAGCTGTATTCCGGCTGTAGTTAATTCACTGTCTCCAGCTAAATGCAAGCCCAATCTCAGCAATTAATGTGGCCAGATCAAATCAGGTTCTCTTTACACCTGTTCCCCTGCTTAATTAGGTTCTCATTTCCCAGGGGGACTCAAAGGCACTGAGAACCATTAGCTCAACCCTGGATTAGGAAGGCAGCATCAGACCCACAGACATCACCATCATGCACAGGCGACGTCCCTGAGACAGCTCCAGCCCTTGTGTCTAGAAATGTGTCTTGACAACTGTGATGCCCCCAGCGTGGCCAAGGGAACGATCCCCTTTTTTGTTAGAGACTTCCTTTCATGTCGTCCCAAGGGAAGGACGTGTTCCCAGTGGTGCTCCTTTCTGAGGTAATTGTTGGACAGGAGTCAGCCAGTTAAGCCTGCCCACCTAATTAACGGAGTCTGTTATGATTTATCAAAATAATGAGATAGGGAACAAAGACATTGCTTCACCCCCCACCCACCCGCCTGATATTTTGGCCTCTTTTCTTCCTTTTGGAAGATGACCCAATATTAATGAGAAATGAGTCACTTATTGTTGGGGTGCAAATAGAGAGATAAATGACATCAGTAATTAAGTCTCAAGCCGTCTTTGGTGTAATGGAGCCATTTGTCAGGCAATATTATTCAATTAATTAATTCCATTAGGGCTACCACACTTCTCCAAACCCAGCCATTCAACTGTCAGCTCTGATCATTTGTATGATACAGAAATAGAATGGTTAATAAATGCATCATGAAAACAAAAAGAAAGTATTTTTGCCATCACAAGAAAGCTAACTAGAAGTGCGTGATCTGTGAATGTGTGAAGTGCTCACGGCCAGCCGCAAACCTCTTCCCATCACGGACTGAAATGTATCTGGTTGTTTCTTAGTTCAAATCTCTAGGAAGAAAAAGAGAGTTGGTCCAGCTCATCTTCTTGTGCCCTATCAGTAACCAGGGAAAGGAAAGGAGTCGGGTGACATGAAATGGAACTGTGTAAGGGACAAGGGCAGGCAAATACAGTGGGAGGGAAGGTTTCCAAACAGCAGCTCCCAGCCCACACGCTCCACACAGGTCTGCTGTCTTTCCTGTCTTGCCAAGTACAGAGGAGAATCCTAACGTCGGTCTGTGCCCATCCACCTCTCATGGCTCACAACTCATGTTAGTTTTGTCTCCGCTGATGCTCGTATTAATTAATAAATACAACTGCATTCTCTCTAATTCCACTACTCCTTCTGTTCTCCTTTTCAGCCCTTTTCAGTTGGTCTCAGAATTCTTTACCTCCCTCCTAGTGGGAAATTTGCCTTCAGAAAAAAGAAAGGTAACAGTCCAGAACCACAGTTAAGGAAAGTCTGCCTAAATGAATGAGTATCATCATATTCTAGAGAAAGGCCAGAAACTCCTTATGAATCTTGACATATCCCAATTTACCTCTTAATTCGTCTCCAAATCAATCTTTTCCTTTGACCAGCAATATTAACATACATAAAATACCATCTCCGTGTTTCATTTATTGTTCTGTTCTGCTTTGATTAGGTCCTAATACTCCAGGAGCACTGGGATCTGCTCATTTTCATTGTGACGCAGCAGTATTTCAGCCAAGTTTGGAATTAAATACGCCTTTATGTGCTGGCATAAAAAGCTATCTACCATTCCTAAGAAAACAGCTTCTATTCCAAACAGCTGACTTCCAAAGTCCAGAACATAATCTATTTGTAAGCTGCGTGGCTGCCTACACAGTTCCAGCCCCTTTTTTCTCACCTCTCAGCTAATCAAGTAATCTTTTGTTTCCTGAGCCCATTCTGTGGACAGGAGTGTAAATCAATCAACAGCGAAGGGCTCCAAAGCCTGCAAGCCAGGATGAGCAGGAACAGGCCAAGGGCAATGGTTCTCCAACTTCAGCCAGCATCAGAGTCGCCTGGAAGATACATCGCAACAGATTGCCAAAGATCTGGGGCGCAACTCAAGAACTGGCATTTCTAACCTTCCTCCTAGTGGAAAATTTGCCTTCAGAAAAAGATGGCCCAATCCAGGGAAGAGCCACTGGCCTAGAGTATATGGGACAGAGGTACAGGGAGGTAACTAGATGTTCAGAATCCTCAGCAGCCAGCCACATAACCTAACTGGTCCAAAACCCACCCTCCCCTGGGATAGATCATGACGGAGTAAACAGCCCTCCTTGGTCTCTTCTGCCTTAAGCTGTAGGCAGAGATTACACCCTAGCATGAGATGAACAATTGCCTTGGAATAGGTCAGCATCATGTGCCATTTTATAATTAAATCTACAAATGGTATGACAACTCACAAGATTTAGGGATTTCTGAATGTTTGTGAAAAGATCTTGTTTTGTTTGCTGCTTTTTGTTGATGTCACACATATCCAAAGACATTCCACGGGTTTAACAAGCCTTGGGCATCTTGTGGAAGCCTCAGATTCCCATCCATCGCAGAGATGGATGGGGACCTTGACGGTTTTAATTCTGTGCACCATGATTGCAAGGGTCATCTGGTCCAGCATTTCCCAAACTTCTCTTGAGTCCCATTCACAGAGATATGCAATCCAACAAATCCCTTTGCCGTTTGTGTTCATGTCTTCATGTTGGTGTGTCATTTTAGTGTCTTGGCCTGGGTTCCCCTCAGAAGGCATAGCCTGCAACAAGGGCTTTGTAAAGGAAGATTGGTTTGGAGAGTGATCTCAGCGGACAAGAGTCGGGGTCTGAGGGTGTGAAGCAGGGAAGAAGAGAAAGAAGGTGGTGACCTGATCCATCTTATCTTCTGGGAGGATCCTCTGAATTTGCAGCCTAGGGGAAGAAAAAAGGGAGTACTAATTTATAGACTCCCACCCCCTTTTGGCCAAGTAGTGTTGACTCCCTTACATTTCTAGGTTGCACAAGCCTCAATACCAGGACACTGTATCAGAGAGGCCCAGGGCAGAAACAGAGACACACAGTGCAGCTGAAACAAGGCACCTTCTGGTTACACCTGCGCACAGCTGGCTGCTCCAGCAATGGCTGGTGTGGAAGATGGGTCAGAAGGTGAGAGATACACACAGAAGATGTCCAATATAGTGTGTATGCAAAAGTAGAAACTCATAGTCAAAATATTTTCTATTTCATCAACATAAATTTCATGTTAGCTATAATCTTTAATATCAATATATTTAAAATTTTAATCAAATGTGAAGATTAACATCAAGTTTCAGGAGTGTGTGGTTAAAACCCATAAACCTTACAATGTACCTACATGCCTCATTTCTAGAACCTTCTACCATTTCTGTGTCCACAAGAGCTAGAAAACAGTGACTACACAATAAATTTTATGATAACCGTTTCGGGGCCACCAGATACAAGGAGGAAGTCAATAAAAGAGTTATTTTGTGTCAGCTGTTGGGTGCTCAGACTAAAATAAAAATTGAAATTAACCAGGAATTGGGGCATCAAAAATTGCTTTCATGACCTCATGTCTGAAATTCTTATATTTTGTGCTTAAAATATCAGCTAGCTGCTATTTGTAATCACTTCTTTACAACCATTTGTTCTCTATAAATGAAAACCAAAATTAGACATAACTGTCCCTGTCTTTTCTTTCTGTAACACTGGGTTTCTGAGGTCCAGGGGCAGACTTTGACGAGACAAAGGCCATCTTCAGATAAAGTGAAGATTATCATGAGGCAATTTACTGAATTATTAACATGAATTTCAACATCTGTGTTGCTAATGCTTCTAGCCTTTAACAAATGATCCATTCAGGATATGGGCCAAAGAACATATGGCTAAGAATAAAGGCCATTTGAAACCGCATCGGGGTTAGCATCTTTGGGGGCTCAGCACACAGTGAAATTGACTGAGGCCAAATCACGAGCACGCTCAGTTGAGCAGCCCCTACTGCCACGCATGCATACATGGGACCCACTCAGGGGCTCTGGAATCGTTCTGAGATGAAGCAGGGAGGTATTTAAATATTTCCTAAAAAATGTTTTATCATTTGAAATTTTCAAAAATGTACAAAAGTACAGAAACTAGTATAATGAGCCCTCAGATATCTCACCCAGCTCAAACAACTATCATGGCTAATCTTCAATACTTTTTTAAAAAATTTAAACAGGCATCCGTTTTGCTCCTAAAGACAGGAAACCCGGGAACATTTTCATGACCCTCTGAGGGTTTGTGACCTGCTGTCTCTGGTTCACTGACCTTATTCAATCCTCTCTTTATACAAGGGAATGCTATGCTTCTCCCATTCTGTGGCTATTTCTCATGCTCGCAGCAAATTAAGTGGACTCTGTCTATGATTTCAGCAACGGTGACATATAATCCCAGTGTTAAAGGATGGAATTTTCCAATGCAGAAGCAGCAGAAAGTGAACAGAGAAACATTGCCATGAGCAAAGGCTCCTCAACACAGTATCTCCGACTGTGCTGCAAAGCCACCCAGCGTGTGGATGAAAAGTGAAAAAAAATCTGACAATTGAGTGATTGTTCTCTCTCTACAAGCAATCCTACTATTTCTAACCCCTCCATGGGCTGCACAGGCAGCATGCAGACATTGCCTAGGCCTTCCTACAGGGGCCGGCGAGCCCGTTGTTTTCCAACAGACCAAGATCCGACACCAGGATTGCAGTCATCAGAACCTTTCCCTCCCCAGCCCCCCACACCAAAACGAAGAGGGAGTTGAGCAGGGCAGCTACTCACCTTGTCTCATTTGTTCACAAAGAATCCAAAGCCAGCAACATCGATCAGCTTCTTGCTTTTTGTCCAACTACTTGCCTACAACTCTAGAAAAACAACAGAAGTCTGCCAAGAATCTGCAGTCCCTTCAATCTCAAAATAATGACTAGCCTATCCAGTGTTTCCATCCAAGGAATTGTTGGTTCCTACACAAGAAAACCCTTTGGGTGGTGAGAGTCAGGAGTCCAAGAAAGGCATGTGGTTATTTTTGCCCCTTTCTGGACCCCGTCTGCACTTTGGAAAGAAAGGGAACTCTATTTTTGACATTGGCTATTTAGCTTTCAAATAACATCAGCCGTTAAAGCATATCTAATTTAAATGCTGATTCAAAGTTTTGCTTAATAGTAAGATGACTTTTTGGTCTCCTTCTGCTTCTTACTGCCTCAAGCACAAACACGGCTTCACATTCGCATTCTGTTTTCTTGGCAAATATGAGCTAAAGTTTTGGAATAGGTTAAGGAATTAATGCCTCCACTTTGATATGACAACTTCCATCTTTTTAAAAATAATAATATACCAGAGTGATCAAGTGGAAAGTTTCATTTTTTCATTCAGATTACAGCACTTCTAAGACTGGCCACCGCATTCAATACAATTTGTCATTAAAGAAGGAATTATGTGGTCATGAGATATGAGAGGAAAATGAAACACAGTGGGGTGGGGGGAGGGAGAGCATTAGGATAAATAGCTAATGCATGTGGGGCTTAATACTTAGGTGATGGCTTGGCAGGTGCAACAAACCACCATGACACACGTTTACCTGTGTAACAAATCTGCACGCCCTGTACATGTATCCCTGAACTTAAAATTCAGTTAAATTAAATTTTAAAAAAAGGAAAAGAAAATGAAACACAATGGGGTCAGGGGGAAAGAACGGAAAGGACATGGTAGTTTTGGAATATTACAGTGGGCACAGGCGTCGTTACACATTAACCTTGAGACTAAAAAGGCAGGGAACGAACATGAAGTTCACTGGGACTTTGCAAAAAACTAGTAAGTATTGTAGCGTCACTGACAACAACACATCTGCATCCAGCCTCCAGAGTGGCTTCCCCTCGCTGCTCCTTGCTTGAAGAGAAAGCCAAGAATTTGCATTTCATTGTTTTAAAGAGAAAAAACAAACAAACTATACTTCTAATAGCCATGAAAGCATTTGCAATCCAGAGTTCAGCTTGTCTTTTAGTTAAAAAAACAGAAAGCCGCACTGTTTTACCAAAATGATTCCTAACATGAAAGGATGGAGTTTTTGCCTTTAACTCATTTCAAAGGCAAAGAAAATTGCTCTTCTTCAAAGCCTTTGGTTGGAATTGTTCATCCAAAACAAAATAAAATTAGAAAAACAAAGCAGCTCGCCCTGCCCTCATCCCTGCTTAGCAACCACCCACCTTCTCCCAGCTGGAGCCTTTGGTGGACACTTGGATGTGCCACTACCTGATCTTCTAGCTGTCAATAGACACTTCTTACCCCTGATAGCTACCCTGACCTATCATTGAGGCCCCTGAAGGACTTTAAGTAGGTGTTTAACTGGTGGTGTTGAGTGACTGCATTTCAGAATTACAAGACTTTAGTTGTACTATAGAATTAATCTCTTTTTATGAAAATAAGAGAGATGGGAGTGAAAGATAATAAAAGCCACAGTGGATGGTTAAGTATCAAACTTCATTAGACATGGAAATAGTAATAAAAATATTAAACTACAAGGAAACTTGAGTTAGAATCCCCACAGGGGACAAACTGTACTAGTGTGCTTGGATCTGCCCATTATAGGACTTTAAGGCTCATATCCCATGAAGCCCCTCAGTCCTGGGCAAACCTAGGGACAGGTGATCGCCCTGCAGGCTGCCAGTGACTCTTAGAGACGAAAATCCGAGTGTTGACTTAGTTGGAAATCAGAAGGCTTGTCACAAATGCTCATGTACATCCTGTACCCGCCCCACTGTGAGGCTCCATCTCAGCCTCCTGTTTATTTCCTTCCTTGCACTTAAAATAACATGAACATTGTTCTGTTTATTCCTTTATTGTCTGTTCTCCTTACTCAGTGTGAGCTCCATGTGGGCAGGGGAGTCAGCCTGTTTCCCACTGAAGCCCTAGAACATTCCCCAGCAGACAAAGATGTCCAAGAAACATGTCATAAGTGCAGAACTCTCCCTCCCAAATTACTGAATTGGGCAGAATTACTGTATTCTACGGATTTGAAGAGGCACAGTTTTTCACAGGCTAACATTGCTGAGATCCAGATGCATCTTAATCAGTAGTATCTTTCAAAAGCCATCGGCCATGTGCATCCACCCAGCTGTAGCTGTTCACATTGCCATCACTTTGATTGAGATCTGTGCATTTGTTAGTTTAACCTCAGAGTTTAACTGCTGTGTAGGAATCTCCCCAAAGAAATTTCACTACGATTCAGCACTGAAATAACAAGCTATTTTGTAGTCAGAAAGGTACAGAAACCAAGCAGATGCAAAGGTGGTATTAGTGAACAACACTAATCACAGAAGGAATGATCATGAGTTCATATTTTCTTGCAAAGAAACAATCAAGTGCACCAGAAACCTTGCAAAAGAAGATACCCACCAGTTGGACAAGCTGTGTTACTTTCTATTGCCGAGATACTTGTTTCATTGCCAAATCTCTAGAAGAGATGAAGATTAATTTAAAAGGAATCTGATATCATTGACTCATATGTCATTCAGGACTGTCATTAAAGGCATCTGTCACAGTGTGTTGGCAGTGTTTTTCCTCTCCTATTGGTATAGAAAATAATGGCTGGTCTTACCATCAAACCACTGTAGACCGGACTTGATGAAATAAGATATTACAGGCTTTCTCAATCTTTTATTCAGATCTGTGAAACAGACTGCACAGAGACCATCAGAGAGATTGCTGGCACATGGCAGGGTCAGCAGTGTAGCAGCAACTCATTCGGTCTCTACAACTTTCCCAGAACCTTCTGGTGACTGAGTTCTCTAAGGGCCCCTACTCCTGGTGAGGGATGAGACAAAGGGCCTCTGGCTCTAATACCAACTATAGTTTTCGAGTCCCTATACATTTCCCATGTTGCCCCCTCATGCCAAGTACTCTGTTGAGCTAGTCCAGTCCTGCCCCTCACCCTGGACTCCCTGCAATGCTGAATGATGCCCATTTGCAAGGCCTCATTATCTCAGCATCGCCCACCAAGTCCTGTCATATGTTAGTGTCTGATAAATCTCTAACACTAATTCCAATGTGTACATCACTGGCAGTTATCTACCATCTTTGGTGACAGTAGCTGCATAATTCTGGAGAAGGGATTCGTGTATCTAATTGTTTTGCTTCTACAGGACAGAAGCAGGAGAAATGCTCAGAAATGGTGCAGGTAGACCCACACAAGACAAAACCTGGTCAGTAGCCCAAACAGAAGGGTACAGTTAGGAGGGTCATTAGAGAGAGTGCAGCCCACAATTATCAACGATGATCACGTGTTGGGTTAAACAAAATGTGTCCATTTTTCTTAAAGTTTTTAAAGCCTCTCAATGCATTGTTGGATGTTGAAATCATTTCATAGTTTGTTCATTCATTTATATTTTTGTTCACCAAATAACTGAGTGCCCACTCTATGCCAGTTTACTCTGCTAGGTATGGGACATAGAAGAATGAACAAAAAACATACAATTCCTACACAGCATATAGCACAGAGCAGGCTTTTTACTTGGGGCACATAGACCCTCCCTCCAGGTGGTTCATAATTAGAATGCAGAGGTCTAAGGAATTTAGATGGGAAGAAATTACGACATTGTCTTCACTAAACTCTCACTCCTAGAAATCATTGATTTCTTCTCTGTCACGTGTTTCACCTTTTTGAGAATAAAGTGTATCATTCAGTATGTAGACCTTTTGAGATTGGCTCCTTTTACTCAGCATAAAACCTCTGAGATTCATCCAAGTTGTTGGGTATGTCAATACTTCATTCCTTTTTATTGCTAAATAGGGTAGTATTCCATTGTAGAAACACACCACAGTTTATTTACCCACTGACCCACTGAAAGACATTGGGTTGTTTTCTGTTATTAGTGATAATGAATACAGCTGCTATAAACATTCATGCATAGGTCTTTGTGTGAATACGAGTTTTCAGTTCACTTGGGATTGCTGGGTCATATGTTAATTGTGTGTGTAGCTTTGTAAGAAACTGCAAAGTAGGGCCAGCCACAATAGCTCACACCTGTAATCCCAGCACTTTGAAAGACTGAGGCGGGAGGACAGCTTGAGGCCAGGAGTTCAAGACCAGCCCAGGCAACCTGGACCCTGTCTCTCTAAAAAATACTAAAAATTAGCCAAGCATAGTGGTGCCCACCTGTAGTCCTAGCTACTCAGGAGGCTGAAGCAGGACGATCCTAGAGTGGCTGTGCAATTTTGCATTCCCATTGGCAGTGTATGAGAGATCCAGTTGCTTTGCATTATTGTGAGCACTTAGTATTGTCAGTAGTTTTTATTTTTGCCATTCAATAGGTGTGTCTCATTCCATAGGTTATAATATCTCATCAGAGTTTTAGCTGGCATTTCCCTAATAGTCAATATTATTGACTATCTCTTTGTATACTTATGTATTAATGGATATTTGCTAATATTTTCTTGAGAATTTTTGCATATATGTTCATGAAGGATATTGTTTTGTACTTTTTGTACCATCTGTCTGGTTCCAGTACCAGGGTAACGTTAGCTTTATAAAATGAGTTGAGAAGTGTTCCCTCCTCTTCTATTTTCTGGAAGAGATTGTGTACAATTTATTTTATTTCTAGAAAATATTTGGTAGAATTTATCATATTTCTTGTTTAAATATTTGGTAGCATATGCTATATGGTGTGTGCTAGAATCTTGGCCTGAAGAATCCTTTTATAGAAGGTTTTAAAATACAGGCTCAATTTTTAAAATACTAATAGTGCTATTTAAGTTACCTACATGTTATCTTGGGTGAATTTTGGTAATTTGTGTCTTTTGCAGAATACATCCATGTTATCTAAATGGTCAAATTTATGAGCAGGGTGTGTAGTGATAACCTTTTTTTCATTCCTGATATCAGTAATTCATGTTCTATCTTTTCCTCTGCCAGTCTCACCAGAGGTTTATTGAACTCCTCATTATTTTTCTCTATTGTTTTTGAAATTGTTTTCTTCTTTTTTTTTTTTTTTTTTGAGACGGAGTCTCGCTCTGTCGCCCAGGCTGGAGTGCAGTGGCGCAATCTCGGCTCACTGCAAGCTCCGCCTCCCGGGTTCACGCCATTCTCCTGCCTCAGCCTCCCGAGCAGCTGGGACTACAGGCGCCCGCCACCACGCCCGGCTAATTTTTTTGTATTTTTAGTAGAGACGGGGTTTCACCGTGGTCTCGATCTCCTGACCTCGTGATCCGCCCGCCTCGGCCTCCCAAAGTGCTGGGATTACAAGCGTGAGCCACCGCGCCCAGTCTGTTTTCATTTTTTTAATTTATGTACTTATTTTTATTACTTCCTTTCTTTTGCTTATTTTGAGTTTATTTTGCTCTTCTTTTTCTAATTTCTTGTGGAAGCAGCTTAGATTATTGGTTTGATACCCTTCTCTTTTCTAATACAAATGCATCGTAAGGATGAAATTTCCATCTAACCACTGCTTTAACTGCATCCCACAAATTTTGATATATTTTTATATTCATTCAGTTCAAAATATTTTCTAACTTCCCTGAGACTTCCTCTTTGACCTACAGATTATGTACAAGTGTGTTGTTTAATTTCTAAGGGTTTGTAAATTTTCTTATCATTCTGTTTTTTGTACTTTGTATGATTTCAATTCTTTAAATGTGTGACAAATTTGTTTTATGTCCCCAGATATGGTCTATCTTAGTGAAAGTTCCATGTGAAATTGAGAAAAATGTGTATTCTGCTGTTACTGAGTGCAGTATTCTATAAATGTCAATTAGAAACAATTGTTTATCATTTAGTTCCATTTTCTATACTATACACTTGCTGACTTTCTGTTTACTAAGTTCTACTGATCACAGAGAGAGGAATGTTGAAGTTTCCAACTATAATTATGAATTTTTGTATTTCTTATCTCAGTTCTGTGAGTTTTTGCTTCATGTATTTTCAAGCTTTGCTGTTTGATACATACAGATTTAGGATTGTTGTGTCCTCTTGATGAAATGTATTAGGTATTGCCCCTTTTTATCCCTGGTAATTTTCTTTGCTCTGAAGTCCACTTTGTCTGATATTACTATAGCCACTCTACCTTCATTCTCATTAATAATGTACATCTTTTGAATATATCTTTCTTTACTTTTAGCCCACTTATGTCATTATACTTGAAGTGAGTACAATTGACACACTTGTATTACTTATATACTTATAGATAGTACATAATTGAGTCATTTTTTAAAATCCATCTTAAAAATCTATCTTTTAATTAGTATGTTTGATCCATTTACATTTAATGTAATTACTGATGTTTTTATTTAAGCCTATCACTTTATTGTTTGTTTTCTGTTTGTATTTTCAGTTTCTATGTTTTCTTTTTGTTTGCTTTCTTTTTGGTTACTTAAATATTTCTTAGTTATCTATTTTACCTATTGCATTTTTGTTGACTATCCCTTTGTGTAATTTTTAAGTAGTTGCTCTAGGGATTAAAATATATATTCTTAACTGTTCACAGTCAGTGTATATTTTGCCAATTCAAGTGATATATTACCGTGATATATGGGTTTCTTTATCCACCCTCCTTTATGTTGTGGTTGTCTTTTTTGTTATATCAACATACATTGAAAACCCCACTAGATGATGTTATAATTTTTGCTTTCTACCATCAAATATATTTTAAAGAGCTCAAGAGAAGAAGAACAGTCTATTATGTTTGCCTAGGTGTCTACCATTTTTGTTGCTCTTCATATCTTTTTGATATTCCAACTTTCTTTCTGGTGTCATTTCCCATCTGCCTGAAGAACTTCTGTAACAATAGTGCTGGTGACAATGAAGCCTTCGTTTTTCTTCACCTGGGAATGTCTTTATTTTATCGTCATTCCTGAAGGATATTTTTATTGAATATAGAATTGTAGTTTGACAGTTCTTTTCTTCTAGCACTTAAAAAATGCTCCATTTCCTTCTGTAAAATCTGTAGCTATTTAAATTATGTTGCCCTCTAAGTAATGTGCTGTTTTTCTCTGGCTACTGTAAATATATTTTTCTTTAGTTTGCAGCAGTTAATAAGAATGTGTTTGGGCATGGATTTCTTTGAGTTTATTCTATTTGAGATTTCCTGGGATTCTTGAATCGGTAGGTTTCTGTTTTTCTCCAAATTTGAGAAACTTTCAGCTGTTTTTTTGTTTTTTGTTGTTGTTGTTGTTGTTTTTGAGATGGAGTCTCACTGTGTTGCCCAGGCTGGAGTGTAATGGCATGATCTTTGCCCACTGTAACCACTACCTCCCAGGTTCAAGCAATTCTCCCTGCCTCAGCCTCCCGAGTAGCTGGGATTACAGGCGGCCACCATGACGTCTGGCTAATTTTTGTATTTTTTAGTAGAGACGGGGTTTTGCCATGTTGGCCAGGCTGGTCTTGAACTCCTGACCTCAGGTGATCCACCCATCTCAGCCTCCCAAAGTGCTGGGATTACAGGTGTGAACCACTGTGCCTGGCCTCAGCCATTATTTCTTTGAATTTTTTAAGGTACCACATTTTTTCTCATTTCTTTCTACGAATCCTATTACAAGAGTGTTAGACTTTTGGTATTGCCACACGGGTTCATAAAACTTGGTTCTCCTTTATTTTTCTATCTGTTTTCTCTGTGTTCTTCAGGTTTCATAATTTCTATTGATCTATATTGAAATACACTCACTCTTCTTTGTTGTCTTCATTCTGCCATTGAGTCCATCCAGTGAGATTTTTATTTCAGTTATAGTATTTTTCATTTCTGAAATTCCCTTTTGGTTCTTCTTTATATCTTCTATCTCTTTTCTAAGACTTTTTTCATTTATTTCAAGAATGTCTGCCCTTATATGTTGAAGTATTTTATAACAGCTGCTTTAAATTCTGTGTCATCTCAGCATTGACGTGTTGATTGTCATTTTCCATACTAGTTGAAATGTTACCAATTCTTCATATGTGTTGAGTAATTATTGATTGTATCTTGGATATTTTGATGATTATAAGACTCTAGATCTTACCTAAATCCTATAGAGAATATTGTTTTGTTTCGCTTGTTTTTAAAGTAGGAAATCAATCTGGCTGAGTTCAGGTCACAAGTCCCACTGGTCTTCTATGGATTATGGTTCCCATATCAGTTCTGTTTTCCAATACTTCAGATCTATCCCTTTGTATATGTACACTATCCAGTGACCAGTCTGAGACCTGGGCAATGGTTTATTTTGTAGTTCAGTTCTCTTAGTCTATCTATGTTATTTAGGGTAAGTTCTATTCTTGTATATCCCAGGGGTAAGTCTAGAAGTTCATAAACAACTTTATAGGGTTGCTTTTCCCAGCTCTTCCCACTTCCTAGTACTTTCCTGTTCCCAGGAGCTCAATTTTTTGGTCATCTGGCCAGAAAGCCGGGGCTTTACTTAGGCTGTTCTGCTGTATACTTCCCACAACTGTATCTGTGTCCAGGGAAAAGCAGTAGGATAACAGAGTGGGAAAAAAAAAGCATTAGGGATTTTCTTCACTCTCTTGGGACAGCAGCTCCTCTGATCCAGGAAAGATTCTCCTGCCTCAGAGTTTTGGGCTCCTGTGAGCTCTTGTGCCCCTACTACCACAGGATTGCCTGGGCACTGGGATACAAGAGAATGAAGAAGAAAAAGCAAAACAAAACAGGGATTTCTTCACTCCTTCTAAGTATTAGGAGACTTCCTTTCTGCTCCTTCAAGCCAGACTACAGCGCTCCTCCAGGGCTCTCTGTCTGCACCAGTGCCCACTTCTGGGTTTTCAGACTGCACTGAATCCAGACCAGGTGATTCTGGAGGGGGAAAAATGGTAACTCACCACCAGTTCAGCGGTACTTGAGTTCTGTATTCTTTACCAATTTGCTGGCTACCTTTTGCTTTTCAGAATCTTTAAGTAGCTATTCCATACATTCTTGTATGGGTTTTATAGCAACATTCACCGGGAGTCAGGGTGGAGTGTGCTTACTCCATCTTGCCCTGAACTAGAACCCAATGTGTTTTATTTTATGCATTTAAAACATAACTCTGGCAAAAGATCCATAGACTTCATCAGCTGCCTAGGATGGTCCATGGCACAGAAAGAACCCTTAGCCAAAAGTAAGGAAGAGACATATCAACAATCACTTGCAAACCAGTACATGCTCAGGTGAAGGAGCAACGATCTTTGGAAGCTCTTGAAGACAGCTTGAAGAAGACCTAGGCTAGTTTGGGTTCAGGAAGGCTTCCCAGTGAGCAGGGGAGGAAAAGTGTTCTCAGCAGGCAGAAAGCCATGTTCACAAGCCAGAAAACAACCAGAGCATAGAAAATGTGAGTCATGGTCTGGGCACGGTGGCTCACCCCTGTAATCCCAGCACTTTGGGAGGTTGAAGCAGGTGGAACACCTGAGGTCAGGAGTTCAAGACCAGCCTGGCCAACATGGTGAAACCCCATTCCTACTAAAAATAAAAAAAAATTAGCCAGGCATGGTGGTACATGCCTGTAATCCCAGCTACTTGGGAGGCTGAGGTACAAGAATCGCTTGAACCCAGGAGGCAGAGGTTGCAGTGAGCCAAGATCAAACCACTGTACTCTAGCCTGGGTGGGAGAGTGAGACTCCATCTCAAAAAAAAAAAAAAAAAAAAGAAAAAAGAAAGTGTGGGTCATTGCAAGAAGTTCAGAATAGCCAGAACATGAATTTCTATGGGCTCTTGAGGCCATGTAAAGAAGAAAATCACATTGTTTTATTAGATACCATTGGTGAACTATTACATTCAATGAAATTCTAAAGCACTGGAAGCTGTCATCTTGATGATATCCTTCATAGGACCCAGTTCCAGACTTCCGTCTCAGTTCTATACATAGACTCTGCTATGTAGGCATTTAACATGTGAATAAAGAATCCATTCATTTTGCATGCTTGGCAACAAACTGTTGTGGGTACGTATACCATTGGATAGTTATTTTAAATTGCATTTCAGAGATCAAAAATTCAATGAGGAGACAAAGCAAAATACAAAAATGAAGAATGCAAAAGAATGGAATGGCCAAAGGAAAAGATGTTTAATTCCATCTTTTTGTTATTATTATAAGCTAGACGAACACCTGCAAATAACTGACATAATGCATTTCTCTGTGCTTTTGAAAAAATTCAAATTTGTCAGAGCTTAAGGCAGAGCACAAGAATAAATACAATGAAATGGAGAAAACGTGTTTAGAAATAAAAAAGAAACTAAATTCCCAAGAAGGTAAATCCAGCATGCTATAATACAATTCAAATCCCCAGAGAGAAACACACACAGACCCGTTGTGAAAAATTCAGTGGCCTTGCCACAGAGACTATGAGCTGAAACTGACCACAGGCATAGAGCTCATCTCTTCACCATGAAATAGAAGAAAAAATAGAGACCATGTATCCACACCACTACAGAATTGCTTACAAAAAATGACTGACTAAGGATAAACTGAAAATAGGGAACAAGAGATAGTAATAGTTCTTAATTTAGCATAAGAAAAAATTTGGGCTGGGCACAGTGGCTCACGCCTGTAATCTCAACATTTTGGGAGGCCAAGGTAGATGGATATCTTGAGCGGTGTTCAAGACCAGGCCGGGCAACATAGTGAAACCCTGTTTCTACAAAAAGTTTAAAAATTAGCTGGGTGTGGAGGGTGTGCTCTTGTAGTCTCAGCTACTCAGGAAGCCGAGGTGGAAGAATTGCTTGAGCCTGAGAGACAGAGGTTGCAGTAAGCTGAGATTATACTACTGCACTACAGCCTGGGCAACAGAGTGAAACCCTATGTAAAAATAAATAAAAGAAAAAATGTGATGCCATCCTAGGCATCACAATTTGCTTGAAAATCAAAATGGGGAAAGAGAATACATTTGGGAAAGCTTCAATCAGGCACTCAACGTTTACTGGGCACCTACTATAAGCCAAGCCTAAACTAAGCTCTAGGAGTGTGTTATAGACTGAATTTTGTCTCCCGAAAATTCATTATGTTGAAGCCCTTACCCCTGGTACCTAAGAATGTGACTATATTTGGGGACAATGTCTCTAAAAAGGCAATTATGATTAAATGAGGTCGTTATGGTGGGCCCTAATCCAATCTGATTGGTGTTTTGTAAGAAGAAACTTGGCTGGGCACGGTGGCTCACACCTGTAGTCCCAGCACTTTCAGAGGCCCAAGTGGGTGGACCACTGAAGTCAGGAGTTTGAGGCCAGCCTGGTCAACACAGTGAAACCTCGTCTCTACAAAAAATACAAAAAAATTAACCAGGCATGGTGGCATGCACCTGTAGTCCCAGCTACTCGGGAAGCTGAGGCAGGGGAATCGCTTGAACCTGGGAGGCAGAGGTTGCAGTGAGCCAAGATTACACCACTGCACTCCAGCCTGGGCAACAGAGCAACAGTCTGTCTCAAAAAAAAAAAAAAAGAAGAAGAAGAAGAGGAAACTTGGACACAGCAGAAAGAGACATCAGGAGTGCAGCACTCAGAGGAAAGACCACATGAGGACTCAGCAAGAAGACATGGCCAGGTGCAGTGGCTCACGTCTGTTATTACAGCACTTTGGGAGGCCGAGGCAGGCACCTCATGAGGTCAGGAGATCAAGACCATCCTGGCCAACATGGCAAAACCCGGTCTCTACTAAAATACGAAGAAAATTAGGCTGGGCGTGATGGCTCAAGCCTGTAATCCCAGCACTTTGGGAGGCTGAGGCGGGCAGATCACAAGGTCAGGAGATCCTAGCTAACACGGTGAAACCCCGTCTCTACTAAACATACAAAAAATTAGCTGGGCATGGTGGTGGGCACCTGTGGTCCTAGCTACTCGGGAGGCTGAGGCAGGAGAATGGCATGAACCCGGGAGGCAGAGCTGACAGTGAGCTGAGATTGCACCACTGCACTCTAGCCTAAGCGACAGAGCAAGACTCCATCTCAAAAAAAACAAAAATAAAACAATTAGCTGGGCATGGTGGCGCACATCTGTAGTCCCAGCTACTCGGGAGGCTGAGGCAGGGGAATCGCTTGAACCCAGGAGGCGGAGTTTGCAGTGAGCCAAGATCACACCACTGCACACTGCACTCCAGCCTGGAGACATAACGAGACTCCATCCCAAAGATAAATAAATAAATAAATAAATAAATAAATAAATAAATAAGAAAGCAGCCATCTGCAAGCCAGGGAGAGAGGCCTCAGGAGAAACCAAACCTGCCAATACCTTGATCTGGACTGTCAGTGCCCAGGACTGTGAGAAAATAAATGTCTGTTGTTTAAGCCCCCCAGTCTGTGTGTGGTATCCTGTTACAGCAGCCTGAGCGGACCAAAACAGGTGCAAAGGTGGATGGAACTCACAGGCTTGTGAGGAAGTTGACCCGGAGACAAACAGTGACAATAACCAGAACAGGCGGCAGGGTGATGAGCAAGTGGGGGTCCTTTAAGCAGCAGAGAGAACTGAGTCCAACAAATAACCAAGAGGGTCAAAGGATAAACTTAACTTCAAAACTGTCTGTACTGCTACTGCCTCTAGAAGCTAAATTCATCCTGGGATCCATCAGATTGGAAATGCCATCTGGGGTCAGACTCAGAGTATGAAGCTGCACCCTTATCAAAGTAGCATCCCCAACAAGGGATTTGGGATCCTGTTGCCATCCAGATGTAAACCATCCCTGAGCAATGAGCATGAAAAATGCAGAGTTCCATCCATCCTTCAGCCTTAACCCATCTCCTGATGGTACCCATAAACAATCTAATCTGAATGATCAGAGAGAAACTGTCTCAGAATATGGAGCAAAAATTCAGTGAAGTGAAAATCATAAATAAAAATATAAGAGACAGGAATACAGCTTCAAGAATATCAGCTACTGGGAGAATATTGACTATTGAGTAGTGAATAGCAGGCATTCCTGAAAAAAAAGGCAGAGGAAGATATGGAGAAACAAACTTAACAAACAAATAGAAAAAAATGCTCCTTAATTGAATAAAAACCAATTTGGGGACCAGAATGTAAACTATAAGTACAAAGCAAGTGTAATAATAATAATTTGAAAAGCAAAAAAGAGAATCCCACTTGGACATAATCTGGTGAAATTCCCCAAATCCAGCCACCAGAGAAAGAGAATGAAACACAAGAATTCTGTTACAGGCCAGGTGCAATGGCTTATGACTGTAATCCCAGCATTTCAGGAGGCAGAGGATCACCTGAGTCCAGGAGTTTGAGACCAGCCTGGGCAATATAGTGAGACCTCGTCTGTACCAAAAAATAAAAACAAATTAGTCAGGCATGGTAGCCGGTGTCTGTAGTCCTAGCTACTCAGGAGGCTGAGGTGGGAGGATCACCTAAGTCCAGGAGGTCAAGGCTGCAGTAAGCCATGATTGTGCCACTGCACTTCACCCTAAGCAACAGAGCAAGACCTTGTCAAAAAAAAAAAAAAAAAAAAAAGGAATTCTATTACCTAACTGAGCTCAAAACCAAAGAGAAAGCCCAGAAATAAAGGGATAACACAGATCAGTGAGCCATAACTAAAGTCTCATAAACAGTCCAAGGCCCAGCGAAGTCAAATATAGGTTTAGCCACCTGAGCTGGGGTTCTGGGTCCACACAAGAAGAGCAGGCCAGACTGGGAACTGGAAGGAGCCAGCAGCATAAAGATAGGAGTTACCCAGAGTGACTTGGCTCCTGAAACCGAACTAGAACTCTACCCACAGGCCCAGGAAGCTTGCCTCAGACCCAGCCTGAACCGTGGGGGACAGCAAAAGAACTACCTGCAAGAACTACCCCCAAGTAATTACACTGAATGAATATATTATGGTTTCCTCCTGTCCCTGAATTCAGAACCGCCCCCACATTCATTGTGGGGTGCAGATGCAAAACCGTGTCTGCCCAAATCTTTTACCTAATGACCAAGTAGAACTGCACCCACTGGAGATGGTGGCATGGCCTGTGCTCCCCACTCCTACACTTGGAGGAATGTTTGTTGAAAACATCGAAACCACACTGCAGCTGATTCTTGTCACCATTACCGCACCCTGCTGTGCTGCCCAAGGTCAAGTGCATTCTGCAGGAAGCAGCACCCTTCTGAAAATGCCACTGTGGCACCAGCTACATTGTGGGCCTTGCAGATTTCAGAAACTGTCAGAAGGCAGACTGTAAGATAGTGAGGAAAGCCAGGCTTTGGAGACACAAGAGCTGGGGGGATTTTCAAAAAGGATTGTGCTTCTTCAAACCCCAGTTTCCTCATCTGAAAATGGGAATGACCGCAACTACTTTTTAAGGTTATCATGCAGTAGATACAATAATAACTATAACAAACGAATGAGTATTATAATGATGATGACATTTTTGGTATAAATAGATTACTTGATTTGAAGTTTTAAAAATACCCCCAGTGGTTTGTTTTTTTTATTTTTAGTTTCAATATGTTGCTGGAATTCCTGATAAAATTTGTAATTTATAGACAAAAGCTCAGTGCTTTGGGATGAGAAGAGGGGTCACCTGATGATGAGACAGCCAGATGGGAAGGGGGTCCCTGGAGAAACTCCAACTAGCCTCCCCACTCAGGCGCAGCCTCAGGAAATTCAAGACATTTGCAGCAGGGAGAGCCTGAGCCTGGCCCCTCCTCTTCCTGCATGGAGCCTGGAATTTGAGCTGTTGGGGGGAAGCACTCTAGCAGGGACCCTGGCCTAGTAAGAGTCCCTGTTTCCCCCTTTGCTTCCTTTTCACTCAATAAAATCCTGTCTCACTCACCATTCAAATTGTCTGTGAGCCTGAATTTTCAAAGAACCCCACCTTTAGCTGAACTAAAGAAAAGTCCTGCAACATTTTTGGTGCCCAACGTGGGGCTTGAGAAGCAGTGAGTGAAACGGGGACTCAAAACCTCTCATTGTTGCTTCTAAGCCTTTTCCACGCCTCCATCCCCTCTTCCCCATCGCTCCTGGGCCTTTTCATGGCCTTTTCCTTCCTTTTTCAAGACCCACCACTGAGCAGCAGCTCCCTGTCCTGCCAGGGCTGGGAAGTATGGCCCAAGAGTCCCGCATAGCCGGCTGGCTGGTTCCCAGCCACATGCTGCTGCCATAGCCTTCCCCATCCATGTTCAAGGGGTTTAACTCTATTGGACAGTAATTGAGCTTAAACTTGTCTTCCTGGTGGAGGAACCACTTGCCTAAGAATAAGAAGTTCTTCCCCAGGCATTTTTAAACTGTTTTTTTTTTCTTTCCCCTTATCTACCTGGTCAACAAGTTAACCTTTAAAGTTTCATTTTCTTTTAGGGGACACTTTACTAGTCCAGGCTCCCTGCAACTACAACTGTTTGTATTTTCTGTAAAGTTTTAATTGTGAAAAAGGATTTGTAGGGCTAGTCTTGGGCTGTGGTCAATCTGGTGTGCTTTGAATGTCTGTATGGTTTATGTTGGAAGCTTCCATCTTGCATGCCCTGGGGGCATGGCTGGTAATGGCTTGGCAAAGCTCTGTTTAGCAACCCTGCCTGAGGGGAACAGCCCTCTCAGATTTGATACCTGCATGTTTTCTTAGCCCTGTCTCTTAAAGGTTCCCACTCAGCGACTGGGTTCTCTTCAGCCTGTTTGTGTGTGTACTGTGTGTGATGCCTGGAAAAAGAGTTCTAACTAATCTAGTCCAAAGAAAGACAAGCACTTGGATATAATATTTTTTAAAGGAAGTTAAAAGCTGTGGTACCTTTCAGTTCACATGACTTTAATCATTAAGAAATAAAAACAGCCCTAAAGACTTTTGGTAAAATGCGGGTCAGATGCAAGGTTTGCTAACTATTTTGAGGTTACAAACTGCTTTTGGGGTTTTGAGAACTATTTGACTTCTCAGCTTCACAACTGGTAGGGACTGGGGACATATGGAACTAGCTACGCCCTTAATTATGCAAGAGTCAAACCTTGGCTGCACTTAGCACACAATTAAAGCAACTTACCAAGTTTTACCTTAAAGTTAAAAATTGCTAGGAGTTAACTGAAACTACTAGAAATAGATTTACATGCAAGGTGTGTAAGAACAGTAAAATGTGTTTTATTGGTGAAAAGTTATAAGAAGACATGGAAATGTAAACCTTTACCTAGGGTTTAAAGACTGTTTTGAGTTAAATTAGGAAGAAACTGAAGGTTCAAAGAAGAGGTGGAAGAATAGTTAATCTTGTAGAAGAGGGTCTCTATGCAAACATATTAGCTAAATTCAAAACAGTATTATACCTGTAAAAAGTAAAGATTCCTCTTCAAAAACTTTCCTCCCCATCTAATTAGGAACAAATAGTAACTTCTCTTAAAACCAAAATTTAGGCCAGGCATGGTGGCTCACACCTGTAATCCCAGCACTTTGGGAGGCTGAAGCAGATGGATCATGAGATCAGGAGATCAAGACCATCCTGGCTAACATGGTGAAACCCTGTCTCTACTAAAAACATACAAAAAATTAGCTGGGCATGGTGGCGGGTAGCTGTAGTCCCAGCTACTCGGGAGGCTGAGGCAGGAGAATGGCGTGAACCTGGGAGGCAGAGCTTGCAGTGGGCCAAGATTGCGCCACTGCACTCCAGGCCGGGTGACAGAGCGAGACTCCATCTCAAAAAGAAAAAAAAAAAAAAAAGCAAAATTTATTCAAAGACCTGTGCTAACATTCTTAAATAGCTGCTAGCCATAATAAAAAAGTCAATATACTTCATGTTCTTAGGTCCCACAGTTTAGCCTAAATATTTGCCTCAGCATGCTTATACTGGTCCAAGCAAGCATTAGGTCATAGCCTGTTCCTCTTCTTTATTTAGACGTGTTTTTACCTTTCTCAGCATTCCACAAGTTACTTCCTCCTTCCTTTATTCTCCTCTGCCTTTGCCTCTTTTAAAAAGTTCTAAGTTGCTAGCCAATCAGGACAAGTACAAAACGTAAGGTCCCACTCCTGCCAATGAAAACCAGACACAGCAGTAGGGTGGATGAGTCAGGTTATAAATGACCCTGTCTCCTTTGTTCGATATACTCTCATGGCAAAACTGCTGGCAAGTGTACCTTTTCTGCAAAAAATATAAAAATGGCCTTGCTGAGAAAATTAAATTTATGTTCAAGTGCTATTTCTTTATGGCACCGGGGAACAAACATTTCAAACATATGGTTTTTCTGTAAATTGAGTATTGAAATAAAAACACAACAAGGAATTCTTAAAATACTAATCTGCTATTTGGCAAAATTTATAAAGGTTTATAAAAGCTTTTTGTTTCTTTAAATTTCTAAGTCATCACTTTGGCAAAATAAATAACTTATAGTAATCTGGAACTCTATTTCATAATAGCAAATGTTTTAAATCTCGAACATTTACTAGCCTTCCCAAAATCAAACTTCAGTTTCAAAATTGTCTTTCCTGACATTTTGCTTTTTGAATACTTCAGAGGGCCCCTGGAGCGTCCAGAAAAGAAAGGTAAACAGGATTATTTGACATGTTTAGGTACATGGGATTGCCAAAATGATGCTCAATCTTCTTTAGGTTATATCTTGGTGAATAATGCTAATATATGTTCCAAAATTGTATGGGATTTCTAAAATTCTAATGTCTGAGTATATGCTATCAACTATAATTAAGGTTTTTATGTTAAGTTATTGTAAACCACAGAGATAACCAAACTTCTTCGTCAATTGTGTTTCCAACTGTAACTACTCTGGACATTTTGCTGTTCATAGACAATTGTTGTCTTGTTTTAATCCTTTTCAAAAGATGGTTTATAACAGGCTATAAGACTCTGACAGGTGCTTTCAGATACAATTTCTGATTGTATTTGAGACAATCAGGTTTTGATAACTTTGGAGATTGTGACATTGGAATAAAGGAAAATGTACAGGACTCATAAAAAGCAGAAATGTTCACAAACATCAAACAAAACTGGAGTTAACTAAAGAAGCTGCGCTCACGAAGCGGAAGTAAACCTTTTGACTTTTTCTTGGAATATTGCTGATCCTTGTTTCGCTTTTCATAGTCAAGGGAACGTGTTTTGAACTATTATGGCCTTTAGTAATTGAGTAAGGTATACGCCTATGAACAAAAAAAAATGTGGAGCATGTTTGTTTCTCTCTGCCTGGTTCCTCTAGAATTTGGAAACTATCTGTGAGTATTCTTATGGCAACATAGTTGTTTGCATCAGTGCAATAGGAATCCATTTTTCTTTTGCAACAGGACACAATTGGAGAAAGTGATTATTCTACCAAGGCTTTGACTGGAAGCGTATGCTTCCCTTTAAGGAGTCAATCTCGACTTGCAGAGCTGATAAAAGCCCCATGGGGGAAACTGGCCTCATACGCTCATCTATGCAGTCCCTGTACAGGGTTCCTGACCTGTGGTCAGTAAAGAATGTCACTTTCTAACAGGTCTAGGAGCTCCAAGTTTATCTTGGGACCTTAAGAGGAGAGAATCATCCAGGTGTTTGAGGATACAAACCCATGGTTGGGCTCAGCTTTAGAAGGTCTTATCTGAGGCTTCTTGTGGAACGAACTTCCATCAAAGCCAATCCAAAAGGCCATGTAGAAATAATTATTCTTGCTGTACTTTATCCAAATAATCAAGCCAAGAATAAGACTAAAGTTTATTTTGCAAACCATTCAGTCCTATGATCATTTTTTTTTTAACAAACATGAGGACTGGAGAGAGAGAAATCATATTTCCAAGCTTATAGTTGTCATTAAATTCTAAACTCACTAGTTGTTTTTAAGTTTTTGCCTACGTTTTAGACTAACCCTGCTTCTTCCTGTGAACCAACCAGCAATCTCCAGCTGCAGCTCAGAAAGAACAAGAGGGATGGGAAATGTAAAAATCTGGATCAATATTCTAGTTCTGAGCAGTTATTGTACAAATCCTGCCAGGTGATGGGAATAAATAGGATGCCCATCACCCAGAGGCTTTTGGGGGGAAAAGTAAAACCAAGGGAGCTAACCAAAGCCAAGTGGCATGCAGCCAAATCCCAGAAAGCATAACTATAGCTACCAGTTATCTGGGTGTGTCACAAGACATCCTTTCCTCTCTCTTGTTGGAGGACTCAGTTCCACATCTTCACCTTAGCATTCAGCTTATGATAAGGAGTCCATGCAACCCCCCAGAGACATATTTTTATCCCAAACTCAATTCCAAGCTTTGGGTCAAAGCTCTATGAAAGAAAACTGGATCTAAGAGATCCAGATGCAGATAAAAACAGAAGTTAAGTTAAAAGGCACCACGCAGGTGAGGGTGGCTGATTCCTGCTGATTAAGTCAAGCCCAAGCTTCCTGTTTCATGGATAAAGGCCACATTAATATCCGTGGCATAAAAGAGGTCCAGGGAACTCCAAGGCTACTGACAGTAGGTCGGAAAGAGACATAGGTGAGAGCAGATAGTTTCTATTCTCTAGGTCCTCCCTGCTTCATGGATGCAAGTCGCTTTGTCACTCATGGCGGGACCTGCCAAGGTCACCGGGACTTGGAATGCAAGGATGGTAGAGGGAAAGAGGATGCTCTTCCACTTCTCCCTCAAGTACCCCGGGTATCTGTTAGGAAGAGAAAGGAACCAGGGATACCTGCTCCTCTCTTTCTAGATGAGTAGCCCTTCATCTTCAGTCTGTGCCCCTTTAGAATGCATCCTGAACCCCTGGGACTCCTTTGAAAAAATGCCTTCTTCTTTTCCTTTCTTTTCCTCTGTCCTCTCTTCACTGATAGGTAATTGTGTCTCTGTACTATGGGACACTCCCCTCAGATGCATCCTCCAAACTGGAAAGAGTTAATTTCCCAAACCTTAAACTGGTTGGCTTAGGACTGGGTTAAGGGGAAGGAAATCCAGAAGCCCAACATGCTGGCAAAAGGGTAAAGTTTTTTTAACCAGTTAGTTAGGCTTTTGGCCTCTCTCTCCCTGTGCAAACTGATAAAACGCCTCGGAATTTCTGAGTTGTCCTTACCCCTGCACTTGTTTCATATTGATACATGTTTTCTAATAACCCCATTTGTCTGTTCTTGCCTTCAGGCCATCAAACTCCAAGCAGTCATGCAACCGGAGCCTCTGACAATAGCCCCTTCTGCCAGGGACCCTTACATAGGCCTCTGAGGGAGCTCTGATTGCCATTTCCCCAAAATGGCACCCCCTGTCAGCAGGAAGCAGGTCAGTCTTCGTTCTTATCCTAAATCTAACAGCAATTAGATGTACTTCTGTCTTTTTTTGAGATGGAGTGTCGCTCTGTCGCCCAGGCTAGAGTGCAGTGGCACAGTCTTAGCTCACTGCAACCTCCGCCTCCCGGGTTCAAGCAATTCTCCTGCCTCAGCCACCCAAGTAGCTGGGATTACAGGCACGTGCCACAATGCCCAGCTAATTTTTGTATGTTTAGTAGAGACGGGGTTTCACCATGTTGGCCAGGATGGTCTTGATCTTTTGACCTCGTGATCCACCTGCCTTGGCCTCCCAAAGTGCTGGGATTACAGGTGTGAACCACCACGCCTGGTCATCTGCTTCCCTTTAAAAAAAAAAAAAAAAAAAAACTATCTTACGGATTAGATATGGTTGCTTCTCTTTTATTTGTACAAATTGAAACAGAAGCAACAGGATGTGATCAAAGCCCTTTCCCTAAATTGTGGGGATTTCGGGCAAGGCACGTGCCCTCCCCTGGGATTCCATTTTCTTTACTAGAAATAACAATAGAGGCATCAGCCCCTTATTTAAATACCTACTCAGCCCAGCTCTGTGGTAAGAAAACACAGTAGAAAATGGTGGTCAGTTGTGGTGGCTCATGCCTGTAATCCCAGCACTTTGGGAGGTCGAGGTGGGTGGATCACCTGAGGTCAGGAGTTCGAGACCATCCTGACCAACATGGCGAAATCCCGTCTCTACTAAAAATATAAAAATTAGCCAGGCGTGGTGGTGGGCGCCTGTAGTCCCCACTACTCAGGAGGCTGAAGCAGGAGGATTGCTTGAACCCAGGAGGCAGAGGTTGCAGTGAGCCGAGATCCCGCCACTGCACTCCAGCCTGGGCGACAGAGCGAGACTCCATCTCAAAAAAAAATAAATAAAAATAAAAATAAAGAAAAAGAAAATGGTAAGAAATGTGGATTCAGACCTAAGAATGAAAACTTTACAACATGTAACAAGGCTTCATGTAAAATGCAACCAGATCTTTTGCAAGCCTGTTTGAGCAAGTAAGGAACACACTTGATTCCAAAGACGGAGGTTTTCCTTGTCCTCTTTCCAGAGCAAGAAAACAAAGACCAGGGTGATGAAGAAGTAACTGGGAGCCACAGTGGCTGTAACCAAAGCTAGACCAGAGCACCTAGAATTAAACGATGTTTTCAGCTAGTTTGACTAGAAAGGCGGACGCGCAAAATGAATACTGTACTCAGCTTCTTTTCGGAAGCCCAAGCGACAGTGCTCTGCGGCACATTGCGGCCTTGGAGAGAACCATCAGCAATGGAGGAAATGGACTTCGCGTGTGATGCGAAGGGTTGACCGTACTTTGAATCTTGTATCCATTTCTGTTGCACTGACAGCGTTCACACAGAGAGTTCTTTCAAACGTAAAATGTAATTCTGTTGGTCACAGGCAAAAAATCATCATGCTACATCTTTTCTTTTCCACAACTAACTAGGGGGGCAGGGCAGGGGAGTATTCTTTTATGTGTTTCTTCCCCTATGCAATTCAAAATGCAAGGCGGTAGAATAATAAAATTAAATGCGCCATAATGGAAAAAACCAATTCCACTATAAAAAAGCTTTATTGCTCCATCTGAGAGAGAAGAAAGGGAGCTGGATAGTGTGTGCCTCTTCTCTTTCAAAACCAAACTGTAATCAAAAGCAAATAGGCTCAAAAACACAACAGATAAAACTGGAATTTGCAGCTGTGATCCAGAGACACAGAGTGAAGCAGCCCCCACACAAAGAGCGCAGCACACGGCATTTTGTTTTATTCAGGAGACGCCTCTGAGAAGCTCAGGCCCCTTGAGTGGGGGCCCCAGGCCCTCCGCAGTGGAGACCAGCAGGCAGCAGAGTTTTGGACAGATTAGCAGCCCCAGGGCAGGAGACAGGAGTGGAGTTAAACCATCTGCAGATCATCGACCACCAGCAAAATAAGCCCCGCAGGCACAGAGGCTGCAGGCACCGCTGTTGCGTTCTATGGCTTGGGCAGGTGGGTCAGCGGCCCCCAGCTTTCACCAGCGGCGGGCGGGTGAGGCAGGGTAGGCCACTACCTCCCTTTTTTCTTCCCGAGAAAAGCCTAACAGGAGACGTCCCTGCCCTGCAAGCGGGTGTCTGAGGTTGCCCTCCCTGTGCCTTTGGGCTTGGGCGGCGTAGGCTGCGACCTCACTCAGGCACTCAGACCCTCTGGTGATGTCACCAGATAATTTTCATGGTGGATGGATGGGTCTCTCATTGCCTCCTCCATTCATGCCTCTCATCCTAGAAATCGTTTGGCTTGGTCCAAAATGTTGACCCTGGCCTGGCGCAGTGCCACACGCCTGTACTCCCAGCACTTTGGATGGCCGAGGTGGGTGGGATGGCTTGATCCCAGGAGTTCAAGACCAACCTGGGCAACGTGGTGAAACCCCGTTTCTACAAAAAAATTTTAAAATCAGCCAGGCGTGATGGCGGGTGCCTGTAGTCCCAGCTGCTTGGGAGGCTGAGGTGGGAGGATCAGTTGAACCCAGGAGGTTGAGGCTGCAGTAAGCTGTGAACGTGCCACTGCACTCCAGGCTGGGCAACAGAGTCCTTGTCTCAAAAAAACAAAAAACAAAACAAAACAAAACAAAAACTCTCTCCTAGACCCTCATTCCCTGTATAGATCTGCAATATGCACCCCCGCTACCCTGCACTCCTTCCCCCTATTCCATTTAAAAGAGACTTTCGTTGCCACCCTTTTCCCTCCCAGGGCCCCTCCACCCTCTGGCCATGGCTGGGGCCTGGGTCTCCCGCAGGCACTCCACTTCCCTCCAAGCAGCCCAGAGCAGGTGCTATTGTTGCCACCCCAGGGCCTGTCACCATCAGGGAGGAGCTCAGCACCCCCACAGGCGCCTCCTTTGGCTCCCAGCCACTCTCTGCCTTAACTCCTCTGCTCCAATGAGCTTCCCACCCCACTTCAGCCACCTTCTCCTGCAATCGCACCAGAACTTGTCTCTCCCTGAATTCCTTTCCCTCTGAAATCTGATTCTCCAGTTCGACCCTGGCATCCACCAGGGCTCTTGTTTCAGAACCCCAGTCACGACAGCAGCCAGAATTCCCTCCTTCCAGGCCGGGCGCGGTGGCTCACACCTGTAATCCCAGCACTTTGGGAGGCCAAGGTGGATGGATCACCTGAGGTCAGGAGTTTGAGACCAGCCTGGCCAACATGGCAAAACCCTATCTCTACTAAAAATACAAACATTAGCCAGGCATGGTGACACGTGCCTGTAATCCCAGCTACTCAGGAGGCTGAGACATAAGAATCACTTGAACTCAGGAGGTGGAAGTTGCAGTGAGCTATCACGCCACTGCACTTCAGCCTGGGCAGCAGAGCGAGATTCTGTCTCAAAAAAAAAAAAAAAAAAAAAAAAGAATTCCCTCTTTCCCAGGGTGGCTTCACCCACAACTCACCAGGCAGACCTTGCTTAGTTAGCTGTTAAGGTTGGGAAAAAAATCCAATTAGCTCTTGCTCACCAAGGGGTTAACTATTCACGGGTCATCTGAGAACTGATGCATCTTCCTGCTTCAAGGAATGACCATAGATTCATCTTAGGCAGAGGAGAATCAATGTCACACTCTTAAAGTTATTGCCCTAATGTCTCCTCTCCTCCCTGTCAAAGTATTAAGTTTCAAAATCTAAACACATGACTCTCACACAAATATAAAATGAACATTGAACTCGTTAATGAGCAAGCCAATAGGATAGTAAAGAGGAATCAAAGAGGATCTGTGGAATTCATCAGCATTTAAGAACAAAACAGAATGCGAGGACTGCTAGGTTAGACACAAAACCAGGCCAGGCACGGTGGCTTACACCTGTAATCCCAGCACTTTGGGAGGCTGAGGTGGGTGGATCACTTGAGCCTGGAAGTTCAAGACCAGCCTGGGAAGCATGGCAAAACCCCATCTCTACCAAAACAACAACAACAACAACAACAAATTAGCTGGGTGTAGGTGGCGAGCAGCCTTGGGCCCTAGCTACTTGGGATGCTGAGTGGGGATGATCACTTGAGCCTGGGAGGTCAAGGCTGGAATGAACTATGATTGCACCACTGCACTCCAGCCTGGGTGACAGAGCAAAGCCATGACTCAAACACGCACGCACGCACACACACACACAAACTGGTTAATGTCCTACACAGGAATAAGACCACAACTTTTCTGGTTATCTTTTCTTGGAAACAGAAATTAACAAGTTAACGTGTGACTTCACTGTGTTTGGGCTTATCACCTAGTAAACAGTAAAGTTAAACACAGGTATATTCTCCCTCGAAATAAAATAACTCCTGGGTCAGCCTGTCAAACTGTCCCAGCACAACACTGAGAGGACATGCCCCTTTCCGCTTTGCCTTAGTTCTAAGTTTTGGATAATTTTTCTTAGTAATTCCTCAGGAGACAAAATTCTAAACTAGTTATCTCAAAATCCCCAAACATTCCTTTCTGAACATAAAAAAAAAAGAAGAAGAAGAAGAAGAAAACCATAAGTGCATTACTCACACCTCATTGGGATTTTTTTTTTTTTTTTTGAGACGGAGTCTCACTCTGTCACCCAGGCTGGAGTGCAGTGGCACCATCTCGGCTCACTGCAACCTCCACCTCCCGGGTTCACGCCATTCTCCTGCCTCAGCCTCCCGAGTAGCTAGAACTACAGGCACCCACCACCATGCCTGGCTAATGTTTTTTTTTTTTTTTTTGTACTTTTAGTAGAGATGGGGTTTCACCGTGTTAGCAAAGATGGTCTCGATCTCCTGACCTTGTGATCCGCCCACCTTGGCCTCCCAAAGTGCTGGGATTACAGGCGTGAGCCACCGTGCCCAGCCCCCATCGGGTTCTTGATGACCAAAAAGTGACTGTTGCCCGGTAGGATCTCAGACATGGCCCGGCAGTAGGAATGGTATTTTGGCAGCCCTCCAATTACACAGATGGCCACCAGCTCTCCCAGGACTGGGCCTGGCCAAAAACAGACACTGAGTTCCAGGACAGGTCATTCAGGAATGGATTAGGTATGTTTACACCTTCATGAAGATATCATAGGACTGGAACTTGAAGGAACCTTCTGGCCAGCCTGCCTCAGGAAAACATCCCCTAGATCTTCTATGACAGATGGTGTTTCCTCTTTTGAGTCCTCCTAGACTGAGGGAGCCCAGTGTTCATCAATAGCCAGTGTTTCAGCCTCCCTGGCAGGGATCGCTCTTAAGCTCTCCCTTTATGAATTTAGGGCCATTTCTTCTTGTTCTGTCGTCTATGAAAATGGCTAACAATTGATCAGTGTCTTCACCTAAAACCTCTTGACTAACTTAAAGACCATTTTTAAGCCATCATTTTCTGTTAGGCTAAATAATCCAAACTGTTATCATCTTAATTCTATTATTAGTTGTGCTTTGCTGAGAATCTCTCAGGTCAGGTCTCTTCTAAGAACAGAAAGAACATAATAAGGCCCCAGGGACGATGACTTCGCAAACCAGGTTGACGATCTTCCAAATCAAATTGGCTTTCTCTAAATAAAAGCCTGGCATTTCTCTCATGTTTACAACCCAGGGAAGTTTGCTGTGATCACCCTTTAGGTTGTTTCTTATATTATTTTGCTAGTCCTGTATTTCTTGATTGTTACTGGAAATTTTTCTAATGGGCTTTTTAACACAGGGTCCTTGGTTTTAAAAATTAGGAATTGGAGTTAAAAAGAAGAAAATAAAGTCTTTATCATCACACTCAGAGATAACAACAGCTCATATGTTGGTGCTCAGCATTTAAGTCTTTTTTTCCCAGATAATTTTCTTTTCTTTTGAGATAGAGTTTTGCTCTTGCTGCCCAGGCTGGAGTGCAGTGGCGTGATCTCGGCTCACTGCAACCTCCGCCTCTCTGGGTTCAAGCAATTCTCATGCCTCAGCCTCCTGAGTAGCTGGGATTACAGGCACGCGCCACCACGCCCGGCTAATTTTTGTATTTTTAGTAGAGACAGGGCTTCACCATGTTGGCCAGGCTGGTCACAAACTCCTGATCTCAGGTGATCCACCCGCCTCAGCCTCCCAAAGTGCTGGAATTAGAGGCGTGAGCCAACGTGCCCTGCCAGTTTTCTTTTAAGAAGAGAACAGGCTGTGCTGACATGCTCTGTAAGCTACTTTTTTCACATGGTAACATGGAACACGGGTGGACAACTAGTGCCTCACACCCTCCCCCAGCTCAGGGTGGCCTCACCCCCCACAGCATCCAACTGTCACCATTGCCACAAACCCAATTCAACACAGAAGCAGCTCCTACGTCAGAACCAGTCCTCGTAGCAGTTCAGATAGGCCTAGGAGGCAAAATGAAATGGATCTACCCACACTGATTCATTTACCCAAAGAGAATCAGCTCAGGAAGTGGGAGAACAACACAGCCACAAGCACGCAAGAGTGCTCAGACAGGAAGGCTTGGGTTGAGATGTATATACACATTTTAATTTCTCAATTGACAAGCACAAATTGTATATATGTATGGTGTACAACCTGATGTTCTGATACACGTGTATATCGTGGAATGGCTAAATCAAGCTATTTAACACAAATATAACTCCCCATACCTTTTATGGTGAGAACACTTAACATCTACTCTCTTAGCAATTTTCAATATACAATATATTGACTCTAGTCACCATGCTGTATGACAGGTCTCTTGAGCTTCCTCCTTCTAACTAAAGTTTTGGGTACTTTGACCAATATCTCCCCATTCTCCCCATTGACATAATTTTGAGCATGGAAACATTAGATTGGCACCAATTTGGAAGAAAACCAGCCAGCGTGAGGGTCATCTGCAAGGAAGGACTGGGTTGGCCCTAAGCACGCCATTCCGGGCCACCAAACTGCTCCTTCAGTTACGACACTGGTGCTCACATTAGGGCCCTGCCGTAGGCAGCTTGGTCAACCCACTGTGGGGCACACAGCACCCCAAGGAAGGTCCCTTTGCGGGGCAAGTCACGAGGCAGGTGAGTCCCGGGGACGTGGGGGCGCTTTCGGGACAAAGCTTGGCTTCTCTTCATTAAACCACTATTTCATTAAAGAGACTGAGAGGAAATGACAATAATTGCAGCTAACTCTTTTGCGTTTTTTTGTTTTGTTTGTTTGAGACGGAGTTTCACTCTGTCACCCAGGCTGGAGTGCAATGGCGCCATCTCGGCTCACTGCAACCTCCTCCATCTTCCGGGTTCAAGTGATTCTCCTGCCTCAGCCTCCCGAGTAGCTGGCATTGCAGGCGCATGCCACCACGCCCGGCTAATTTTTGCATTTTTAGTAGAGAGGAGTTTCAACATGTTGCCCAGGCTGGTTTCGAACTCCTGACCTCAAGTAATCCACCTGGCTTAGCCTCCCAAAGTTACAGGTGTGAGCCAGGACGCCTGGCCTCTTTTGAGTTTTTTCCAGGAAAAATTAACACTTTTTTGCTGGTGGGAATGACCATCAAACTGCATGACCATTTTGATGATGCAGCAGGGTGAGGGGAAGTTTGCAGAGCGAAGCCCCCAGCAGGTCTGAGGGGACCGGACCTTGGGCACAGGAGATGGGAGCACCCCTCCCCTGACCCCCACCTCAATGAGACGCAGCATCAGGAACATTCCCCGGAGCGGGGCTGGAGGGTGCAGTCACAGACACAGAACAGCGGAAGTTGTTCAAACATTTGTGGAATATTTCTTCTGATTCCTCCATTTTTTCAGTAAAATATGGAACAAGGCCAATCGGCAGAGGTAAAATGAGGGCCCAAAGGTACTGGAAGGTTGAGAAGGGAAAGAAGGACCTAGTTTCCTGGGAAGGTAGAGGTCTGGGGAGCTGTGCTGCCCCCAGGAGCACCACAGGCTCCTGTGTGGTTGTGGTCATGAGACCAGTCAGCAAAGATGTGCTTTTCCCCAGGCACATCCAGCCCATAGGTGCAGGCTGTGGTAGAGTCTGAGTATCATCAAGAGAGGCCCGGAGAGTTGATTGCAGCAGTAGACTTGAAATTTAAGGAGGGTGGGGAGGGCAGTGAGGGCATGAGGAGAGACAGTGGATAGCCAGTAGGGTGAGTGGGGCCCTGTAGGGTTGAGGGAATGGGGTTGGAGCCAGGGTATAAGAGGGAGTGAGCTAGGAGGGAAGAGCGAGATGTTTGCAATTACGACTCTGGATAATGTTGTTTTCGGCAATGACAGGGCCTGAGGTGCAACCTGGGAGTGGGTGACTAATGTTGGATGGATGGCAGGGTGGTGGGGAGGAGACTGGGTAGCCAGGAGGCCAGGCTTTTGGAAAGGATCACCTAAGTCACCTAGGGTCACGTGAGATTGGAGACAGTAACAGTGGCTGGGAGCTGAAGCCTTCAAGGAACACAGGCGGTAGCCTGGGGAACCACAGATGACTGAACCCCCGATGGTTTAGCCCAATGGCATGAGATTCATGTCTAGGGGTTTAGAAGGGCAAGGGGGCAATGGTCTGGATGGGACAAAGAGGATCGAAGACGCCTGCTCTACCTCTAGGCCTCATGGTAGAGAAAAGAGCCACTCCTGAGAGGGCTACAGGGGAAGCAGGGGCTTCAAGGGGCCCCAGTTTCCACTGGAGCAACAAGCAGGAAATGTTTACAGAAGAGGTGGAGGTGATCAGAGACCACTGATGACTGTGAGTTCCAGGGGCCCTGAGAACAGGTTTCAGGACTGGATAGGAAGTTGAGTCAAAGGAAGGAATGTATGAAGCTGAGTGGAGATTGGGTCGCCAAGGGTGAGGGATCTTCTGGAGGGCCTGGGATTCTCATGGTGACTGTCATCAACAAGAATAAAGGGCATCGTAATATTAGTCCCAAAGTTCTCAAGGTAGATAGTAGAGCCAGGCTCCGGGGGTCAGGAGGTGGGAAGCAGGGGTCTATTGGGGGAAGCAGAAGTGCAAGGGGAAGTATGGAGAATTCATGGTGGTGGTGGTGGTGTTTTTTTTTTGGGGGGGGACAGAGTCTTGCTCTTGTCACCCAGGCTGGAGTGCCGTGGCACAATCCCAGCTCACTGCAACCTCTGCCTCCCAGGTACAAGCAATTCTCCTGCCTCAGCATCCCGAGTAGCTGGGATTACAGGTGCCTGCCACCACAACTGGCTAATTTTTGTATTTTTTAGTAGAGACAGGGTTTCACCACATTGGCCAGGCTGGTCTAGAACTCCTGACCTCAGGTGATCAGCCCGCCTCAGCCTCCCAAAGTGCTGGGATTACAGGCGTGAGCCACCACGCCCGGCCTCACGGTGGTGGTCTTAAACTCTCTCCGAACTGCACTTTGTATAGTAAGCATTGCTTTTCTGTTTTCTTAGGTCAGAAAAATGACAAACAATCCAGGAAGGAAATCAGCAAACTATTATGTTTATAAAATATTATAAACAGGCAATTAACAGGGAGAAAAATTCAGAATGACCGTTGCCATGAAAGTTCATGCTTATTAATAATAGAGACAATATAACTTTAAAGAGACACTTGTTGACACTTATTAGACTGGCAAGGCTTTAAAAAACGTAATACCACATAGTGGGAGGTACTTGAAAACAGAAATCTTAAATCTTGCTGATGGGTGTGTAAATTGATGCAATGACTTTGGAGAGAAATTTGTTAATAACGGAGATGAAAACAAAAATACCCAACAAACCAGTTCTTCCCTTCTCTAGCCAGCAGTTCTTCTCAGTTCACACGCTCATATACATGCGCCAGGAGATAGCTAACTAGCAGTAAGTCCATGGCAGCATTGCTTTAAACTGTCAAATTGGAAATGCCCACGAGTGGGCAAGTGGACAAACTGGGATACAGTCACACATGGCATACTGTATGACAGGAGAAATCAGTGAACTAGGTCAACAAGCATCCACCTGATAAATCTCAAAATGAGTGCTGAAGGAATGAAAAACAAAAGCCTATCACTGAAGCTTGCATACCACGAATAAAAATCCACAAAACAATGAGTTGTAGCTGCATATATATGTATCAAAAATATAAAATATGGATATAAATGATACACACTGACTGATAATGGTTTGGGTCTGTGTCCCTGCCCAAATCTCGTGCTGAACTGTAATCTCCAGTGTTGGAGAAGGGGCCTGGTGGGAGGTGATTGGATCATGGGGGCAGTTTCTGGTGGTTTGACACCATCCCCCTAATTGTTGTCATGGCAATAGTGAGTGTTACTGTGAGATCTGGTTGTTTAAAAGTGTATAGCCCCTCTCCGCTTTCTCTCTTCCTTCTGCTCCAGCCATGTAAGACATACCTCCTTCCACTTCACCTTCTGCCATGATTGTAAGTTTCCTGAGGCCTCCCTCAAAAGCCGAGCAAATGCCGGCACCACACTTCCCATACAGCCTGCAGAACCATAAGCCAATTAAACCTCTTTTCTTTATAAATTACCCAGTCTTGGGTATTTCTTCATGGCAGTGCAAGAACAGACTATTACACTGACTTTAGACATGGCTACCTCTTGAGGGAAGGAATAGGATAAGAGGGGGTACAAAGAATTTCAACTATACCTAATATTTTCTTTAAAATAAAAGCTCTGAAAGATATACAGCAAAAATACAGTATCTATTAAATCTGAGTGGTAAGTTCCTCAAATTTGTTACATTAACTTGTTATTTTTAGGTATGTTTGGATATTTTTACAAACATAGGTTTCTAGTTTCTCAATCCATGTGCCAGTTTTAGGAAAGGGAGTGCGAATAGCGCTACAAGGTGGGGACACTCGCTGTTACAGCGTCATGCTTTACAGAACAGAGATTTAACCCCAAAACCATTTGGGTTAACAGAGCGGTTAACAGAGATTTCTTTAGTATTTTACTTAGCCACATTTATAAATAACTTCTTCATATTATTTTTAGATCTGGTAAGGTATATGGAAGAGGAACAAGCTTTTAAAATATTTAACTGCTAACTTTATAAAATCGGCGCCTTTAAAATCCCTTGTGATTTTGCTTTGTGAATGACCCTTTGCTGGTGTCTTAAAAGTAATTAAAATGTATTTATTTGGAGAGTATTTGAAAACTCCTGAGCTGTTATGGTGCCTGCAGAGGGGAGTTGCTATACTTACTAATTATCCCTTTCCATGGCCTCACTAAACCCCATCCAATCTGCCTGCTCTTGAGGCTGGAAGGTAACAGGAGTACTGCATCCAGGCTCTCCTAGTACAGTCTGGCTCTTTCTGGCCACATCACCAAACTCTCTGCCAAGGTACTTTTCTAAGGGCTCCTTTCAAAGAGAAGTCCCCTTGCTCATGCAGGTGTCATAGTTGCCTAGTGGACGGGAGATGGTGGAGAATGAAAGTTTGTGTGCATGAGAAGAGGAGGCAGGATGGTGGGAGACAAGACAAGCAGAATAAGAAAAATGGTGGGAATCAAACTCCCCTTTATTGCAGGTAAAAGTTGGAGATTTACAGAAAGATGTCAAAGAGACCCTCAGCAGAAAACTAAGCAAAATTCCAGCATCAAATACAGCCTATTCTTGTTATCTGCAGTAGTTATGTTCTTTACAGTTGCCATCAACACGGACTCAGAGAACCCCGAATCATCGCTCCTAGGGGAAATACAGGGTTAGGTTAGCCTCTGGTCACAACGCTTATGTCCACCCATCAATACGTGAGCTTGTTTTATGTGTGTTTCGTTTTAAAGACGTTTACTACATACTGTTGATTAACACTGAACTCAAGGCCAATGGCACTAGAACTCATGGCTGAACAAACTTATCTAACAGGTGTCTTCTCCAAAAGGCACATCACAGCCTTCTTGCGCTTAGAACACAGTCCTGCAGCACTACACTTGGGGGCCATTTTAAACAGCAGAAGCACCATGAAAAAGCACACAAATGCAAAACGACATGGCACTAAATAGTGAAAAAGACGCTTGTTTACAGTATGAGAGCTGGAACAAGAAGGCAGAGTGTTGCTTTGTTCGACAGGGAACAGACTCGTCAAGCAACTCCAATTCTTTGCTACTCTACACATATCCGTTGAATGACTGCAAAAGTACCTTGGGTATTCATTTTGAGGACATAAATTTTAGCAAGTAAGCAGACTCGCAAATATGGAATCTGCCAATAATGAGCATCCACGATACCGATTAACAGAGCCTGACACCTCTGTCAAAGTGTAATATCCGGTCTTTCACAAATAGGTGCTTAACATTTTGGGATCCGATTAGACAAAGGATGCCACATCCAAGTCACATCATTTAGCTCAATACAAGCTTTATGGAAACTATAGAGTCTCCCACTTATTTGGAATAGAGAGGTCAAGAGTCCATTTTGCATAATCCTTACTTCAGGCATTGTCTGGTGAACAATGCACCCCTGTCTCTTCCACTCACAATGGAATTGTCTCAAGGCAAATTGCTTTCTCTGAGAAATGTGACGATGCTGGTGTTCTGGAAGCAAAGGTTCAGATGCCACACCCAGACACCAGTGCTGCTCCCCTTCAGCAGCCCAGCAGACCTGAATACTTTGGGGATGAAGTTTGGTTCCACGAGTCTTTTGTTAATCTCACTGGGTTGTGGTGGCACTAGGAATGTGCAGGACTATCCAGGTCTTACTGTTGTCACTGTAAATTTAGAGGTGAATTTTGGGGGTTGTGGTGTAGCTCTCAAAAAACTACCACCAATATGGACTTTTAGTTTCAACATGGTTTTCCTCCTGCGACTAACAGAATGTGTCTTGCCTGTATTTGGCTGTAAGCCCATGTCCCTTAAAGCTTCATTTTCAGAGAACAAAAAGAATGCTGGCAATTTGAGCCCAGCAAATGACTGTGCTGACCTCTGGGACTCCTTTGCTGTTTTCTTGTGATTAAAGACAGGCCTATTTTGTTTAGAATGAGAGTAATAGTCGGCCCCACAGAATCCACTGGCAGGTTATGAAAACAACAGCTATGCTTATCAGAACATGAAAAGAAGTGTGCAAAGAATAAGCCTCTAAGAAATTATTTTAACCCTTCCCCACCTCCATATCCTACCAACTACCAAGTTCCTTAATCATTGATGGAATAACTTCTCAGCAAACCAGGCCGTAACTCGGTCCAGGGCATTAGAGACTAGGACAGGCTCTTTGAGACCATCTGCTTCACTGGCCACATTTTCCACGTGAGGACACTTAGACCGGGAGAAGAAACTGAACATGGTCAAGGATGGTGGGTGGAGAGTTCTCTGAGCAGGTCTCCAACCCAAAGTCCTATGATCATTCCACTACCGAATTTTTTCAAGGTGACCAAGAATCCCACAAATTGCCTTGGAAACTTCCCACCATCAACACCATACTTGTCTGTTCCCAGGTGCAGAAAACAGGCCAGGGACTGGCAGGTAGCATCACAAGGCCATTACAGGTGCCGTCATCTCTCTGCAGAGACCTCCTAATGCAAATGGCAGTAGCCCAGACCACAGCAGAGAGAGAATAATTTGTACTTTTCACACGCTCCTACGCACATTTCAAAGCACACGCTGTTCAGGAAGGAGTCGCCTGGCGAGCACTCGCCCTCTCTAGTCCACACTGCCCACCTTCTTGTAGACATCTGCACCCCTTGCCTCAGCTCTCTTTGTACTTCTCCATGGCCAATCAGTAGAATTATTTCCTTCCTCACAAATATGCAGGCAGCATGGGGTTACTCAATTAGGAAGCACGGTTTACAGCAAGTTAACATGCACAAGACTCATTCTTGGCTCTTTGTGAAGCTCTTTCAAGAAACCCTGAGCAACCTGACTTCCCAGTCTTACCTCCAGCCACAAGCCCTGCAGCTCTGATATTTCTACCATCCTTCCCACCATCACACCGTACTTGCCCCACTCCCAGGGGCTCCCAAAGCCCACCATGCAGTCTCGCCACCTGCCCACCTGGCCCCACTCTCCATTCCAGGCACTAGTCGATCTAGTTCTCCCCGCTCCCCACCCCAGTTTCCTAGCACTTGGTTTAAACATTTGTTATTATATTTACTATTGGCTGTGTTTTAGACAGCTGAACAGTCCAACCCCCACATGTGTGAGAGCCCTGAGGCCAGAACACTGCCCCTCTGATCTTTGTATCCTGCACAGAGCAGCACCTGCCATGTGTGTACTCTTGAAAGACACCCCTGGAGCAATGTGGAGAGAAACGAGCCAGTGGGAATTACAGAGCAGGGAGAATCATGAGAAAAGAATGCCTGGTCTCCAGGAGACACCAACATTTTCTGATGTTCTCAGGATTTCCATTTGAAGACCTGAGATTTAAAACACTCCCAAGGAGCCCCAGCTCCCCGCGCTCCTCTTCTCTGGCAGCGAGGAAGCCTGGGGTCTGGCTCTAGGTGCAGGGTCAGAAGGGCCCAGAGGAGCAGGTCATCCAGAGCCAGCCCCTCGCGGCGTAATCAGGACTGCAGGGATTGGCAACGTCTACCTCCAGGAGCCTGTAAGCAGGCCAAAATGGGCTCTGCAAAGACAGACATGACTCCCAACTCCAACTCCTCCTCCTCTGGCGGCCTTGGGGATGTTATCTATTATCCTGTAAGCCTCAGGTGTCTTAAGTCATAAAACAGAAGAATATTTGGCTTAGGGGGCTGTCGGGAGGGTAAAGGAATATCCACATTGAACTCCTGCTGAAAGCAGGAGGGATCCCTCAGGTGGGTGGGGGTACACCAGGGCTCTTCCAGACTCAACTAAAAGCCTGGAAGAGCGGCTTATGTTTTCCATGCTCTCTAATCTTTTAACCAAATACTTCATCTCAATCAACATACATTCGGTCTTTCAGCAAAAATCTACTGGGCTCCATGGTCCTTTGTTGACACTCCATGGTACAGCGCCTGTCTCCATTCAGACGCTTCGAGAACGATCCATGTGAATGGATCCACCATTGTGAATGTCATGGAGCAGCTTCTGTTGGGAGCAGCCCCCCCCCAAAAAAAAATCTGGCCATAAACTGGCCCCAAAACTGGCCATAAACAAAATATCTGCAGCACTGTAACATGTTCATAATGGCCCTAATGCCCAAGCTGGAAAGTTGTGGGTTTACGGGAATGAGGGCAAGGAACACCTGGCCTGCCCAGGGCGGAAAATCGCTTAAAGGCATTCTTAAGCCACAAACAATAGCATGAGTGATCTGTGCCTTATGTGCCTTAAGGACATGCTCCTGCTGCAGTTAACTAGCCCAACCTATTCCTTTAATTCGGCCCATCCCTTCGTTTCCCGTAAGGGATACTTTTAGTTAATCGTATATCTATAGAAACAATGCTAATGACTAGCTTGCTGTTAATAAATATGTGGGTAAATCTCTGTTTGGGGCTGTCAGCTCTGAAGGCTGTGAGACCCCCTGATTTCCCACTTCACACCTCTATATTTCTGTGCATGTCTTTAATTCCTCTAGCACCGCTGGGTTAGGGTCTCCTCTAGCACCGCTGGGTTAGGGTCTCCCCTACCAAGCTGGTCTCGATAGCTTCTAAGATACACCTCAGAGACTAGCTTCTTGGGCCCCCAGGCTCTCATTTTCGACCTCCCTGGGCCACCTTCAAAAAACAATCCCCTGGCTTGTCACAGGCCTGAACTGTGGCCACTATCTTTGGACTTGGGACTGCAGACTCTCAGGACCTCCACTCTCGTAGGCTGCAGCCAGCATACTTTCCTCCAGCCAGGGGGCAGGGCCCACTGGCAAAAATAAGCCCTTCCGGAAATGCTGGAAGAGGAAAGGGGTGACTCTGAGTGCTGACAGGATCATGAGGATAAATATCACCTATGTCATCAACCCTGAGCACCATATCTTAAATGCTGATGTTCCTCTTAAATTCCTTTCAGAAGTCCAAGTTTCATGTCCTAAAATGCAGCCAGTCAAGCGGAGTATTGGTGAGATCAAACCAAGTACTTCTTGAAGACTGAGCCTGTCCAAAGAGGCCCACAAATAGTCAGAGCTGCAAATCCCAGGAAGATGTCCTTTCCAAGGACACAAGCCCCCCAGGGAGCATCCTGGAGCTGGTGCTTCACCCGATGCCAGCCTTTCGCCTTCGGTGCGTCATTTCCCATTGGCAACCTCCTATCCCTTTGCACTTAACTCCTCACAGGTCTCCAGTCTCCCAGATCTGGCCCCTCAGTTCCTTGTCACATCACACGACTGGCTCCTCACCCTTTGGAGCTCAGCTTGCACATGCCCTCCCCACTCCATCCTCTGTACTCCCTCCAGCAGCTCCTGTGCAGCTAACTACACCGTACATGCTTTGTCTACCTCCATGCCAATTCTCAGTTCCACGAGGCCAGGGCCTGTCTTTGTCTACTGCTCTACTGCCAGCACTTTGCCTATCATCATCCCCTGAAGGAGCAGACCACAGCCTCGGACCACTGCCAGCTTGGGCAGGGAGACCGGATGCTCTGCTGTGACAAATAAGTGGCCTGGAAACCACCCACCTGCACGCCCTGCTCCAACACTAGGCATCCCGACAGGCCAGCGGCTGCCAGGGGGTGAGGACCCCTCCGTTGCTGAGGATCTAGCTATGCACCAACCGCTCACAGGGGAAAGACAGTGGCTTCGTTTTGGAGCTTTCAAGGAGGGGAACTGGCATACTGCACGGCTGCCCTACTTTGCCAGCCTCCTTCCTAATGCTAAATTGTGCCACGGGATTGCATGACCTGGAATACCCAATGGCGTCATCTTGTCAGGGACCGGCAAGTGCAGGAAAAGAAAGCGCCAGTGCTATACTCAGGCCATGAGGCCAAACGCCACTAACGGCGTGGTGACAATTCACTCCAGACACCCAAGTGCCTTGCCTGAGAGGGCAAAGACAACCTTACTGTTACCAAAAGGAAAAAACAGATGGCATCAGGGTCCCTAGTTCAAGATTCCAGCTATCACTGGCAGTTGTGGGGACAAGGGCAAATCTGAGTGGGGGTTTCGTCGTCCAAGCAACAGGTATAGCAATGCTGCCTTTCCTGGGGCTGCTGACAGGAGTAACTGAGGGAACGGACAAAAGTGTGCAGCATGGCACACGGTGTGCGTTTAATAAACTCCAAGCAAAATGGACCTCAGATTGCACCGGGTCAAAGAACATCAGGACGCAAAGTGTCTGCTACAGAATTGGTGCTCTCGCAAGCCCTGACCGAGGGCCTGTGCTTTCAGGAAATTCCGAATAAAACAGGAAGTAGCGTATTTTCCCAGATAATCTTTACCCCTTTTATTTCCAGTCTACAGTTCTTAATGAGCCTCTACACTGAATTATTGCTCTTCAAAGAGACTTTTTATAGCTTTTTGCCTCTGGAGGAAGTTAAGCTGGATACTGCCTGAGTTCTTAATAAGCAAGGTGACAACACTGATGACCCAGTGCAGACACAGGCAGCTGCTACACAGGGAGGAGGCGCTGGGCCACAGCGGGGAGACCGGGCCCTCCTGGTGCTTTGGGCATCTCTTGCACATCTCTCCATCCTCCGGTCTTGCCATGGTTAAAAATAAGGCAGAGGCCAGAACTCTCGGCTCCTTCCTGCTTTTCAGAGATTCCTAGAACCGGCACTTCCCCCAACATTTTATGTGCAGAAGTTCTGTCATCTGTGATGGTGACAGACACCTTGTGCAGGGCACCCCCTGGGAAGGGGGAAGGGCTAGTCGTCTTTCCAATCAGCCCCGAGGAGACCGAGGAAGAGATGCAGGTGACTGTTTTGGGGAACAGCCTCATCCTCACCCATCCTGGAAGCCATGCCACTGCTAGGAGGCTACTTCCTACAAGAGGCCTGCCCTGGGATGAGGGACAGTGGAGGAGGCAGGTGCTAGTGGCAAAGGAATGACGGGGAGCAGCATGAGAGCTTAACTGCGCCAGAACACACGTCCCACCACAAAGAGCAGCACAAACCACAATGACAAGTGAGGTGTGCAAGGAAAAGTCAGATTTTGTGATGTGCCCAGTAAGGAACAGACAGACACACCCCTCCTCCCCTGCCCCACCCTGGCTCCGGACCTCAGTGGGTACTGGGTAATGCCTCCCCGACATTGCCAGGCACTGCCAGCTAGACTGGAGCTGCAGGGTAAGTAAAGGGAAAAAACACCTCCCGCATTCCTACAATCAAGTTTATTACTCAAAGCAAAAGTTGTCCATATAATACATTGGTCATCAATTTTTATTTCCGCATGGTTATACAGGCTGAATGACTAGCTCACAATCCCAGGAGGTATTATAAGTTTTGCTCTTCAAAAAATGGTGTTACTGTTGTAAGGGGAAAAGTCCTCACTGACAAAGAAATGAAACTAATGAAAACAAAATCAAGAATGATCCACTGGTACTGCAGGTTACAGAGAAGCTGTCAGTGAGCAGTTCCCCACCTCTCGCAAGCAAAGGGGATCAAGGGCTAAAAATACCTTAGAAAAATCAAACAGCACCTGCAGCACATGCTTATATAAAGGCCAAACTTGCAAACTCTTCCTTCTCGTCCATGCTGCTCAAATGTGAAGGGATTACATATAAGGCTAAAATCTGGCAAATCTTCTCACTTCTTCTTCTTTGTGAAATATAATTTTTCTTCGAGTGGGACTGGGACAATCCCTTCACATTCTTTTAGTTCCTGGGTCAGAGGGTGTTTGACGATATTCCCTCTAATCACATCTATGTCTCGAGACAAGTGCTCCACCATGCTTTCAACAGTTGTGGTGGGTGCATAAAAATCCACCAAGAAATACCTGCAATAAAATAAAAACTTGTGAGTGTCTGCATTTGAATTGTAACAATTCTATTATTTTGGTCAGTGTTTCCATTTTACTCTTCCTAGACAGACATCAACTACACACAAACACACACATACACACATACAACCTTGTCAAAATAGAAACTACCAGCTGACCAGCTAAACAGAATTGCAGTGTTATGCCCAATCTCCCTTTTTCTATGGCCTTTCCCATTACACTCTTGTGAAAATATGAATCCAAACCAGCTTTATGGCAGCAAAATCACATTGTTACATTACAGATAGTGTGAAGTACTAGAAAGCATGGGGAAAAACTTCTAATCCATTGACAAGACTGAATTTTCCAAACTATTAATTAATGTTGTGTGTGTGTGTGTGTGTGTGTGTGTGTGTGTGTGTGTGTGAAAACATCTATTAGATACTCTTCTAACTTTTCAAAGGATTTTCCCTGTGAACTAACACACCTAAGAGCCCACAAACACAGGAAAAGATTAAGAAAGGCATGGGACTGGTCTACAACTATGTTCAATACGGACAGGGAACAAAAAGAAAATTACTGGAACCTTAAGTAAGAAAAAGAATTTACCACTCATCACCCAAACCAGACTAATGTCGACGGGCATCCCGCGCGGCTCACCAGTCTTCAAAGATTGACAAGGTCCTCAGCAGCCTGCTGGATGATAGTGCAAGGAAAGAGCCCATCCCTACCCACTCCCTGCTCCTCTCAGACCTAAAAGGTTAAGCCTCCCTTGTACTGTTTGATTTGGACCATTATGTGACTAAAGGTCAGTTTTCAGCGCAGTATTTCAAAATCCTGCAGTGTTCTAGCTGGTTAAAACTATGATCTTTTTGTCATCGCTTGCCTTGTTCTAGCCATACATGCGGTTCTCAGGACTCCCAAGCACATTCCCCTCCCAGGCCTTTGCACTCGCTGGTCCTTCTGTTGGAAACGTTCTCCGCCCAACTTCCACATAGCTCATCTCTTGCTTCTATCATGTCTCTGTCCAAATGTCATCCTCTCAGAGAGGCCTTCTGTGCCCACTCTCCTAAAGCAGCATCCTCCTAGCTCCACCAATGCCCCTCACTCTCCATTGCCCTCACTCAAGGCTTTGTTTTGTTCCACAGAGTACGTTCTCACCACTGGCACAGTGTGCATTTGCTTACTGTCTGCCTCACTCCACTACAGCACAATTGCCATAGGAAGAAAGACTCTGGTGTTATCCCTAGCACTCCAAACAGAGTGCTAGGGATAGGAGTGCTCTCATGACGGGGAGCAGCATGAGAGCTTAACTGCGCCAGAACACACGTCCCACCACAAAGAGCAGCACAAACCACAATGACAAGTGAGGTGTGCAAGGAAAAGTCACTGATTTTGTGATGTGCCCAGTAAGGAACAGACAGACACACCCCTCCTCCCCTGCCCCACCCTGGCTCCGGACCTCAGTGGGTACTGAGTAATGCCTCCCCGACATTGCCACATACATAATAATGGACTCACCAAGAAGATATAACAATCTTAAATATACATGCACCAGATAACCGAGCTTCAACATATAAGAACAGCAGAACTGAACAGAGAAATGGACACATCCAGAATCACAGCTGAAGCCTTTTAACATTCCTCTTTCAGTAATCGATAGAACTACTTATACGGAAAATCGCCAAGGATATAGAAAAAGTGAACACGAACATTAACCAAGTGGAGTTAACTGACATTTATAGAACCCTTTACCCAACAATCACAGGATAGACATGCCTCCTAAGTAGATACAGAACATTTACCAAGGCCAACCATATTCTGGGCCATATAACATAAAGGGATTCAAGTTATACACAAAAATCTTGGAAAAATGCCTCAACACTTGGAAACTAAACAGATATCTAAATAAGCTGGACAAACAGGTAGAAGGAGAAATCAAAAGGGAAATTACAAAGTACTTTGAATTGAATGAAAAAGAAAATGCCACAAATCAAAATTTGGGGGATGCCATGAAAGCAATAGTTGTCAGGAAATTCGTATCTACTGAACACCTAGGTAAGAAAAGAAAAAAGGCCTCAAATCAATAGTCTCAGCTTCTACTTTAAGAAACTGGGAAAAGAGCAAATTAAATCCGGTAAGATGACAGAAGAGAGAGAGAGAGAGAGAGAGAAATCCCTAAAGCAGAAAAAAGAAAAACACAGAACATCAATGAAACCAAACACTAGTTCATGGAGAAGATTCGGAAAATTGATATGCCCCTATAGCCAGACTGTTGAGTAAAAAGAGGTAAGGTATAAATTATCGGCATTGGGAATGAGAAAGGTGAAAACGACTACAGATTTCATAAATATTAAAATAACAGGAAATATTATAAAAAATTTTTGCAAGGTCGGGCGCCAGGGCTCACACCTGTAATCCCAGCACTTTGGAAGGCCTAGACAGGCAGATCAGTTGACACCAGGAGTCTGAGAAAAGCCTGGGCAACATGGTGAAACCTCATCTCCACAAAAACTACAAAAATTAGCCAGGCATGGTGGTGTGTGCCTGTAGTCCCAGCTACTGGGGAGGCTGAAGTGTGAGGATGACTTGAACCCAGGAGGTCCAGGCTGCAGTAAGCCGTGATTGTATTACTGCATTCCAGCCTGGGTGACAGAGCGAGACCCTGTCTCAAAAAAAAGCATTACATTTAACAACTCAGATGAAATGATCATATTCCTTGAAAAACACTGATTACCAAACCTCACTCAAGAAGTACAGATAACCTGAATGGCCCCATATCTTATTAAAGAAATATGTGTAGTTTAAACCCTTAAGCCCTATATCTTATTAAAGAAGTTTAAAAGCTTCCCACAAAGAATACTACAGGCCCAAATGACTTCACTGGTGAATCACACCAAATATTTAAGGCAAAAACACCAATTCTGATACAAATTCATCAAGAAAAAAGGAAGACACATCTCAATTTGTTCTGTGAAGCCAGCATTACCCTATACCCAAACCAAAGACATTACAAGAAATCAGATGAATGTCCCTCAAGAATACACATTTTAAAATTCTAAACAAAATTTTAGCAAATTGACTACTATCATATATTAAAAAACACAATATACCATGACCAAGCAGGCTTTATCCCAAGAATGCAAGATTGGCTTTAACATTGGAAAAAAAATGTAATTTAAATTAAAACGTATTAACAAACTAAAAAAGAAACACCATATGATCATTTCAACAAACGCAAACGAAAGCATTTAACAAAATCCATAGCCATTCCTGATAAAAAAAAAAATCTCAGCAAACTAGGGATAGAAGTGACCTCCCTCAAACTTACAAACAGCATCTTTGAAAAATCTACAGCTGACATTTCACCAACTGGTAAACATCTAAATGCTCTTCCCCTAAGACTGGGAACAAACCAGACAGTCCACTGTCACTTCTATTCAACACTGAAATGGAGGTTCTAGCCAGTGCAATAAGGCAAGAAAAAGAATAGGTATCTAGACTGATAAGGAAAAAGTGAGACTGCCTTATTTGCATATGACATGATTGTGTTTCGAGAAAGTACTGAGAAATCTATAAAAAAATTAGAACTAATGAGTTTAGCAGGATTGCAAGATACAAAAATCAATGTTATTTCTATATACTAGCAACAAATAATCAGATCTTGAATTAAACATTCAATACTTACAGAGAAATCAGACAAAAGGTATGCAAAACTACGAAACGTTGCTGAAGGAAACAAAACCTATCAGGTATATCTTGTTCATGTGTAAGAAGACTCAAAATTTAGATGTCAACCCTCTCCAAGTTAAAAATTGAGATCTATTATTTATTTTACTGAAATAAAATCTATTGACATTCAGTAGAACCTCAATCAAAACCCTAGAATATTGATTAGAAAGTTCATAATGGATCTAAAACAGCCAAAACAACTCTGATAGAGAATGTAAGTTGAAGGACTAACACCACCTGATTTCAAGACTTATTATAAAGCTATGGCCATCAAGACAGTATGATATTCATGTACAAATACACAGACAGATCAAAAGACTAGAACAGAGTACAGAAATAGAGATTTACAACAAATGGTGCTAAAATAATCCAGTATCCATATGCAAAAAAGGAAACTTTATTCCCTATTTGTACCATTTAAAAAATTAACTCAAAATGGAACACAGATTGAAATGTAAAATATAAAGCTATAAAACTTGGAAGCTTTTGTAAATTTGGATTAAGCAAAGTTTCCTTTGCTTCCTTTGGTTTTGGTGTTTCCACAACACCAAAACCAAAATCCATAATAGAAAAAATTGATAAATTAGATTTCATCAAAATTAAAAACTGCTCTTTGAATAAAAAGATAAGCCACTAAGATTTGTGAGTTACAAGTCTGATAAAGGACTTGTATCTAGAATATAAATAACTCTCAAAACTTAATTTAAAAAAACTTTTAAACAATGGTCATAAGATTTGAACAGACAATTCACAGAAGACATACGATGGCAAAGCAGCACATGAAAAGATGCCTAAAGCCATTAGTCATGAGAGAAATGCAAATTAAAACCACAAAGAGATACCTACTAAAGTGCCATACAATTAAAAAGGCTGACCACACCAAGTGTTGGCAGGGATGTAGAAAAACTGGCATTCCATGGGTGTGGTGGCTCACGCCTGTAATCCCAGCACTTTGGGAGGCCGAGGCAGGCAGATCACCTGAGGTCAGGAGTTTGAGACCAGCCTGGCCAACATGGTGAAACCCCATCTCTACTAAAAACACAAATATTAGCCGGGCATGGTGGCACGTGCCTGTAATCCCAACTACTCGGGAGGCTGAAGCAGGGGAATTGCTGGAACCTGGGAGGCAGAGGTTGCCATGAGCCAAGATCGCGCCATTGCACTCCAGCCTGGGTGGCAGAGCAAGACTCCGTCTCAAAAAAAAAAAAAAAAAAAAAAGAAAAAAGAAAAGAAAAGAAAAACTGGCACTGCAGGGTGGCACAAGGTCCATGCCAAGCAACAGAGACACTCAGGCTGTGCCCTCAGGATGACTGAGGGGGAGACAGCAGCACCAGCAGTGGCAGAGACCCCCGATACCAAGCTCTTTGGGAAGTGGACGATGTGCAGATCAATGATGCAGCACAAATGATGATGTGCAGATCAGTGACATTTCCCTGCAGGATTCCACTGCAGTGAAGGAGAAGTATGCCAAGTACCTGCCTCACAATGCAGGGCCTTATGCTGCCAGACGCTTCTGCAAAGCTCAGTGCCCCATTGTGGAGTCCCTCACTAACTCCATGATAATGCATGGCCACAACAACAGCAAGAAGCTCATGACTGTGCATTATCAAGTATGCCTTCCATTTCATCCACCTGCTCACAGGCGAGAACCCTCTCCAGGTCCTGGTGAACGCCATCATTAATGGTGGTCCCCAGGAGGACTCCACAGGCTTTGGGTGAGCAGGGACTGAGAGATGACAGGCTGTGGACGTGTCCCCACTGCACCGTGTGCATCAGACCACCTGGTTGCTGTGCACAGGCACTCTTGAGGGTGCCCTCCGGGAGATCAAGACAATTGCTGAGTGCCTGGCAGATGAGCTCATCACTGCCACCAAGGGCTCCTCCAACTCCTTTGCCATCAAGAAGAAGGATGAGCTGGAACGTGTGGCCAAGTCCAACTACGGATTTTCCCAGCTAATGCCCAATAAACCAGTCTGCGCTTTGGGGTAGCCCCACCCCACCACAAAAAAAAAGAAACAGCTTTCATATACATTGCTGGTGGGAATGCAAATGACAACGATTTTGAAAAAATAGTTTGGCATTTTCCTAAACATACACCTACCATTATGATCTAGCCATTCCACTCCTAGGTATTTACCCCAAAGAAATTAAAGCAGGTGTCCACACAACAACTTGTACACAAATGTTCACAGCAGCTGTACCTATAACAACCCCAAACTGGAAAAAAACAAATATTCACCACATACAATGCCATATTACTCAGCAATGAAAAGGAGTAAACTATTGATACACACTACTGATCTCAAAATAATTATGCTGAGTGAAAGACACTAGAGTAAAAGGGGTCCATACCATCCAAGTCTATGTAAGTCTAAAAAAAAAGATGTTCCTCAACTTACAATATACGCATTTCGATAAACCCGTAAGTTGAAAATATTTTATGTTGAAAATGCATTTAATACATCTAACCTAACATCACTTAGCCAAATGCCCAGAACACTTACATTAGCCTACAGTTGTGTAAAATCATCTAACACAAACCCTATTTTACATTAAGTGTTGAATAGCTCATGTAATTTTATGGAATACTTTACTGAGAGTGAGAAACAGAATGGTTGTTTGGGTATTCGAGTACGGCTTCTACTGCATCTGCAGTCACTTCTGCACCATCATAAAGTCAAGAAAAATCGACAGTGAAAGAAGAAAGATCGGTGGTTGCTTGGGATGAAGGACAAGTAGAGGGAGGAATCAAAGGAGGAGGAGGAAATTTTAGGGGTGACAAATATGTTTATTATCTTGACCGTGGTGATTTTGTGGGTGTATACATATGTCAAACCTTATTATACACTTTAAATATATGCAGTTTATTATATGCTAATCATCTCTATAAAGCTCATGATTTAAAAATGGCAGTTAAGAAGCTGAATGGGCAGGACTTGGTCAATGAGCTGATGTGGGATGGAGGCAACAGGGAGCAATTACAGCTGATGAAGACTCCCAGGGTTCCTTAAGCAACGAAATAAAAATGGTACAAACGAATCCACTATCCCACAAACTTCTTGAAGCAATGACTTGCACATTTGCTCACTGACAAGACTGCCACTTGGGCTCACTCTGAAAACTACACATAATCCTGGCCACATTTTCCAAGGTTTAATTCCACTTGCTTATTTCTACTCCATATAGCAGGTAATAGGGTTGCAATGACCCAACTTATGAATTACTCATTTATTCCAGATTTAATTATTGATTACTTACTTTGAGTTAGGCTCTGGAATAGAGCTTAAAATACTGCGATCAACCTCAAATCACCTCCTCCTTGCAACCCTCAGCCTTTTACCCAGTCACTCCCCCTGCCCCACAATAATTCCATTTGGCCACCTGGTGGGCAGTACAGGGAACTCTCACCCAACAGAGGCCCAACGCTTTTTTCCTTCCCATTTATCCATTTGCTCTTTCACTCACTATTCACCAAAATGTCCTTCCAATCTACCACAGACAAGTTATAACCTCACCCTGTCTGCCAACATTCCCACCACACTTAAGTCTATAGCAGGTAGTTTTTCTCTGAGCTCCCTCCTCTTCCTTGGCCTTGTCCAGTTTCCCTAGAAGCCTTCCTCTCTTGCTTCATTCCATTTGAAGCCCTGTGCTTAGAGTAATGTGCTGCTGAAATGCCATACATCAGGAGGGAGGCTCTAGCAACAACCTGACATGCTCTGGCCATCAAGCAACCCAGACACCACCACTGCTGAGTGCTCCATGCCCCTGCCTCCAAAAAGTCCACAGGAAGTCCAAGCCTGCCCTTCCTTACAGTCAAGTATTCAACTTACTCAAACAGCACCTCTGGGGCTGTCTTGGTCTCACTTATAACATTGTTCATAGCAAGCACTGCTTTCTTCCATTTTCCATTCAACTGCTTTCACAGGGTTAGAGGCTTGTGAGCTAGCCTAGGAGTCTCAACATGTTCTAAGAGAAAGTGTGTTTACAGATGCCAACAACCAACTCAACTGCCCACTAATCAATTCTCATCCAGGACTCCTGAAAGTGTTCTCCATATACTCAGCAGTCACTCAATAATCGTAAGAAATACACCCAAAGCTTTTGGACACTATTTTGTGATAAGGGTAAAAAGAATACCCAAGGATGGAAATTGGAAGCCAGATATATCAGAAACCTCATATTTCTGAACTTAAAAAAGAAGTGTCTTTCATAAGACTCTAATTTTCAAAGTGCTTTCACAGCTTTCAGACAACTTTTGAGCAAGAGGACGAAAGAGAAGTGGCAGCTCAACTCCGTGTGGCAACTGAGGAAAGGGAGGAGAGAAAGTGGTGCCGAGTGTTGGTTGGGGTCCAGCAGCCCTCTCCCCAGCAACAATACTCCTCTAGGAGTCTTCAAAGTGGTTTCCTACACGTTGCCTCCTTTGAGTCATACAATTTAATGTAATTAAGAAGACAGACTCAAAAAGGTTAAGTCATTAGCCCAAGGTCACTCAGCTATGAAGTGGTCACTGCCAGGATTCAAACAGAACAGGTCTTTTGACTCTAGGACACAAGAAACCACAGATAGCTTTGGGACCAAATGGGTTACAGAATCATAGAATGGAAGTGCTGGAAAGGACCATAAAGACAACGCAGCCCAAACCTTTCACATGAGCAAACTGAAGCCCAGAGGGGAACTGATAGGCCCCAGATCACAAAGTGAGAGTCAAGCTCCCGACTCCAGATCCCACAGCTCCCCACTCTGTATACTGTATCTCTTGCTACCTAGTACCCACATGTTGGAGGATTCTCAAGGATAGAGAGAAAACCTAGATAAAGACCTGGAAATCCTAACACTGGGCTTTCCTAGCTTCGGGAGGCTCCCTGTTGCTACCAAAACCCCTCTCTTGCCTTCACCCTCCTAACTGCTCTGACTTCCTGCCACCAGGCATGACAATGCTCCTTCAGCAACCAACCAAACGAGCACAAGCCGGCATGCACAGCTGGTGACTGGCATCTCATGCTTGTCATCCTGCTGATATGCTCCCGGGGCTGATGGGGGCAAAGACTGCTTCCACTCCCATGGCTCCCTATTACACCGTGGAAGTTTCCACAGAAAGAAAACGCCACCAAAACAGCAAAGGTGAGAAGTGACTCCGAGACAGGCAGACTTTACTATATTCGCCACTCTCCGAAGCCGAACCTCTTACCAACTCTCCCGACTTCTTCTCCCAGGGAACCAAGGTGTCTCTCCCAGGCCACAAGAGAACTGACCAGAAGTCCAGGATAAAGTCAATCTCTGCCTGCTTCAGTGACCCAAGTACACAGATAAATGGTCCATTATGGTTTTCCCACACAGGAAGGACCTTGACCAATTCCTGGTTGCTTCCGGTATATATCCTTTTCTTCTTACCTATTTATCTGGGCAAACTTAACTTGTTAATGAGCATCTACTATAGACAAACCTCAGGAGGCTAAATGGATGAGGCACACATGGTCTCATCCTCCTGGAATATGCAGCCCAGCTGGGCAGAGAGGCTGTACGAGCTGCTGTGTGAGCAGAAACCCAGGCTTCCACCGCAGTCCTGTGGGAGACTGTCCATGGCGGTCAAGGACCCCTGACTCACTGCTGGGCTTTGCTAACTACAGATGACCTAAGGACTGAGAATGAGACTTTTTACAGCTATGACAACACCAAGTACAGTCCCGCATTTCTATTTTTACACATGAATAAAGCAAGGCCTAGAAACAACCTGTGTGGGGTAGTGGGGCTGGGTGGCTTTTGATGCCTGCCAAGGATCCCTTTCTCATGACAGCACAGGTCCACAAGAGACCTACAAAAATGGGACTTAGGCTGAAAAAATGGCCTTGGAACTAACTCCCTTGATACCCGCTCCCTGCATCCTCATGAAGGTTGCCATGGAGAAACCATTCTAACAATCAGAGGAGCTGCTGTTCAAGGGAAGGTGACCAGAAAAGGGGCTCAGTGTCTCCAGGGGAGTTAGAGCCCTCTGCCCCAACTTCCTCCTGACCCTGGGAAAAGAGAGACTCAAGAGGACTCCACAACCACAATGAGCTATCAGTGTCTGCTTCTTCCCCAGCCAAACTAGGCAGAATCAAAACACAAGACCAGGAGTCCTAACGCACGTGGACTCACGATCAACTCCTCACTCAAGGTACAAACATTTGGATTTGACTACATTGCAACTGCCTAGACATGCCCCAAAGCTGATGTTCTTACTGAACAAAAGCTCTCCAAATAGCTAGTTTTCCATTTTCCACTTCTGCTCTTGGTGATTGAATCAATAAGTACATAGATCATTTTGGGAAAATAGTCTAAAATCTAATTACGGTACACATTCCCAGCACCTTCGACCATGTGCTACATGGCACAAGTGACACGGTTCCGCATACCAGGTAGCCAGGGTCCATGCAAGCACCAACATCGCCTTGAACACAAAGCCAAGCAGCGTTTACATTTTAAAGGTTTGTTTTCCCATGTGTGGTGCTAATTATAGAATCACTTCTTCTATGAAGTTGCTATCAGCTTCACAAAACCATCTCTCTTTTCTATAGAAAAGCACGTAACTTTGACCCACACTAACTCTGCAGAAGTGGAAGTGAGGTGATGACTGATGCCAGGCAAGAAGGAACCAAGAAAGATTCAGTACACTAATGCATTTCTCACTGCAGATAACAGTGTTCGAAAGCTGGAGCAACAGTGAACTTCTTCCTAGGTAGAACTTGCCAACACGATCTTCAAGGTGATAATGTGCCCTCCTTTATATTTCGTAAGACACTCACATGCTACAAAACTCTCTACTACATGGCCCAAACCCTCTAGAGATCTGAAAACACTCAGAGAAATGGCTTCCCCAAGACAGACTGTGCCCAGTACTGGAAAACAATGCCACCAAAAACACTCCATTCACAGCAGCATGGTTGTAAGAGAGCCAGCAGCTCTCATGTCCCTTCTGCCCCTCCCCTGGAGAGGCCTAGCCCCTCCACCATTCGGTCACTATGCAGACTGCCCGGTGTTGCCAGCCCTTCCCCCACTCCCCTAGTTGTCCAGGGGGAAAAATGTGTTTTCTGATAGTGCCCTTAAATGTGAAGGTTGTATTTTCTTTATTCACTTTTGTCTTAACCCTGTATTTACAAGTTTTCCATAAAAAGAGCTTGCTTGAATTTGAGTTACATTCTTTGTCTCTCTCTCACCCTCCCCTTCTCCCTAGCAGACAAGTGGAAATTTCCACTGAAGCACTCAGTGGCTCACAGTGGGTGGGGGGATGGGGGAGGGGGATGGGAGGGCTTTGCAGCCCTGAAGCATCCTTGAGCCTTTTTGAAGATAGGAAACAGATCTGTCTAAATGCCAGTTCCTAGACCGTCTCAGTTAAACCTTGTTGGATTCAGGCTTCACCGAGGCAGTGAATTATTCACCTTCAAACTGAGGTACCCTCTGCATGGAAAAGCCCCATTTCTTTTTATATCTGTTGGGTCTCATACATTTTCAAAACCACTAACACTAAACCTGCTGCAGAATCCTTACAAATCTTGGGGCACTGCCACTAAAAAGAAACCTCCAAGGCCACAGCAGCCCTGTCTGAAAACCTGGTGTGGAGTACCTACACACAAGAACGGGGTCAGAACGCTGGCAGAAAGGCACGAGAACATGGAAATGTTAGCTAACGGGAAAACTACAGAGGAGAATCAATCTCCTCTAGAGAGGGTGCCAGCACTCTTGGAGTACGCTGCAGACACATTTGGGAAGCAAGTCAGTAAAATTCCACTGATTCACCATGGAGCTGGTTATTTTTATCATTCTGCTTACCCGTAAATAGAAGGGCATCTTATATGTAGGCCAGCAGATCTCTGCTATAAGCACCTATCCAAATTTTAAAGCAGATGAGAACAGGCAAAGAACGGGCAAAACAGGCAAGAAAAACACCTTCTACTTAAGAGTTCTTATACACAGGCATTTGGAAGCCAGCCCAATCTCACTGCCATAAAATCAGACCCAGTAGAAACAGAGCAGAGGCATCCTTTTACAAAGCAGCACTAGCCCAACGCTGAAATACGGACCGCACTTTCTTGTATAGTTTCCTCTCGGTCTCAGCTCAGCCCCATCTAGTGGAAAGAGAACCGTAAGCTCCGTGCAGCCCTGGAGTGAGTGACGTGGTTCTGGCAAAGGGTGACTGTTACTATGATTCAGTAAGATGCCTGCCCCTTTTAGCATGGGTCTAAATGAGCCTCTCCTGTCACTGCTCCCTCTAGCATAAATGACATCTTCCCCTTTCAAACGCCCAGGAATACAGTAAGAATTTTCCACACCAACACCCTGTCTGTCCCGCAGAGCAGATGAGGGTGTCAGGGTGAGCACGTGCAGACACAAAGTGGAGGTAATCTCGGGGGCCTGAAACAGACCCCAGCAAATCCAGAGCTGGGAGTGACTCCCAGGCCTCTGAGCCACCCAGCTCCAGGTCGTGCGCCAATGATTTATTTAGTGTTAACAAGTTAGAGGGCTGAGATATTGTCCCAATCCCTGATAAGGGTGGCCCAATCCAGGTCCCATTCTGCTGCCAAGGGGAACACTGAATTGCATTTTCAAAAACAAGTTTAAAATGGTCCTCAGCTGAACACAAATGACTCCCCCAGTTCTACTGACCTTCAGAGATTATGAATTAAGAAAATTTCTGTGGACTAGTCTGGGAACTTAACCATCAAGTTGTTCCACTGGGAAAATAAGTTCTCAGCTATAAACAACAGACTTACAGACAAATTTCTGGAACACAACCTGTTTCTAAAGTGGAGTCTGACCAAACTAATATTTGAAATATAATGACTATATTTTTATTTTTGGCATAAACTGGAAATAGTCTTGATATAATAATAAACATCAGGTACCATTTCCAAAGTATACCCTCCTCCTCCTCTGGGCAAATTTCCCAGATAATCCTAAAAAAACAGGCTCTCCCTTACCTACTCTTTTCTTCCAGCCTACTGGGCATGTACGTGGTAAGGCGGTTGATTTGGGGGGCAGGGGGGCTGGGCATGGGAGAACAGTAGAGGCAATTGCCCAATCCACAGTGAAGTCATTGGAACAGAGATACCTACCTGTCAGCCCCAGGCCTAGCTTTAGTCCTGCTGTGCTGGGCACTTTCACACACACTCCCTCAGCTGGTGCCTAGGTTAGCATTATGCAGCCAACTCTCTGATTAGACTGAAAACTCCTTGAGACCAGGAACCACGACAATCGTGAGAATCAACCTGAGACCTGTGGACACCACTAGGACATACCATTTCTCCCCACAAAACGTAAAAGCAACAAACACATGATACCAACAGTACCATGATAGAATGTGGACTCTCAGAAACATCTAGGCTCACTCCATTAGCCAGCCAAAAGTTGGCTCTTGCACACCACTGTCAGGATTCAAATCGGTGCCTTGCCGTAATTTCAGATACGTGTCATGCAGGGCTGTTCAAAAAGAGCCAAACTTTGAATGCTAAACACGTAACCAATAAGACCACTGTTTCTTCTCAACCACTTCAGAAAAGCGAGCCTCCCAGTACATAATCCACTTATTACATGTTTCTAACACTTTCTGTGGCTATGGATTAATGCACACAAAGAATCTGCCAAATGAACAAAATACCTGGTACTGACATGGTTAGGGTTAGTGATTATGGGGCCACTGCCTGAAGCCAAGAGAATATCAGACTAACCTTAAGCTCCACACTGCAGACATGTAAACGTACCACCCAATTCCAAATCTTTATTCAAGTAACTTCAAACTACACTCGCCTCTCACATCCTCATTTCCCAAAAGTCACTGTGGAGAATGTTCATGAGTATTATAGAAATAAAAGGTAGCATAATCAAATACAGTGAATTAATGAATGGATCTTACTGAAGGGCTTCTCATCATTTATGTGCCAATGTGCACTGTGAACCTCTAGAAGGAATTCGATCATGTAAGGCTTCCCACATCTAATTGATCACACACACCCTACTTCTCTTTTTTTGATGGAGCATCTCTACAGAATTAGCGTTTCAGAGACCACACTTTAAAAAACATTACCTTAAACAAATAAATACCAGACTTTGATTTATCCCAGAAAATAGGCTTAAAGCATGAACCTCCCCCACTGCAGCTGGGCACCACCTTTCTGTGTCTATATATAATACACATATATAATACAGAACACTGCTTCTCCTTTGTTGAGGAGTCTGAAAGTAAAAGAACCAGCAATAAAATCTTTAAATGTCAATGAACTAAGTGACTGCAATATATTCCTCGGCGAGGCACATGCACCTTTGCCAGGGGGGAACCCAGAAGTAGGGCCAGTGTTCTCAGCAGTTCTGGCTTGGTCCCAGTGGGCTCCTCCAGGACCTGAATTTATTCCACCCATAAAGAGAAACGGCTACCGACCCCCAACCCCCACCACTGCACACAGAGGTCTGAAAATGAACTGAGTGAACACAGCAGTTCTTGAGCCTGGTCCTCAGACAAGTGACGTCAGCATTACTCAGACTACGTGTTAGTGCAGATCCTAGGATGCTTGTAATGCCAGCTCTCAACAAAGTCAAATCCTCTACTTGAAAAAAGGGCAGAAACCCCTGGAAGTACTACATGAGTGAAGAAACTGACTTCTCTCTCCCTTCACTGCCTTCCATCCAAGAACTGCACTAATAACTCTTGGACAGTTTTTATATGCTCCACTTTAAACAAAAAAGGCAAAAGGATCCATAACTGCACTGTTAAAACCACACCCATTTGTGATTAAGCTTAAAAGAAACAGACACACATGCTCTCCATCCCTCATTGTTGTTATGACTGTGGAAGAAGCCTAGCCACTGTGCATTTCCTGTTGCCTAGCAACGCCTCAGGCGTTCTCTTCAGAGGTGTTCTCAAGAAGCTGAACACTAGCACAAAACAAGGTGAAGCAATCAAAAGATGAAATTTGCAGCACAGCAGAAGGTTTAAATGCAGTAACAAAGCCTCGATGTGAGACGCGACTCCACTCAGGCCCTACACACGTACTGTACCTGCACAAGACAGCTAGACTCACCTAACTAAAAGCAGCATTCTCGCCGCAGAGCACATCTGCAGAGACTGTCTTGCTGGGTCCTTGTGGCAATGCAGATGGGAGACCCATTACCTGAGTTCTGTACCCAAAGAAGCCGGAAACAGAAGGGGAGGCCACAGAGTTGCTGAGTGCCAGAGGGAGCTGACTCTTCTACTCTTGGACTTTTCCCACCGCGCTAAAACCTGATTCCCATCTTCTCTAACACCCACTCCTAGGAAATCCTACAACATGAGAAGATTCAAATCTATTCCACAAATTGTTCTCAAAGAACTTCTACAAAGATAGTTATTACTACAGAATCAAATCTGTGACATGTATTTGAGGAAGCTGCTGTACATAGTAGGAGACAAAATTCCAAACTGTGATCATTACTTGGAGTAGGTATTACCATTTTTCTTTTGTGGATTAGGCTTGGGTTACAACATTAGTCAAAAACAGCACATTCTGTTATCTGCATATGTTTAAAACGGATACACTATGTATGTGGACAGCACTGTTCATCACTAAGGTATTTTAAAGGCAAAAGTTAAAGAAATGTCAGGGAAAACAGTGCTAAGGTTGACAGGAAAGGGTTCCACAAGCTAGACTTGGTAAGCCCTCTGCTCCTAGGATGGCCTAGTTTTGAACTCAGATCATAGTCCACGAAGGGCCAGCATATCACATCCCATCTGCAACACAAGACTGCCAGAGTGTGTACCCAAAGGACACCTAGGCGCAACGGGGGTCTGAATGTGAAATTTTAAGAACTTCTAATAGTAATTGAACAGTACTCTTTACTGAGACTATCAAAAACGTTTTCCAAGCTCTTCATGAAGAAACTTACCCGCCTCTGTTGTGCTGCTGACTGTGGGCAGAGATCCTGTAAGGAAGCGCTCGTTCACCCAGGTTTTCCAAGTCCCTCACTATTGCTCCTCTGTCCATCAGGGCCTCTATCGTACGTTTCAAAGTAGCAGCAGTCTCTGGCTGTTTTTGTTTGTGTTTTTAAAGAAAAGAAAAAAACGCATCAGAATTAATATAAGAGCTAGAATGATTAAGTCTGCTCAGTTCCAATCATAACAGCTCTACTGGTAGGAATCGTTGGGTAAAAGCAACAGAAGCTGGTTTCGGTTAACTTAAAAGAGAGAGAGAATTTATTGTAAGGATATGAGATAGCTCACAGATATGAAGGAATATCTGAAGAACCAGGCTTCGGAGAGTTCAGGGACCAGGGCAGCTCCAGGGATCTGGGAGGCAGGAACTAATGAGTGGCTTCTTCAGGGCACCTCGGCCAGGCTGAATCAGTGCCAATCACTGTCAGTCCTTGTATCCCATGACTCAAAATTCAAATTCCAGGAGAAGAGCATCTTGTTGGCAGGACACCTGAACTGCCCATCCCACCAAAACTGTAGCCAAGGGGGAAAGGGGTTGTCTCTCAAAGAAAAACTGGGAGACTGTAACCGAAAGGGGGAAAGGATGGGTAATCAGACCCAAACTCTGCCCTCATAGAGCTTACAATCTAATAAAGGACAGAACACAAAATACACATGTATGGAGAGCAGAGGGCAGAATACAGGAAATAGCATAGAGATCAGAGGGTTCACAGAAGGAAGAAACATTCAGCTGGGAGAAGGGTTTCACTAAGGAAAGTTTACTTGAAAGGCGCCTGGAAAATGATGACCAGAGGTACAAAGAATGAATGAACCAGCAACTGAGCCCCAGTGATGGGGTTCAGGGCAAGGGAGTGCTGAGAAGACAGACTGGATATATGCTGGGCACAAGTCTATGAGTAATTAAGGCCTGTTATTAAAAAAAAAAAAAAAAAAAGCTTGAACAATATAGCATCCCATCACCCAGAGATGACTGGATGGTGAATTAAACTTCCTGGTGAATTTCTTTCCAGATATCTCTCTATGCATATGTATACACAAGCAATTTTTGGAAGAAAGGATACTTTATAAGGATAAGCCTGAAAACTGCAATGAACGCAATGTGGAGAATGAAGGCAAGACGTGGTGAAGAAGGGCACCACAATCTGGTGGCTGGGAGAGTGGAACTGACACTACAGCTAAAAAGAGAGCTGGAGAAGCTGGTGAGGACAGTAAGAGATGAATCTGGTTTAAGACACGCTGAGTCTCAGATGCCATGGCTCCCCTAGGTTGACCTCTCCGGATGTAAATCTTAAGCTCAAAGCAGGTGGATGAGAAATACACATTTCACAGTCACCTGCACAGATGGCTCTCTGAAGCCTGAGAAGGAGGTGAGATCAATAGAAAGGGTGGAGAGGGAGAGGAAAGGAGATCACCAGCGGAACCTTGGGTAGCACAAACATTTAGGGGCTAACAAGAGGACTACTCAAAGTCAGAGAAGCAAATATAAAACGTATCGTCAAATAGGACAAGGAAAATCGGGAGACTGCCTTGCCCAGAATGACAATGGGGTAGAGGACAGAGATCAAGAAAAAGCCGCAGTGTGGTAGCTGCATGGGCATTTAGCGAGATGGGGCCAGAAAGCAGGCTGCCAAGGTTCCCATGGTAGAGGTGTGAGAACAATGGTGAGGAGGAGAAAATGCCCAGGCTCCAGGGACAAGCAACTTGAGCAACGTGTTTTAGGAGAAAACACATGGGCAAGCTGGTAGTCGAAAAGAAGCGGAGGACCACGCAAGAGGATAAAACGTAGGATTTCTAAAATAACAACGATGACAGCTATGATTTACTGGATAACTACTATATGGTCTAGTGTCTTATTGTTACGTATTTCATCTTCATAAAAAAAAAAAGCCAAGAAGGTTTACAGATTTGGGATTGGATCTCTAGAGAGATGCTGACAGGGCAGCTATTAAGTGGAAACGCCTGCTGCAAGGAGAAGGAAAGCTGTGGAAACCGTCGGGGAGGAAGGCAGAGGCACACCTTGGCAACGACAAGGTGCACGTCTCCTCAAAGACCTACATGAAGAGGTGCAAGCAGGGTGATTTTAAAGCGCAGGAGGAAACTTAAGAAAAGGCTACCTTCCAGAGGTTCATTTGGGGATCAAATGAAGAGAAAACTGCAGAACAAGTTTAAGTGTGCATTCTGGCAACCAAACAAAATCCACTATGTTTTTAAAATTTTCTTTCTGACAAGTGCTGCTAAAATGGTATGAAATGTGCTAAGTATTGGCTTAAGGCTTAGAAAAAAACATTCTTTACTTTCTTTTCATATTGAAGTCCATTAGGGATTTTAAAAATTCCTACTGAATCATGATGTTTATATATTTAACCAACCTTAAGATAAAACAGAAATTTCCTGAAGACAATAAAAATTCAGGCCAAAATCTCTTCCCATTAACACTAGGTAAAAAGTCTAAGGCAATTTATCCTTATGATTGTATCGAACACATTCCTAGACAGTTCTAATCATATGAAGACTACATTCTTCTCACATTTCATTATAGCTCACAAAGACATCGCCATACATCTGCAGAGGACTCATTATTAACAGCAGCACAGTATTTCATTTAACTGAAAATGCTGTTTCTTGACCTGGCATTACATCAATTAACTTATGATAAGGTAAAGGAACAGTCTATCCACATAAAGAGTCGGGTCTCAGCTTTGTTACCTGCACTCAAAAAAAAAAGGAAAAAAACCTTTGATTAGTTTTCTGATTAGCTACCCAAATAAATTTCAATTCCAGTTTTGCCTGATTAAAAAGGAATATATCTCAATATCTTTTAAGTTCCAACTGAAGTGTTTACAGTATAAAACTCATTACCCTCTTCTGAAGTAAGAGCTCATAAAGTAAAAAACATTTTCTTCTTACATCTGTCTCAAAAAGGGGAAAGGCTACCTAACAAGAATGTAACTTAGGAAAATATATAAAAAAAAATTGTTTGACTTCGGTATGTCAAGGTCAAACTGTAGACTACTGGAATGGCCACATTCATCTCACTTTAATTTCAAAACACCCAGAAGTATAAAAAGAAAGGTGGAAGGAGGAGCAAAAATAATGCCCCATAGACCTTACCTCACCATAAAGCAGGGTTGGCAAACCAGAGCTCTTGGGCCAAATCTGGCTTGCTACCTGTATTTGCAAATAAAGTCTGACTGGAACACAGCCAACTCACACATCTGCATAGTCAATGGCTACTTCTGTGCTAAAGGTAGATCTGTAATTACAAGAGACCATATGGCCCCAGAGCCTAAACTATTTACTATCTGGCCAACCTCTGTTCTACATTGTGATGGGGTGAGGGAAGCTGGCAGGTCCTTAATCCATGTACCCTAAAATGCACCACAAATAAAACCATGAGCCTGGGCCACTGACTGAGGTATAGAGGGTGTATTCCTCATGGGATATGTCATCAGGTAGACACATTGGGTTCCACCTAACGAACACCATCAGTTTGGCTGTTGAACTCACTGCAGGGCTCAAAACTGATTCCACTAATCCACTATTCCATCTGCCAAGCTCCTAATAATGTCTTTATCAACCCAGGTTGCCAACTTCAATGTTCCTCATTTGGTGAAACCTATAGATCTATTAAAATAAAATTCTTACGCTTAGAGGGGAAAAAGTTCTGCCAATCCAGGACAATGTTCAACTTACAAAAGCATATAGTTTACAGGAAGTGAATGATCTTGCTGCCATAATTCTCATTTATAAGGTCTCTGAACCACTCAATTCCAACTATTCTAAGAGAAGTTGTGCAGGCTTCTGAGAGGCTTCTCTCACCCCATCTGAAAGCAACTCCTTCAACTCTTTCCTTCAACCTACCAAATGCATCAGTGAAACACATTTTTGGCAAGGCACAGACTGAGGGCTGAAAACATTCATTTGAAAAAAAAAAAAAAATACAGAAAAGAATGAATGAATGGGAATGGGAACTAGGAAAACTAGGACTGTGATTCTAGTCCTAGCTCATTCACTAGTGAGTTATACAAACCTGGATATGTTATTAAAATTTATCAATTTTAAACTTGTACCTCAGTTTCCTCATCTGCTAAATTAGTAGTTCTCAATTTTCCTGTTGCTACAAGCTTCACATGAATAAACGACATTCATACTGCAATTCTCAACATCTGCTGGAGGCATACAAAGTTTGATGAAAGTCTTTCTTTTTATGCCCCCCCATTCTGATATCTTCATCACCCAAAATGCATCCCCATCCCCCAGTTCTCCTGATTCCATTCTTTTTTACTTCTAACAGCACTACAGCAATCTAAAAATATTCTTTCACTAACTAGAATGTAAGCTACAGAAGAGCAAGGACCTTTGTCTGTCTTGTATATGACTGTATTCCCAACGTCTAAAATGGTCCACACATCATCGAACAGGTGCTAGAAATAGCAGTGCCAATTATACCTCCTTAAGAGGGTCTCTTGCTTACTTACTCCTATCTTTCCTCAAGGAACTCTAAGTTTCCTTCTATCTCTAACATAACTTGAAGCCACTTTTCATATACAACAAAGCTCACTATCAAGATGGTAACTTTAACACTGAGGCAAAATTACAATACTAATGTTTTCCCATTTACTTCACGCAGTACCAAAATGCTGTTCACACCAATACTGTATTTCAAAAATATCTACAATTCATCTAGAAGTGAAATTAAATATTAAATATTTTATACATTTCAAATATTAAATTCCAATACACATACAAATATAAATGTTAAAATTACATTATAATTATTTGCTGATTAGGTAAGATAAAGTACTATCCAAAAATTTAACTAAATAGTATAATACTTAAAAAAAGGTAATCCTAGAAAAAAATTAAAGCTAATTTTTGATATTAATTACTAAAACTAATGTTTAGCCTACAAAAGAAGACTTAGGGAAAACCCAAGAGCTAACTTCAAATATCTGCAGGGCTATTATGCAAAAGGTAGATTTATTTTATTTTGATTGGATTCCAAGAGTGGACTAGAATCAAAGGGTAAAAATTAGAGAAATCAAGCCGTATTTTGTAAACAAGGACACATTTCCAAAAATATACAGCTGTATGAAAATGAAGTGGGCTGCCTTGTGAAGTAGTGACCTTCCCATCACTTGAAGTACATAAATAGATACAGGATGGCTGTCGGATTAATAACTGCATGGATGGGAGGTTGAACTCAACAACTTCTTAAAGCCCCGACCAAGACTGAATACTACTCTAGTACCACTCATTATTCTGAAGGACATTCTGCAGTGAAGCCAGTTTTGAAAAGTGCAACTGCATAGCGATGAAGAACACATGTACTGCTAGGAAAAGTTAATGCTGCTGACTAGATTCATGCTAATGTACCAGCTCTTCTACTCACTACTGTTTTCACAATGATCTCTTAAAAGGGTCCCCCGTAAAGCCCAAGAGTCCTCAAACCATATTTTGAAAACCACAGTTCTAGAGATGCTAATGGGAAAAGTTGCTGTAGTAAAAGATGAGAGCAAAAAGGTGGGAAGAATGAAAGGAAGAAACGAATCTCTCCTTGTCCCCCAAATAAAATCCCCACTCAGGAAGGTTACTGAAGCTAAGAATTCATGGAAGTATCATAACCACCACCACTGGTCAATGACCAACGTTTAACCTAATTAAACGTATTTCCATCCCAGAAGAGAAACTTGTCAACAAAATTATCTTGGAAATTAGACTCTACGGGAAAGACAGTTTTAAGCCAGTGGCCTCCAATGTACCCAGCTAGCACTACCACACCCTAGTTCCCCAGAAAATAAAGCACACATAGAATCCACAACATTCAACAGCATGCAGCATCTACCTACACCTTGCCCGCCTCACGTTACAAAGAGTTATACAACACTCAAGAGCAGGCAGGACTCAGGGAAGGCAGAGCCAAGACAGAGAACTGTCAAAACCTGTGAAAATGTACATGTAAAAGTCTTTCCCATTCTTTGCTAATCTTAATTCCAAATCTTACTTCCTTTAAAAAATTTCCTTGCAATTTAAATTTTCAAATAGAAAGGATGTCCCTGTGAATTCTGCATTGACATTCTCACAGCAATCTGAAAATTTGTGAGCCCTAACTTTTCAACAGTCAGATGGGTGTCATGGAAAGTGGCTGAAGTTCTAGCAGACCTTGGGAGAACCATCTACATAAAAATATGTGAAGTGCCAGCCTTGCCTAATGACATAAGCAAAGCCCAACTATGAAATTGATTCCATAGGAACTGTTTGATGAAATATTCTTCATTGTACAGAACCTCTTTTGCCCAACAATTTATTGAATCAGGAGCTTCAGTCCTCTAAGTAATTAAGGAATAAAAATTATCGAACACAGAAACTACTATTTAAATTAGAATAAAATTCAATAAGGACAAGTCTAGAACACTAAGAAACATAAAGATGCCTAAGTACAAGTTCAATTGTGATTACTTACCTCTACAGGCCTGAACCTGAAGTTATAACTTGAAGTGACTAGAAAAGTAACCTTTATAGGCTTTGTAAAGGTCAAAGATAGAAAACACTTATTAAAATTTAAATGCTATACTCTTTTGCTTATGAATCATATTAAATAGGCCATTTTTAAGAAACATGGAGTAGGCTGGGCACAGTGATTCTTTCCTGTAATCCCAGCACTTTGGGATACCAAGGCCGGCAGATCACTTGAGGCCAGGAGTTTGAGACCAGCCTGGCCAACATGGCGAAACCTCATCTCTACTGAAAATATAAAAATTAGCCAGGCATGGTGGTGCGTGCCTGTAGTCCCAGCTACTCGGGTGGCTGAGGCTCAAAAATTACTTGAGCCAGAAGGAGGTTGCAGTGAGCTGAGACTCTGTCTCAAAAAAAAAAAAAAGAAAGAAAAGAAAAAGAAATATGGAGTAACTAATGAATAAAGACTTAACAGGCTTTTAAAAAGTAGGTAAATGGGAGGGGAAAGAAGAGACAGGAACCAAAATACAGTGACCCTGGAGCAATACAGGTTGAAACTGTGTAGGTCCACTTACAAGCGAATTTTATTCGATAAATATATTGGAAAAATTTTTGAAGAGTCACAACATTTTGGAAAAAAAAACTTGCTTTTTCTCTAGCTTACTTTATTGTAATACAGTATATAATACACATAACATGCAAAATAACATTGGTAAGGCTTCCAGGTCAACAGTAGGCTATTGGTGAAGTTTCTGGGGAGTCAAAAGTTTACACACAGATTTTCAACTATGCACACCCCTACTACACTGTTCAAGGGTCTACCTGTACATAAAGTATAATAAGAAAATAACAAATAGTATAATGCAGAGAAAAACTCTTTTAATAAACCAATGCTGTGTGCTCTACAAAAACAAAAATACCCCAAATTTTAAAAATTTGTAAATAATGTTGAAAAAAAAATACTGCAGATTCACAGGTCAGGCTTTTCAAGTGGTCATTTAATTGTTAGGCTATAGTATAGAATCTTAAGAATTGCTTAAGTTAATATATTAACTAAAAAGCACTCGTGAACATGGTATTTATATAATTATCTTTCTGAGAAACAGTTACATGCGGGAAAACATCACACATCTTTATGGGGAAGCCATTTTAAAATAACTTAAATGGCACAAGTTGGGTGTACACAGGAGATTCATATATCCTGACACCTGCATGTGGAGTGAAAGGGCAAAGTGAACGATCTCTTATGGGCAAACCAAATTCTGCAGGTATCAGAAATGTAGGTTGAAACTTAGGAAACTGCCATTTTGGTTCAACTTAACATTTATCTAGAAACATTCCTCTCAAAGTGTCTTCCTCAAGACAAGTATGTCCAAGCTGCTCGCTAGGAAGCCCATCTCCAAAAGGGAAGATGCAGGGAAATGGAACACCAAGTCCCTGTCCCTAAAAAGTCTGTGATACAGATAGGAAGACAGACACTTGTAAGTTATTAATGAAAGGCAGATTCAAACACAGGCAATACTGACATGAAAAGCAATGATGCCACAAGAACTCAAAAGAAGGAATTACTACTACTAACTGGTTGGTTAAAGAAAGCAGATTTCAGCCAGACCCTGAAAAATGAATACCCTGCCAGGAGGGAAAGAGGGCCACTTTGGGTGCTCTCAGAGTGGGTCTGAACTAACAGCAGACAAAAGAAAGGAATGGAGAAAATTCTGATGAAATTTATATTTGGGGTAGAATCAGCATGGGTACTGAATTTAGTATAGGTAGAAGCCTTTGTTTTCTTCCACCTATGGCACTATCTTGCCTAGAACATTAAGATTTCAGTTTCTTCAAACACTCACCTACACTGTTGGTAAAAATGTAAACTTTCTGGAAGACAATTTGGCAACGTATATTAATTTAAAATGTGTATACCTTTAACTCCACAGCTACTTCTAGTGTGGGGGATCAGTCAGAGTGGTGGGAAAAACTACAGGGAAAGGACCCAAACCTTCTGAAAGGTTGGAATGTTCTGCAGAGCCCCAGGGGAGAATAGCTGAAGGCAGCTGTTCTATAACCCTGAGGCAGAGGCCAAGGAGTAGGTACAAGGGAGTGTAGGGGAATTTATCTTAAAGAGGCTTGTTTACTTATGTTGACCAGGAACTGACCTTTGATCATCCTCCCGCATGAGGTTCTCTGAAAGGGGAGCAATAAATGTTAATTACCTACAGGTTGTGTTTGCTCCAGGTTTTCAGCATTGTGCCCGCACTGAATAAAACCAAGCAGCTCCAGCTTCTTAGGGCTGCTCTGGCCATTAGAGCCAGGCAGTCAGCTAGCTGCTCTTACACTGCATACCTGTGTCTGAGTACTCATTTCATCCGTAGGCCAGGGTCTGCGGGACACACCCAGCATTCTAGGAATTTAAGCAAACTACCATACCCATGTACCAGACTTAGCTATGAAAATGCTCATCATAAAGTTATTAGGATAGTGAACGAATGCAAATCTAATTGCCCAATGGAGACTGGTTCAATAAATGATTTCCACTGATTAAGTACTATACAACCATTTAAAAATCCACCAAGATCTCAGAAATCACCACTAAAGAACTTATTAATGTAACCAAACACCACCTGTTCCCAAAAACACCTATAGAAATTTAAAAAAAAAAAACAAAAAACCATGGATAATTGGGAGGCTGAAGCAGGCAGATCGCTTGAGCCCAGGAGTTCGAGACCAGCCTGAGCAACATGGTTAAATCCCGTCTCTACAAAATACAAAAAAAAAATAACAATAATAATTAGCTGGGCATGGTGGGACACACCTGTAGTCCCAGCTACTCAGGAAGCTAAGATAGGAGGATTGCTTGAGGCCAGGGAAGATGAGGCTGCAGTGAGCCATGACAGTGGCACCACACGCCATCCTGGGTAACAGAGTGAAACCCTGTCGGGGTTGGGGTGGAGAATGATCCTTACATACTGGCATAAAAACATTTTAATAATAAAATAAAATCAGCATGGAGAGTACATCCATATATCTTCGAAAAGAAAAAAAAGGACTATGTAGACAAACATGGAAAAAAGTATGGATGACTATGCAAGGTATTAGTCTTCCCTAGGTAGTAAAACAAGTGGAGTATTCCGTTTTTTTTTTTCTTTTACACTCTGATTTCTTTTACGATGAGCAATTAAAAGGTGTTTCAGAGACAAACTTCTTTTGCAACAAATTCAATTTTTCCTTAAAAGAATTTCTTCTCCTAAATCTATCCCAACCGCTATCTTGCCACAGATGCCATAATTTGTAAATTCTGTCTTCGAGTCCCAGATCTACACTTGGACACTGAAAACTCATTCGCTGACTCCATGTCCATCCAGGCTTTTAACAATATAGTAATAATCAGAGAGGTATAAACAGGTGGCTTCCAGAGGTTACTGAAAGAGTCTTGCAAGCTGGTACTTCCAGCATCATTAATTATTACAACTGGTTACTCTGTCTCTCAGGGAATGAGAGGAAAAACTGGAATCTAGAAGTACTGGTCCCAGAATCAGAGTGCACCAGAAAGACGTGACAGGACAAGACTAAGTCTGGCCCTGACACCACAGTGGCCAATGAAGCCAAGGGATGTGGAAACAGGAGCCTGCCCATTCTATGGCCATGCAGCCAGGAATAAGACTCTTGAGACCCGGGAAATCCAACATTAAGAAGTATTCTTTGGGCTATGTGATGAAAACAAAAAGAACTCAGGGAAGAATGGAGGTTAAAAAGAAAACAGGAGCAAGAAGCCAATAACTGGTCCAGTAACTGATCTGAGTTTAGCACAGATTAATCCTCGGCCAAAACGAAGGACCCAAGAACAAGGCAGAGGCATCGTTATCTTCTCAGTGAGATAATGCATGGCTGAATTTGCAAACGTAAAAAGCAGATGACTGAGGAGTAAAGCAACCTGAGCTGCAAGGTAGGCAAAATGCCTTTAGGTCTTAAACTACACTTACCCATCCAAGGGGCCCCTGCACCAAGTGCCTGCTAAGCCATCAATACCAGCACTGGAATCAAAAGGCTATGAGCGAATAAATTTAAAAAACGAACCCACTGAGCAGGAGGGAAGACATAATTATAGGAGATCCAACCTTGTGTGAACTTACTAGTTGTCAGCTATATATTAGTTAGTCACGTGCCTTGGTTAACATTAATCTCTGTAGTTCAAATAATAATGTACCTTTGTTCCTTAATCAACTAATTTCCGAGGTTTCAAATCAAAGAATATCATTCAGATGTCATTCATTTAAGGACAAATTTGGGGGCTCACTTGCATATAATCAATCATTCCTTTCATGATTTGGGTAAGTCAAAAGAAAAAGGGCAGAAATCACCAAGGAATTCCTCAGCACTGGAATCACCACCTGGGAGCTTTAAAAATAAAGGTGCCTGCATCTTACCCTCAGATATTTCAATTCAATTGGCTTAGGGATTCAAAAATCTTGGACACTAAGATTTTTTTAAAGCTCCCCAGGTGCAAACAAAAGTGAGAACCGCACTCTAGTAGGAAGCTAGCTGGCTTCGCATCCTCCCAAAGATGAATGACTCTGGCTGAATTGCAGTTAGTAAAAGATTTTAAGCAATGATCTTCTCCAACACTAATTTAAGGAACATAAAAGTTTCACTCTTTCTCACCAATAATATTGGAGTCTTGTCTGAATGTGAAATGGAAAAATGACAACCGCAGTGGGTGACTATTTGTGGTAAATACTACTGCATCAGCTAGAAACAATGCCAAAATGAAGGTACCCTGCTTGCTATTCTGAGGACATTTTAAAGTCCATGATCCTCTTGCTGAGAGGTTTCTATACTCCCCATCCCCCTTCAGATGCACTCACAGATAAAAGATAAACGGGAAGACTGGCAGGAGTCCTGGTTACTATGACAGCAAGTAAAGGAAATGCCTAAGCTTGTGAAATGGATAGTGGGAGCAGGAATCAGGTAGGCATTACTGAGCCACCTGCCTTGTTGATTGCATGCCTTCATGCACAATTCAGTTCCCTGCCTTCACCTTATATTTCAACCTCTTCACAGGGTAGAAGGGAGACAGCACTGGAGTGACAAGAAAACCAGGGGAGGGAACAGTCAACCAAAGATTTAGATGGTAGAGACAAAAGGTTTATAAGAAAATGAATCTTCTACATACCCATGTAAGGTTTAGCAAAAATATCACCTGGTGGACTGGGTTAAGAGAAGTTCTTAAAATCATACATTCCTAGAATGACAAACATGGACTTTGACAAGAAAGTCAGATTTGCATAATTTGCTAAACAACAGACAAAAGCATGTCCACCAACTAGGCCAACTGCAGTGATGCTTAAATTCAAGTGGTGGGAGGAAGGCACCTAATGGACTGCTCTACTCTGCAGAGCAGGGAAGAGAAAGGACACAAACACAAAGGAATTATAGGAATAAAAACATCCATCAAGATTCAGCTACTTTTTCAGATGCCACATATGAGGGAGATTATGTGTTGTCTTTCTGTGTCTAGCTTATTTCACTTCACATAATGTCCTCTAGGCTCATCCATGTTGTTGAACAGGATTTCCTTTTTTATGGCTGAAGAGTATTCTACTGTGTATGTATACCATACTTTCTTTATCCATTCATCCACTGATGGTCACTTAGGTTGATCCACATCTCAGCTATTGTGAATAGTGTTGCAACGAACACAGGAATACAGATACCTCTTCGATGCTGATTTTATTCCATTTATCCAGTAGTAAGACTGCTGGATCATATGGTCGTCCTATTTTTAATATTTTGAGAAATCTCCATACTGTTTGCCACAATGGCTGTACAGATTTATTCCCACCAACAGTGTGCAACAGTTCCTTTTCTCCATAACCTTGTCAACATTTGTATTTTGTCTTTTTTGTAATAGCCATCCTGACAGATATGAGGTGATATCTCAATGTGGTTTGTTGTTGTTGTTGTTGACTTGTTTGTTTTTGATAAAGACAGGGTTTCATCACGTTGGCAGCCTGGTCTCAAACTCTTGATGTCAAGTGATCCACCCACCTCAGCCTCCCAAAGTGCTGGGATTATAGGCATGAGCCACCATGCCTAGCCTCAGTGGTTTTGTGTTTCTCTGAATTATGTTAAATGAAATAAGACAGGCAAAGAAAGACACATACTGTATAATCTCACTCATGACATTTTAAAAAGTTGATCTCACAGAAGTAGAGAGTACAATGGTGGTTACCAGAGGCTTAGGTGGTTATGGGGGGGGGGGGGCGGGGATTGGGAGCTGCCAGTCAAATGATGTATAATCATAGACAGAGGAATATTTTTTAAAGTGTCCAGAATAGACAAATACAGACAGAAAGTAGGTAAGTAATTCTCTGGGCCAGAGGATAGTGGGGAGAGAATAGGTGTGGGGAGGGAGAATTGGGGAGGGACGACAAATGATTATGAATGTTCTAAAACTGACTGTGGTGATGGTTGCACAACTTTAAAAACCACTGGACTGTATGTACACTTCAAATGGGTGAATTGTAAGATATATGAAGTTTATCTCAATGAAACTGTTTTTTCGAAAAGATCCAGCTACTTTCTATAAACGTGCCTTTCTTCTGTAACCCCATAGGTATCGCTCGCATTCCACATACATCTTGCAAGCGTAATTATTTAGGAGTCTGTACCTATCCTTAAACCTCTTCAAGTTGCTTCTTACTCATGGTTATTAGATGCTGGAGGTCCAAAGAACTTGGCTTACAATACACGTTCAATAAATGTTTGATGACTAATCAAAGAATAAATGGAGAATTGAGAAATAAAAGTTGTTAACTGTACTTAATATAACTAGAAAGAAAAGATTATATTGAGTCATAAAATTTAAAAGATCTTCACTGCAAAGAGGCAAACAGAATATTTTTTGAAAGACAGAGATGCATAATGAAGTTAATGCACACCCCACTAGTCAAAAGGAGAGATGCAGAGTAAAAGAACTAGAAATAAGACAAAAGACAGAAACAACGGCTAAGGCACAGGCAGAAACACTTAGCAGTGCATCCAAACTTCTAAAAATTCTTGGGATTAAAATATAAAACCCAATGGGTATTCAACTCCTGAAGCATATGGGGAACAATACAGAACAAAAAACCTCAACTCTGAAAAGCCATGGAAAGCTGGAGAGTCAGAAACTCCTATGAAGAGACAACAGGACTTTACAGGGGGCCTACCTTAGGGTGTGCCACTGAGATTCCAAATTAGACTTGGAAGGGGGCAAGCCCTAGGGAATGGTGGCTCTCATTTTGTTGCATTATTAGCAGTGTCTCTCCTCAGTTACTGAAACATGGAGGCCACATATGAAAAGGAACCTCAACTACCTAGAAGTTATCCAGAGGAAAAAACAGAAGAGCAAGATGGTGAAGGGTCTGAAATCTATGCCCTGTGCTATACACCCAGAGAGTGAAGAACATGATGTCTAATTTCGAGACTTCAGAGTACATTTATCTTCAACATTTCTCTTCAAATAAAAGTGGGGGAGGGGATAACACTTCAGAGGCAGAACTTGGGAGTAAAAGCCAGAGACAGATTTAAGGTCAATCAGAAAATCCTTTAAAGTTTAGAACTTTCTGAATGTGGACTGAGCCTCCTTGGCAGGAAGGGGGTGCTGGTGCTGGTAATGTTCTATTTCTTATGGGTGGTGGTTACATACGTATTTGCTTCACAATTCCAAGTGATTCTCATTACTCATGGAATCCATATATGCCAATTTGCCTGCTTGCTAAAATTTATTTGTAGCCCCCAAATCAATACTCCCAGCAATACTGCAGTCATCTGTAGATATGCATATGTGCACAGTGTGGTGGAAAACTGCAGTCACCTATTGCACACATTCCCAGCTGAGGTAGACAAAGGCAATGTTCTGCCCTCGTTTCAGCTCACATATCATAAACAAGGGTCCTTTGGCCGTCTATTTAGTACCATGTTTTTTTGCATGTGTGCTTTCTGGGGGTCATTTCGTTGTTTAAAATGGCTCCCAAGTGCAATGCTGAAGGGCTGTCTGGTGTTCCTAAGCGTAAGGATGTGGTGTGCCTTAGGGAGAAAATTTGTGCTAGATAAGCTTCATGCAGGCATGAGTTCTAGTGCTATCGGTCTTGAGCACAATGTTATCACTGTTAGCAATGTTATCAACAATTAGTAACTATGGTGTCTTTAAACAGAAACACACATGAAGCAAGGTCACGTATTGATTGACAAACATGTATTGACAAAAATGACATGACCATACACTGGAAGGAATCTAACGCAAGGGGCAATGATTCAGAATTCACTCATGCAGCGTTTGAGGTAAATTTACAAAACATAACTACCACAAACAACTGTGTTTACTACACTGTACATGTGTCATTTTATGGAATATGTTAAAACTCACAATAAAATAGCTTTGATGGGTGGTATTCAATACACATTGTATAAAAGAATCACCTATACAGCCTTTTTTTTTTTTTTTTTTTTTTTTAATGAGACAGGATCTCACTTTGTTGCCTAGGCTGGAGTACAGTGGCACAATAGTAGCTCACTGTAGCCTCGACCTCCCAGGCTCAAGCAATCCTTCTGCCTCGGCCTCTTGAGTAGCTGGCCTCTTGAGTAGCTGGGACTACAGGTGTGCATCAGCACACGTGGCTAACTTTTGTGTATTTTGTAGATGTGGGGTTTTGCTATGTTGCCCAAGCTGGTCTCGAACTCCTGGGCTCAAGTGATCCACCAGCCTCAGCCTCCCAAAAGTGCTGGAATTACAGGCATGAGCCACTATGCCCAGCCAACTACACAGCTTTTAAGGCCCCTTTGAAATGTGAACAATTTTCATCATTTAGCACTTAGAAATAAGCAGAATTTTAAAACTCCAACTGTGCTTCTGGTAGGCAACATGTTATCTCAGGGAAGGGCAGAAATGGGCAATAGGCTCTGAAATTTCAACCTTCAAAGGTTAAAGGGTAAGTACCAGAATTTCCAGGCAAGCCAGAGGGTTCAACACAAGCACCTAATTATGCTCCCACCTGAAAACCTACTAGAACTACTGTAAAGAGATTTTTTTCAGCTTTACGGAGGTATGATTGTCAAATAAAAATGATATATATTCAAGGTAAACAATGTAATGTTTTGATGCACATATTGTGCAGGATTTTTTTTCAGGTACAACCTCACAAGAATACGAGAAGAAACATTAGCAATAACATTTTGGAAGAAAGGAAGTAGAAGTAGAAAATCAACAATGGGAAAAACTAAGAATCAACCATACCAACACTGGGCACCTCTGGGAAGTGGGGGTGAAGTGACACTAAAATAAATACATTTGGTCAAAAGTTTAAGGACTAGTTGGATCCTGAGATGCATATTTGAAGGTTTATACTCTGTGGCAGATAAAAGAGGGCTCTGCATTGGAGGGCACAGGCACAGCTCTAAATGGTAGTACTGTACCAAAGAGATGAAGGAAAAAATGCAGGCTGTGAATGATGGGGCCCCTGTGTTCTTTCCCCACTTGGCTCTCACCGTCATGGCAAAAGGCCTTTTATCCTTCAGTTTAAAACTCAAAACTTTCTTTGGAAGGCCTGACTTATTCTAAAGATATCGCAGGACTTAACCCAACACACAGCCAGGCCATTGCAGGCCCAATCGTGATGCCAGCATGCTCCACCCTATTAAAAATAAGCAGACCAGCATATATCAGAGAAAAGCCTTTAACATGGAAGATTAACACAGAAAAAAACTATCTTGAAGTAAATAGGGAGTGGAAGATGACAGTACCTTCAGAGATGAGAAGATATAAGACAAGAATAAGAGACTATAAAAAAAGATTTTAGGAACAAAAGAGCTCTTAAAATTGAAAAACTTGACAGAAATTTTATTCTTTTTCAACAGAAGGGTTGGAAGATAAAGTTTAGAAACTGCTCTAGAAAGAGCAAAAAGAGATGAAAATTAAGAGCAAAGGCATGAAACCAAGTGTATCAGTCCAGGAGGTCCAAGAGCTAAACAAAGGGGGCTCTAAGCAGGAGAGAGCAGGGAGAATCACAGTCCCAGCGCAGAGCTGCCGTACTGAAAGAACCCACCAAGGGCCAGTACTGTCCAAGAAAAACCTTTGTCAAGGCACCTAACTGAAATTTTAGAGCACAGAGGCCAGAGGCTAGAAAATTCCTATGGTCTTATGATTTCAAATTTCTGAAGGAAAGTGCTTTCTAACCTAGAATTCTACATTCAGCCAAACTTGCAAGCAAATACGAGGTAGAATAAAGACTCTATCCATGCAAAAATTAATTCTAAGGTGTTACAGGATTCAACAAAATGAGTTGCATCAGTATTATCAGATTTCTCACTGCTGGAGAAGAGAAATACAAACACCGAGGGAAGGCTAAAAAGAAACCACTGGTGTTGGTTTAGAACCAGAGGCATCTGTAGATGTGCACAGTTAGGAACAGGAACATGTTCTAAGAAATGTGTCATTAGGCAGTTTTGTTTTGTACAATCATAAAGTGTACTTCCACACACCTAGAAGGCATGCCCTACCACACACCTAGGCTATGTGGTGTAGCCTACTGTTCTTAGACTACAAACCCACGCAGTTACTGCAGGGAATACTGTAGGTAACTGCACAACAATGGTAAGTACTTGAGCATCTAAACATAGAAAAGGTCCAGTCAAAATATGGTATAAAAGATAAAACATGGTATACCCATAAAGTGCACTTACCATGAATGGAGCTGGCAAGACTGAAGTTGCTTTGGGTGAGTGGTTAGTGAATGTGAAAGCTTAAGACATTACTGTCCACTTTTATATCCCTGGCAGCAGTTTGTTTACACCAGCACCACCATCAACAGAAGTAATGTGTTATGGTACGTTACAAGGTCACTAGGCTATAGAAACTTTTCAGTTCCATTATTTTATAGGACCACCATCATATATGTCATCCATTGTTCACTGAAACACCATTATAAGATATGTGACTCTATGTGTATTTCCTAGTTCTGTACACTGAAAGGGCCCAGAAGTCATGATACCCCTACAGCAGTGAGTACTCCAAGCCACTCTACTAAATGCCCAGTCCCCAGACTGAGGCAGGGAAATGACACGGTGCACCCAGAACATCTTACTGTGCTGGAAAATGCAAAGCACTCAAGAATTGATGGAAACGTCACAAAGGACAAAGAAACTATTGATAAAAGAAACCAGCTAAATCTGGAAACATCTGAGCAAAATAATGACAGTAATGAATAATAACTCACTGAACAAAATAATCCAGGAGTTCATACTGACAAATGAATGGGAAAAGGGGAAGCTCTTGAGTACAGTGTCCTCCCCATCAAAAAAAGGCCAGAAAATAGCCATTACAGTAACAACTCAGGCAAGAATCATAGACAAATGAATGCTAAAACTAGGGGTTCAAGTTTGATGAGAAATAGGTTATTCACATGGTTTTTAAGTATCCCCCCCACTAATTACATATTACCAAAGGGAAAAAATAGTAACATTGGAGAAACCTGGTGGACACCACCTTAACCAAGATCAAAGTTAATATCATCGATAATGGGACAACACATCCAATGCCTCCTAATGTGAAGCTTTAGGGAGATAGCATCACTTTTGCATTTCTGCCAAAAATGCATAGTGTGAATCTAATCATGAGGGAACAGACAAACCCAAACTGAAAAGGGACAGTCACAAAATGATTGGCCTGTATTACTTTAAAAATGTCAATACCAGCTGGGCAGAGTGGCTCACACCTGTAATCCCAGCACTTTGGGAAGCCGAGGCAGGTGGATCACCTGAGGTCAGGAGCTCAAGACCAGCCTGGCCAACACGGCAAAACCACATCTCTACTAAAAGTACAAAAATTAGCCAGGTGTGGTGGCGCATGCCTGTAATCACAGCTACTCAAGAGGTTGAGGCACGAGAATTGCTTGAACTCGGGAGACAGAGGCTGCAGTGAGCCAAGATCGCACCACTGCATTCCAGCCTGGGCGACAGAGCAAGTCACATTTCCCCCCCACTGCCAAAAAAAAAAAGTCAATACTGTGAAAGACAAAATCCAAGAAGTGAGCCAGATTTAAGGGGGCAAAAGACATAAAAGCTAAATGCAATGAACTGGCTTCTGAAAGGGGCGGAAAAGCTGCTATAAAGACATTACTGGACCCAGGAATATTTGAATAGTCTTTTGATTCAAAATCACTGTTTCTGTCCAGTTTGATGAGTGACTGTTCTTAAGAAATATACACACAAAGTACTCAGGGAGTAAAGGGGAACAATGTCTGCAAATAGTATCTCAAATGCTTCAGAAAAAATATTTATGCTTCAGAAGAATGGCAAAACCAATGTGGCAGGCAGTATGTTAACCCCTGGTGAGCCTGGATGCAGTCAAGTCCTAAATTCCTCATTCCATTCTTAACAACTTTCCTATAACTTGAAATTTCAAAATTAGAAGTGAAAAAATTAAGAATATTTTACTTTACTCTCTGTTTTACATATAATCCTATTCTCCATCAATACCTGTGAGTCAGTGTTTACAAAAATTAAAAATGACAAAAATTGGTAGGGGGAAATTCACTGGAAACCATTCATGGACCAAGGGCAAAAGAAACTGAGGTACAAACTTCTTCAACTCTGAGACCCAGAACACTACATTGTGGCGGTGTTCATACTGAAAATACTTAGTCACAGAAATATAAATTTTTCATTTTATTCAAAGTTGGTACAGAATTACTAATATTTCCATAAAATAATTACTATACTTCAGTTACAGGACAAAATACCACAGAAAGGAATGTACTTTGCAAGAAATGTAGTTCATCTTAAGTTTCCAAATACTTTTGAAGGCTAATGCAGCAGCTGGCAAAATAACACACAGTACACAAAGAACAGTGTATTTTACAGAGTCAGTAATGAAAACTGACAGCTCTTTAGCAGATATGTTTTTTTTCATTTTTTAAACAATAACACTTTCAAAAACACATGAAACCAAGATCAATACATGTTTACAATTTTAAAAAATCAGATTGTACACAGTAGGTTAGAACAGACATGTTAGAATTGTCATGATTTTAACAATCTTAAATCTACAATTTCAACTGTACTCCTTTCAATATAGAAATAACCTGCTTTATACCAAATTCTACTTTCTGCTTGCAACTAAAACACTGTACAATGAGATGGATCCAATTAGTCAAACCTTAAAATTAAAAAAGCTGTGGACAACAGAGGGTAAACTGGAAATCCATTTACAATTCAAAAAACTCACTAATAACAAAATTAATGTTCATCAACTTCATTTATAATCACATTTGGTCTACAATGCCTAACTAAAATGACACATGTACACAATACACACCCCCAGTGTACTAACAGGTCTCTTACAAAAAATCTGAACAAAGCATCATAAGCAGGACACTGGGAAGAACATTTTTCAATGTAGACATCTTTTAAAAATGCATTAATACTTACATATCAAAATTACTAGATAAAAGCAGCAGCACTCTGCTGACATTTGGCTTAAAAATAAATGAATGAATGAAGCAATTTCACAGGATATTATTAGAAAAAGAATTGGTTTTCTTCTTGAAGAAGACTACTAACTTTTGCACAGCAACTATTTTTGATATCCATCTTATCAAAAAGAAAAAAAAAGCACTGAGAAGTATAACACAGTTCATACATGATTGCCAACATGGGTCTGGACAAAAGAAAATGGGATGTCCAAGCAAAGAACAGGTAAATCCCTGCTCTATTTCTGAACTCTGCTGGCAATCTATAAACTGAAGCAGTAACAGTGGGGGAAAGCAAGGGAACAAATTCCATACCATCATCTGACACTAATGGAGTATGGCATTATTAAAAAAAATAAAGCTTTTGCATTTTAATAACCCCACAGAAAACTCTATGAGCAAAAGACTTGATCTGTTTGCCACTCAAAAGTTAGAGATCTCACAGTGAAATTAGAAAACTCTAATTATACATATTTACACTGCTAGGACTACTTTTCACCTAGGCTAATTAAAGCAGTTCTCCATGAAATTATAAATGAAAGGCATTTCTGCCAAAGAAATCTCCAGAAGCATTTTTTTGTACAGTTCTTACAAACTATCTTAAATTTAAAAACATGTAAAGGTACAGAACACATAGTATGTAGGATTAACAGGTTATAACAGCTTTGCATTATCACACGTTGCTGAACCAAGGATGTTCCTCAAACTTCTCTTTCCTGCACTTCTGGTACTCTTCTTCCCATCATCCCCCCCAGGCCTGAGGTTTGATATTCTCAAATAATGTGGTAGGCTCATTCCTGGCTAGCTTTTTGCTGGCAAGAATAATCTCTCCCTCAAAGCGTTCAGGTTAACTCTTCTAAAACATCTCAAATTAGTCTACACCAGATATAGTCTTCCTTCTAGATATATTAGAGTTGACCAAGTCTTTCCCTAAAAAGGTAATTATATAAAAGAGTAGGAACAAAGGTAGTCATTTCTCTCCCATTCTGAGAATTACATCTTTTAAAAACACGGGCAAAATTTAAGACAAAGACATTCATTCATTCTTGATAAACAAGCTACTCGGAGGTGAAGTGAGGAGGTGGAAAAGGGCAATGCTGAGTAGAAGAGCATACGTTTTCTTCTGCACACACATTAACAGATTTCATCTCATCTAGACTAGGAGAGGGTTAATGGGACAAGTGAAAGAATCCTCTCCATCCCATTGTGAAAAGAAAAGTAGCTCCTCTAGCAAATATGCTTCAGAATTAATCTGATGCTCAGAACACTCAGATCAAATTATCCTTTATTAAAATGAGGCACAGTCAAGTATAGGAAAAAAATAAAGGTAACTTCATCCCTCACATACAAACATACACAAAAAAATCAAAGACAAGTAGTATTTGCCCTGTTAAAGTATGACTTTCTGCATGTTTAGGGGGGCACTGTTAAGAGGTAATATTTCTTAAAAGATTTAAGATTTTTTACAAAAAACCCCAATGACACTACAGCTTAAAGCAGAAATGTGTCACCTGTTCCACCCACCAAAAACCTAGACATCCGTCCCTGTTTCTCTAGTTTCAAGTTGCAGTAAAAAGCCCTCAAACCCCATTTTAGCTAGTAACCCTCAAATATAATTTTGGCATTCTTGACATTCATATTCTCTCCCTCCATCAATGTGGTACAAACTTAATGAGATTATTCCTTTGGATCCCTTACCATTAGGACCAGTTTAGATACCGCATTGTCTTGGGCTTATCAATACTGTAGTCCTCATAGCAACTCTGAGACAAATACCTGGTGGCCTTTATGACTGGCACTTGTGGGGTACAGAGAATACTATTAGTCTTGTGCTTTCTATGTGTGGATACACCAATGTGTGAACACGATTTTGTGCTTTCTATGGACTTTAGCTTTCTATCATGGAATATAAACTGTTGTCACATACCTGTTCTCAGATATACCTATCAACCTACAATGGAAAAACAACAAAATTAAGATCACAGAACATAAGTAACTTTAAATTTTAATTATGGATATAAAAGAAACAACATTTAGGCTGCAACACAAATACAGAACTACCTGGTTTCACTGAACCTAAATAAAGGCTGCACATAAAGTATGTAAATATAATGCATGTTTTTTTTTTTTTACTTCCTTCACTAGTTATGACAAAATTTAAGAGGAATAACAAATACAAATTTTCTGTTAAGAACGGAAAGGTGCAAACTAGCAGAGTCAATACTGGTAACCAGAAGGCACTAATCCAAACACATAAATTTCAAAAGCTGGTTATATTATGGAATATCATATATACTGGCCTGTGCCAGTTTGGGATTTCTACAATAGCAGTAAGCCTCGTTTCTATTTCCACTTATAACAACAAAAAGATGAGTTACTAATGAACATTCCACTTACAGAAGTCTAGGCTATGTTGATAAATTGAAAACTTATCTAGACTACTCTGTCCAAGAGCAATAAAAAGTAAACACTCTTTTATCCAGCAGCACTAGGAAACGGTGAATTTACCAAGATAAATTAGGTTGGGGGATAGCTACTGCCAACTTGTGCTGTTGTCGAATTCACTGTAATACGTATTCCTCTTATTGATAGAGCTCTGAATGTAAACAACCTAGAAGTGAGGGGAAGAGCTTCAGTATCACGGGCAACAATTGTGTTATAGTGCTTTTCGGTGGTATAGAGCAAAACCACTGTTCCTACACTACGAAAAATCTGACACCACTGTGTTTTGTCTTGATTTGCTCGCTCTTCAGCTGCTTACTTTATTCTAGCATCCTTTCTCTTCAAGCAAGCTGTGAACCCAGGTAACCGAATTTAAGAGTCATTACATAAAGTAAGGTTATTAGGTCAACAGCCTCAGACTATGTATGGTACTGCCCAAAAAGTAAAGTGTACAAGATTAGCAATGATACAGATATACCAAACAGTTTTGTTTATTTCCGAGTGAAAGACTATATGCCAATGGTTAGGGTTGTTGGTTACCAGGTAAATTAGGTGCTTACCCCAAAACAAAAAAACTAATCCCTCTTTTTATAAAGAAGTTTAGATGGAAACAGAAACACAAATTACATCAATTCTCACAACACTCCTTTAAAGGTGAATCAGTAATTTAAAGCCTTATTCTCAGCATTGGAGAGAGAGAAGTTTAAATAAAAACATTTATATGACTACTAAGTGAATAACGGTGTGGGACTCACCACTGGCAAAGCCGGTTAATTACTTTGAACCTTAACTAAATTCTCTTCTAGGAGTCAAAGTAGCTGAACAGCTAAAGTATTCCAACAGAGGACAGTCTGACAAAAACATTCCATATTAAGTGACCTTGATAGAAGAAAAAGATTTGCAGCCCTAAGTTAACCAAGTCTAGCAATCGAAAGATTACTTTTTCACAATCCAGCCTCATACCTTCCAGTACAAAAGGGTTCCTCTATATGCCAACTAATTCCAAATTTTTACTTTTACTGCAAAAAAACCTTTTTGGCATCAAAACTCCATTGTTTCTCTGCACTCTGACACCATCATTTCAAAGGGGCTCACATAAATGATCACTACTGCTCTCTCTATAATTTTTGAAAAAGGAGTTTTGAGAATAAAATAGTGCTTTTATTATTAGCCAACACAAAGTGAGAAAATCATTCTTGAGAATTAACATTTTAAGCTAACAGAAATTCAGTATACTTATATTTATTGAATCATTATTTGAATCTAAAAGTCCTCAATACTGGGGCGAAATGTCACTTTCACACACCATGCCAATATGCCTTAAAGTGAACTAAGCAGACAAAAAAATCAAAATTTGAATTTGCTAAGTGCTGAAAAGACTAGGTGTAGAACTGACACAGCAATGTGAAGGAAGACAAAGAGAAAGACCAGTCTCTGAATGGTAAGTGGGCATATACACATATAGAAATATATCCCATTTGTAAAGAAGTCTGCTCAGGCTATTATCAACACTGAAATGCCTTCAACAACCTAGCATTTGGCCAATGCAAAATCTTACAAATATTCCTCAAAGCATTTTTCTATTAAATTATCTCTACTGTGTCAACAAACTTTGTACTTTATAATGCTTAACATCAAACCAGGGTTTAGAAAGCTGAAACTTATTTACTGGTGCCCTAATTTATATGGGGAGGAGTTTAAAGTAGCTGAGAGCCAAGGTGCTTCAAGCTCTAGAATCTCATGAAAATGATTCTACATATGCAGATTTTAAGCTAATATTTGTCTTTTACCAACGGACTAATGTCTGTGTCACCCACGTACTTAATCTCACTTAATCATTTTTCTGATTTCTTAGGAAAATTCTGTTCTGGCAAGTCTCTGTAGTCACATAATTTAACAGGAAAAGTCTTGTATACATCTCTCTACCCAAACCTAGGAAATAGTGAGGTGTCACCACCAACGACCCATGTGATCCCTTTCCAGTCATCACGCCTCTGATCAAAATGAGCCAGGAGAAATCAACATAACGTAACCCTGTAAGTTTTAACACTGCCAAGCAGGAACAGGGAAGACCTAACCTTTGAGTAGCAAGTAACTGAGTAGCTAATAAGCCGCTTTATTTGGTGGTAAAGAATGAAAATAACCCATAGGCTACACCAAATGATATTCAAAGTCGGGGGGAAGATCCATATGCCCACTATAAAGAAAATAAGCCATGGACTGCGAATACAGACACACTCAATTGGCTCTCACAAGACTTAACCCCTTGCTTAGCCTCAGGTTACAGAAGTGCATAACAACCCCCTCAGCTCACTTCTTAAAATGTGAAGTTTCACAGAGTGATGGGCCCCAGCTAATTTCTTGAGGTATCATCCCTAAGAGCTATGGCTACCTGACCCTGGCCAGCCTCTTTGTGCCAAAAGACAATGGATCCTTTGAGCCAAGTGAAAAGGAAGCCCTAGGAGATGAGATCTATTGAATTTAGGCCAAAGGACACAGCACCACTGCTATTGCTTGATGCTTCTCTAATCTAAAGACAAAGCATAATTACCCCCAGGAAAGAACAGCTGGGGAAGAAGAAATCGGGCTCAAGTGTTTACTCTCTGGGGGTGGCAGAAGAGAATATTCTGAAAGATGACCAGGGAAATTAGAGGTCCCACAAAATACGCAATAATCATCCTGCATACCAATATGCCCTTCTCATCAGATCTTGAGATTAAAACTGCCTGAGAAGACAAAAGTCTTAAGAACTGGGGATACCATTAACACCTGGTAAGACATTTATTTTTCTCTACCTTCCAAGACCAGTGTCCTCACCTCATTTTGACTTTTAGCTATTCTAGTCAATATCAATCTTCAATTCTGAACCTTAGCTTGAGCTAATATAAAAATATACACGTTAATGTCTAAAGACCAATGTCATCATTTAGGACCCATTTAGTCAGTGTAAAGTATGAACATTTTGCTAGCTTAAGACAGTCCATGTATCATTCCAGGAACAATCATTCTAATGAAATATAGATTGAAGACCGGTCCCTGAATGAAGTTGCAATCAGCAATTCACAAACTTACTCGAGCACATTATCTATTACTGGGAAGCAATAAGAAAGACAAGCTTCAGGGACGTTAGTCTAAATAAAATGATGTTTATATTGGCAAGAATAAACAATTCTAATGAATATGCTAATAGTCATTCCTTATTTACAGACTTTAGTACTCTAAACTTGACCTACTGCTATATACACACAGACACAAGATGACGTAGCTTATGTATCTTACTAAGACAAGAGCAGAAAGAAGGTAGAGGGACCCTAATTCTCCAAACTACTAGGACTCAATGTTAAATAAAGGGAGAAAAAAAAAATCACAAACACCTCCTATTCATTTACGCTGGATATGGAAGAGATAGGCTGCCCAGTCAATATGTCAATTATCACTGAATTACACAGTAGTGTGGTTCAAAGAAAATTTTAGTTCTTACAACTTAATGTTAATTTGAAAAATCCAAGATCTTATTACTTTCCCAAACACCAAAAGGTTGTCCCAAAGGAAGAACAGTTCCTTTGAAAAAATAGGACAAACCATTTGTCCAGACACATCTGAACAAACCATAAGTCCAGATTTGGAGACCTGGTTTCTGTTCTTCCCAAATAAGACTTCATAACCTTGGACATGTTGCAGCCTCAACTTCCAAACAAGAAAAGGATGAGCTCTATCTATTTGGCCCCCAAATTATAAACCTCAAGAATAAAATTGAGAAAAAAATTCTACAAGGCACTCTAAGCTCTTCAGAAATACATGCTATTCATACATAAATTATTTTTTCATTTACAGACTCAGTCCATCAGAAAGCCTCCTGATCATGGGAAGACACTATGCTACCTGACAATTTCTAAAATTAACTTTGGACTAATCAAGTCCATCATAATGAAACTAGTTTATAGTTTCAAAAAACTAAAAATTAAAAAGACTGAGTTTTGATTCAAAATCTACAAAAGTATTTATGAAAGTAATTTCCCTAAATACAAGCCTAGTAAAATCATGCAATCTAAAAAGTACCAGAGATTAAAGAAAGTCAAAGAAAGTACATACATAATTTGCTTCCTTCATCTTTCATGGAGGACAAAGGACAGTGCTGAGCATACAAAGACACAGAAGTACGTAATCTGTAGAGCTTTTCTCTAACATCTTTTGTACCCTGTACCCACTAGCTGCAAGTGGGTGCCAAGCCATGTCAAGTTAGAGACCTATAATTACACAGTCCTGTAATACCCTCCACAAGACACACTACTAACCCCAAAAGTTCTTGTTTGGCACCTCTCAAACATGCTATCCATCCTACAGAAAGACTATACTGACAACCTAACAACAGCAAAGTATGCACTGAGTTTTCTGTTACCGATGGCCCAGCTTGCATTGAAACATCCTCATGCTCTAAGTCACTATAACAAAAATGTAGAGGCTGTGTACAGATGGAAAGTCTTTTGAGGAAAAAAAAAATCAGGGAAAAACTTATCAAGGATGCAATGAGATATCAGAATTAAATTTTCCCTCTAAAAATTCAACCTTGATATATCGTCATCTAATCAAATAAAGCAATCCAGCACACAAAGGCAGCGTCAATTTTTCTTCAGGTTTCTGGACATATCTTCCAACTGGATCCACTTAGGAAGGCATGTGGCTAATAATTTTTCCAAATAACAAGAACAAAGCTAGAAAATTAGCAGAATATATGAGTAATCATCTGATTAGCATAAGTTAATCAAACACTGCTTAGGGGGCTGGTCATTTCCAAACTATATGAACAACCTTAATATGATCAATAAATATGGGGATCATCAGCAACATTTACTTCATTTTCTCCCCCATAATCATTTAACAATACAATCATGACATGTAACTTTACAGGCAGACTTGTTGGTCATTTCAGTATGGTTCGCTTAAACTTGAAAGTAGAAAGAAAAAAAAAAAAAGGAACTGGAACAAAGTTTTTCCCTAACATTCCATATACTACTGGTGGTACAAAAATACCTACAGGAAAACATTCTTTCTTTTGGCAATCAGAATCCGTAGGCTCATGCTAACAAAATGAACCTGGCAAACGAACTTGTCCTGAAACAAGTATTACACAAGCACATTCGATTTTCAGTACATAACTGATTGTACAATGTCTAAGAAATAAGTTTTTCTTAATGGTAGGAGGGATTACAGAGACAGAAAAAAAAATCAGAAATGAGCAAATCTTCTACTTCAGGGTAAGAAGGTCTGCCAAGACTTGGCAGTGCAGACAGTATACCTTAATTCATGGTAACTTAACATATATTCTGCTCTAAGTGCTCTGTGAGAATAATTGGTCTCTCCTTACTTTGGTATGCAAAATTTAAAACCACATTTGCACAATTCAGTCTGTTAAGTTTTGCTTCACTTAAGTTGAAGATTTACTTTCATCCATCTCTGGGAAAATAAAGTCTTGTAAGTAGATGATTTCCTGCTAAGTAAAATTTGGCTAAAACCTACAGCGTAAACAATGCCTGAGAGATGCAACAGTTACATAACTTTTTTTCCCCAAAGACCAGTCAGTATTGTCTTAAGTTAGTGTCTCACCATATCCTTAAGTTCATAAGGAGAAATAAACAAACATGAAAATTCCAAGTGAACACACAGCAAAAAGTCCAATATTTAGTATTATTTTAACTTGCCGAGTCTCTTCTAGCATCTGTAAACAAACAGCCTCCTCCTCCATCAGGTCTCTGAGACTCCTCTTGCTGAGGCTCTTACTTTTAAAGCCACAAAACCAGTCTATGAACTTCCAGTACCGACCTCCATCCTCCGTTTCTTTCTTTCTTTCTTTCTCACCCATGAGAGCTGCTTGCCCATTGGAGTAAGCGTCAACTGGTGTTTCTGCCTCCGAATGACCTAAGGATGCCACTGGGTTGCCCTCCTCTCTGCAGGTTACCAACAGATTAACATCTTCAGGCTGAAGGCCCTTAATGCTGTCTTCAGATTTACCGTTGGGAATGATGTGGTTGATGGTCTCATTATTCTCACTGCATCTCAGAATGCTCTTTTCTTGCATTTTGTATGGTTCCTCTTTTGGGGAGCAGCTCTCCTTCATCACCAGGTTCTTCTTAGACCAAAAGGTGGTGGTACGAATCTGTTCCTTTGTGGGAGGTGGCGTGAGAAGGCTCACAATTACAGTAATGAGTCCCGTGACCCAAAACAATCCTGTGGCCACATACATATAATGGATGTCTTTGATGAAGCCTGGCCTATTATCAGGTTGGTCACATTCTGGGGCACGGTAGGCAAAGGCCAGTACCAAACGGACTGCTCCAAGAACAAAGCCAGCCATTCCACCATAGAAAGCCCCTTGTTCATTGCAGCGCTTCCAGAAAATTGCCAGCAGGAACAAGGCTGCCACTGGGGGTGTCAGGTAATCTGCTACCTCCTGAATGTAAAGGTACATCTGGCCTCCTTGCATCTCCACGATGATTGGCACCCATGCTATGCTGATCACCACCATAAATGCCACAAATATCCTCCCCACAATCATTAACTCCCGGGAGCTTGCGCTCTTGCGGATAAGTTTGTACACATCGAGGGTGAATATGGTACTGGCACTGTTAAAGATAGAGTCCAAGTCACTCATCAGAGCTGCAATCATCACTGCCATCATTAAGCCCCGAAGGCCCACAGGAACCAGCTTCATCACCAGGCGTGGGTAAGCAATATTGGAGCAACCAGCTCTGCTTCCACACACTAGCATGCAGTGCTCTGGGTTGATGCAAGCTATATCATCAGTAAACAGTATCCTGGAAATCATTCCTGGGACAACTATGATAAACATTGGCAGGAGCTTTAAGAAGCCAGCCATAAGAGTAGAGCCTTTGGCATGAGCAATGTTTTTGGCTGCAAGGACCCTCTGCACGATGACTTGGTCAGCACACCAGTACCATACTGAAGCTGGGGTCTGCCCAAGAATGAATCCAGGCCAAGGAACATCTTCATCTGTTGGATTCCGCAGCATTTTCAGGGCTTCTTTCTTAGGGTAGACATTACAAGAATTTGTGTTGGAAAGGTTGTATGTCAATAAGATGGAAGTGACATCGGGTGAGGCCAACATGTACCTTCTCTTAACTTCCTCAAACCCGCCAATCTCCATTATGCTAATAATCATAAGTGTAAGTGCCCCAATGATCATGAGCAGAGCCTGTAGAGTGTCTGTGTAGATCACTGCAACAAGGCCTCCAGTGACAGTCAGCAAAGCAGTCATGCCAATGAGCAGGATGACAGACACATAAAGATTCCAACCCAAAGACTCCTGGATAAAGAGGGCACCCGAATACAGATCCACCGAGAGCTTGGTGAAAATATAGAGAATCAGAGACAAGGCTGCAAAATAGACCTGAATCCTATGGCCACCAAATCGCTTGGACAAGTATTCAGGCATGGTATATACCCCTGACCGGATGTAAATTGGGATGAAAACCCATCCCAGAAGTTGTAAAAGCAGTAAGGCATTGAATTCCCATGCGCCCACTGCAAATCCACTTGCAGCTCCAGATCCTGCCAGCCCAATGAAGTGCTCACTCCCAATATTGCTCACAAACAGAGAGGCACCAATTGCTACCCAGGTCATAGAGCGCCCCGCCAGGAAGTATCCACTCACGGTGCTTCTATTAGATTTCCACATGGCAAAAAAACCAATGCACATGACCAGGATAAAATACAGAGCCACTATGGCAATGTCTGCTGTGTCCAGTACAGCTCTCATTCTGGTAACTTGTGAATAATAGCGTCCAATGACAGAAGTGTCCAACTTTTTATTTATTTTTAGTAACCCCAGCCAAGTCTGTAAACCATACGTGAACTGGACTACACAGAGCAACACAGCAGGTCAAAGTCTTTGTCCTTTGGTTTGCTGTCTTGATGGTGGTGGTTGTGATAAACTTTGAAGAAGACAGTTTAAATTTTCCGCTTCTTAATTGGGATTGAGAACTTAGCTCGTACTCTTAATCCACTCTCCACAAGACCATCAGCATTTACTCAGGTGCTGGAGGAGAAATTCTGAGTTGCAGCTAAGTCTAGTGAAGCCTACTGTACCAACCCTGCAAGGCAGCAAAGACAAAAGACAAAGATTGAATTAGAGGAGGGTCTCACCACGTGATGAGGAAACTTTCAGTCTAGCAAACACGGCGCAACAAGACATTCTTTATAAAAAGAAAAAAAAAAATTTTAAATACACTTCAGTTCCACAGGGAAGAGCAATCTATATGATCACAGCTGATACTTATGTCAGTGAGAATATTATCATTTTGACCTAAGGACAAAAATTCATCAACCTCATAACTAAGTGGCCTAACTTCAGCAGCTAACTGCCTACCACAGCATTGCCCTTTCTTGTCTCACTGTGGTAGTCTCAGATTGGAACAGGTACTAAGATCTTAAAGCAGCCTAAAGGGGAGAAAACACTAATTATATTCATAATAAGGGCACAAAAATGCAATCTTAAAATACTATGAATCCCAAGAGAGTTTGGGGCTAACTTTATGGCCAGTTAGGGTCCTGGATGGAACAGGCAGGTAGTGTTTACTAGATGTTATCACCTACCCTCAGAAAATTTAAATACAGAAAACCAAGTACTGCTCAGTCTCTGGAAATGCATTGTTATAAAGCTTCTTAAACTGATATAGTTGTCATACAGTAACTTAGAACTTGTGAGACGCCCCCTGCCCTAATGGGAAACAAGACATTCCACACAAAACTAGAAATATCCAACTTACAAAACAACTCAAAAATTGTATTATTTCTGCTAGTTAGAAGATGCTGCAAGAAGATAAAAAGAAAACTTTAAAAGAGGTAATTTCCTTCTCTTCCTTTTCATCAGGCAGTATTTCCAAAAGAACCTCTGAGAGGATAACGGCACTGACTAAAGGTGTGATTTTATTTTTTCCTTGTAATGCTTTGTGTTGAAGGGTATAGGAAGCAGAGAAAAGAGGGAGGAGGAGAAAAGTTTTCTGAAGACTAAAAAATGATTTATTATTATGTCCGCCAAACCTCAACAAAACAGACATTTGTTGACCATTAGATAAATCTTCAGTAGGACCATCAGGAATTTTTCAGTTCTGGATTAAGATAATCACTCTGCAAAACAGACATTTAAATTTACCTAAAATTAAATGTATTAAAATTTGATGGCTTTTCTCCTGAAAAAGAGACAAATACTAAATTTTCAATTAATTGTAATTGTAGCTGACAGATCAATACGAAAAACATTTTTATTCAACCTAATGCCTTCCACACATTAACTTCTAAATGATTTCTCCTTTTCCAATAAGGCAACCTCAGAGTACAATGTTTTTCCATTCTTTTTCTGATGAATCTAGGCATTTTCCTTTTAAGTCCTATAAATTATACTAAAGCTACCTCTTCTCAAAACTGTTCAAAACAGACCACAGTATTAGAAACTTTACAACACGCTTCTCACTGACAAAAGGAGCTAAACGTAATGCCTAGAAACTACTGCCCTACAAAATTAGGTTCTTAGGTCTAATGCAGAAAAAACTGCCTGGATAGAAATGTCTCAATCCCATCTGCATGCCTTTTTAAAGCATTAAGCACTACAATAATTATGCTATGAAAAGTGATTTAAATCCTTTCTAAGTGTCAATGGCTGGCATAAATAAGATTGCCAGAGAAAAGCAAAAAAAAAAAAAAAAAATCTTAAAAGTTGAGGTTTGTATCACTTCATACCTGCCAAATCCTGAAGATGATCAAATTTCTATGACCACCTTTCCCCGCCCCCAAAAGCTTTCAAGTTTTTAAACAAATTCTTTGACATTATGTAGGAAGAATCATCTAAATTTTTAATAAAATCTAATCAGATGACTAGTAAACATTATTTAAAAGGGTATCGTTAAATGTTTCTGCATAAGGGAAGCTTGTCAATTACAATGAAAACTGCTATGTCAATTACAATGAAAACTGCTGTTCGCAGTTATGAAACCCTGCCTCCAGGGCTCTCTGTTACCTAACAGCCATCCAAGTCATCCTCAGCCACTTGTTTCAGTTTTCAGAAGGCTACCAGGCTAATCAGGTATCACTCTTCCCAATGGCAGTAGCAACCACGTGCTCTTCCCAATGGCAGTAGCAACCACGTGCTTTCCAAAGAAGGGAGAGAAAAACACAGTGGGTATTTCTGGTTTCATCTGGGGGGTGGGGGATATAGGGTGGGTTATATGTCACAGTAGCTGCTGCAGCTTATTTGTTCAGAGAACAAAGTGCTGAAAAAGAAAACAAGCACTTCCTCAATCACTGGGAAGCACTGTTACTATCAGTAACATTGTTCTTCATTGTCAAATCTGATTTATGCAAGGTAGATATAGAAGCTATATTCTGCTGCCTGATGAATGCTCAAACTGCATGAAGTTCTCATGCTAGCCCTAACTCCTAACTTCTCTAGTAAAGTCGCTCTGCCCACAGGAGAGGTAGCAGAGAGTAGCCTAACACTAGGCTCAAGGCTGAATTCTCAACTCTCCACCTAGGCTTCCTCAGATCCTTCAAAGCCACTGCGGACAGTTCCCTTCTCACTGGATACCATACCAGTCTGTGGGTAGGTTTCTAGATTTTTCCAACTTAAACAAAATACATGCAGAGACCAGCACCTGGTAAAGACTGGAAAAGGAAAAACAAAACCAGAAACAGGTCAATTTAGTTTGTAGAAATATATAAAATACCATAATGCAATACAGCTATATTTTACACTCTAGTCATAGTCACAGCCTTGAATTTCAGTCTTTCAAGAGATAAACTACATTCCTTAAAAATGGTTCTGAATATACAGTATGTTTTATATATATACATATATATATATATGTTTTTCTTCCTTTTAAAGAAGTAAACATTTCTTCAACAAAATACAATGAGCACTGTCCAGGGTTCCCTTATTTTTACAAGAATACACATGGAAGAATCTTCAGCTAACATGAGGCTTTTTAACTTGTATTTTTATATTTATATATGCTTTTTGTCACAGTTCACCATTCAGGCAAACCTCTCAAGTAAAAATTATAAGACAATAAAATAGGTATAGTTATGAAAAGCATGTAGTTCCCTGGTAGTCCATTTTTTTCTTAAAAAGCTTCTGTAATGGGAGTAATACTTGTAGAATGCAAAAAGAAACAGTCCCCTAGTGGTGATGAGCAGATTTAGCCAAACCTCGAACACAAAGGTGCTTTGAAACGGAGCAGATTCCCCTTCTTCCCAAAAGAGAAGGCATCCTTCTCAGAAAGTAGTATTTTATTGTTTTGCACAGAATTAGAATGCAGTTTTGGTTCTATTCCACATATCTGGATAAACTAAATTGCAACTGAAGAATTAATCCAAATAGAGAAGTGTAAATATAAATATTTGCTGCATTTGACCAAATAGAGAAAAAAAGTAAGACCAAATTTAAATCAGCACTCTTTCAGGTGATATAACCATGTTAACCAAAATGTAATTATTTATCACGACCAGATCTCTCTTGTACTATCTGGGTGACCATATAATTTATCTTCCAAACCAAAAACTTATTCTGGAACTATCTGTAAACTGTAGGATATATGGGCACTCTATCAAAAAAATAATAAAATAAAAAACCACCTGCCATAAAAACCAAACAAGGAACAAGAAAAATTATCTCCTATACTCAGGGCTCCAAGTCATAATAAGTTCAGTGACACAAGCAGGCCTGCAAAGAGTAGTACGCAATAATCTTAAACGTGACCAAACCACCACCTCTTTAGCTTTGGAGTCAATTTACAAACCACACACTCAAGGTACAATCTGAGACGCCTAGTCCAGCACTCTCAATGGTAAGCTTGATGAGCCCTGCTCATCCTCTGATCCAAATGAAAAATATTCACTTAGCCAGCTAATAATTTAAGGGTTATAGAACACACAGACACCTCTGAAAACCTAATTACCTGAATTACAATCACTTTTGTGTAACCTTCCAAAAACAAAAAACATGGGCATACCCAAGCTTGTTTTCTCCCCACCCCAACAGATAGATTTCATGATTCTGTAAGAAGGCAGGTGGGTGTAGGTACTACATCTATGTAGGCGGCATGGTACAGAAGAAAACAGCACAGTTTTAAGGGCTGGATTCCATGCTCCATCACTTCCTAACTGTAGGATCTCAGGCAACAACTTCATCTCTATGAGCCTCAACAAGTCTCAACTGTCTGGCTTTTAAAATGAAACCAACTTGCTCCTTATGATTTATAAGGAATAAGTAACAGAAAAAGCTAGTATTGCCCAGTGCAATGGGGAGGTGGGCTCAGTAAATGTCAGTTTACTCCCTACAACTTTAATATACTAGAAGTGATATTAGTTCCTTTCAAATAAAACTGTCAACTATGTGCAAGGCATATTAGGATTTTCCCAAGTTATTTATATATAGAAGAACTAGATAAAATAATGCATTAAAGACGTAGCTCTCTCAAACATTTTAGACTCCCAACTGTCTCATCAACTATTAGCTCCTACTTAAATCACTTCAAGTAAAATACAAGAAGAAAAAATGTATATAAAATTCTTAAGACTTTTCATACATGCTTTCACTTTTGTCACCTTGACTCAAGGTCTAGGAAAGCAAATTCCAGTGGTGGAATAGACTACCAACGCTTGATGCAGACTGTATGTGTATTCACACAGGACCGTCCTCAACCCTCGCTTACTTTAAAAATGTGGAGCAAGGATATTGTAGCGGTTCATCAGTAACACGAAGAGCAAAACAGGTTTTCCTAATATAGGTGGCCTGAACTTCAGCCAGTTTTAAATTGTAAGTGGAGCTAAAGACAACACTACAGATTAAGTATCCCTAATGCAAAAATCCAAAATCTGAAATGCTCCTCCCAAATCCAAAACTTTTTGAGCACTGACATGATGCTCACAGGAAATGCTCACTGGAGCATTTTGGGTTTGGGATGTTCAGATTTGGGATGCTCAGCCACCAAGTAATCTGCAATATCCCACAATCCAACAAAACACTTCTGGTCCCAAGCATTTAAGATAAGGGATATTCAACCTGTACCGTAATGTTTTAATCATCCCTAAAATATAAAGAATTTGCCCTTAAATCTTTTTGACAAAACATTTCTATTAAATTTGCACCCTCACGTTTTTAAAAGTTATTAATTATACAAAACCCTGATTGGACTCAAATGGTGCTAAAGCTGTATTCTGATGGGTGAAGTTGAGGCAGAGTCGGGAGGGACTGCGGCCCTCATCCCAACCCTCTACCACCAGAACAGCTCTACTTTTATCAGTTTCTCCTGGGACAGGAGTGGGGAGGGGTTAAGAATGGATAATTTCCAAAGTAAATCATTTCCTCAAATCAAATCTTATTCACCTAGAGAAGTTCATAAATCACCAGATTTACTTCATCCATATACACTCCGCCCAAGATATATTCATTTTAACCTGATTCTACCAATGAGTTTGGCTCATCATGAATTTTTTTATAGAAATCTCAGAGAAATAAGACCTTGTAGATATGGCAGTCAGGGAGGAAGAACAACTATGAAACTACCACTGGTTTTAACTTTTATGTGAATGATACTAGATCACATATAGGAGCAAACTCCCAACAACCCACTTTGTTAAAGATAAATGAAAACATGAAATAACAGGCCAGGCGTGGTGACTCGCACCTGTAATCCCAGCACTTGGGAGGCCAAGGCAGGTGGATCACTTGAGGCCAGGAGTTCGAGACCTGCCTGGCCAAACCTCATCTCTAAAAAAAAAAAAACACAAAAATCAGCCAGATGTGGTAGCACACGCCTGTAATCCCAGCTACTCAGGAGGCTATGGCAAGAGGATCACTTGAACCCAGAGAGGTGGAGGTTGCAGTGAGCCGAGATCAAGCCTCTGCACTCCAGCCTGGGCAACAGAGTGAGACTGTCTCAAAAATAAAAGAAAATATGAAATAACAGAGCAGCAATGCCTATTACTATGTAATCTTGACCAAACATTTGTGTAACTCAATGAGAAGAATTCAAGAGGCTCAACACTATCTGCTTGTAAAAGACTGTTTATCAAAGATAAGTGAGTTATAAATAATGGAAATTAAAAAAAACCTTACACTAACCTAAGTCCTAACACCATCTAGGTACTGTGTCTAGTTTTATGTGCATTACTTTAATCCTTATAACAATCATGAGATAAGTACAATTATTATGACCATTTTACAGATGAGAAAACTGAAGCCATGAGGTAGTATGACTCACCCCAGGCCACAGTTGTCTGTGTTAAAGCCAGGATGTGCACTCACATCTGTATGTCTAAATAGCTTTTGCCCTTAATCACTATGCAATATTACCTTCAATGAAAAGGACATTACTGACAGGAAGAAACATTAACGATATTGATAAAAGATCATGCATGTTTAAAAAGTTGTACTTGAAAATACCCAAGATGGATATGTAACAATTGCTAACAAAGTAAGACTGCAAACAGCACATAAGATAAAAACCAGTTGAAATCTTTGTGTGATCATGTGAATGGATGTGTATGGAGAAAATGAAGAGATTAAAAGTAAAAAGAAGTCCCAGGCATAGGCTTCACATACAGCAAAGCCCTGACGAGTCAGCTGTAAGACCAGACTTATCTATGTTCTCACCATCCAAGTTCAAGGCTTTCTGCCTTCATTCTTTTTATCAGTGTTAATTAGTCATTCCACCAGAGGGGGAAAAATAGTAAGTCTTAAGGTGTATTCTATACTTGACCCAGTCATCACAGGCTATAGGATTCTATCTAAGCCAATCTTTATCTATCAACTCCCACAACTTTAAAACATTAAAATAATTAGCTGTACAATCTACAGATGCAAGGGTTCTCACAGTAAAATTTATGGACAACTGCTCTTAATGGATGAAGTGCTGTAGTTGCCTATTGTTCAGGGGTATGAGTAATTTGCTCTTGCCCAAAAAACCTGTTCTACTCTCAATCCTCCCCATCTCAGAACAGCAACTTCATCCTCACTATTGCTCAGTCCAAAAATTTTAGTCATCCTTGACTGCTCACTTTCTCCCTCAACCCACATGCAATCAATCCATCAGCAAAGCCTGTTGGCTCTACTTAAAATACATCCAGAATCAAAGACAACTACTAGCACCTTGGTTCAAATCACCATTCCATCTCATCCAGATCACTGTCCCGGCCTCTTGTCTCCATGCTTCTGCCCTTGGCCCACTACAGGGCACTAGCACAGCAAGCAGTCAACCCTTTCATCACAATGGACCAAACTAGCCTCTGGGACTGGCTATTTCCTATGCAGGCAACACTTTGTAACCCCAGATTTCCACAAGACCCGTCTCCTCTTCTTTTATGTCTTTGCACAAAAGTAACTTCCCTGACCACCTCAATGCCTCCCTTCCAACTTTGTATTTATCCATAGTACTCAACACCTAACATGCTATAAAAAACTTAAAACATTTCTTCTGTCTCCTCACTACCATGTATGTAAACTCCATGAGGGTAGAATTTTCTGTGTTGTTCCTTGATGTGTCCTAGTGTCCAGAACATCATCTTACATATTACAGGTGCTCAAATGTTAAATAAAAAAATCAAATATTAACAACTAAGTTCTTAGCCATCAAGACTGCTAAACTTCCAATATCCTATATTACCATCAACAGTGGGTTTTTTAAGCAACAAGAGATGCAGATTAAAGAGGCCTAAAGGGAGAAAGAGCCTCCTCCCTCCTCCACCAGTGATCTGCAATCTCAAATAGCTCCAGTTGAGGGTATGTGTAATGACAAGGCAAACTGGACTAGACAAATATGTTCATTCAGATAAAAATCTCAGTGGCCCATGACATAGTAAAAACCTGTATCTGGAGCCACCATCTCCCTCAACCTACCACCTACCACCAGTCTGGCCCACTTCCCTTCACTGTGCTAACTCCACTGTGGAATGTGTTTCGAGTTTTACTGCTGCAACTGTCAACATCCGCCTCTTAGTGTGCAGTGATATGTGCAGACCTTCCCTGTGCCTGTCTGCTGGCAACCGTTCCCACACAGCTCAAAGAGCAGGTCAGTACCAGCAAGCAACAATTCCCTTCAGTTCACCCAACAAAAACCCAAGCACCCTGATGTCAGCTCATGAAGAACTCCCTCTTCCACCTCTCCATTACACTTGGGTTCAGAGTTCCCACAAAACTAAAGAAGTTACCTTAGTAACTAGCATTTACCAAACACCATGTGCCAACTACTAATTTTACACTACATGTTTGAGCTCAGCTAATCCTAACAAAAATCCCAAGAGGCAGACATGATAATGATTCCCAATTTACAAATGAGAAAACCGAGGACATTTGAGAGGATCACTAAGGGAGTTCATGAACATCCCTTCTGAAATAAAGATGAAGAATGCATCCTTTTACAACACCTTTCAGGAAGACAAACACACACACACACACACACACACACACACACACTAGAAATAAACACAAGTCAGATAAAATCCAGTTAACTGATGCAAAAGGACTAATGTAATGAGAAAAATCACCACCGGTGAGCCCTGAAGTAATGCACCCAGGCTACGAGTACAGGGATGCTACGATTTTCAGGAGAAAGGCTGCTGGGGTACTTCAAAATGGACGCAAGTGGCTGATAACATCTGTACCCACACCAAGAATTAACCTTTTCTCTAAAATGCAGACATGTGTCCCTCTTGATGTGATCTATCCCTCCCAAGACCACTTAAGTGCTCTTACAAAACAAAACAAAACCTGAATCTAATCAAATTTCTACCTATGGGTCTAGAGAAATTACCTGGAATAGAAGAATATATATAAACAGCATTAAGTGACCAGTCAAATCCGGAAAGGTAAAGAGTGGAGGAAGAAGCTATTACAGAGTAAGAGACTTAAGGTCATTAAGCAAACATAACTTGTGGACCTTGTTTAGATTCAGAGTCAACCAAAACTGTAGAGAGAGACTTTTGACAATTCAGGGAATTTGAACATGAACATGAGGTGTTAAGGAATTGTAGTTAGGTGTGATAAAGGCACTATGGTTGTTTAAAAGTCATTTCTGGCCGGGCGCGGTGGCTCACACCTGTAATCCCAGCACTTTGGGAAGCCGAGGCGGGTGGATCACGAGGTCAGGAGATCGAGACCATCCTGGCTAACACGGTGAAACCCCGTCTCTACTAAAACTACAAAAAATCAGCTGGGCGTGGTGGCGGGCGCCTGTAGTCCCAGTCCCAGCTGGGACTGAGGCAGGAGAATGGTGTGAACCCGGAAGGCAGAGCTTGCAGTGAGCCAAGATCGTGCCACTGCACTCCAGCCTGGGCGAAAGAGCAAGACTCAGTCTCAAAAAAAAAAAAAAAAAAAGTCCTTATTTCTTACATACTAATTACTTACAGGTGAAATGATACTACGTTTGCTTTAAAGTACTCCTGTAATAATGATGATTCAGTCACCATCAGATGCTAAAACCAATGCGGATTGTTGGAGAACAAAATATTCAGTCTCAAGTTTGTTATTCCATAGATCACTTAATACAAAAGGGAAATAGGGTACATTCACAATGGCGCATTCTGGTGAATGCCACCTAATCAAATGACTGCTTAACAAAGTGGTATGCCTCCTGATGTGATGCATTGACATCCCTATGAAATACTCATTCCTGTCAACAATGACTAATCTAATCATGAAAAAGCAACTACAGTCAACTCCAAAGTGAGGGTTTCTGCAAAACAGTAGGCCTGGACTCCAAAACTCCTCAAAGTGCCACTGTTATTAATGACAAAGGCTTTGGAACTGTTAAAGGAGACTAAACAAGTAAATACATGATCCTTGATTGAATACTGAATTAAAACACTAAAAACTATTACTGGAAGAACAGCATAAATTTCTATATGAATTGAATATTTGGTGGTAGTATCGTATCAATGTCCATTTTGAATGTGATGGCTATGTTGTGGTTAGGAAGAAAGCCCTTATCCCTAAGAAAGGTATGTCAAGATGTCTGCAACTCTCAAAATAATGCAGATTAAAAAAAGATAAAATAAGGCATATTCTAACAATTAGTGATCTAGGCAAAAATCATACAAGTGTTAAACGAACTGCTCTTTAAGTTTGAAATTTGTTTAGTCATGTTAGCCAAGGGAAATTAATGAAAAAAATTTTAAGATAAAGAAAATAGAAGTGAGGAGACTGGAAATTAACAGTTGAAGCTAAGTGGTACAATACAAAATTTCATTAAACTACTGTATTTACCATATGTATGACCAAGTCTGTGTTTTAATTCTTCAGGTTTTCCACTTGTAAAATGGCAATCACTCTACCTAACCTTAAACGGCTGAGGATTCAAGAGAATTGTATATATGTATGTGAGTATAATATGCAGGTGTGTATATATATCTTAAATACATATACACACCTACATAACCCCTGCACCCCTACTTCAATCCATTGCTAAGGTTAGGCATTATTAGCAACTCATCTAGCCTCCCTCAAAGGCTAGCAACTATAAGGTTTATAGAGGTAAAACATCCTACCAGGTCAACTTTGTGTTTTTTTCTGTTCTCAGTCTACTTGGTTCCAATTTTATGTATCTAGAAAAAAACTGCTTCTAGAAGGAAATCGTTTCTGCTCATCTTTCCATGTGACTAAGGCAGAAAACCTAAGCACAAGCATCTTCCTGGTAGACCAGATTATAATTCACCAGGCCAAGTTATAAATAGAAGATTCAGAAATTTGGGTATTTCCTCTGAAAGATACTTTTTAGTTGGAAAACTTTAAAACCTAATTTTCTCCAAGATCTGGAGAATGTAACACTCAAGAAGTAAGAAGTAAGACAACAAAAAGGGTAACTTTAACAGTATTTGGGGGGACTGGTAGAAATTATGCCCTGAATGTTTAACCTAAGAAATCAAAACAGAAACATGGTATTCTAGATTATAAAGGCAGCTGGATTTTCCTCTTGCATTGCAAACATATGACAAGTAGAGGGATAGAAAAATCCAGGGAAATAGGGTCACGACTGTTTTCTTTGTATGCCAGATGACAGGAAATCTTGAAATTATCAATAGTTTCCAATGAGTCCATCCGAATCAGATAAAATACTCAAGACAATGACATTAGGAAAAATGTTTTCTTCAATCTTCTTACACACACAAAATTTGCAAAACCTCCTGGCCCTTACTTAGTCCACACATAAGAATGGCATTCCTATGAGACCAATAGTGCTACCAAAGTCTGCGAGACTTAGACTGCCTAATGGAAACTTGGTGTCTTCAAGCTTCAAGATACTATACTTCATACAACTGTTTTCTCATATGACTATTAACAAAACAGAAGGCAAGCAGTACACCAACAGAAGAATGGCAATCAAAACAACCCATGACTGGGTCATTTGCTTAACAGTGTCAAGCAGTTAAAAAACAAAACCACACACTTCAGTACCATACACCTTTCCTACAACATGCCTGACAGAGCCTACTCTCAAATTTAGCTTTTCAACTGAGCAACAGAAATTCACCTTAAATCTGAATCAAAACCAGACTGAACAGATGTTTTATATTCAGAATTCATACACAGGGCATCTGAGCACAAAATGAAAAGGGAGCAGATATCTGGAACTTATTCTGCACCTTTCTAACGGAAGCAAAGACGACACATGGATTTGCAGCAGCATCTTCCCAGCAGCTGAAATGCAAGCACAACACTACACTGCTGATCACCACAATGAGAATTTTCTCAAACTGGATTATATCCACAGCAATCCGGCTACCGTAACTGCACTTGGTTTCTTCACCTGACAAAATTAAAGCACTTAACCACCAGGGTAGGTGTTACAGAGAAACTTTTAAAAACTCAAATCTAAACAAACACAAAACCAGGAATTCTCGATTCTGGGGCAGAAGCAGAAAAATGCCAGTTTATGAGGTTGGAGGGCTCCAACAAAGAAAGTTTTGCTAAGTCTGTGCTTTCTCTTGCAATTTCATTTTTAAGCTTTCATCTACACCAACCTCTACTGAGGTATGCCCAAAGTTGATAGAAATTACCTTACCTGGGACTGTAATCATAGTAAAAATGATTGGAAGGGGAAGCAAAACAAGTCAATTACACCTCGGGCCAAAAGGTAGGTAAGAACAACCTGGGATCTGAGTTCGTTTTATTTGCAATTTGATGTTATCTATCTGGAGTGGGAGTGGAAAAAAAGAAAAAAAAAAAAGACAAAAAAGGAAGGTTAGTCAAGGTAATAACTTGGCTTCTATTTTATGGAAACAAAAAGCCTGGTCAAAAATAAAAATGTCATCACGTCCCTGCTCTATGATCTTTACTAAGAGAGCACCTGAATTTTTTTCATGGTAATACTATTTTCCAGGGATCATGGGTAAACTATTTTTAATTCCACAGATACACTCTGAGCAAAAAAAAAAATATTTTCTAGACAAAGCAATCTTTGCATGCCAGTAGTATTTCAAATACCTAAGAGGTTAATACAATGGGTACAAACCAAATACTACTAATACATGCCTAAAATAAGCAATCACTCAGACATTGAAAGAAAAAGCCGACTGTGAATGTCACTCCCTCACAGTTTACACAGTGCAGCTCTGAAGCCTACATGCATATTTTAGCCTAAATGCACATATACAACCCAACAATCCGAAACTATAGATACTACTTTCAAGAATTGAATATGCCTGCCATCACTGAAATCAGTCCTACTGCAAACCAGTGACCAATTAACAAGGTGGGCTTTGTCAACATAAATGCTAAGAGATTTACGGGCTACCTACAGCTAATTATCTGAATATCTAGATTACAAAATGAGAGCCAACCTAACCCACAGATACATTACATTTGATCCATGGTACCTAAGCATTCTTCAGTTAGTTGACAACATCAAAAGAAAAAAAAAAACCAACCAGATTTCCTATAAAATCTGGATTTCTGGCTGGTAGGAGGAAGACAGGAAAAAAAAGCTGGCAAAACCAGGCCCACACCCCTCATGGCAATAATAGATGGGAGCAGAGTGGTAAGCACCAACACTACTAATTCAAACATTTACTGAGCAAGAACTGTATTTCAGGTTTGATCTAGTTTGGGATTCTGATGAAATAAACTTAGATATAATAAGTTTTATCTTTTAGAGTTTCTTCATTAATAAACTGGGAATAATGAAAAACTAGGCAATGAAGTTCACAGTGACTTGCCTAAGATCACAAAGCTACTTTAATGACAGAACTACACTTAACTACCTCCAAGGTCACATAACCACTTTATCTTCAAATGCCCTCCCAAATGAATTACTTCCATTTTACAAAGAAGGAACTGTGGATCCAAAAGGTTAAAGTCCTTAGGAAGTAGGTGCTAGAATCCAAAACCCAGTCCCATCTGCCTCTAAACCTCCTTCTAGTCTCCCAATGCCAGTCTTTGTTTATTCTATGGTAACACATTCAGTATCTTCATTTCTGATCTTACAAGGTTTTTCTACTCATTTATAATAGAAAACAAAAAAATCAGCACTTTTCTACAAAGCAGAAACCTTCATACCCAAAGCCATATCCAGTCATAAAACCATATATACGTACCTTAAGTATTTTATTAAGTATTTTATTCAACGCATAAACATACATTTATTTGCCAACCTCAATATGGGGGTCATGACAAGCACTTGGAGAATGGAATCGGTGACCTGGAGTTCCCTGATGATTTGAGTTCCTTCTGCTTGATCTAAGCGACATCTACAAATGGCATTATCTACAATTTCCAGTTTCAGCTTCATTAAAGTGGAAAGTTTAAAAGATCCTTGTAAAACACTCCACATACAGAATCCTCCTATTGTTATTTTTCTTCCCAAACTTTGAGTTATTTCAGCCATATCTAATTCTACAGTCATTATTTTAATGACTCACCTTTTATCAAGTCTTCTCAAAGAATCCAACTTGGTTTTCAGGAAACAAAGGTTTGCACTCATTTCATCAGCTCACATGATATTTAAATTATTTTATAGAAACAAGATAACCTGTCATAAAATAGTCTTGGAAATCAACACAACTTCTGGTAACATACAACTCACCCAGTGTGAGCGAAGTGCACTGACTTGTAAGCAAACTACTAGCACGAGGTCAACACGCTGTATCATAGCAAATAACTGTTTTGTAGAGATGAGAGTAGTAACCCCTCAAGGCAGCTTAGTAAGTATCTACCATATATGCAAAGCATAGCAGAGCAGACATGAAAGACTCAACTCTCAAGAATTTGTAATCTAGCAAAGGAGGTAAAACATATTCGCCAATTGTAATACAAAGTAGAAAGTGATCCATGTGATGGGAGACATGTGATGACATTCATGCAACCAAAGGAAAGATTAGTCTATTATACTCCTAATGGTGCAGGCCCTTGATATTTGTTTAATGTACCAAATGAGTTAAGATGAACTTGGAAGAACATGATACTGGCTTTTCATGGAGGTGGTGGGGTATTGTGGAAAGGAAGGGTGTTCCAAACAGAAAAACAGCATGATACCAGCACCAAAGAAAATAAAAGGTAACGGTATTTCTAAGAATCTGCACAACTTTGTTTACTGGGCATATAAAATAAAGTGGAAAAAAACTGAAAAGATGAGGTTAAAAAAATAAGTTGGGAGTCATACTGAGGCAGCCTTGGATGCGACTTCAGGCTGCACGTATTTGAAAATGAGAAGTATGCAGTAATTCGGCAACAGTGTTGATACAATCAATTAGTATGGGAATCAGAAAGCCATCACTTAACAATGCTTTCTACTATTTCCTCGTTATAAGTCCACCTATTTAGGTGTTTTAAAGTATCTCAAGGACATATATTTGCACTACAAGCGTATTTACAGGTATTAGCTATCCTCCCCTCAGTAGTATGTCAGGAGACCAGCTAAGAAACTGCAAGAGTCCAAGGAAGAAATAAACAACATGAGCAGTTCAACTAGGGCAGAGAAGACTATATGGGATTGAGACTGCAGGAAAAGAAAGAACTGGATTTGTTCAGCCCCAGATGACAGAAGACAGAGAAGCGATAAACAGAAATAAGCAATAACAGAGGCAACTTTGGGGATAGGCAACACACTAAGTTCTTAACCACACTGAGTTTGCAGTGCCAAGGGGATACCCAGGAGGCCATAACCAGCACAGAAGACAACAGGAAATGCCAGAGTTGCCAGCTTGTTAAAAAAGGCGGCAAATCATCCACATGAAGGTTAAAGGAATTGTACATAAAGAGAAGAGGGCCTGTAATCCCAGCACTTTGGGAGGCCAAAGCGGGCAGATCATGAGGTCAGATTGAGACCATCCTGGCCAACATGGTGAAACGCCATCTCTACAAAAAAAAAAAAAAAAAAAAAAAAAAAAAAAAAAAAAAAAAATTAGCTGGGTCTGGTGGCGCATGCCTGTAATCCCAGCTATTCAGGAGGCTGAGACATGAGAATCACTTGAACCCAGGAGGCAGAGGTTGCAGTGAGCCAAGTTCGCACCACTGCACTCCAGCCCGGGGTACAGAGCAAGACTCCGTCTCAAAAAAAAAGAAAGAAGAGGAAGGGAGAAATCAAGGGAGTAACATCAGAAAACGGCACCATAAGAAGCCAAGAAAAATGTTGCACCTAGAAAATTGTGTCTATATACTCTAAATCAGGGGCTGGCACATTTCTTCTGTAAAGGACTAGATAATAAATATAAACAAAAGAACAGGTTCATGTTCCAATGTAACTTTACTTACGGACTCTGAAACGTGAAAGTTTTATGAAATTCAAGTGTCATAAAGTATTGCTGTTTTTTTTCCCACCTATTCAACTGTAAAATCTTTTCCTACTTCACAAGCCATAAAAATATAGGTGACAGGTCAGATGTGGCCCGGAAGCCACAGGCTGCCAACTCTTGCTCTAATTTCAGAGCAACAAAAAGGATAAGAGGCTGAATTAACTGTCACTTTCCAAACCCAAGGGTAGTTCTTCCTTTAGACAAATTGATAACTTACCATTCATTTGACTAATTGCTTAAATAAGGATTCCCCTAAGAGGTAACTACATGTGTTGATAACACGTGTCTTAAAAATATTGCCTTCCACTAAAAACAGATAAACTCATGAATATATTGGAAATTCTAACACAAAGCTAAGAACATTAAATAGGAAAAGTTTGATAATTAAATTGCAACAGCTTTTTATAACATGAGTAATCACACAGTATTTTACCATCTGTTCTCTACCCTTCCTTCCACCTTCATGTTAAATCCCATTCTGGTATTCCAGGTTTCTTTTAGATGAGTTAAACATGTAGTAGTACAAATACAGCAAAGGCACTAGATGAAAAATATTACTTCAGAATTTCCCCGTCATTGCTTTTGAACTCTTAATTTTTTGAAATTGATTTTATAATCTAAAAGTTTAGAAGATTCAATAGCAGTCTGCATATAACACTAGATATAACCTAGATTTTTTAAATCTAGAAACATCAGTATTGAATGTGTGAGTCATGAATTAAGAAAAAAAATTAGTGAAAAATGTCAACTTCTGACAAGCAGTCTTCACACATACAAACCATATCTGGTGAGGAAGGACTCCTTACCCCCAAGCCATTCCTTGTACCTTAGCTGTAGCTCAGGGGCAGGAACAGGACTCCTTCCTTCTTCAATAGCTTGCTGCGGCAATAAGCTGTAACCCAAGAAAATTTAATACCAAATGAAAGTATAACATTGTTCATAGGGTCAAGTCTTCCATTACTAGGTACTATTTTAAGTTGCCTGGTTTCAAGCAGATAAAACACAAAGAGAGATTATTAAAGACACAAGGCTAAGCTGTTTAGGGAGGGCCCACGGGAAGAAAAAAAAGACTTGACCCCTTGACAGCTAGATGTTTCCGTTTGAACTGATGTCTCCCACCAACACACAGCAGAAACTTCACTATTTCCTAGTTATCAAATGGTTGCCAAGCAAACTACAAGGACCTAGGGTTGACCTGACGCATACTTGAGTTTATTAGCACCCTCCATCTCCAAAAGGTATCTAAAATACAGGCACTTCATAGGCATTACTTTCAGAACATCCTAACTTGAATAGAACTCTAGAACGAATACAAAACTTTTGCCAGATGTTCTAATCAAAAAAGGCTTGCGTTTAGAGAAAAACTCTTCATCACTCTACCAGAAAACCAACTGTTTTCTACATTTTAGTAACTGATTATACTTTTCTATATTCAAATTAAACCAAGTCAGAACTTAAACTCAGATTACACAAAACTCCTTACCCTACCAAAGTACTATTTCGATGAGTTATCTAAATGGAAAATATAATCTGCGTTGAGTATTAAACATAAAAATTACTGTTTAATAAGAATTTAAGATTTCCAAAATAGCTATCTTCTTTATTCCTATTAGAAAAATATATGAAGATATATATATAAATGCTATCTTATTATACATGCAATGCAATCATTTAGCAAGTGAACTAGTTATTAAGCCATTAACCTTTAATTCTTCAAGTAAAAATTCCTGGACGCCAATGAGAAGATTTCAGGAAAAGTATTATCCCAGGGCTTTCATAATCTATGCCAACTGTGAACACCTTCTGGGCAACGGGAATGAGACGTAATTAGCGTTCCTAAAGTAACCAACCACAAAATACTTATGTATTGCACAGATTTCTTTCCTCAGATTTCTTCTTCCTGTATACCCAAAGCATAAAAAGTGTCTACAAAGTTTCATCTTTTTCCTAAGCTCCTCTACATTACACAGTATGTGGCTTTACCATTCATGTATTGGCACTTGTCTTTTACCTAACTGAAATACCAACCTTTAAAATCTAATTATCAAGTGAAACCAAAGGGCTTCAACCATTTTCCCACTCTCAAGAGAGCTCATTCACCAAACACATGACCCCTTTTTCCTCATCTACCTCAAAGTTCTCACTGCAGGGGGGCAGGGTGGAGGTGGATACAGACCTCACCATCTCACAGGCAATCCATTTCTTTTTCCATTGTCAGACAAGGTCTTCCTCACACTGAAATGAGGCTACCTGGGACTGCAGCCTTGGTCTCTCCTTTGTGGCTATGTCCTTTCACATTACAGCCTTTGAATACTGTGTTTTCCAGAAGTGAATAAAATTCTCTTGATGCTATCTGATATGGGCGTTAACAGGACTTTTAAAATCTTTTTATTCCAGAGACTCTTCTATAAATATGGTCTAAGACTGGTCTAAACAACTAGTTTTTCAAATTGCTTGTCACCTTTAAAGGCCTAGTTTCACAGCATCCATTACTTTACTGTCATATTTCAGAATTTAACCACACTTTTACCTACTTTTCACGCTAAAGTAGGGAGAAAATAGAAATAACTTTTTTTATATACACACATTTTTAAAATATCAAGCTAAATGGTACCCGAAAATAAATTTCTTCTTAGAAAGACTAGTATCTATATTCATAAATGCCCAAACTTGGAAGTACAAAAGTAGATACTCATAATCAACTCCTACTTGCAAACTGAGAAAAACACAGTATTGGAATTTCTGGGTGACTAATTGTACAATTGTATAGTCCAATAGGACTTATTCTACATAATACACTCTTGAAATCTTTCAATGGGGGTTCCCGCAACTGACTTTGCTACAATCCAGATACTGTGACAGCCAACACAGGGCCTGCATTTTAAATTTTAAAACTTTGTAAGCTCAATTTAAAGGAGTCAAGCTAGGGTCAAAACAAAGTAATGAGGACAGGGAGCAGTTAATATTCTCCAAACAGACTAAGAATGCTCTCCAGGCTGAGTACTACAGAGAAGAAACAGGAGAGCAGGCTGGGAGTCCAAAGGCTGGAAAAACTACAGTTTCTTAACTTCCACATCCGCTGTTAAAGTTGCCTAACACAGAATTGTCCTCAATTCCAAGATGCATAAATGATTTGGGGGAGGAAAGGAAAATACATCATATTAAAGGGGTAAAGAGGTATACACTTAATCTAAAAACGTGAAAGATAACGCAACTTTGAACTGAAGAGCTTCAATAATACCCTTCTTGCAACAGAAGCACAAAGTGCCTCAGGTTAGAACTGTGGTTTCTCCAGGGCCTGCTACCGGTGTGCAAGCTCACAGTCTCATTTTTCATTTCATAAGCCTAGAGTTAACTTTTTAAATTCGTTTCCCCCCAAATATTCATCCTATTTTAGAATCCTATTTTCCTAAACTGAAAGCAAGCAAACTGGTCTAAAACCTGGAAGTCTTTGTGTTTGTGACACATTTACAAGCTACAGACAGGTTTTTGAACAAATAAGTGAGAAGCTGTTGTTTAATATTACTTTATTTAGGTCAAGGATCTCCTCAACATAACTTCACCATTGTACATAAGTCACCATTGTTACAACCTTCTATCTACTGCCATGGGGCCTCTTTCTCCAAGAGGCAGTTCATCTTTATTATCTACTTTCTAGGGCTTTTTTTTTTTGCCCCCTTTCCTCATGCGAAGATTTCAAGGAAGGTTATTATTTTAACCAAATTACACTCGGTTGATCTGAACTAGAGTGAAAAATGGGTGCTCCACATCCAAAGGCTATGTTATTACAGGACATAAAAAAATATGGTAAAAGAAATACACTTAATACTTGCAACTATGTTAACCAAGATACTTGGCAACTATGGCAAAAACAAAGGGGAGGGCAAATCTTCATTTCAAAGGTTTACAGAATGAGCAAATATTATTGCCTACAGGTTGCCTCTTTCAGTGTCACCTGCTACCTCCCCAAGACAAGGAAACAAAAGGAATTTCAGTAACGATTTCCCAGGTTCTACACTTCCTAAAACACATAAAGAGAGGGCTTAAACAACTTCCACCTAATTAAAAATCTTCCCTTTTAATAATGCTTTGTTTTCACTGCTCCTATCCTTTCCGAGTTACGTATGCTGGTAAGGAAGGAGGAGGGCCAAGAGGGATATTCAAGAGGCTGAATGATACAATCTTAACTTCTTCCAAATCCATGAAGAACAAGCTGGGGGACACAATGGCATGCCTGGCCAGGCTGTCTGGATCTCATAGAGAGGCACTGGCGTCCTTTCCCAGTTAACAGTATGCAAAGCACACTTCCTAACAACCTCCCGACGCTCCGTGATTGTTAGTTTATCAATTGAGCTTAGTTCAACCAAACTTGGTAATACTCCTCGCAATTGACCCGGAGCCTGATTTCAAACGTAAAAATGCGTCCACTCCTCTAGCGCTGTAGGAAGCTGTGCTTACAAAGTTCGGACATGCTACAATGAATTTTGTTTTATTACACCTGGTGGACAAAAAAAACATACACCAAACTACGTTACCGAATTCCGAATTCACGGGAGAATGGGGATTTCGGCGACGACTTGAGGAGTACATGACCCAGGACAGAGGACGAAGTGAGCTGCCTCCGGGCCGCGGGCCCCTGTCCTTGGCCACGCCGTCACCTGAAAGGGGCTGCTGGTTCGCTTAGCATCCCTCCAAACCTGAAATCCCCTACCTCAAAATCAATCAAAAGCAGGGGGAAGAAAGTGTCTTCTGGAGGCGCAAGAAAGGCCACAACTTGGATGAATGAAACTGGGCTAAGGGCACCCGGAGCGGGATTTTCGCTGAAGTCAGAAAAAGAAAAGTCAAAGAATTTTTTTAACATGAGAGCGATTGCAAGAGACCGGGATACAAACAACGGCACAAACACGCTTTGAAGGAACGCTTTATTGGGCGCGGACGTTCCGGGCGGCCGGCGGGCGCTAGAGCGGAGGCGGGCGGCGGCGGCCGGCGGCCGGCGGAGCGGGACGGAGCAGGCGGCGGCGGCGGCGGGGCCGGCGACGAGGCAGCTTCACGACTGGCGGGGACGGGCCGGAGCCGGGCTGGGCGCTCGCGCGTGTCCTCCCGCGGACCTTCCACTGGACTCCCGCGGGCCGGCGCCGGGATCGGGGTCGGGGCCCGCTCGGACCGCCCCGCCCCCCCCGCCCGGCCGGCCGCTTGCGAGGCACACCCTCCCGGACCGCGCACACGCGCAGGCACACCCCCGCCTCCCGCGCGCACGCGGCCGGGCCCGGCCGGCCCACGCGCGCCCCCTCCCCGCGGACGCCCGCCGCCCGCCCGCCGCCCCGGCCTCCTCCCAGGAGTGCAGGAAGGCCCGGGGTCCCGCGGCCAGGGCGCGAGGGGGACGGCGGCCTAGCGGCAGCGGGGGCGCCCGCGCGGGAAGACCGGCTCTGAGGGAAGGTCACTTACCCGCTGCATGGCTTTCAGGATTAAAGCCAGCTCGTAGCGGGGCATGCCTGGAGGATCGGCGAGTGCGGTTCGGAAGCCAGCCGGTTCCCGGGACGCGAAGGGGCGGGACGGCGCGGACAGTGGGGAATCTAGTAACTGCTGCGCCGGAGGGCTCCCAGGCGGCGAAAGCACGCTCCGGCCGCGCGAGCCCGGGCTTAAAGGCGCTGGCAGCTGCGCAGACGCCGCGCCACGCCCCCTCAGCGCGCCCCGCCCCGCCCGCGCGCCTTGCCGCCGCCCCGCCCCCTCTCCGCCCGCGGGCGGCCGCCACGCCCCCTTCGCAGCCCCGCACCCGCCGCACCGCCCCCGCCCCGACCCCAGCCCAGCCCGCTGGCCGCTGCTAGGGGCGGTGCTGCAGACTCGGCCCAGAGCGGCTCGCGGCGGCCGCACGCCCCCTCGCGACCCTGCCTCCCCCTACCCCGCCTCCCGCCATGCCTGCCACCTAGCTCTCGAACCGGCTGGAACTTTCCATGCCTTCCTTCTCCTCCCGGGCGGCGGGCGAGTGAGTGCCCGCCAGTGCGCGTGCGCTGCGGTGCGGTCTCGTCCGTGCGCGCGCCCCTCGCCCGCGACTCCCCGGCGCTAAGGACCTTCCCGGCGGAAGGCGGGGTCGCGGCCGGCCAGGGGGCTCTGCGGCCAACGGCTGCTCGCAGGGGTTCTGGAACATTCCCGCCCAGGGTCGGTGGAGGGGTGCAGCTCTCGCCCCCAACCACAGCCCTCAGGTCTGGCGCGGCTGACCAGGCCCCCTACCCGGCGAGGAGCGCGCTGGCACAGGCCGTGGGCCGCGGCGCGCGGGCTCGGGTCTGACTCAATCCCTTGGCACTGCGTGACCTTGGGCCGGCTGCCTGTGCCGAAAGTGGGGACCCGAGTGAGTTGATGCACGTAAACCTCCGAGGACGGTGCCTGGTACACACAGGCGCGATACGGGCATTTGTGGTGTGCGCCTGACCTGCCCCCACGTGTTGTAGCCGAGGGCGGGCGAACACCTTAACTCTATCTCATTTGTTTAAATGTTTGCTCAGCTTTCACTTAAAGGCTAGGCTGAGTGCCTGGGAGACCCTTTAACAACTGTCCGCGGTGGGCGGGGGCATGCATTCTGCACTTCCCATCCCTTTACACACACAGGGTTCTCCGCCCTCCAGCCAGGGGCTCTGCAAATGCAGTTTTCTCCAGCGCCCTTCCTTAGAGGTTGAGTACCCTGCACCTGAGGCCCCTAGCCCCTTGTTTGCCCAATTAAAAGCTCTGTACGTGAAGTGTTTATCAACTTAAAGTGCTTTAATGTTAATAGGTAAAGTTTAGTGAACACTTATTTTGCATCAGGTCCCATGCCAAGGCTGGTGGATGTGTCTCCTAAAATTCTCACAACAGCCCTGAGGTGACAAAGATTCTTTGCTTGGCCAAACTTTAGTCAGGCTTCTGAATCTCATGCTAGGCCCATCTGTGCTCTTCCTTGTAAAATCCAGTTCTAGCACAACCCCCATCCCCTTATAGCAGATCACGTTCCTCATCTTCCTCTATCCGCCAGTCATGTCTTTTCACCCTGGCCTAAGTTCTATAAGAATCCTTTAGATTGGTTTAGCCAGAATCCCTCTTCCCCCTGATGGTTACTCTTAGTGATTTTACATGGGGGAATTTCTACTTGCCCACGCTGCATTCAGAGTTGAGCCCACTCTGTCTCCCCGGGGTTTCCCTGATCCCTGTACCCATCGCGTTGGTCCTGAATAAAGTGTTCCTTACCATGCTTTAGTAAGCATCATTGAGTAATTTTTTTTTAAACAGAGGCGAGCACTATTAACCCCATTTTAGGGATTAGGAAATAGAGGCACAAAAAGTTTTGTAACTAGTCCAAGGTCATACAGCAATAGAAACAAAGTACTTTTAGCCGCACCTCTACCCTTCTGACCTCTGGTTCTCCTACCACACAGATGAAGATGCTGGTTATTATTCAGTGGATTAACCATGTAGTCCACGTAAGCCAAGATTAGAGTACCTTTGTTACCTTACCCAGTGGTTACCATTTCACATCCCATGCGTCTATTTGTGACATACGGGAGGTAGGAGATGAACCCAAGTTTTTCTGAGATAGCTGGATTTTAACATTTTCTATTCTACAACCCATACCTGTGTGAAGCCACACAGGTAATCCAAATTGCCTGGCTAAGTGTCAATTAACTTCATGTTTGGTTTAAACAAGTAGCGTACTATAAATAACAGAAGGAAACAAGGAATTTCTGGACCTTCAGAAGTGAGTTCCAGGCTGGGTGCAGTGACCCATGCCTGTAATCCCAACACTTTGGGAGGCTGAGGCGGTGGATCACCTGAGGTCAGGAGTTTGAGACCAGCCTGGGCAACATCGTGAAACCCCGTCTCTAATAAAAATACAAAAATCAGCTGGGTGCGGTGGCGCGTGCCTGTAGTCCTGTCTACTCGGGAGGCTGAGGCAGAAGAATCGCTTGAACCCACTAGGCGGAGGTTGCAGTGATCCGAAATCGCGCCACTGCACTCCAGCCTGGGCGACAGAGCGAGACTCTGTTTAAAAAAAAAAAAAAAAAAGTCAGTTACAGATTTTCTATAATGGTCCCACGTCGACTGTCCCCCGTCTTGTCAATTACATGACTCAGTTTAGTAATGAGAGAATATAGACCCTGTAGTAACATGCCAAGTCAAACACTGAGGCGGCGCAATGAGCTGAGTTCAACTCAGAGCATTTCCTCTTGGAAGCTCCCTAGTTTTCCCCTAATGCCCAGGGATGAGTGAAGACCTGGCATCTTCTCTACCCCTCCTTCTAACTTGACAACTGGTACAAGGAAATTAACCTGACTGCATAATACCTCACCACAGAGTCAGCATACCCAAGCCCTCCCAGTCTGGTAGCCACCCACGGACTCATTCCACTTCTTAAAAGTAGAGAGAGGGCAGCTACTGTGATTTTCCCCCTTCGACCTTTTTTTAAAAAGCACAGAAGCGGCCGGATGCGGTGGCTCACGCCTATGATCCCAGCACTTCGGGAGGCCAAGGCGGGCGGATCACCTGAGGTCGGGAGTTTGAGACCAGCCTGACTAACATGGAGAAACCGCGTCCCTACTAAAAATGCAAAATCAGCCGGGCATGATGGCACATGCCTGTAATCCCAGCTACTCGGGAGGCTGAGACAGGAGAATCGCTTGAACCTGGGAGGCAGAGGTTGCAGTGAGCCAAGATCGTGCCATTGCACTGCAGCCTGGGTAACGAGCAAAACTACATCTCAAAAAAATAAATAAAAAATAAAAAAGCACGGAAGCAGAATGCTTGTGGCTTCATTTAAAAAAAAAGATTTTTTTTTAAATCACGAGGAATGCTGTTGCAAATTTAGTGTCTTCCTACTATAACTACAAACTTAAATTCACCAAAACAATTTTTAACTTTATACTATGTATAGTCAGCATAGTAGAAGTATAACATATTACTGCAGCATTTGATATATTAATTTAAAAATGACTCTAACTTTTAGATTCTCCAAAACATTTATTATGGTGTATGTTTAAGATTTGATTAACCGGAGGTTTGATTAACTTTTAAGTAAGTTTTTTTGAGGGAGAATAGGAAAGAAGAATAAGAACAGAAGTTGAAATCCAGCCCTATTTGTAATAAAGGAATCTCAAGATATGCCCTGGGTCAGTTTAATCACCTTTACCTTCTTATTTTATATTGCCGTATAATGAGACTTGACCTTGAGCTTTCAATCGTTAATCCTCAAAGATGGCCATTATTTTTATTACTGAGTCCAACATTTTGAGCATTAACATTAACTATGAACCAGAACCTATGTTAAATTATTTGCACGTATTAACTCTCAGTTCTTACCACAAAGATATATATTATAACTGCCCCCATTTTACATATAGGGAAAAGGAGACTTCATAAACATCTTCAGCAACTTGCCCCAAATTATGCAGAACTCAGAGCCTGCACGCTTAACCCCAATACCATACAGCATTATGTTTACTAGCCAGTGCAAACTGAGCAACTATCTGTTGATCAACCAAATTTTATTGTAGTCCTACTCTGTCCTCTCACCTGGGTGATGGCAGTCTCCCACTCCTTGCACCCATATAACGCCCTCCCTTGAGTGGCCACATTCTCGCCTTGCACAGACTTCTTCCTTCTGCCATGAAGCATATATAGGTCTCTTCTAGCTAAGGGGAAAAAAAAGCCTTGTCATAACCCTGTTATCCTCTCAAGTTGTCATTTTTTTCTTCTTCTCACAGCCACATATCCCCAGACCCACTGCATCTTCCAGCCTTTGCACTCTGTGTTCCCTCACACTGTCACCACTGGCCTTCCATTTGCCCACCAAGTAGCAGTTTCCCTGGCATCATCGTCAGGGACCTCTCTGCAGTCCTGAGGGTCTCTTCTTGGCCATCCATGATCCTGTACTTTTGGGGTTTTCCTTTGCCTCCTTGGTCCCTGTGTCTGGCTCCTTTATCCCCTCCTGTCCCTGAATGTGGCTGATCTGCAAAGCAAGGAGATGTCTCAGCAGCAAGGATTTAAGGCAAGACTTGCCCATAACATGAGTTCCCATGATCCAAGTGTATTGGAGTTTGGCTCTGAACAGCCTTAAACTGATCTTTCCTGCCAGAATCCCGATTTACTGTAACAGTACAGGTGGGCAGTGGAAAGTGTATAAATGAGTGATCTCCTTGTCTGTAGATAAGGAATCTGATACAAAAACAAGGTACATTATTTATCCGAAGCCATAGAGCCCTGGGGTGGCACAATTCAAAGAAAAAACTTTTGCTTACCATATTCTTCTTGGGCATGCACTGCGTGCCATGATGCCAGTTTTACTATTGCTAATGGATGAATCCACCGTGAGTGTGATACTCCTGTATTCTAAAAGGTGAGTTCTTTTTCTTTTTTCTTTTTTTTTTTTTTTTGAGACAGAGTCTCCCTAGTAGCTGGGATTACAGGCGCCCGCCACCATGCCTGGCTAATTTTTCTATTTTTAATGGAGACGGGGTTTCGCCATATTGGCCAGGCTGGTCTTGAACTCCTGACCTCAAGTGATCCACCTGCCTCAGCCTCCCAAAGTGTTGAGATTACAGGCATGAGCCACTGCGCCTGGCCATAAAGGTGAGTTCTAACAGTCATTGGGAAGAGGTAAGATAAACACAAATCATCATTCTGCTTAGGTAACCTTGTGTCTCTAAATACTGCCCCCAGAAAGTGGCAAAATGTGACTGTTTCCAGTTAATGGAGACAGTGATCCCACGGTAACACCAAATCATCTGTTAAGCTGTCAGTCATCACTCTCATCAGCCTGTCATCTTCTCCTAGATAAAAGTGAGCCTCCATTCATGGTAAAGTATACTCCAACTCCCCAGTTTTGCATCAGTAAGTCCTGGGATTGTTCCCTAACTAACTCCTAGGACCTGGGCTTGTAAAACCCCCATTTATTTGCCTTGCTGCCCTGTGTGTATCTGTGTTCCTCAGCCAATGTCCCAAATGCAAGTCACATTTCAAATGTATTTCGTTTGTAACTGTTTTATCAGTGAAACCGCTGGTATTTCCTGATCCCCCTACACTCACCCTCACCCACCCTTTCAGACCTTCTTGGCCATGCCCATTTGCTTCGATTCTTCTTTTTCTTCTCCATAAGCTCCCAGGTGCTACATAGGCTAATTTGTACCTCTCTAACTCTGTCAGCTTGTACATGCTATTGGTTGTGTTCCTTGCACAATGGAATACTGTGTGGAACTTCTTAGGACAGACATTTGGAGAGCTCTTTAAACATTTTCTTTCTTTTAATCCACCGATTTCATGATTATTTTTCTAACTTTCATCAACTGAGTGGGGGGTGTGGTTCAACTTGGGCTCTACTTATAAGAAAAAAGGTAAAGGAAAGATTGCCTAAATCTCATGTTCTGTTATTTCCAGTCCCATCTCACCCTACCCTGCCAAAAAAAAGTTATGGGATGTTTTTGAGAGATATTCTCCTTACTACAATATCTTTTTTAGGAAAGAGAGAACTTTTTTTTTTTTAACTCTTATGACTTTAAAAAGACAAAATACTGCTTGCATCACTGCTTGCTGAAAGAGTTAGTTTTTTCTAATAACAAGATTGTAAAGTGTCCCCCAACAGGCCCGCAAGTGTTCTTAATGTTAAATGTCAATAAAGTTGGACGTATTAAACAGCCTTATGTTCTTTCTCCACGAGTGCAAAATCAGAAGAACACATGTGGAAGCATTTTAGATTTAGTAAAGGGAACAAAGGCCAGGCACCAGAGACTGCTGCGGTGGGCAGGGGTCTCCAGGGGCTGGGCCTCCCCGGCCAGGCGCTAAACAAAGGGCCTCGGGAGGACCCCGCAAAATCAACTGGGGGGCAGTCCTCAGGGCCAGGCGGGGAGAGCTGGGTGAGCCAGGCCCACTCAGCATGGAGTTTTTTAAGGCTGGAGATGAAAGGACAGAAGGAGATGAGGCCCAAAAGGATTCAAAAGGGGCAAGCATGTGTGCTTTGGAATGCAGAGAAGGGCGTTGTGGTGGCTGCAGAGAGGAACGGTGGAGACCAGAACCAGAGGGCTTGGTGACTGTTGAGATGTGTGAGGGCCAGCTCGCGGGGCCAGTGTCAACTGCGGTCTTGGGTTTCTTCTCCAGAAACATTCTTGACCAACTAGCCTTTGTTCTGGCCACGTGCACCTTTGGTATTTCCACAGCTCCTAATGTAAGGCTTCTGTTACACTTCAATTCATTAGCATTTCTTCTTGGATGTTTTATTTTCATCGGTCTTCATAGCAACATGATCATCTTCTGAGGAGCTGAGGTAGTAACTCTTATTTCTCTAATAGTCTCTTAATTCGGGGCTTTAACCAAGAGGAGGGGGTCAGTCCCAAAACCTTCACTGGGTCCCCACCTAAGTGTCATGACACCGCCAGGCAACACTTCCTGGTAAGACAGTCAGCATGCAGATGTCATCTCAAAGTCCAGCCCTCTGTGAGGCTCATGCCACCCCCTGTTGCTGGGACTGACTGGACGTGGTTCTGTTGATCCACATGGGAGAATGCCCTCGTGATCATCAGCCAAGGTTGAACAGAGACCCAGTAAAAGAAAACAGAAAACAACCCATTTTTTAAACATTTTAAATGAACAGACACTTCATCAAAGAAGATGGGCCAATAAGCACATGAAAAGATCTTCAACATCATTAGTTATTAAGAAAATACAAATTAAAGCCTGGCGTGGTGGCTCACGCCTGTAATCCCAGCACTTTGGGAGGCTGAGGTGGGCGGATCACGAGGTCAGGAGATCAAGACCATCCTGGCTAACGGTGAAACCCCGTCTCTACTAAAAATACAAAAAATTAGCCGGGCGTGGTGGCGGGCGCCTGTAGTCCCAGCCACTTGGGAGGCTGAGGCAGGAGAATGGCGTGAACCCGGGAGGTGGAGCCTGCAGTGAGCGGAAATCACGCCACTGCACTCCAGCCTGGGCGACTGAGCGGGACTCCGTCTCAAAAAAAAAAAAAAAATACAAATTAAAACTGGAATGAAATACCACTGCATACCTATTAGAATGGCGGAAATTAGAAAGACTCAAAAGACAAGTGCTGTTGGGAAGATGGAGCAACTGAAACACGCACTGCTTATGGGAATGTACATTGTGTGATCATTTCAGTAATTTCTTACAATGTTATACACAGACCTACCTTGTGACCAGCCATTGTACTCCTAGGTATTTACCTAAGGTGAATGAAAGCATGTGCCTGCACAAACACTTGTACACAAATGTGCACAGCAGCTTTGTTTATAATAGTCAATAACTGAAACAACTCAAATAACCATCAGCAGGTGAATGGAAAAACAAATTGTGATATACCTATACAATGAAATTCTGCTCAGCAATAGAAGGAATGAACTGTTGATATATTCAACAATACGGATGAATCTCAAAATAATTATGCTTAGTGAAAGAAGCCAGACAGAAAAGAGTACATACTAAATGGTTCTATTTATATATAATTCTAGAAAATGCAAACTTATAGTGACATAAAACGAATCAATGGCTGCTTGGGGTCAGAATGAAGCAGAGAGATTATGAAGTGGCATAAGGAAACTGAGGGCATGATGGATATATTTATTATCTCGAATAGGGCAATGGTTTCATGGATTATATATACACGTCAAGTTGTATACATTAAATATGTATGGTTTATTATACATCAATTATACCTCAAAACTGTAAAAATATAAGTCATTCACATCATTATGCTCAGAGGAAAGTAATTTTGGTTTGTCTGATGTACATCTGTCTTCATCTTCCTCTGTTTCCCCTTCCCCAAATTCCTGGATAAAAGGATCAAGATCACACCCACTTCTGGTATTCAAGTCAATTAAGCCAAAACAAACAAAAAGTCCCATTAAGTTCTACAGGAGATGCAAAGAAGTATAAGAAATAGTTTACAGGAGATGCAAAGATGTGTAAGAAATCTAGGTAGCAAGAGAAGATATAAATGTGTTTACAGTTAAATTGTCTTAACAAGATTGAAATATCTATTCTAAAAAATAGAAAACATATAAAAAAGAGTGTGATTAACTGTCTAATCAAGATTAAGGGCAAAAATTTCCAGAGAGGGATTACTTTGAACTGGGATGGTTCAGGAATGTTTCATGTATGATGTGGGACTTAAGCTGGAATGTGAAGAATGGATAACATTTTACAAATAAGAGGGAAGAGAATGAGCACAAGATGTTTTGGTGGGGTCAGAGGGTGGTGACATGGAGTGAATAAGTTTGACAGGAGGAAAGGTTTCAGTAAGAGAATCACGGGACTCAACTCTACAAAAGTGAGACCAAAGTGGGAGGGACTTAAGCGCCAGGCAGTGTCTAGACTCCCAGCCTTGACTTCATCTTCACATGAGGAAGAAGTTGGGAGATAGCCTTTCATCACCAGAATCATTCAGCAGAGTGTGTACGCATGTGAGGGAAGTAGGAAAGGAGCTAACTCTTGAATAGACAAGTCCCTCCCAATTCTGAGCCACTGGTCACAGATTCATGGGCTTCAAAATCATCTTTGCAGGTAGCACAGGATATTTGTCTCATAGCATCTTGGTTCCTCTTGGAGGTGGTGCCTGACTCTCATGCCGGAGTCAACAGAGCCAAATTTTCCCCTTTCCTACCCTGCATTTAGTCAAGGAAGGGAAGACATTCAACTGCAGCCAATCAGACTCCTCCCCCATGCTTTTGAATCCTGAGTGAACAACATGGTGACATGAGGAACAGTTAGAGTGACTCATGATGTTGGCCAGACCCTTCCTGCTGCATGCCTGTGGTTTCCAATCTTCCTGGTTACCAGCCCTCCAGAGTGCTTTTGGTTCCTGGCCAGTCCCCTGGTCTCTAGTCCGTTCTGTGATTCCCCCAGATATCATTTCAATAAATTTCATTTTTGCTTTACACAGAGTCTGTTTCTGTAGCTTATAGCCAAGAATCCTGACTGACAGAACTCTTTGGGTCATGGCACTTCAGTTCCCTGCATAACCTATTGGTCTTAGTTCAGATCCCTGGGGCCGTATGGCACAAATCTACTCCCTCTGTCACATGAACTCCTATGTCTGAAGATAGTTTTATGGTCTATCCTGAGCCCTACCTTCTCTGGGCTAAATGTTCCCTTGTTCCTCCTCCTTGTGAGATGGGTACTCCTCATCTCACATGGGCTAAGTTGTTTCCGCAGCCTGGGTGCTTTTTCCAAGAGTGCACAACTGCCCACATTTAGACCTTTTGTGACTCAATAAAAGTCATTCCTTTTTTGTTTTCCCATGCAAAGACTATATTATAGCCTGGGTACTGGTTCGGCTACTGAAACAAAAGTCAAAGCAACAGTGACTTAAACGAGACTTTGTCTCTCATGGAAAGATCTGAATGTAACCAGGGCATGGGACTCAGGCTTTTTCCAGCTTGCCATCTATTTACAAGACATAGCTTAAATCTCATGGTTCATTATGGCTGTTCCACTCCCAGCACCACGTCCACATTCCAGGAGCAGTATGGCAAAATAGAAGAAAGACTTGAGTGATTCCCTTTAAAGAAGTGGCCCAGAAGTTGAACCCATCACTTACACTCGTATTCCATGGATCAGAACTTAGTCCTTCCTGTGGACCTGCCTTGCCTTCAAGAAAGGCTGGGAAATGTAGCTTTACGTTGCAGAGTACGGTAAACTAGCAGTCTATGCTATAGACCATATAATGCAATTTGGATATCACCCTGTAAATTATTCTAAGTATAATAAGATGTTATACAAGTCACAAATGGTTAACTGCCCATAACTTTCTAACACTCAGTCATTGCTGGGTATTTTGCAGTGATTATCAGGCTAGAGTTACTGAAAGAGTTGAGTTTTAGGTAAGTTTGGTTTTATGGGCTTACCAGGGCACATGCCTTGGATCAGTCCCTGTACTCTCAAACCCAAAGGTCAGATCTGCACTGGAATTTTCCACTAATTGAGACAACTAAGTAGCTATCTCTTTTGAAAACAAAACTCACAGGATTGCTTTACACAATTAGTTTAATATATTTTCAGGCATATTAGGTAGAATTCTTTGGGTTACAAATAGTAGAAACTGACTCTAGATGAATTATTATAAGTGTACCAGATGCCTCCCAGGACTCGAGGCAATATGCAGCCGACAGTCTCAGGAACTGACTAGAACCAAGATGCTCTCCCCATTTTGTTTCTGTTTCTCTGCCCGTCAGCTTTCTTCTCTCTCTGAAAGGGCCCCTTTTCTCTGCTCTCCAATCTGCGCAATAGATGGTAGCTGTTCTCAGCTCCTTGTTCCACATATAATCCCTCTAACCACCAAGGGATAATCCGAGGCTCTCCTTCAACTGACACTCGATTAGCCTAAACTGGTTCATTGGTCCACACTTGGGCCAATCAGCCAGGTCTAAAGAGTAGATCAAATCATATCACTGTGGCTGCTAATAACTACCTCTGAACCCTACAAATTTGGGAGGTTATAGGTAAGGAGAAAGTTTGCAGCAAAGGGGAGACTAGACAGGCAACCCAATTGGGTGTCTCTTCCATTCATGTGTGTGTTGAGAGCTGTCGTAATTTTAGAAATGTAACTGTGAGCTTTGTGACACAGAGACACATAGAAACATAAGGGGGTTGGAGGAGAAACCATGCCTTCCTCAGGGATTTTTGGTCATAAGTAATAGAAACCCATCCAAAGGTTCTGCTATGGTTTGAAAGTGTCTTTTGAAAAATTCGTGTGTTGCCAATGTGATAAAAGGTGGGGCCCTTAAGAGATGATTAGGCCATGAGGGCTCCTCCATCTAGAATGGGATTAGGTGCCCTTTTAAAAGGGCTTGATGGAGTGAATGCACCTTGCTTGCCCTTCTGCCTTCCACCGTGTGAAGACACAGCATTCCTCCTTCCAGAGGATGCAGCACTCAAAAGCACCATCTTGAATGCAGAGACCAAACCCTCACCAGACAACTGAACCTTCCAGCATCTTGATCTTGGACTTCCCAGCCTCCAGAACTATGAGACAATAAATTTCTGTTCTTTATTAAACTTCCTAAGACATTTTTAGTGCATTCGAAGTTAAAATATATCTGATTCTCTAAAACACTTCAAACACCTGATACGGCAAACTCATAAACCTGACAAGATCTTTCTAAGCCTTTAAGCAATTATTGAAATTTAATAAATCTAGGGAATGAGGTTCTCTTAAGCTTCATGGTGGATAAGTATCAACTGTTTTCTAGTGTTAATTCTCCCCTCTTTTCCTTTTAGCTAAAACCCTTAAGCTTTAGCTGGATGCATGACCACACAACCACAGACTACATTTCCCAAGCTTCTTTGCAGCTGGCTGTCACCATGTAACTATGTTTGGGCCAATGGAATATGAGCAGATATGATGTGTGCTACAATGAGCGCATCTTCTTAAAGACACATGCCACAGACTTTCTTCTTTCCCACTTCCCGTTGATGTAGTAGTGAGCCACCATCAACCGTGCTTATGAAGATAACACCCTAGGCCAAGGGAGAACCAAAGGAGAGAAGGAACCAATTCCTTAGAAGACCTCAAATCACAAGGCTGCTTGGCCTCCAGCTCTGGACCATTTCACTATTGACTATTAACAAAAAATGAAATAAACTTCCATCATCTTTGAGCCATTATATTTTGCAGTTAGATTGTACCCCAATAATACAACTTCCAAAGACTATCCACAAATTCAGTTAGTTATATCCTCTTAAATGTTTCAAATTAAAATTGCAAGTGTAATATGCCAGGCTGTCTACTATGTTAGATTTTCTTCCATGTTCCAATCTCTTTAAATAACCAAAAGATTACAGTGATGATTAAAAACTTATTCCTAACCTTACCACAAAAAGAGTGTGTCTTCCTCCATTTTTTGCTGCTGTAACAGAATACCCAGACTGGATAATTTATAATGAATAGAAATTTATTTCTCACAGTTCTGGAGACTGGGAAGTCCAAGATCAAGAAGATAGCACCTGGCAAGGGCCTTCTTGCTGTGTTATCCCATGGCAAAAAGTGGAAGGGCAAGAGACAGGCCAAGAGAGGGCCAAACTCATCCTTTTATAAGGAACCCACTCCCACAATAATAGCATTAATCCATTCATGAGGGCAGAATCAAAACCAGAGTATTGTCAAATTTTATTGATTCTCATATTGAATCACCCTCTCATTAGGCCCCACCTCACAACACTGTGGCATTGGGAATTAAGTTTCCAACACACGTTTTTTGGGAGAGACAGTTAAACTAACTAAAGCAGAGTGCTATATTTTGTTGAATCTAAGATATAAGATTCAACATTTTTTTAGGATATCACTAAGGTAGAAAAAACACAAACATTTATAATTTTTTGGAAATTTTCAACTTTTATTTTAGATCACCATTTATAATCATATGGTGCCATTGATTTCTTTTTTTCTTTTTTTTTTTTTTTTTTTAGACAGAGTTAGTTTCACTCTTTTGCCCAGGCCAGAGTGAAGTGGCACAGCCTCAGTTCACTGCAACCTCCATGCCCCACCCCCCGGATTCAAGCTATTCTTCTGCCTCAGCCTCCTGAGTAGCTGGGATTATAGGGCGCCCACCCCATGCCCATCTAATTTTTGTATTTTTAGTAGAGACAGAGTTTTACCATGTTGACCAGGCTGGTCTCAAACTCCTGACCTCGGGCGATCCACCTGCTTCAGCCTCCCAAACTGCTGAGATTACAGGAGTGAGCCACTGTGCATGGCCTGATGCCATTGATTGTAAAATGCATTCCCATTCCCAAGATGATAAAATGTAAAACACTGTGCACCTTAGAATCAATAAAATATGACAATATTCTGGTTTTGATTCTGCTCCTCATTGATTCTACCCTAGTCTCTACATTTTCCAAGGGTTGCAAAGTCACTTACTCAACTAAGGGGAAGAGAGTTGCTGTCTCCAGTTAACTGAGTCTACTGGTGGCAGATTCAGGACCTTGACTCAGTTACAAATTCAAGTTCTTGGTAAAGAAGTAAACACCAGATCTGGACACAGGTGCTTTGTACTTCCAGAATGATTTTGCCTGAGCAGCCATGAATACTAGAGTTGGAATAGTAGAGTTGGAACTTGTCTGCTGTGTCAAGAGAGTCCCTCTGTGCCCACATCTTTGCCCTGGGATTTAGTTTCATAACAGTATATTCTGGGTGGCTTTCAAATTTCACCTTATGTCAATTTTAATTGAAACCTCTGTCAGCTTTTCATCACCTGATTTGAGTGGGCAGATCCTACAAATACATGCACACTCTCACCCATACATACACACACCAGGCTAATCTCTTTGCTGAAAGATTAGGATTCATTGAATGAGTGCTATTTGCAACACTCTTTATATTTTTGCCTATCTCATTGGCCATCATTTTGTAATTATTACATTAAAAAAGTAAAAACAAGGATTTATCAAAGGACTCGAGTGCATCCTAGAATCCAGGAACAGAACGTACATCCAGGGCTCCTGGGGAACTAGACAAGACATCCTTGGTTTCTCTGGGACTACATGTATCTTGTCTCTGCTCTGCTCATGAAGTATCTGACATCACCGCACCCTCCCCATGCCATCTTGTCTCTCTGGAGACAAGCACTCTCTGCCTCTACAGGCCCACCATGGAAGATGGCTAACCCATAGCCCAGGTGTCCTGGGGACACACATGCCAAGTTCAAGTGACAGCAGATACCACCATCTCTGATCAGGAGGAGGAATCTCACTTGACATCCATCTTCAGATCCGTCTGAATCCATGAGAGTACAGTGATGGCATACAAATGCTTGCTTCCCAGAGAAGAACTATCCAAGAGAATTGTAGGCAGAGCAGGTCTCACCAAAGGTGGCTAGTTGGCAGCAGTACATCTTGGTGGTCAAGAGAATGGAGCCAAAGCCAGACTGCCTGTGTCCAACGACTGTGTGCCCTTGAACAAGTAACTGAACTTCTCTGTGGTTCAGTTTCCTCATCTGTAACATAATCAGACCTAAGGCATAGGGTCATATCCAAGATACCACACACGATACACGGAAAGTACAGGGCAGCCTGCAGTGTGGGAAGTGCTTAACAGCGGTTTGCCATTATTGCTATGAAGGCCCAATGCTTTAAAAGAAAAATTGATTCAGATCACCAAGCTCTGCTTGACACTTATTCCCCAGATGTCCCCTCTTTCCACAGCTGGGGAAACCTGACTCCACTTGAAGGCTCAGTGGCACTCCAGGAGCTGAGAAAAAGCAGATCGTAATGAGCAGAAGGGATGTAAGGAGCTCTAATTTGGCTCTAACACAGTGCCCGGCTCCCTCAGTGTTCCCTGCAGTACATAATGGGTTTGCAGTGCCGTGAGGCTTCAGTAGAATGTAAGCTCCAGAGAACAGGGCCTTGGTCTAATCATGGTAAGGTCCTGGCCCCTGATACAATGCCTGACACAGACGGTGATGAATAGATATTTGCTGGAAGAATAAGGTAGGAATTTCCTCTAGATCAAGCTTGTCCAACCCGTGGCCCGTGGGTCTAATGCGGCCCAGGATAGCTTTGAATGTGGCCCAGGATGCCTCAGTATGGCTTTGAATGCAGTCCAACACAAATTCATAAACTTTCTTAAAATCTATGAGTTTATTTTGCAATTTTTTGAAACGCTCATCAGCTATTGTTAGTGTTAGCATACTTTTATGTGTGGCCCAAGACAATTCTTCTTTCAGTATGGCCCAGGGAAGCCAAAAGATTGGACACCCCTGCTCTAGATGGTGGACTGTCCCCACTTAGCTGGGGATGTCAACCTCTGCGGCCCCTCTGAGGGTGGTACCTGAAGCCTTTGGCTAGGTTGAGTCCCCAGGGAGGGAGACGAGGAAAAGGGGGTCCAGCTGGAGGCTTGAGGAGCCTCAGCCTTGGAGCCATGGGCTCCATTTGGGACACAGGTCTCTGCCATTGCTGCTCCCCCCACATCCTCTCTCCCTGGAGGTGCCTTCAGCATGATCCCCCTCAGAGGGCCTGAAACACAAACAGCTGGGAGGAATAGAAGACAGCAGGAATCTTCTAATCTAGAGTAGGGCAGGAAAGGGGGTCCTTCTCCTTTTCTGGGTCCGCAGCTGTGCAAAACAGTAACGTTGCAACACCACTGGTGTTTTTCTCCCTCCTCAGGTGGGAAATATTTACCCTACCTAGAACAGCTACAGCACACACTGGTGTCCCATCCCTGTGCCCAGGTCCCTATCTTACCACGCCATCCAATCCCAGTCTCCCTTCCTGTCCTCTTGTTGGCAGACCTCCCGGATACCAGGAAGCTTACCCCACCTCAGCCAGCGTGCCCCTCTGTGCCAGCTTCTTAATTTCCCTGAGGGGTACCCGTGATGCCATCACTCTGGTCTTGACGGTGTTATTTCCTTGTGACCTGGATGTCTCTTGGCCTGCCCTGCTCAGCCGGAGCGTCCCACAAGAGGATGCATACTTCACTCCCATGAGCCCCACCCCGGGATTTTCATAGCTACTGTCAGGGACAAGTTGTGGGAAATGGGCCTCAAATGCTTTCCAGAAGCTTCCTTGCTCACTGCATGTAAAGCTTTAAAGCCCTCATTTAATTGTCTTCTTCCCACATTTTAAAAGTCAACACCCCTGAGGTGGGGTGCAGTGGCTCACACCTGTAATCCCAGCACTTTGGGAGGCTGAGGCAGACAGATCACTTGAGGCAAGGAGTTAGAGACCAGCCTGGTCAACATGGCAAAACCCCTTCTCTACTACAAATACAAAAATTAGGCAGGTGTGGTGGCACATATCTGTCATCCCAGCTATTCAGGAGGCTGAGGCATGAGAATTGCTTGAACCCAGGAGGCGGAGGTTGCAGAGATCTTGCCACTGCACTCCAGCCTGAGTCACAAAGTGAGACTCTGTCTCAAAAACACACACACACACACAGACACACACACACACACACAAACAAAAACAGAGAGCCTTGGCTGCCCTACCCCAGGGAGGGGGTCTGGTTCCGCCCAGGAGGCTGTGCCCACAAGCTTCTGGCTAGCCTCTGTAAAACCTCCCCAGATCGATAGATAAGCCAAGAGGAGGAATTGAGTCATAGGGAGCGGGTAGGCCAGGCTGGGGACAGGACAGGGATAGCCCATGCTTGAGGAACAATCGAGAAGAGGAGGTACCTGTCAAATTAGGCTTCAGGGTTTTAAAAGATTGTTATTTGTATTTTGCTATTATAAGATTACTATAACCTCATTACAGAAAATTCGGGAAACAAAAAAATGCTCATAATCCCACAATCCAAGCTGAGCCACTGTTGACACTTTAGAGGTTTCTTTCTAAACTTTTACGGATATGTGTTATTTAATCAGACCATACATATAATTTTATATTCCATTTTTTCATTGATATCTAATCATGAGCTTGTCCATGTTTTTAACTAGCATTCATAACTGTTATTTAGACTTGCTGTGTTATATTCTACTCCAGGAAATGCCAGTGTCCATTTAATCTTTCCCCTGCTCTTGAGTGTTTCAGTCAACACTTTTTCACTCTTCATTTGTATAGCAAATCCCTAGATGAACATCTTTGTTCTCTGGCTTTTTCTGCATTTAGGAATGCTTCCTTTGCTTGGCCTTCCAAAGCGAAATTTCTCGAAACTGATGGCTCCTTGGGTCCACTGCCAAATGTTTTTTTTTTTTCCAAATAGGGCATCAGCAGTGCTGAGCAGACCTCGGGTTAGAATCAGAGCTAGGGGGCCAGGCTCGATGGCTCACGCCTGTAATCCCAGCACTTTGGGAGGCCTAGGCAGGAGGATCACCTGAGATCAGGGGTTCGAGACCAGCCTGGCCAATACGGTGAAACCCCATCTCTACTAAAAATACAAAAAAACTAGCCAGACATGGTGGTGCATACCTGTAGTCCCAGCTACTCAGGAGGCTGAGTCAGGAGAATTGCTTAAACCTGGGAGGCGGAGGTTGCAGTAAGCCGAGATCACACACTGCAGTCCAGCTTGGGCAACAGAGCGAGACTCCATCTCAAAAAAAAAAAAAAAAAAAATCAGAGCTATGGGAAACTGAGGCCAGAACAGCAAGGATCCTGTGTTCTCAGTACCTGAAACACTGCAATAAAATTTCTCCAGGGCTAGGCTAGGAGGTCAGAAGATCTAGGAAGAGGAACTAGGGATGATTGGAAATGCCTGAATCGTGTGGAATCAGTGCCAAAAGAAAGTGGGTAATGAGTCTAGACATGTAATTGCCCACGTGCATATGGTGCCTCCAGCTGTACCACCCTGAACAGCTGATTGCTCAAGTGCTATACAGCAAAGACCAAGAGGTGGAAAATTGCAGGCAAAGTACAGGTGAAGGCCAGGACCCCAGGGACATATTTTTAAAAGAAGCTCTGGCTGGGTGGGTGGATTGCCTGAGGTCAGGAGTTCAGGACCAGTCTGGCCAACATGGTGAAACCCAGTCTCTATTAAAAATACAAAAAACTAGCCGGACGTGGTGGTATGCACCTGTAATCTCAGCTACTCGGGAGGCTGAGGCAGGGGAATTGTTTGAACCAGGGAGGTGGAGGTTGCAGTGAGCCGAGATCACACCACTGCCCTCCAGCCTGGGCAACAGAGCGAGACTCCGTCTCAAAAAAAAAAGAAGCTCTAATCTCCTGGGAGGTGGCATGGAAAGTTACTCAAAGGCGGAAACTGCCTCATCCAAATGGTTCCTGAAAGCCACCCCACCCTGCACTTCGCCCAGGAAACCATATAAAAAGGGAGTTCCAGCATCCACTCCCTTCTTGGTTCCAAGCTGCCTGCCTCAGCCCCTTCCTCCCACCTCATTCTGTCTTGGATTTTATTTTTTCAGCTTCCAACCTGGGCATTGTTTCACTATTGCAGGTGAAAATGACAAGGTCCTCTTGCAGCTGCCATTGACTCCCCCAAACCATAACTGGTTCCACTGCCACCAGCTAGCCAGCTTTGGGTCACCTCTGCCGATTCCTTCCATCTGTCCCCAAGACCACTGCTGTGCCCACCCCACAGGGCTCCCTCTCTGAGTGCTCTCCTCCTACTGTCTGGTTTCCAGAACTGCCCAGACCCTGCTGATGTCCAGACCTTCTTCCAGCCCAGACCTGTCTCCTGGGCCCCAGGCCCAGGTTTTGACTGATCATTAGACATTTCTGCCTGGGTGTTCCAGGAGTCGGCTGAACCCAGTATCTTGCCTTTAGGCTGTGCCACCTCCAATCTCATGTCCTGTGAATGGCCCCACCACATACCCAGGCCTTGTGCCAGAAATCGGAAAACCTCCTAGAGGTGAACTTATTTCTTATTTCCATCCAGTAGGTCACCAAGGAGTTCTCAAATCCATTCCTTCCTTGCCACCCACCTCACTCCACAGCCCTCAAATGCACTCCCACACGCACCTTTTTACCTGCCTTACTGACCCGGGTCTTCCCTCTTCTATTCCCGGGCTCCCAGAGTGGTTCTCCTCAAACAGCATGTTGATCAGATCACATCTCTGTTTATGTAAAACTCTAACTGCCTCCTGGAACGAGGGGTACTGGGGGTAACATTCCAAATCCATTCATTCATTAACTCATTCAGGAAATATTTACTGAGGGCCTTCCATCTGACAGGCACCACGCTAGTACTGGGAATCCAGTGGAAAATAGAGCAGACATGGGGAAGTGATATCCACTGATATTTAGGGTCATCTACGAAGGGCTGCCCCATGCACATCGAGTCTGATCCCTCACCACATCCCAGCCGTATTCTCCACCGTTAAACTCACGACTCTGCAGCTCCCGAATCATGGCGCTTCCCCACCCAGAGCAAGTTGCTTCTCTGGCCCTGTTTATGCTTCCCTATTCTTTCTTTGGATAATCACTATTTGTTCTTCCCAACTCAACTGTATTCTCAGCTCCTCTCGAAAGCTTTGCCAACACCCTTCCTCATCCCCATTCAGATCTACCTGCCCTTCCCTTGTGTCACCAGCACCTGTTACCTCCATAATTGTATTGACCACACAGTGTAGTGACACTGTTTACTTGCCTATATTCCCTTTCCCACCCACTTCCTACACACACACACACACACACACACACACACACACACACACACATTTATGAGCCCCTTAAGATAACAGCCTGGGTGTTTTTATCACTGGTGCCTAAAAACGACTGGTATATGGTCTGTATTTGGTAAATAAACCATATGAAGATAACACAGCTCATTCTTACTGTTGAGTTAGTAAAATATTTGTGGACTACATTTATTTATATAGTTCATTATAAATGCAGGTTAATGTCTTGGTCACCGTGGATACATTTAATAAACTTTTCAGAGTAGCATGAAGTTCACTGGGCCAGTGCTCCCTGAACAGATTTTTATCGAATGCCTACTATGTGCCAGGTATCATTTTGGCACAGGGAATATGGCAGTGAAAAAATTAAAGTCCCTCTACTCTTAAGGCTTGTATTCTAGTGGGAAAAGGCTGACTGTAAACACATAAATAAGGGGAAATCTCAGAGAGTGATAAATGCTATGAAGAAAACATCATAACGGGATGAGGAGGCATTCTTGGAGATGGGAGAGCAGCCTCCACATCAGCTGGGGTGATTTGGGAGGCCCCTCTTTTTTTTTTTTTTTTTTTTTGATATGGAGTCTCACTCTGTCACCCAGGCTAGAGTGCAGTGGCACGATCCCGGCTCACCACAACCTCTGCCTCCCAGGTTCAAGCAATTCTCCTGCCTCAGCCTCCCGAGTAGCTGGGATTACACGTGCCCGCCACCACGCCCAGCTAATTTTTCCATTTTTATTAGAAATGGGATTTCACCATGTTGGCCAGGCCAGTCTCGAATTCCTGACCTCAAGTGATCCGCCCACTTCGGCCTCCCAAAGTGCTGAGATTACAGGCCTGAGCCACTGCACCCGGCCTGGGAAGGCCCCCCTTAACTCCAACTTCCTCATCAGTGAGTTGGGAATGATGACAGTACTGAGGTGCTTGGAGACTTAGGAGGATTACATGAGAAAATATGAATACAGCACCAACATTTAATAAAAATTGCCCTTATTGCAGGGTTTTTGTTCAGTTTTGTTTTGTTTTTGAGATGGAGTCTCGCTCTTTTGCCAGGCTGGAGTGCAGTGACGTGACCTCGGCTCACTGCAACCTCCACCTTCTGGGTTCAAGTGATTCTCTTGCCTCAGCCTCCCAAGTAGCTGGGACTGCAGGCGTGTGTCACCACGCCCAGCTAATTTTTTGTATTTTTAGTAGAGGCGGGGTTTCACTGTGTTAGCAAGGATGGTCTTGATCTCCTGACCTGGTGATCTGCCCACCTTGGCCTCCCAAAGTGCTGGGATTACAGGTGTGAGCCACCATGCCTGGCCTATTGCAGGGTTTTAAGCAAGGAAGAAAGATGATCTAATTTACACTCTTTTTTTTTTTTTTTTTTGAGACAGAGTCTCGCTCTGTTGCCCAGGCTGGAGTGCAGTGGCACGATCTTGGCTCACTGCAACCTCTGCCTCCTGGGTTCAAGCGATTCTCCTGCCTCAGCTTCCCAAGTAGCTAGAATTGCAGGCACACACCACCATACCTGGCTAATTTTTTCTATTTTTAGTAGAGACAGGGTTTCACCATGTTGCCCAGGCTGGTCTCAAACTCCTGTCTCGAACTCCTGTCAAGCGATCCACCCGCTAAGCCTCCCAAAGTGCTGGGATTATAGGCGTGAGCCACTGCACCTGGCCCCTAATTTACACTCTTAAAGGGGCATGCCAGCTGCAGATGGAGAATGAATGGCAGGGGGGTAGGAGAGGGAGGCCACCCCCGGAGGCTGTGGCGACGGAAAGAAAGATGAAGCTTCTAACTTTCTGTTTCTAGAAGCAGATCTAGTCAAGTATCAGAGATTTACTGACATATGCCACTGGAAAGGCCAAGTTTAGAAGATGTTCTCTTGGATATGAAGAGCACATTTGTGCCTGATGGAATATGTGAAAACATGCCTGTATTTCCTGCCACACACATGTCTTGCATCAAGTTCTACCATGATCGTCACACCTGGGCCATCGTTCACATCTGCTTCTAAAACGACTGGTACAACTGTGTGTGTCTCTCTACTGCGCCTGGGCTGTCTCCTTGAGGTTTCATTTTCATCACTAAGTCTATTAAATTCCTCCTTAAGATTTCATGAGTATTTCCCCTGCAGTTTCCCAGAGTCCTACAAGCTGCTCAGCCATTGTTATCTTTTGAGACTTTTAAAGCTTTGATTAACTTAATAAATAAAAACACAATTCTTGAGACAGGGTCTCACTTCGTCACTCAGGCTGGAGTGCAATGGTGCGATCTAGGCTCACTGCAACCTTGACCTCCTGGGCTCAAGCAATCCTCCCACCTCAGTTCCCCACCAAGTAGCTGAAACTACAGGCATGCACCACCATGCTCAGTTAATTTTTGTTTTATTTTTAGTAGAGATGGAGTTTTGCCATGTTGCCCAGGCTGGTCTTGAACTCCTGGACATAAGCAATCCGCCTGCTTCGGCCTCCCAAGGTGCTAAGATTACAGGCGTGAGCCATTGCGCCTGGCCTAAACACATGCAATTCTAAACACTCAGAAATGCACACAATTCTTATAAACGTGATCTACCCAGCACCTGTTCCTGGTGAAGATTTTGAATGTTTTTGGAGTGAGGTTTTCATGTGGTCATCAAATGTTGGCCCACTCGGTGGCTGGACTGAAACATGAAAACTCCCAAAAGCTCTGCCTTAGGAAACACAATAATATATATGTTTGTTGAATGAATGAGTGAATGAACAAATTCTTAAAATTTATGGCAACCCCAAAAGTGGAAGTAGGAAAGAAATGTTCAAGGAACATTCTAGATGAAGCTGCTCAATACCATCTCCATTGTGATTTTGGGGGGCTTGGCTCAAAATTCTAGGTTTGCTCATCTCTTCTTCCTTCCCTCCCCTCTTTCCTCTCTTCCTCCTTTCTTTCTTCTTCTTTTGTTTGTTTATTTATTTTTTAGTTATACCAATCATACAGATAGCCCCCTCAACAAATACTCAGTCCCTTTTCTAGAAGTAATCACTGTTTTTAGATTGGATGTATGCCTGTGAAATTTAATTCCACGTACTTCTATGCATGAATGACTGTGCTGTATATGTGAACATGTATAGCACTGTTTTGATATATATGTATTGCATTGTGTGCATCATTCTGCAAACTGTTTTATTTTCTCAATGGTAATGGTACAGCTTCAAAAACTCTCCAAATCACTATGTATAAATCTACTTCATGTTTAAAGACTGCTACTCAGCATTTCATAATTTACTGTACTTAGTATATGTAACCATTCTCTTTTTTCTTTTTATAATTGTGTGTGTGCATATGTTTGTGTGTGTGTGTGTGTGTATGTCTGTGTGTGTGTGTGAAAACAAATATAGAACAGGGAAAAAACAAAAAGGTATTGCTCAATGGTTTATCCCAAAGTGAACATCCGTATAACCCTATTCGAGAAATAAAATATTACCAGCATTCCAGAAACCCCCTCTGTGTTCCAATCACCATACCATCCCTCTCTGATTAAAGTAGCCACTACCCTGATTTTTATGGAAGTAATTTCCCTGATTTTTTAAAAGATAGTTTTACCACCAAAACTTGTATTCTTAAATATTAGAGTTTAGTTTTGCTTTTTGAATTTCATGTAAATGGAATCTTTCAGTACACCTTCTTTTGTGCTTGGTTTCTTTCACTCAAAATTATTTTTGGAGATTTCTCCATGTTGCTCCATGCAGCCAAAGTTCATTTGTTTTCAGAGTTTCTACCTTGTTGCCCAGGCTGGAGTGCAATGGTGCAATCTTGGCTCACTGCAACCTCCGCCTCCCGGGTTCAAGTGATTCTCCTGCCTCATCCTCCCAAGTAGCTAGGATTACAGGCATGTGCCACCACGCCTGGGTAATTTTGTATTTTTTTAGTAGAGACAGAGTTTCTCCATGTTGGTCAGGCTGGTCTCAAACTCCTGCCCTCGGGTGATCCGCCTGCCTCGGCCTCCTAAAGTGCTGGGATTACAGGTGTGAGCCAGCTACTGTATTTTATTCAGCAAATACACCACGATTTATTTATCCATCCTACTGTTAAGGACAATTGGGCTGTGTAAAGTCTGAGGCTGTTGGGAACAGCTCTGCTTTAACCGTTCTTGTCCGTTTCTTGGTGCATGCCCACGTGCATGCATTTCTGTTGGGCACATATCTAGGAGTGGAATTGTTGGGTCATAATATACCCATATCTTCTACTTTAATAGAGAATGCTAAACTGTTTATTCAAAGTGGCTATAGCAATTTATTCACTTACCAGCCATGTATGAGAATTCCCTTTGCTTTACATCCTCACCAACAGTTATTATTATCAGTCTTTTTAATTGTAACCATTATGATGGATGCATAGTTGAATCTCATTGAACCTATAAGTTCTCTGATTTCTGATTTATAGGTTTATTAATCTGGATAGCCTTTTTTATGAAGTACCCATCCCAGTGTCTTGTCCCTTTTTCTACTGGTTTATCTTATTCTTACTGGCTTGTAAGAGTTTTTTTTTTCTGTGTGTGTGTGTGTGTGTGTGTGTGAATTCTGAATAGTTGCTTACCTTTTCACCCTCTTACTGTTATCTTTTAATGAGCAAAAATTCTTAATTTTAGTGAAATGTAATTTTTTTAATAGTTAATATATTTTGAGCCCTGTTTAAGAAGTCTTTCTGTACACTAGAGTAGGAAGATATTATACCACGCTATCAACTAGAAGTTTTATTTTACCTTTCACATTTAGATCTGCAATTCACTGAAATTGAATTTTACATGTGGTGTGAAATAAGGATCAAGTTTAATTTTTTCCCATATGGATATCCAGTTATCCCAGCACTATTTGTTGAAGAAAACTTTGTGAAATATCGAGTGTCAAAATATGCATGAGTCCGTTTCTAGATTTCTCCCTTCCGTTTGATTGATCCATTTATCTACCTATGCACACACACACACACACACACACACACACATATATATATATATATATACACTATGTAAATGGCTGTGGTTTTATGATAACCTGATATCCTGTAGGGCAAATCCTTCCATCTTGTTATTCTTCTAAAGAGTGTTTTGCTATTTTGGGCCCTTTGAATTTTTACACCTGTATGTTCTTCTGGTTATTTTACATATGCTATGATATCATCTATGAATAATGAGTTTTATATTTTCCTTCCCACTTCATATATCTTTCATTTCATTTTATTGCTTTTCTTCGTTTGTCTAGGAGATTCAATACAATGTTTAATAGGAATGAGAGTGGACATCTGTATCTTATTCTCATTTTCAAAGAGAAAGCTGTAAACATTTCACCATATGTTTGCCATAGGTTCCCCCCCCCGCCCCCGCCGCCGCCCAGATAAACTTTATAAGATTAAGGAAGTTCTCTTCCATTAAGAATATTTTTTATGAACGACAAATTTTATCAAACGCTTTTTCTGCATCTCTGGGGTAGTCATAGTTTTCTTTATTTTGTTAATATAGTGAATTGCATTGATTAATTTTCTAAAGGTATTCTTGGAACAAACTTAATTTGGTCATGATATCTTTTGCATAGCTAGATTTGGTTGGCTGGTGTTTGTTTGGGATTTTTGCTTGTATGTGCTAGAGTCTGATTGTCTTGAATTTTCCTCTCTTGTAATATCTTTGGCAAGGTTATGCTTTCTTCATATGGCAGGTTCTGGAGAATTTATTTTTTTCTATTTTCTGGGGGCTATTTGTATAAGACTGGTGTTATTTCTTCCCTAAATGTTTATTATACTTTTTTGCTGAAGACTTCAGGGCCTGATTTTTTGTTTTTTGGTTTTGGGGGTTTTTTAAAATAATTAATTTAATTTCTTTACCAATTATTCAGATTCAGATAGTCTGCTTTTCTTAAATCTATTTTGATAAGTATTGAGTTTTTCAAGGAACATCCCATTTCATTTTTCGCATAAAGTTTCATTATTTCCTCTTATCTTTTTGATACCTATTGGATCTGTAGTGATGTCCATCTTTGAATTTCTGACTCTTTGGTTTACTTTAAAGATAATCAGGCCTGAATCTTTACTGTCACACAAGAACCCTTTCCTTGTTTCTTTCATCGGTAAAGCCAGACTTCACTTTGCTGCCTTTTCAAGCCACACTCATACATCAAGGCTCTGCACAAGGTTTCACAGTCTCCATGTATATTTGATGACTATCTCATCCCTCACTTATTTCTCTCTTCTCTGAACATCTATTATTTTTATCTCTGCATTCTAATTTTTTCTTGATTATATACTTTTAAGTTTTATTGCTTTGTCCAATCAAACTATATGTTTTCTGAGGGTAAGGACAAATACGACACTTCCAAATTTCTCATAGCACATGAATGGTCATAGTTATACAGAAGAACTCAGTCAAGAATGCTGATAGAGCAATAATAGATTAATCCTACAGTACATATAAACTCAATATTGCAGAAATGTCACAAAAAGAAGCTCAGAAAGGTTTGTTGATAAAACACCAAGATAATATCCTAAGATAGGAAAAATCAGGGCACAACTGAAACTGTTCACCAGTCAACCCTTGAATAATAAAAAAGTATTACCCTTTTATACCAGCCTCCATTGTAGTCTCTGCTGTTATAAAAACTAAGGCGTGCCAGCCAGGTGCGGTGGCTCACGCCTGTAATCCCAGCACTTTGGGAGGCCAAGACAGGCAGATCACGAGGTCAGGAGATCGAGCCCATCCTGGCTAACATGGTGAAACTCCGTCTCTACTAAAAATACAAAAAAAAAATTAGGTGAGTGTGGTGGCAGGTGCCTGTAGTCCCAGCCACTCGGGAGGCTAAGGAAGGAGAATGGCGTGAGCCCGGGAGGCGGAGCTTGCAGTGAGTCGAGATAGTACCACTGCACTCCAGCCTGGGCGACAGAGGGCGACTCCGTCTCAAAAAAAAAAAAAAAAAAAAGTAAGGTGTGTTGTTGGGCATGGTGACTCAAGCCTGTAATCCCAGCACTTTGGGAGGCCAAGGTGGGCGGATCACTTGAGGTCAGGAGTTCAAGACTAGCCTGCCCAACATGGTGAAATCCTGTCTACTAAAAATACAAAAATTAGCTGGGCGTGGTGGTGCATGCCTGTAATCCCAGCTACTTGGGAGGTTGAGGAAGGAGAATTGCTTGAGCCCGGGAGGTGGAGGTTGCAGTGAGCTGAGATCATGTCACTGCACTCCAGCCTGGGCAACAGAGCAAGACTCCGTCATAAAAAAACAAATTAAGGTGTTAACTTAATATACGTACATAGTAAAAGTGAAACTATGAAGTTACAGTGTATTTATAAAAACTGTAGAGAAGGAAACAAGCAAAATGAAATTAAAATAGAGAAGAAAACTACTTTTAGCAGGACCTAAGAAAAACCCCACCTTTTGTTACAAAGTCTGATGAATATTGTCCAGATATAGTGCAACATGCACTAACTTGAAGACAACTCCAGGAGTCCCTATACAATTCTACAGTGGACAAGTCTAGTGCAATGGTACAGGTAAACCCATTTGGAGTGCCATTGGAAATAGAAAAACATAAAGACATTGAGAATACTGCAGAAAACATGAGGAAACTTTCAAAAATTCCTAGTTTTCATCCTTATTTATTTTTCTGAAGATTTTACATTCAAAATGCAACTTGCTATGCACATGGAGAATATCTCCCAGAAAAAAAATTCTAAAGTACATCAAAGCAACTTCAACTGGGGCACTGAATAGCAAAATGAACACTTCTGAAATTCAATGTACGAATAACTTTTAATGTACAAATAACTTTCAAAAATTCTCCAAAAATGCTAACCAAAGAAATAGACATTTTAAGACTAAGATATGAGACATGAGGCACAATCTAAGAGAGTCAGCCACTTAAGTGAGTTTCAGCAGACAATAATGTCACTTGGAAGAGAAACCATAATGCAAAAAATAATAAAAGAAAACTTCCTTTCGCTAGAGAAAGGAAATAGCTGGGCGCGGTGTTTACATCAAAAGAACCCAACAAACACTAGGCAGGAATACTAAAGAAGACAGCCAACAAAATATGTCGTGGTGAAATTCCTGAATCTTGAAGATGAAAAGAAAGTTCCATACACTTGCAAACAAAAACAAAGGACTACGTATTGAGAACAACATTGACCAAATTCTGAGGTAATTCTAGAAATCTCTTCCAATCCAAACTGTGATTCATGTGTGATTGTAAAAGGGAGACAGGTTTGGACATATAAAGATGAAGATTGCATGTTTCTTCTGAAGAAGTTACTTAAACTTCTGAAAAGTTCTGAAGTTACTGAAGCTAAAGTTCTGAAGTTAAACTTCGTCTTCTGAAGATTACATGTAAAGATGAAGACCCCATGTTTCTTCTGAAGAAGTTACTTGAAGAGTAATCCAATAGAAATGCATCAGAGTAAGAATAACCAGAAAGGGAAGGTTTTGTGTATTCTAAATATATTAGTTTGGTGCAAAAGTAATGGCAAAAACCATTATTTTAATAGCAAAAACTGCACTTACTTTTGCACCAAGCTGATAGCTAACATTTATTGAGCATTTACTATGGGTCAAGCATGTGATAATCAAAGGAAAAGACTTGGAATACAGGAAAGTAGAACATTCATTATTTTTTACCCTTTCTAAGAATAACCAAATAAAAAAAGAAGAAACAGAATAAAGACATCAAGGAAAAAAAGTCTAGTGTGTAATTGTAATAATAATAGCCAACACTTATTGTGGATTTACTCTGATTCAAGTACTATTCTGAATAACTCTAGATATAATATCTCGTTTAATCACTCCAATATCACCATGGAGTAGGTACTATTATTATCCCTATTACATAGATTAGAAAACTGAGATATAAAAATAATTTGTCAGGCCGGGTGCAGTGGCCCACGCCTGTAATCCCAGCACTTTGGGAGGCTGAGGTGTGCTGATCACCTGAGGTGAGGAGTTTGAGACCAGCCTGGCCAATATGGCAAAACCCTATCTCTATTAAAAATACAAAAATTAGCCGGGTGGTGGCGTGTGCCTGTACTCCCATCTACTTGGGAGGCTGAGGCAGGAGAATCTCTTGAACCCGGGAGGCGGAGGTTGCAGTGAGCTGAGATCATGCCACTGCACTGCAGCCTGGGCTAGAGAGCAAGACTGTCTCAAAACAAACAACCAAACAAACAAACAAACTAACTAAAACAATAGGAAGGCCAGTGTGGCTGGAGTGAAGACAATGCGAAGAAAACAGTGAGAAGTAAAATGGGAGCAGTGCCCAGGAACCAGATCGCCTAAGGTCTGCAGACCCCATGTGATAAGAAACAACAGCAAGGATCACTTGGTCTTCAGTTTGGAGACAAGATTATAGGGAGGCAAGAAGGAAAGAATCAAGACTGGTAAGAGCCTACTGTGGTATTCCAGAAGTGTGGTGGTACTCTGGGCCAGGACAGTATTAGTGAGGAACTGGAGATGTACTTGAAGGTAGAACCAACAGAATTGAATTTGGGAAGCGTGAGAGAAAGAGAGGATTCAAGTTTGATTTTAAAGTTTTCAACCTGAGTAACTGGATGAATAGGTGCCATTCGCAAAGATGGAGAACACTGGAGGAAGAGCAAGTCTGGGGACAGAATCAAGAGTTTGATTTTGGACATGTTATGTTTGAGATGCCTATTGGACATCCCAGTGAACATGTCAAATTGACAGGTGGACTTCAGGAGAGAGGTTAAGACTGGAGATACAAATTTGAGAATTATCTGCGAAGGGTGCTGTTCAAGGCCATGGGACCTGAAGAGATCACTCAAGGTGTCAGGTAAGTGAAAAGAGAAGCAGTGTGAGGACTCAGTGTTGGGCACCCCGATATTTAGGGGTGACGAACAGGAGGACAACCAAGCAAAAGAGAATGAGAGGGAACCTCCAAGAGGTAAAGGAACACTGAGATTATGCAGTATGACAGAAGCTACAGAAATGGCTTTAAGAAACCAATACAAAAAACTCATTGACAGAGTAGTTGCACCATTTAATTTAAAATTGTTTAAAGGAGGCTTAAAATAGAAGACATAATGTTTTTAAAAATCCCTAAACAGTCTGAGAGGTAGTTTGAGGTAGTAGTTAAGAGCTTGGGAAAAATAAGATAATGCTTATAAAACAAACAGGATACATGGTACTTAACATTCAACAAGTAATAATTACAGATTCTTTTCATCATCATCATCAACAACAAAATCTAGATTGTAGAGAGGTGACTAGGAGAATGAAAGCATGTTAAGTTTCTTGCGTTGCAGAGATGATAGAAGGGAAGGAGGGTTACATATGCTGTTTCAACCTTGATGTTGATAGAGAAATAAAAAATAGATTTGTTAAAAATTTAAGAATGTCTGATAGAATATAATATTTTCTTTTATTTAAAAAATACTTCATATTAAAAATTAAGATATAGTCATATACTGTAAAATTCACCTTTTAAAGTTTACAATTGAATACATTTTAATATATTCACAAAATTGTGCAAGCATTGTCATTATCTCATTTTAATCACCACAGAAAGAACCTCCACACCCATTAGCAGTCATCTTCCATTTTCCTCTCTCCCTACGCCCAGGTCCTGGCAGCCACAAATCTTTCTGTATCTATGGATTTGCCTCTTCTAGACATTTTATATATAATAGTTCCCCTGTTATCCGCACTTTCCATTTTCTGTAGTTTCAGTTACCCATGGTCAATCATGATCAGAAAATATTAAGTAGAAGATTCCAGAAGTAAAGAATTCATATGCTTTACATTGCACGCCATTCTGAGTAGCATGATGAAATTTTACGCCATTCCACCTGGGATGTGAATCATCCTTGGTCCAGCATATCCATACTGCATACACTACCTGCTTGTTAGTCACTTAGTAGCCATCTTGGTTATCAGATTGAAAAACATCGTATACCTAGGGTTGGGTACTATCTGTAGTTCTGGGCATCCAGTGGGGGTCTTGGAATGCAGAAAAGGGGGGGCTACTGTAAATGGAATCATACAGTATGTGGCTGTTGATGTCTGGCTTCTTTAATTTAGCACAATGTTTTTAAGGTGTATTCCTGTTGTATCATGAATCAGTATTTCATTCCTTTTTATGGCTGAAAAGTATTCCATTAGATAGGTACACCACCTTTTGTTTATCTGTTCGCTAGTTGATGGACATTTGGATTGTTTTTATTTTCTAGCTATTATGAATAATGCTGCTATGAGCATTCACAAACAAGGTTTCTTGTGGGCAAATGTCATTTCTTTTGAGTATGTACCTAGGAGTGGAACAACTGAGTCATATGAAAACTCTATGTTTAACTTTTTGAGGAACTGTCAAACTATTTTCCAAAGCAGCTGCACAGTTTTCTATTCCTACTAGTAATGTATGGAGGGTTCAGCTTCTCCATATCTTTGGCAACACTTATTATTGACTGTCTTTGATTATAGCCATTCTAGTGAATGTGACATGATATCTCACTGTGGTTTTAACTTCCATTTCCCTATGACTAATGATATTGAGCATCTATTCATGTGCTCATTAGCCATTTGTATATCTTTACTGGAAAAATAGGTATTCGACTATAGTGCCCACTTTTAAACTGTGTTGTCTTTTTATTGTTGAGTTGTAATAGTCCTTTATATTGTAGGGGGAAGAAGAGAACGCTTCCCCCATCACCCTCTGAAGGTTTGCTGAAAATAAACTGACAAAGGCAGATTAATAGAAGAAAAAAGCATACAGATTTATTTTAACACAGCACAGTGGAATTGCAGGAGAATAATTACCCAGTAACCCAAAGGGATACACATGCTGATATATTCTTCTTCATAGGGAAAAAGAACATGGGGAAATGTGGATGACTTGAGGGATAGTAAATGATTTTTAGGGGAAATGAGTGGGCCTAATGCTCAGACAATGGTTAGTAGTTTTCTTTGGAAATTGAATGGGACAGAGAGCAGACAGTGGTTTGGGACAAAGTTCGTCTGGTGTTTAATTTTCAATTTCTTCCTCTGTGTTATGAGTTTTAATCTTCTCTAGTTAAATTTCAGGGAAGGCAATTGTGTTTCTCTTTAGGAGGTTCAGTTTCTAGGTAGATAAGGGAACTTCGGTGAACAACTACATTCTGTGCTTTGAGAGAGACAGAGGATTAGTCAGGTGCAGGGACCAGGGAGGTCAGAGAGACCTTGAGGCTGCTTCATGTCAAAGTGTCCTATTTGGGGGTAATGTTTTCTGAGCCCCAACAATATATTCTGGATACTAGACCCTTATCAGATATGTGATTCAACAATATTTTCTCCCACTCTGTGACTTGTCTTTTTCCTTTCTTGATTGTGTACTTTGAAGCACAGATTTTTAAAATTTTGATGAAGTCCAATTTATCTATTTTTTCTTTGATTGCTTATGCTTTTAGTGTCATAGCCAAGAAACTTGCTTAACTAAAGGTAATGATTATTTACATCTATGCTCTCTCCTAAGAGTCTTACAGCAAAGTCTTTGATCCATTTTGAGTTAAATTTTGTATACGGTGTAAGGTAAGGGATCAAATTTCTTCTTTTGTGCATACGGATATCCAGTTATCTCAGCACCATTTGTTGAAAAGACTATTTCTCCCCCCATTGAATGTCTTGGCACTATTGTTGAAAATCAATTGACTATAAATATATGGGTTTATTTCTGGACTCTTAATTGTATTCCATTGTCTATGTCTATCCTTAGGTCAGAACCACACAGTCTTGATTACTGTAGCTTATGTTTTGAAACTGGGAAATGTGAGTCCTCCAACTTTGTTATTCTTTTTCAGGATTGTTTTAGCTATTATGGATCCCTTGCATTTATATATGAATTTTAGAATCAGCTTCTCAATTTCTAAAACAAAACAAACAACAACAAAAAAAACCCAGCATCTGGGATTTTTATCAATTTGGAGAAAATTGCCATCTTCCAGTCCATGAACACAGGAATGTCTTTCCATTTATGTAGGTCTTCTTTAATTTCTTTCACCAATGTTTGAGAGTTTTCAGTTAAAAGTCTTACACTTCTTTCATTTAAATTTATTCCTAAACATTTTTGGATGCTAAGTGGAATTGTGTTCTTAATTTCATTTTTGTGTTGTTCACTGCTAGCTTATGGAAATAAAATTGATTTTTGTATATTGATCTTGTGTTTTGTGGATTCCTCAGGATTTTCTGTACATGAGACATTTTTCCCCATATAGCCATGGTTTCCTTTAGTTTTTTGGGGTTTTTTAAAACATATTTAACATAGTTGATTTAAGACTTTGTATAGAAAATCCAGTGTCTGTGCCCTCTTGGAGACAGTTTCTATTGAGTGTCTTTTTCCCTGTATATGAGACAGACTCTCTTGTTTCTTGTCATGTTTCATAATTTTTGGTAAAAACTAGACATTTAAAACAATATAACATAGCAACTCTGGAAATCAGATTTTGCCCTGGGTTTGTTGTTTTTACTGTTTAATTGGTATTATTTGGTTGGACGATTGGTGACTTTCCCGAACTAATTCTATAAAGGTATATTCTTTGTTTTGTGTGGCCAGTGAGTCTCTGACCAGTTAGCTTAGTGGTCATTTAATGATTCAACAAAGATTTCCTTAGATGACCGGAACCAATAAGACTCTCAGTCTTTGCCAAGAAGTTCCGTGTGTGTTTCCTTCAGCATTCAGACAAGCACCTTACAGCTCCATCTTAGCCTTCACTTCCTGCTTGAGCAGAGGCTCAAGGTTGGCCAGAGGTGAGAGCTAGGGTCTTCTTGGATATTTCCTGGGCACACACACAGCACTGGGTGTCCACACAGCCCTACACATTTGTATGGCTTTCTATATTCCCAGGAATGTTGTTAGAACTTTTTAAAGCGCCCGCTCTCTCCAAGGACATCCCATTCCTCTGCTTTTTCTTTTACGTTTTTTGGTTAGCCCATCGTCTATCCCACTTGTTATCTACTACCTCAGTCAGCTGTGAGGTTTGATAATTGACCCTACTCTCAAGGCTGCTTTTATTTGTGCTAGATGAGCCCTAAGTCAGCTCAAATGAAAACAGCCTTGCAAGTAGTGTGACCAGAGAGGTCAAATAATGACAATTCTCTGAGAATGGGCCTTGAGGAGCTCTCAGCCCTTCCAGTGACTGCCGGGCTTTCCCCTGTGGTCACAGGTTGTTTTGCAGGCTGTTGGATTTCACGGCTAACGTGGTGCTGAGGAGGGTGGGGATGGGAATACGGCAAGTTAAAGTGCCACAAAGCTCCCTGTTCTTACCAAGATTCTGCTGTTTTCTTAAATAAATGTTTCCCAGATTGCTACAAGCCTTTGGTTAATTTCCAAAGTTCTGAAAACTTTGATTCTGACATTTTTTGATAACGTTCTTGTTGCTTTTATGGAG